>NC_143519.1:50612495-51812495 GCF_031878675.1 Megascapheus bottae | reverse complement strand
AATGATCTAAAAATTCCTTTAAAAACAAAACAAAATAAAAATCAGTATGTTGACTTCTTACACTATCTTTTAAGCTACTACGTGAAATAAATTAAATTATGATATTAAAATATAGTATATACACTATAATAAGTAAGGCAGTAAAAATATGTATATATCTTGAATGAATGGTGCTGATAAACTGTCAAATAAAGAATTAGATCAAATACTTCAAATTAGCCATTCAAAAAGTACTAAATTATTTTGAAATTTTGAGTTACCATATTTCAGACTGCATAATCTTTGAAAGTACATCTCAAATTTAAAAATGATATATTTTATATGAATTAGTAAGAAATGTTTACATTTCACAAGTAGTTTTCTTCATCTTCTTTTTAGTATTATTAATAAATTTTATGTTACAGATCATAATTTTCCCTGTTATTTATATGATAAACAAAACACTTTGAAATTAACTCAGGACTAGAATTAAAATGAGGTGTTCCCTATACTGATCTGCCTCTCAATAAAATTAGCACCTCCTCAATAAAATTAGCACCAGGTGCATGCTCATGGGCTTGTCCTTGGTCCCCAAGGGACGATGGCCCCCACATCCAAGGTGGAACATACCATTGTGGGCCTGGCCAAGGACACCTCCCTGGAACCCCAGAAGACCATAACACATTTTTATTTTTGCTTCTTTATTAACCACTATATAAGCCTACCCCCAAATCCAGTCCCTAGCACAACCTTCTATCCCATGGGAAGGTTCATGCCCCTCGCTTTTCTTCAAAAAACCAGTCCTTGCCTGTTTTTAAAAATCATGTAATGATAAAGAAGGATATCAAAACACAGGATAACTTTTCACTTCAAAGCTTTAGACTTTCAAAATTCATGCCAATACATTACAACTAATAATACTCAAGTCATAACTTATAGATGGAAGCTGAATACTGTAAAAGCAAGATTGCTTTTATATTTAAATATATACATCACACAAAGATAGTCCCAATACAAGAACAATAATATTAGCAATATTAAAACAATGTTATTAATACTAATTCAGTTAATATGAGGAAATTCTGTATTCTATTTCATTGTGCTTGAATTTTTACCACAGATTCAGTCACTAATTTTTTTCATCAATTCAAAATGGCCCATAAAAGATCTTACGTATATGTGCAACATTTCAATAAAGGTTCTGAATTAAAGATTAAAAAGTTTGTCAATATAGTTTGTCCTCTGAAAATGCAAAAGTAAATGATGTACAGAGGCAGATCGAATCTGAAATCACTATTTAACTTCATATATATATAATTCTAGGACATGACATTAAATCTAAATATGATGCATGAGTTATACAATATGTATATTAATTGAAATTCAATAAAAGATATTTCAATTTTATAAAGTCATAGACCATAAATATTTCTTGGTTCCTCAAGATTGAATGACATTTAAAGAAAAAAATGATACCAATTAGTATTGTGCTAATCTTATTATAAAACAAGACCAGTCTTTAAGCAGTATTGGTTTGAAAAAAACCTTACCATATTAAGTTGTCTACAGGGCAAAGTATGAACATTTGTAAAGGATAACATCAGGATTAAGAATTTGCCACACTGCATATAATAATCACTATGCTATACCTAGAAATATTTTTGTTTTTTGTCAATAAAGAAATTCTTTAATTGTAATAAAACTCTACATGCCAGGGTTTCTTTTATTTTGTGTAAATTTTCTTATTCTAAAAATATTTTTATTAACAGTTTTGCAACAGAACTCAAATGCTGCACTTTTTGAAACAGCAATGATTATGCCATACTTAAGTATGTAGATTAACACCAGATTTTGTACACTAAAATACAAAACTTACCAGACAGTTGTTTCCACTTGACTGTCATTTAGCTGCCGATTGTCCAATTGAGCAAAAAGTGGAAAAAGCACTTGAATCCCTCCAATTGAATGAATTGCACTATGAATTGAATGTGTTACTATAGCCTTCACATCCTACATCAGACACAAAAATATTTATTGAACTTATGGCATATTTTCATCACTATTTCTCTGTCTTCAATATCTTTATAAGACATTGATATTTAAGAGCTCAAAATGATATAATTTTCAAAGATGTATACGAATGATATATATACTTGAGGTATTGATAATCACTTTTAAATTTGAAATCTGGAGAGACCTTTATATTTCAAAAATAGAAATTATTTTAGAATAATTAAGATTCTTGATTGATTTAAAGATTTAAGGTTAACTTTTATATTAGCTTTAAGGTAATTTGTATATCTTCTTAAAATGTATGTTGATCTCTAATAAGTATGTGTTCAGTTAATCAATAGATTTTATTTCTTAGTAGGGCAGAAAAAAACATTTTCAACAAAAACAAGTCCGAATGAATTTGCAAGCAAGCTGGACACAGTAGTCCATGTCTGTAATCACAGTCACCTGGGGAAGCAGAAATCTAGAAAATTGTAATTCAAGGCCATCTCCAAAAAAACCCAGATGAGATGGAACTCAGTAATCTGAGCTACGTATGATACATACATAGGAGGATTGTATTCCAAAGCAAGTGTTGAATAGAAAATGCAAAGAACTGATCAACTAACAAAAAAGAGATGAGTGCATGGCTCAAGTGGTAGCACATATGCCTAGCAAGCAAAAGGCCCTTAGTTCAAACCCCACTCATGTCAAAATCATAACTAAAAAATATTCATCTAAAAAGAGTGATGGTGTTTCTTTAAAGGAGCAATATTTAATGAATCAAATAGAAATAATATTATGCAGATAAAAACATGGACAACAAACTACTATTTCTCACCTGGAGCATTAGAGCATGTGGGGAGTGCACAAAAATTGATGCATTTTCCTTTGGCGATGATTCCAGGCATAACTGAGCATCAGTGGCCTTAGCATTATATGTAAAGGCAATACTACTTGCAAGTTTACCATCATAAAGAACCTGTTTATGATGTTCTGCCAGATGAATATCACTCTCTGATTTAAACTTGAAGGTACTCTGAAACAAATAAAATGAAAGTAAATATTTTTTTTAAAAAATCTTTAAAAAGTACATTTTTAAAACAGAAAAATTATAACAATCAACAATTTGCTATGTGCCTTCCTTGTGTCAGGCACATGACTATTTTCATTACTATATTATTTTCAATTATGTCAATATACTAATGCAAACATTCTGTAAGTTTTTTGAGTATTTGAAAAATAATTTTATTAGAAAAATGCGAGACACGATGGTAAATAATTTATTTTAAACTTCATAAACTTTTCTTATCACTTTCAAAGATATTTACAAAAGTGAATAGACCATGACAAATGACTTCCTTAACACAGAAAACTAACAGTTTATACTAAAAAAGGTTGAGATGTAAAAATATTTTGCTTCTTAATTTTAAAAAAAAGCACATTGAATGCCAGTGCTATACATTAAAACCAAAAGATTTCAATAAAACAAGTTAATACCTTATTTTTATATAGTAATATTTGACTGTATTAAAGGCAGTAGTTTAATTTGCTCAGAAGTATGAATCTTACAATGAAAAAGATATTCAATCTTTGTAATAATCCCATGAAATTAGTATTATCTGTTTTCAATTATACAACTGTGAAAACATTGTTATAGAAATGAAGATACAGAGCTGGCCGTGGTGGCTCACGATGGTAATCCTGACTACTCAGGAGGCTGAGATCTGAGGATCACAGTTCAAAGCCAGCCCAGGCACTAAAGATCAAGAGACTTTTATCTCCATTTAATCACCAGAAAACCAAAAGTGACACTGTGGCTCAAGAGGGAGGGCAGCCTTGAGATGAAGGGCTCAGGGACAATGCCCAGGCCCAGAGGTAGGGCAGTAGCCTTGAGAACTCAGGGAAAGTGCCCAGGCCCAGATTCCAAGCCCCACGACCGACCGACAATTAAAAAAAAAAATACAGGAAGAAAAGAATTAGGATGCTTCAAATATTTTGCCACACAGTCAAAGAGTTGGTTAAGGGAGTCATGAGTTATAATCCTGCAGCTGCCATTGTTGCCTGAAAGCTAGTATGTCTTTAAGTAATATGGCTCTTACTTCCTCTTCCTTAAGTTATAATGAGGGTAACTCAAATGTTAAAAACTCATCTTTTTTGTTTTTTTCAATGTCAGTCGTGGGCTTGAACTCTTGACCTGTGAGCTGTCCCGGACCTCTTCAGATCAAGGCTACCACCCTACCCCTTGAGCCATAGTACCACTTCATTTTCTAGTAGTTAAATGGAAACAAGAGTGTAACGGACTTTCATGCCCAGACTGGCTTTGAATTGCAAAGGTCAGACCTCAGCCTTCTGAGGAGCTAGCATTACAGGTGTGAGCCCTTGGTGTCCAGCTCAAACTCACTATCTTTTTTTCTTTTTCTTTTTTTTTTTTTTTTAGCCAGTCCTGGGCTTGCGCTCAGGGCCTGAGCACTGTCCTTGGGCTTTCTCAAGGCTAGAGCTGTACCACTTGAGCCTCAGCACCACTTCCAGCTTTTTTCCATGTATGTGGTACCAAGGAATCAAACCCATGTCTTTGTGCATGCTAGGCAAGCACTCTACCACTAGGCCAAACTCCTGGCCTCAAACTCACTATCTTATAGGAAGCAAATGAACACTCATGTAAGTGAAGTGGGCTAGGTTGGAGATCTCCACTAGAGAGCATAGTCTGTTTGAAAGAAACCTCTACTGCTGTCCTCAATTCAATTATTATGCTATACTTCCAGTCTTCTAAAATTTTAAAGAGAAAATATAAAGTCTGCTCTTATAAAATAATATCACCAAGGTTTTTAATTCAAATACCTGAAAATAATGCAGGCCAGTTTCAGACAGTTTTCTATTTGACTGATATATTGCTAACATAAAGCTAGATACAAACCATTCATCAAGAATTGCACCAAGACAAAAGCATAGTTAGAAATGTATAAAAATATAGTTAGGGAGGGTAAACATGTAAGTATGTTTAAGTGTTTGATATTAAATATAACAAAAATTGCCTTATTTGGAAAAGAGCTTTTATTATCTATTATCTACTCAATTAAGTACAATATAAAACATTGCCTCTCAACTCAAAATTTCATATTTTAATTGCTTTTCTTAAAACTCATGGATTCCAACTTTCCAAGCTAGAGTTAACAGTTGAATTTTTTTTAAGTCCTGGTTTAAAATAAAGATTTAATGAGTCTTTTAAATGTTTCTTTTTCTGTTTTTTTCTACTTTATCCATTATACTAAAATAAATCTTTGTTAAAATTTCACCTTGTGAGACACTCCTTTTTTGTGAGACACTAAAATATTTTTGTAAGTTGATCTGAAGGGTCTATGATTTCTTTGCCTGGAAAGTGAAAGCTGACAGAAGGCTTCATCCATTCTCCAGTGACAACATGGTAAGCTTGAGCCAGGAGGGGTTTTTGGTTTCTCTGTTTGTTAGCTTGTTTTGCTATTCCCTGGGCTTGCACACTGGGCATGGGTGCTATTTCTGAGCACATTTGCGCTCAAGGATATCACTCTACCACTTGACTCTCCTCATAGTCTGAGTCTACGAGACACATGCTGGCTTCAACCTACAAACCTCAGATCTCAGTCTCCTGAGTTGTCAGGATTGTAGGCATGAGCCTACTGAGCCAGGAGATGAAAATCACATGGTATAGAAAGTGCTTAGCTTTGGCATATTTATCTCCAATTCTTTGTTGACTGTGGAAACCCTAGGACTCCATGGGAACTATGGCTGAATGCAGGAAGTAGGAATGGACTGTGTACATGGAGAACGCCTGCTACCATCAGAAAATTGCTGTTAATGTGATTGCTAAACTTGTGTCTGAGTAAAGACATGGAATTCTGACATTTCACAGTGATCATGTCAAAGACAGGAGTGCCTCTATGTACTTCTTACTGCGTCCTTATACCTTGTTACCTGCCCCTTACAATGTGCTCATGATTTGTAACTGAAACTGCTCCAAGCAAACCTATACTTTCTGATTCCTTAAAAGTAGAATATGGGATAAATTCATGTGTATATGTGTGCATGTGTGTATGTTTATGTGCATATGGGCATGCACATGTGACAATCCTGGGTCTTAGACTAAGGGTTTGGTCCTGTTTCTGAACAGTTTTACTCAAGGCTAATGCTCTATTTCTTGACTCACAGATCCACTTCCATATTTTTGCTTGTTGACTGGAGATAAGAGTCTCACAGGATTTCTTGAATAGGCTCAGCTTCCTGAGTAGGATTACAAGAATGAACCCAGGGGTATCCTATTCTTTCAACTTGAATTACTTCTATCAATTAAACTCATTGCTCATTACCACAGAAATCATATTTTCCCTAAGTAATTCATCTATCCTCAGAGTATCTTCTGGATGGAACCAGCAGTGATGCTTCATCTGAGGAAGCTGGGAATCTGCAGTGGTGGATGATTTGTTAAATTATTTGTAAAGAAGTTAGAGATGAAATTATTCATTCCTCTGTGAGGTGTTCAGCACCTGAGGGATAGCTCTCTAATTCCAGTGAGAAATTCCCTTCTTCTTTTATCCTTTCCTTCATTTCTTCTTTCTCCTTCCTTCTTTTCTCATGGGCATTTATCCAAAATATTATTAACCCCGATAAGGATACAATAATGCCACTTGCACAACCAGTGTAGTGCAGCACTCTTCATCCCACCCAAGGTGTGTCTAGATGCCCCTTAATGTGTGGATGGATGAATGGTCCACACAATGGAATTTTACTCACCATTAGAAATAGTATTACATCATTTGCAAAGAAATAGAGATACCTGAAAAAACTATGTTAAGTGAAAAAAGTCAGGCTCAGAAATACAAAAGAAACAATTGCCTCTCATGTGAAAGCAGAACATTAATATTTACATAAATTGCATTTATCTAAATGTAAAAGTATTTATTTACATTGATAAATATGCCAAGTTGTGTGCAAGTGCTCACAAATGTAATATGGCATTTCTATGGGAGCATTCAAACACTATAATTCCTTAGAAAAAAGAATGCACATTCCACCAAAATGAGTATCAGAAAACACACTAGTGAGTAGGGGAGGGGATAGAGGACTGAAAAGGGGAATAGAGAAAATGTGCTCATAATATTCAATGCATATCCTATGACACTAAGAAACATGAGGGACAGGGATGTTTTGGAGGGATGGGAAAGAATGATTAATGGATGACATCAATGGAGATATACAGTACATATAAACTGATTTGTTGAAGTCACTCCTTTGTACAACTACTTAAAATCAATAAAATATAAAAATTAAATAAAATACTAAGCAATTAAAAACTAGGACACTGAAGCAACTTTTAAAGTCTGTAAAATGTAAGATTAAGAAAGTACAACTATCCAGGCACTAGAAGCTCATTCCTGTATTCCTCCCTACTCAGAAGAACCAGCCCTGAGGCAGGAAAGCCAGCCCAGGCAGGAAAGTTCTGGTAGATTCTTATCTACAATTAAAAATCAGAAAACTAGGAGAGCTGTGGCTCAAACTGGTAGAGCATTATCCTTCAGTAAAAGAACGCGGGGACAGCACCCAGGCCCTGAGTTCAACCCGCAAAACTGACAGGAAAAAGAAAAGATAAAAGAAAAAGAAAAGGAAAAAGAAAAGGAAGGCAGGGAGGGGGAGGGAGGGAGGGAGGGAGATAACGAAAAGGCAGCTAGTCCAGAAGCAATACTGTCGTCCTTGGTTTGCTTAAGAATTATCTTTAGATATGAAAATGTGAGAATGAGTGGGACAGTCTTCAAAACACATCAAAGGAAGGAGTACATCTCCCTGTATTGTGTCCAGTAAGATCACTCATATATGGCTTACTGCTCTCTCTCAAAAAATATCTATCAAAAACGAAGTCATTTAATCGAGTAGGGAAGGGGGGAAAACAAGATGACAGGCGGGATGAGGGGAGGGAAATGGAAACCAAGACATGAGAAAAGGTATCAATGTTTGTGAAGCAATGCACCTTCTATCTGGTGACTATAATGTAACCCTTCTATTAATTACAATAAAAATACACACAAAAAAGAAGTCACTTAGTAATTTTTTTGTTGGTTGTGGGGCTTGAACTTAGGGTCTGGACATTGTCCTTAACTCTTCTTTTTCAAAAGCTAGCACTCAAGTAGAGCCAAAGCTCCACTTCTTAAGTTTTTGATAAGTCACCTGACTGGGCTGATTTCAAACTGCCATCTTCCAATCCCAGCTTCCTGAGTAGTTAAGATTACAGGTGTGAGCCACCAGTGCCTCCCCAAGGAGGTCATTTTAAATCTTCTATTTCTACCATTGACACCCATAGGAAAGGGGTAAAAACTGCATCTCCTTTTCTAGATAGTTTTGTTAAGCCGGTTATAAATGTTTATAAAAAGCCTGAGCCACAGAGGAGGTTAAAGAATTCCCATTATTTATTCAGGCATAGACAACCCAGACCTAAACTGCTCCTTTTCCCAGTTTTTAAGTGATACTTCAGAGAGTGTTTCATAAGATGATTTCCAAGGTCTTTGTTTTTATCATAGTTACTTCAAGGCAGGGACCCAAGGCAGGGAGTTTGGCCTAGTGGTAGAGTGCTTGCCTAGCATGCATGAAGACCCAGGTTTGATTCCTCGGTTCCACATACAAAAGCCGGAAGTGGTTCTGTGGCTCAAGTGGTAGAGCCTCTAGCCTTGAGAAAGCCCAAGGACAGTGCTCAGGCCCTGAGTTCAAGTCAGGACTGGAAAAAAAATACAAGAAAAAGAAAATACAAGAAAAAGAAAAGAAAATACTGACATTTAAAGCCTTCAGTGGGGTAAGCTTTCTGTAACCATCTTTTACAACACAGTTTATTTAAATCATAGCCCTACTGTGTGTGTTCTATCATCAAGCCATGCCTACATATTAGTCAATACGTAATCTGTATTCCCTTGTTTCTATCTTTTTAATTATGTTCTTTCTCAAATACTATCATTACCTCCCATCCACCTTCTGAAATCCATTTATCATTTATCTTCTAAGAACACTAAAAGAATAATCTTCCTTCTCTGAAAATTTCCTAAATCCTCTGTGGCTGGAATTAATCCAGCCTAGCTTAAAACTAAAAGAATATTTGCATTATATTTCCTGTCCGGTACATATATCAACTTCTAATTATAAATATTTAGAAATGTAATTACATTCTCATAAAGAAAGTATGAGCTTAATCATTACTAATCCTTAAAGCTTAGAACACTTTTTCAGTACAATAAATATTCAATGTATTGCTAAATTTTATTCAACTGCATGTCATGTAATCATTATTATCACTGTTTTACATGCAAGAATGTAGAGAATAAAGATTACAGTCACAACCTTGACAGTAATGACATATATTAGTGATTAAAATCTCTCTGCATAAAAGGAAGTCAGTACTTCACCATAGAAAATTACTAAAACATTAAAATCTACAGCATGCAAAGTGCAAGTGCTAGTGCTATAATCACTGAAATATTTCAAATATTAAACAGAAACTCATTAGTGACATAAACCAGTATCCAAAAGAAAAGCTATTTAGCATGACACTAAGAAAATACATATTATTTATGAAAGTCAAAAAATTTAAATTTGATAAAATTTTGTTGATTTTTTAAAAAGAAAGCATATATTAAAGTTTTATTGGTTTATATCAAGTAACTTCATGAAACTTATTCCATGAATAGGTTCTTTAAGACATGCAGTACCATAGAAGAATGATCATATGAATCATTAAGAACATATGATAATGAAGCTGCAGGCTCAACCAATATCTATCTATCTATCTATATATATATACACACATATATATGTACATAACTTATACAGATAACTTGAGTAGAAAAGTAAAATAATTATTTGTTTTAAAGGAAAAATCCTAAAATTTCTGTTTCAATACCATCATTTAATTTTATAATAATTATGGAGCAATTATAGATTACAGACAGCTGCACCCACACAGCCAAATATATAAAATCTTCAATCATTATGCAATTTCTAACAAATCTCTTCTACTATTGACAACAGCTGCTTTCTACTAGGATTAATGGAACATCAAGTGGGTGATGCCCAAGAATCCATAAGGAAGTCTCACAAAGGTCTCATGCCACAACAGCTCAGGTTTCACAAGTTCTCACTGTTTCTTTAAATAGTTGATTAATTCTGACCCAAAGCTCCTGCTCTCAGCAAGAACACCTCCATGTTCTACTCAGTTTTTTGTTGGCGGAGGGGGAGTTGTCGATCATGGGGCTTGAACACTAGGCCTGGGCACTGTCCCAGAGTTGTTCAGCTCAAGAGCGCTCTACCACTTTGAGCCACAGTGCTACTTTCGGTTTTCTTGTGGTTAACTGAAGGTAAGAATCTCATGGTCTTTCATGCCCGGGCTGGCTTTGAACAGCAATCCTCAGATCTCAGCCTCCAGAGTAGAAAGAATTACAGGCATGAGCCACCAGCACCCAGCCTTTTTACTCATTTTTATTGGCTCCAATCAGAGAATCAGAATAAATATGGGGCACATCTTAAGTGCTTTCTTGTTCTGTGTGATTTAACAAATGTCTAAAAAGGAATGTCATGCATTTTTCCCAGTTTTATAATTATTTTTAATTGTAAGACATAGCTAACATCAGCAACTACATCAGAGCAAAACCAGAAGTCAGCTTAAGTGTTCTAAAATGAACCCAACAAGAAGGATAATAACTGGATGGCAGGTATTTAAAGTATTTTTTCTTAATTTATTTTTATTTTAACTATTTTTAAATATGAATTCTATCATTTTAGAAAAAGAAACTGGGTAAAGAGTAAATGATAAAGAGAAGTTTTAAGCATAGTAATGTTATTACATGTAATTAAGGAAAGCAGAGTCTTTAACCTCTGGAGATAAAATATCACATAAGGGCTACCCAAACAATCTTATGAGTCTTGTTTTAAAGTTATCTTCTGTATGAAGTATTTCCTAGTTCCTAAAATAACAAGTCTTTGTAATAATATCAGGCTTAGAATTCATAAGTGATATCATTGGTAGAATCTTAGTCAACTTTACATTTTTAGGTTTTTCACTAAAACTTTCAAGATAAACTCCTTACAGTATTACATCTTTCTTGATCCATGAACCATAACTTTTAAGGATGTTTGGCTTATGTTTTATGATGAGATAGGTATACTGATTCAAATTTGTTTCTTCCATTAATTGCCTGCTTTTAAGTTCTTTCAATCTAGATCTCTGCAGTTGTATTTTGGCTCTCCAGTGTGCCTAAACAAGTTCTCTTTGATTTGATTTTGCTTACAGTCATAGCTATTTTTCTCTATTCATCAAAAATAGGACATATTCCATCATTACTTCTTCAAAATTTTTTCTGGCCCCTTCACCTTACTGCTTATAGTTGCCCAGAATATTTCCATGGCCTGTTCCTTTTTTTCCCCCTCATTTTTTTAACATCCTTTTCTAACACATCTACCAAACTAAATTCAAGTTCATTTATTTTCCACTAACATTCTGTTGATACATCCACATAAAATTCTTTTTTAGCTAAATATATACTTTCAAATCTAAAATTTATATTTGATTTTATTGCAGTTCATAATTATGTTTCAATTAAATTTTAAGAAATTATTTACTTTTTAAGTAAATTTTCCTTTATACTTCTTTAGAAAGACCTCTGACAATTATAGTAGTTGGGTTACCTTGGAAATGTAATAATTCACTCGTAAATCAAATCCGAAGTCAACTAATTTATATCCCATATATCTTTTACAACTACACAGATTTCTAATTTTTTACACATAGTGAATAACTTTCTCCCATGCTTAATCAAGAAAACTGAGACTAAAATATGTGAAACACTTGCCTTTTTCCTATTAAAACACAACTGAGCCAGGCAACAGTGTTTCATGCTCGAAATCCTAGCTACCCAGGGAACAAGATCTGAGGACCACAACTGGAAGACAGCCCCAGCAGGTAATGTCTGGGACTCTGTTCCAATTAACTACTAAAAAGCTGAACTGAAGCTGTGGCTCAAGTGGTATAGTATTCACTTTGAGCACAAAGCTCAGAACAGTTGCCAGGGCCGCAGGAACCGAAAACAAAAACAAACATAAAAAACCCACAACTGATCAAAATTCATTGTACTCATAATTTGACTTGCGTATTACTACTTAAAAGCAAACATACCAGCCGCCACTGGCACACACCTAGCTACCATTAAAAGCCAGACCAGGCAGCAAAGTCTGTGAGATTTCTGTCTCCAATTAGCTACTAAAAGTTAGAAATATAGTTGTGATTCAAAGTAGTAAAGCACTAGGCTTGAGCACATAAGCACAGGGACAGTGGGAAGGCCCTGCATTCAAGCCCTAGGACCAGCACAAAAATACATACATATGTATATACATGAATACATAAATACATACATACATATATACAACAAATAAATAAAAACATATTTTAAAACCACCCAACGGAATCTTCATTTATATAATTTCCTCTCTTTTATCAATTCTCGACATTTCTAGAGAACACTTTGTATCAATATTTAAGCTGAGCAATTGCTAATGGATTTACCAACATCCCTCACTAACCAGAAGCTCAGAGATTTTTACTATTTAATAAAATACTCTTTCATGTGAAGAGAATACTTAGAAGTATTTTTAATAACTTCAATATAGGTATGCTATTCTCTATCAAAATACCAGATACATGAGACTATGGCATGTTTTCACAAAAAGTAAAGAGCTAAATAAGGAATTACAAACTTTGTAGAGCTGTTTGAACAATGTTTGTTCCTTTCAGTATAAAACATTAGGTAACTACTTGCATGATACCCTACTCCTCTTTTTGCTGTCAAGAAGCTCCTGTCGATTTTGAGCCATAATCACAGTATTAGGGTTATAGTTTATATCTGTATTCCTTAACCTTTTAATTTTATTTATATTTTGTATTTAATATCATCCCAATAGTGATTGAAAAATTAAATATTTTATGTATAAATCAAAGAAAAAAGGAAGGCTGGCTATATAGTAATCTAAAATTATGAAATTCAGGAATATTTCCATGCATTGTCAGCACATGCAAAACCTGAATTCAAAACAAACAATAGATGGCGTAGCTAGGAGAAAAATGGCTATGCTAGCACTAATTCATTTCTGCGGCTAGTGAAGCAAATAAAACTAATTGGATAAAAGACAACAACCAACAATGTCACTTGGACATAAAAATAACAGGAATCGCACTACTATTTTTGATTATAAAAATGAGTGACAATAAGATCTTTTAGTAAAGGTAATTTCAAACTGTCATGTATGCATAACATAAAATGTTAGAGAAAGAAATGTGATAATAATTCATGGTTAGTATTTCTTTTTATAGTACAGATCTTCCCATTAAGTATTAAGCACTAAGCTATAAAACATAAGACATTCACTCCCTAAAATGTATACTCAGACTTATAAAGTGTAATTCTCAGACCTTAAAATTATTTATATTTCACAGTTATTAATGAAATCCGCACATACTACACAGTTGAGTATACTATACATTAAAAAATCTAATTCACAGATGGGAACGCTTTTCCTTGTTTTATTTTGTTTAAAAAAACAGGAAAAACATGTTATTCTCCCCAAAATTTACAAAATGCCTTTTATAAAATAAGGATACTTAATAGTCTAATCAGTTCTTTATTACTATAAAAGAAAGGCAAAAGTTAACTATTTCCAGTCACACATAGCATACTATTTTCCTTCTAAACCTTTAACCATTTGTGCCAAGGTATCTCTTACTTGACAGGTCATTTCATATTTTCAGGATTTATTTTATATATTCCATGATTTGAGATTTCAAGTACCATACTAAGAAATAGAAGTTTGGGGGTATACTTGCTTGTTTTAAAGCAAGGTCTCTCTATTTAGCCCAGTCTAGCTTCAATTCATAATGTAGCGCCAGCTAATCTTGACCTCGCAACCTTCTTGTTTCAGTGCAGGGCCTAGAGGCTTTGCACAAATACATTTGAAACAGTACAGTCTTAATAAAATTTATTTTTTCATATTTGGTAGCAAAGGTCACTTACATTAGATAACGTTCTGAAGAATCAAACAAGTCACAAAAGAAAAACAGTTAAAAAATACCCTCTCAGAATGAACCAATAGCTGAGTTTCAAGAATGGAGAGGACTTTTAAAACGCACTAAGAGAAATTTTCACTAAATACTATCACATGTTACATTTACAACTGAAAATTTACAGTTGTGATAAGCTAGTTATTCTTACCTTATAACCAGGTCCTAATTGATGAATTGCAAATATCTGTGCGGGGTTGAGTGCTTCACTGAATACATACACAGCACCCAGTTGCCCACAGAATACCCTATTTGCATCGGCCGTTTCTGAAGATCCAAGAAAGCACTTGTCATAGCTCTATTTTTAAAAAAATCACACAAAAAGCATATTGTTATTTTGTAGTGACAGAATATATGAAGATGTCTGTTTTCATCATCACACATCACTTAAAAAATAGAAATAACAGAAGCAAACATCAATTAAGACAACATGGAATATTTAAGTAAAGAAAGTCAATAAAAATAAAATATTTTTTCAAAAAACTAAAATCAGTTAAATGACTTACATTTGAAAAGTAATAAATGAATAACTATTCTTACACTAAACTACTTTCTAAACTTTCTCATTAAAGGCAATGGACCTGTAATTATTTTATGAAAGCAAAACTAATTTTATTTTATTGAAGCAAAACTAATGATTCATAATTGTTCACATTGAGAGACAGATTCATTTGAATCAAAGAAATAACATCTAAAAATTAATTATAATTAACGGGAGGAATTTTTTTTTGCCAGTCTTGGGCTTTAGCTCAGGGCCTGAGCACTGTCCTTGGACTTTCTCAAGGTTAGAGCTCTACCACTTGAGCCTCAGCACCACTTCCAGCTTTTTTCTATGCATGTGGCACCAAGGAATCAAACCCGGGTCTTCGTGCATGCTAGGCAAGCACTCTACCACTAGGCCAAACTCCTGGCCCGACAGGAGGAATTTTTTAAATTCTATTTTAGTTCTCCATTATGGATACATTATGCATTCTATAATGTAGGCATGATATGGAATTAAATTAATAATCTGCTGCCTATAGTAGAGAATACAATGAGTTCCATCAAGAGGATCAAACACTTAAGAAGCCATGCTCAGGAAAACTCTTTCTAATCCTTCAAAACCCCATCCATTTTCATAACAAAATCAGTCACTTTCAAGTTTTTTCCATAATCACAGGATATTGCATGTCTACACTGTGATAAACACATATAATCAATCAACATGGAGAAAGTCATACACACACACATACATACATGAAAATGAAATGCCTTTGGTAACACAGAAAATAACAGGCAAAACAAAAACAAAACAGGGGAAGGAATAGAGCACAATAGTAAGAATTCCTCATTAAATAATATAGAATTTAATCAATAAGTTAAAGTATGCAGCCCAAAGATGTGTGTTATTGCCTAGCCTTCTCCATTTCTGAATTATGACAAATAGCTCACTAATCTAAGATTGGGAGAGGGGGGTAGGGAGGGAGTAAAGTGCTTGAATTCATGGCCTGCTGTTCCTGAGCTTATTTTCTCAAAACTAGGGCTCTACCACTTAAGTAATAGCACCATTTCTGGATTTTTAGTGGCTAACTGGAGATAAAATGTCCCAAGGGCTTGCCTATTGAGCTGGCTTTTTGAACTGTGATACTCTGATCTCAGCTTTCTGTATAGCTAGGAATGAGATGTGAGGTACCAGTGTACTGGTGTCAGGTATCAGTGCTTATCTAGTCATGTAATTTTAACAGTTTTGCTATACCAGAGTTAAGACTTAAAATTTCACATGTTACACAAAATAAACTTTGAAGTACAATTTACATGGTGCTATCAGATTATTTCATTATTTAATTCATGTGATAGAAATAAACCATATACTCAAATTCATTACAATATAAACCTTTAAAATCAAGAAACTTACATCATTTGTGTTGACATGCCAAGCCATATCACCATAGGATACCAGCTGTCCATTAACATAACACCTAATTTCACTGTTCCTCCATCGATTGTAAATGTGAACGATACTGATCATATACCACTGAAATAAAAATAATTAAAATATTAGTATGTAATATTGAGCTATTACTGCCTACGATGCAATCAAAAATTTATAAAATGCTTTAAGAGAATGTTTGAAAGACTTTTACTGATCAGTTGTCAGCATTTTCTGAAGTTCCCTCTTCCATTTCTCTTTGTTCTTTTTCTTTTTTTCTTTTTTGTGGTCTGTCCTGGGGCTTGAATTCTGTCTGGGCCTGCACACTATCCCCAAGTTCTTCAGCTCAAGGCTAGCTCCCTACCATTTTAGCCACAGCTCCACTTCCAGTTTTCTGGTGGTTAATCAGAGGTAAGAGTCTGGCAAACTTTTGTGCCCAGAGTTGGCACTGAACTACAATCATCAGATCTCAGCCTAGAGTAGCTCTCCAATTAACCTCTAGAAAATGGGAAGTGGGGCTTGGCTCAAGGGCAGGGCGATAGCCTTGAGCTGAAGAGAACAAGAACAAATTATAATTAACATTTCTTCAAATGTGTCACTTTTAAAATACAAGCAAATAAAATAAAGTTTACATATGAATATTTACCTTTGAAAGATTTTCTAATGCAATGGTTAAAATAAGTTATTTCTTTAACAGATTAATAGACCTATCATTATTATATATTCTATATAATATGTATCAAACTTTATACATGTGAAATGTGACTGCATTAAGAATTAATTATACTATATATCAAAATTGGAGGATCTGAATGAAGATATATAAAAAGATTCTATCAGGACTAGACATTCAAATTAACTGATTTCCCATGAAATTTGCAAAAAATATTTTTTCCAAAAAACATAAAATCTCTTTTAATGTTCGTGAATTCTCCAATTCTCTAAGACCAAAAATTGATTCGTTGTTTTAAATATGCCTTACTGTGTCCAGAAAACTAGGCTAGTAAACTTTAACAACAGCCCCAGCCATTTGGATTTTATAATAGTCCTGACTACTTTTCATCTTGTCAAGGTTGTTGGCATCCTTGCCTAACAAAAAGCACTTGAGCATACTAACACCTCGGCCTTTTTTCAAGTAATCAACATCACACTAAACTCAATCTACTGGAAAATAACTGCTTCATGTAAGTTAGATATTCACAAAACATATCTTAGCTCTTTAGAAAGCAAGAGGAATTTTTGTTTCAAGATTCATATTTTACACATTTATGAGTAAAATGTTTGAAAAAGAGACAAATCATCCAAGATGAAAAAATCAACATGAAAAATCAGAGTAGCAAAGGTATTTTTAAAAGAGGGATGTATTTCCCATGTGGAACTCAAAAAATGATCTAATATGTTAACCAAACAAAGGTTAAGAGCAAAGCTGACCAAGTCTCAATTGTTATGAGATGGTAGACCTCTGAATCAGTGGGTTTCAGCACATGGGGAGATATGAGGCAACCGACATTAAATTCAGTGTTATATATTCTGAGGTCCACAGGCCAGAAAGATATCTTGCTGAAAACTACTCAAAAAAGTAGAGCTCTGAAAATAAAAATAAGGTTAGAATATCATGAGATTAGACAAAATTCCTAAGTAAAATATAAGTGCTATAAAAGTGAAGAATTTTTTCTGTTTAACTCAGTAAATAGTCAATAAGCACTTACCGAAAAAATGTCATAAAACAGGTTATAGTGAGAAAGAATTAAGAGTATGAGAGAGACATAATATAGGGATCAAAAGACAAATCTTACAAATCTAACAGAAGATATTTGTTTTACAGAAGACAAATCTCTCAGAAGATAAAAGTCAAAAACCAAGACAAAAGAAAGGGTATCAATGTATGTGAAGTAATGCACCTTCTATCTGGCAAATGTGAAGTAACCCTTCTATTAATTACAACAAAAATACATGGAAAAAAAGTCAGAAACAGAATAAAAAGGAAATGACGAGAGATAGAAAAAAGCATTAAAAGTCATAGAAAAAAGTGAGAGAGAATATGACAGAAACCACAGTAAACAAAAACAATGAAAATGGTGGCTTTTGTAATTCTCAGAAGTAATTCTCTCAACCTACCTTTCGTGGTTGAAAATCATATTTCACACAATGCTGAAAACCTTTTCCTTTGGACTTCAGTGATGTGACTATTAAGCAGTTGCCAACAAAATGAGCAGAATAGCCAACTCCTTTACTGGTACGAAAACTAGCGAATATGAGAATAATACAATCATCTCATAAAAAGAAACAATATCAAGTATTTTTATCTACAAAGAAACCTAAGCTCTCTATAGCATGTATAAATTCTCTATAGAGCCATTTAAATAATCTTTATAGTTTATGTAACTGAAAGATATAAAATTTAAATGAGACTGCAGGAATTTATAATATTTCACATTATCTGTTACGAATATATGAAAACTAACACTCAATAAAAATCTATCAAGTAAACTTACCTTAAGGATCATCTTTAATTAACAAGTGCAAAAGTTACTTACATACAGTTAATATTTCCAGTAACTACTTGCTTTCTCATTCTGCTTTGTTTTCAAATAGCTTACAAATTTAAAAAAAGAACATTTTTGTAAAATAATGTAGCTAATCAACTAAAAAAACATATTCTAATCATAGTTTTAAATAGTTCATTTCACTATTGTTTAACATGTAGCTATTACTTTTGCTTAAACATATGTGAATAAGTGAAAAGGCAAAATAGTAGAAATCTAAAGGGAGTTTTCTTTCTCCTAGTACAGGCACCCACGATCTTAAGTGTCCTACAAGTGGTAAGCATTGAAACAAACTGGAAAAGGAAGGTCTGAAATCCTCACTCCTACACTACAATTGGGAAAAACAAAATAAGAAAAATTATATAATCACTATAGTAAAATAAGTAAATATTTATGAACTTTCATGGTATATATACACATATGTACATTCCAGTATATAATCTCAAAACTATATTATATAGTAAAAAATGTAATTACTTAAAAGACAAAAACAAAAGTCCAAAAGAAAGTAGACTACTCACCAATAAAGATAAGGTTTATCTTTATCAACATTAATATTATTCAATGGATCCATTCGAAACCAAGTGTTCAGCGTAAAGCCATTTTGATAAGGCCATTTTGCAATAGGAGGCAATGCAATTGCCTACAAGCCAATGAGAAAGGAAGTATCAGCTAATGGAAACATGAAGCCACTAAAGTCAAACCTTACATTCAGACTAAGAAAACAGCAAGAAATTTATGAATAGAAAACAGAAACCATTATCTTATTTAAATATGACATACTGCTTATAGACTATAGAAGTATTACATTTACAAAGAGTCATCAAATTACATTTCATTTCTAGACTATACAGTGTTTTGCAGAATGTTTTCCAAGTCCCCTCTAATTTCACCAATGCTCAGTATCTTATATAATATATGCCTCATAGTTTTCAATTTTCTATGAACACTGCTACTTTTTGGAAATATTTCTCTTGATTCCAGGAGGTTGAATCTTTGCAACCCTTAACAACTATGCTAGAGAATATTAGTCAAGTCAGTAGTGAAATTCAGTTCTGTTGATAATGTTTATAACTCTCAAAACACTGAAGTAAGAGGAAGTCATATTTGTTGTTCAAAACTTAGCCACTGAAATTTATAGCCCAAAATATTCAGGTTCACGTTATAAGTAGAAGAGCAGTAATACAGAATTTAACTGAAAACAGTAAAATGAAATTTGATTATTTAAGAAGAAAATACTTGTTTACTTCACTTTCAAGAAATATCTGGGTGACATTTATGTTAAAAGCTCTGGAGAAACTAGGAATCCATGGAACATTCCTCAATGTAATAAAGGCTGTGTATGAGAAACCTACTGCTAGCATTACACTTAATGGTGAAAATCTAAAGCCATTCCCTGTAAAATCAGGAACGAGACAAGGATGCCCACTCTCTCCACTCCTCTTTAACATAGTACTAGAATTCCTAGCCAGTGCAATAAGGCAAGAAGCAAGCATAAAGGGGATCCAAGTAGGGAAAGAGGAAATAAAACTATCCCTCTTTGCAGATGACATGATTCTGTATTTAAAGAATCCTATAGACTCTACTCCCAAGCTCCTTGAGCTGATTCAAAACTTTGGAAGAGTAGCAGGCTATAAAATCAACCCTCAAAAATCAACCGCCTTCCTTTACGCCAACAGTGAGAGGAACGAGGCAATAATCAGGAAAGAAACTCCTTTCACAATAGCCTCAAAGAAAATAAAGTACCTAGGAATTACCTTAACTAAGAATGTAAAGGACCTTTTTGACGAAAACTTTAAAACCCTAAAAAAGGAAATTAAAGCAGAACTAAGGAAATGGAAAAACCTCCCATGCTCCTGGATTGGAAGAATCAACATTGTGAAAATGACAATCTTGCCAAGAGCTATCTACAAATTCAATGCAATACCCATCAACATCCCAATGTCATTCTTTAAAGAAATAGAAGAGGCAATCCAAAATTTCATATGGAATAATAAAAGACCCCGTATAGGAAAAACACTTCTTAGCAGAAAGAACAGCGCTGGAGGAATTTCAATTCCAAACTTTAGACTCTATTACAGAGCTATAATTCTCAAAACAGCTGGGTACTGGCACAGGAACAGGCCTGAAGACCAATGGAATAGAACTGAGGACCCAGATATTAAACCACAGACCTATGGCCACCTAATCTTTGACAAGGGAGCCAAAAAAATAGAATGGAAGAAAGACAGCCTCTTCAACAAGTTGTGCTGGCAGAACTGGTTAAGCACCTGCAGAAAACTAAAGCTGGATCCTTCTTTGTCACCTTGCACTAGAATTAACTCCAAATGGATCAAAGACCTGGAGGTAAAAGCTGATACACTGAAAACTCTACAGGAAGGAATAGGAGATACACTAGGCCTCCTTGGCACAGGTCGAAACTTTCTTAATAAGGACCAAGAATCACAACAAATCAGAGAAAGCCTGGATAAGTGGGACTGCATTAAACTGCAGAGCTTTTGTATGGCAAAGGACATAGCTAGTAAACTAATCAGGAAGCCTACAGAGTGGGAGAAAATCTTCACCAATCAAACAACAGACAAAGGCCTCATATCTAAAATATATCAACAACTCAAAAAATTGAATCACTCCAAAACTAATCTCCAAAGTAACAACCATCCCATTAAAAAATGGGCCAAAGACTTAAAGAGAGTCTTCTCTGAAGAAGAAACAAAAATGGCCTATAGACACATGAAGAAATGCTCAACATCTCTGGTCATAAAAGAAATGCAAATCAAAACAACTCTAAGATTCCACCTCACTCCAGCTAGAATGGCCAGGATCAGGAAAACGAATGACAACAGATGCTGGAGGGGATGTGGCCAGGAGGGATCACTACTACACTGTTGGTGGGAGTGCAAACTCGTTCAACCACTATGGAAAGCAGTGTGGCAGTGCCTCAAAAGGCTAAACATAGAACTCCCCTATGACCCAGCAATTCCACTACTTGGCATTTACCCAACCACCCAGAAACAAGGACATACTAAGCCCACTAGCACAACAATGTTCATTGCAGCACTATTCACCATAGCAAAGATATGGAACCAACCTAGATGTCCCTCAGTTGATGAGTGGATCAACAAGTTGTGGTATTTGTACACAATGGAATTCTATGCTGCTGTCAGAAAGAATGACATCGCCCCATTTGTTAGGAAATGGAAAGACTTAGAAAAAATCATATTAAGTGAAGTAAGCCAGACTCAAAGGAACTTAGGCTCAATCATTTCCCTCATTCGTCATAAGCAGTAGAAACCTTGGGCTCTACTAGCAGAGATTTGCAATAGAGCAAAATCTTGATACATAAGGATATATAATGTGAAGCTAATTGAAAGGACCTCCAGGATAGTGAAACAAAAGCCATATAATGAATGATTGTTGTCCTTAATGTAGTATGTTGTCTCTCATCTCCTTTGCTGTCCCTTGGTTATCTCATATTGGTATAGTATCTCACTTTGTTATCTGATATATTGAATTTATTTGTATTTGGATGTTTGAAATCTGATAGGGAAAGGGGGAAAACCAAGACGGGTGGGGGGTGTGGGGGGGGAGGGAAACGGGTACCAAGACATGTGAAAGGGTATCAATGTATGTGAATTAATGCACCTTCTATCTGGTAAATATCATGTAACCCTTTTACTAATTACAATAAAAAAAATTTTTTAAAAAGAGTAAAAAAAAAGAAATATCTGGGTGATTTATTTAGATAATAATATTCAAATTTCTTTACAAAAGAAGTTACCCATCATGATTTTATAATTGATCTTTTCCACAAACACATCCTTCATATAGTTAATAATGGCCTTTCTAAAAATATTACAAATAGTCTCTGTATGTTAAAAAGCCTCTCCAAACAGAATAAAATTTAAAGTTATTCAGGTTGTACAAAATTTCATACACACCATGATACCACCTAATCATCTCAATTTTCTTCTTTTTACTACCTTATCCCATACTCAATGTATACCTAAACATAACAGCTTTTCCACCTATAAACCTTAAAAGCCTCCCATTTCATAGATGATATTGCTGCTGTCGAAAACGTTCTCCTTCCATAAAAGACTCCCACTATCCCTCAATTCCAGGCTAATAGTCCTCTCATTTTTCAAGCTTCCGAGGAGTTTACACTAGCTTGGTTTCTCTTTGCCTTGCTTCCCATAATTCTTAGTACCTAAATCTAAGGGGGGAAAAAAAAACTTTTGTATCTATCCATTAGAATTCTTCACAAGGAGTAAATAAGACTCACGTTCCTAGTATCATGAATTAAGATAGGAAAAACATTGTATGGCCAATAAATAATGTCAAAAAGATTAAAGATTTGCAAGTATTTGCTACTTTAAGAATTCATACACTGGGGGAGAATCATGAAAGTGATGATACTGCCTCAGATACATAAACTGACTTGCTGAGTTGTAACCCTTAGTAGAACTACTTAAAGATAAAAATATATAATTTAAAAATTCATATACATATAAAATTGCTTATGTAATATCATTTCACATATTTCAGCTATTAACTCAAGCAACTTGTCAAAAAAGCTTTAATTTGTAAAAGAAAAGTATTTTACCTTATAACTTTATGCACTATATTTTGTTTATGCTTCTATAAACTGTCATTAATATTAACCACATGAGCACTAATAGGAAAGATACTGAAGACAGTAAGTAGTAAAACGAGAAGTATAGAATTATATGTCAACCTAATGAATATGCTAACTTTTTCACATAAGAGATACACTGGCATAGGATTAGATTTTTTTTCTTGCCAGTCCTGGGGCTTGAACTCAAGACCTGGGCACTGTCCTTGAGCTTTCTCAAGGCTAGCACTCCACACGAGCCACAGCACCACTTCTGGCTTTTTCTGTGTATGTGATACTGAGGAATTGATGAATCCAGAGCTTCATGTATGCTAGGCAAGCACTCTACCACTAGGTCACACTTGCGGCCCAGGTTTAGAATTTTTATTTTCAGCCTTTTGTAAAGAACATCAAATCAATGAAGTGGCTGCTTATAGCACTATTACCGGTGTATACCAAAACATACTTTCCCTCCATTGTTCTACATTTATAATCCCCAACCCCCCAACAGCCTTGAAATTGTCTACATAACCAGTCTCAATACTTAGGACTACATAGTACTAAATTAAAAATCAAACAGTGAATTGTACAAAGAAATAGAGAAATTAAATTGAGATGATCCACCCTTCAAGTTTTACATTGAAAACTAAAAACACTGGAAAAACCTAAAAACAATTAAAATATGTATTCAAAAACTGCGAGATTCAATAATATTAAGGTAAGCTGTGTTTTCCAAATTGTTCTAGCAGGATTTTTAACAAAATTGAGCAAGGTCATCCAACAATGTACACAAGAGCAAACATCCCAAAACAACAAAAACTATTTTAAGTTAAAAGTCACGTTTAAGTATTTACATAACCTAATTATTCAGCCAGAATAACAAAATATGACTTTGGCATAAAGATAGAAATCTAGGGCATGGCTACACACTACATTCAATTAATTTTAGGAAAAATATCCAGTAATCCAAAATGAAAAGTGTCCCTTCAACAGATATTTATTGCAAAATATGGATATGCAAACAAGTAAAATGTCAATGTAAGTAACCCAAAAGAAACAAAACCAAATGTAAGTGATAAAACTAATAAACTAATAAAAGCATAGATAAAAGCATAAGTAGGACAAAGTTGTGACTTAGGTTTAATATTGACTTCTTAGAATTTAAAAGCACATTCCATAATAAGAGAAAGAATTAATTTTAATTTGACTTTACCAATTAAACCCATTACACTTGAAGAAATACTGTTAAAAATAAACGAATATCATATACTGGAAAAAAATTATTTGACAAATGTGTCTAATAAATGAACTCTTAAGGTATCTTAATAAGATAAGCATTTTGTACTGACATTAGCAGAAGATTGCTAAGACATGAGAAAAGGTATCAATGTATGTGAAGTAATGCACCTTCTATCTGGCGAATATAATGTAACCCTTCTATTAATTACAATAAAAAATATATGAAAAAAACACTGCAAAAGACCAGTCATGCTGAACAATAAACACATAAAAAATTCTTACCATCCTAAGTTATGATAAAACTATGATGAGGTATGACTACATAACCAGTTAAAAAGACTACTTCTGTGGGCCGGGAGTTTGGTCTAGTGGTAGAGTGCTTGCCTAGTATGCATGAAGACACGAGTTCGATTCCTCAGTACCATAGACATAGGGAAAAAAAGGTATACATGGTGCTGTGTCTTAATTGGTAGAGCTCTAGCCTTGAGAAAAGTCCAAGGACAGTGTTCAAGACCACCTGAGTCCAAGCCCTACAACTGCCAAAAAAAAAAGAAGACTACTACTGTTCAGAACTCAACTGCTGATGGAAGAGTAAAACCTGATAAAAAATAATTTGACAGTTCCTCATAAATAATACTCTCAATAATACACAGCAATGTCACCCAGCTATTTAACCAAGAGATAAGAAAACATGTCCACAGGAAGAACTGTGCATTAAATGCTCACTTCAGTTTTATTTACAATAGCTGAAACCTAGAATTCCAAATGCCTACTAACTAGCAGATGAATAAATAAGAAAGATATAACCATAAAACACAATACTATGCAGAATAAAGTACTGATAAGACCTACAACCAGGGACAATCTCAAAAGGGTTATCATAAGTGGAAGAAGCAAAACATAAAAGACAGACACAGCTAGGAGGACAGACTGAGTTACAAAGCAGACCTTACTTCAAAAAGGGTACCAATAGACTATATAGTATATAATTTTACTTACAAGATGATCTGGAAAATTAAAACTATATAAAAACAAAATAAATCAGAGGTGAAAAGAAACAGAAGCTATCTGACTTAAAGATTAAAAATAATTATAAATGGATCATGAACATGTGGCATTTATACACAATGGAATTCTATGCTGCCGTCAGAAAGAATGGCTGCCCTATTTGTAAGGAAAATGAAAGACTTGGGGAAAAAATCATATTAAGTGAAGTAAGCCAGACCGAAGGAAACATAGACTCCACTGTTTCCCTCATTTGTAATCTTTAGGTTATGTCTAGGATTTCCTAGCAGAGGAGCACTATAGCTCAAAAGCTAGGTAGAGATGGCTATTTAGCATGAGGCTAAGCAACGTCAATATATGGAAACAAGAGTTTTATCTTTGTGACTGTTGTTCCTAATGTGTTCGGCAAAGTTATTTCTTTTCTCTTTTGTTTCCCCTTATTTTTTATCTTATGCTGTTACTGTATCTGACTTTGGTGCCTGATATATTGTATACACATTTATTTGTTTATTTGAAATAGGAAAAAAGAAGCAGAAGAACAAGATGATTGGAAGGGAATGAGGTAAGGGGAAATGGGAGAAAAACATGGAAAAGGGTATCAATATTCAAGAGGTAATGTACCTACTACCTGATGAATGTAACTGTTACCCCCTCTAAATAATAGCCCAACAATAAAATACAATTTAAAAAAGAAATAATAATAATGATAATTACAATAAAAACACATGCAATCAAAACTTACCGCAGCACTACAACCAGGGAAATTGAAAAAAGTATCAGGGCCATGTCTTTGTGGCATCTGATTAAGAACTGACAATAATTTCACTGCATGTCTTGGCTAAGAAAACAATGAATAAAAAAAATGTCATTACACTAAACATACCACTTAAATTACTGTATTTTCTAACTAGAGAAAATTATTTACTTACTTAATGGTTTAGAAAGAAAAATTCCATTACCAACTCAAATATATAACTCTCTAGGGACAAATTGCTGAACTTTTAATTATGAACAGACAGATATTGATTCTTCTTCTCTCTGACCATAGCTTACCCATATTCCGCTCTCTCCTCGAAGCATGCTGAATAAAAGCTTCAACTCCTTAACAGTGATGCTGTAGCTGGCAAGAACCCCCAACATATCGACTAGAAGATCTTCAAAGAAAAACAAAGTTATTCTCTACTCTACTCAGGAGCTATCATATGATAAGGTATAAACATATTTAAAAAGCAAAAATTACCAATAGAAGATACATATATACATAAAATGTCCTTTCGAATTGCAATTCCAATTAACAATTCTGACACATTATTTACTGCGTGAGGAAAAAATTCAAGCTGAACTATGGAGACAAAAACATAAAATTCCAAATAATTATTTCAAATGAAAAACTGAAAGTTGACTACATTTTCTAACAAAATTATGTTCTTAATAAAATATGCTCTTAGGGCCAGAAATTTGGCCTAGTGGTAGAGTGCTTGCCTAGGATGCACAAAGACCTGGGTTTGATTCCTCAGTACTACATACACTGGAGAAAAAAAATCTGGAAGTGGTGCTATGACCCAAGTGGCAGACCACCAGCCTTGAGAAAAAATGCCCAAGGATAGTGCTCAGGCCCTGAGCTCAAGCCTCAAAACTAGCAAAATAAATAAAAATAAAGTATGTTCTTGAAATATCCCTCATCTTAGTTAGATTTCTGAATACTGAAAATTATTAAATACTAACATATCAGGCATTATTTTAAGTGACTGGTAAATGTCCAAGTCACAAATCCTCATAATAAACTTAAGTTAAATACCACAAATTTCATCTTTTAAGAATGAGTAAATTGTTCTTTGTACCAGTGGCTCACATCTGTAATCCTAGCTACTCAGGAAGCTGAGATCTGAGGATCACAGTTCAGCGCCAGCCCTGATACCAAAGTCCATGAGACTCATATCTCCAATTCTTATTCCTTATTATCACCAGAAAACAGGAAGTGGCACTGTGGCTCAGTGGTAGAGTGCTAGCCTTAAGCTGAAGAGCTCAGGGACAACACCCAGGCCCAGAGTTCAAACCCCACAACTGACAAAAAAGAAAAAAAAAAGAATAATTTTCACACATATCGCTCAGTCAAACTGTCCAAGAGTAAAAGTATACCAAGTAGTAAAGTCAATATTCAAACCCAGGGAATATGACTAGAACCCTATTCCTACCCAATAATCTATAAAAAAGAAGTCTGATTTAAATGCATTACTAAAAATATCCATTGTACAAATTAGTATTTTTACATACAAAATGAAAACATCAGATCAGCAAACACTAAGAAAAATTAATCTCTTGTCTCTAGTTACTTTCTCAGCACATTGTAATTAATATCTCATTCCATGTTCTTTTTTTTTTTTTTTGCCAGTCCTGAGGCTTAGACTCAGGGTCTGGGCACTGTCCTTGAGTTTTGTCAAGACTAGCACTCTATCACCTGACCCACAGTACCACTTCTAGCTTCTTCTGTACATGTGGTAAAGGAATCAAACCCAGGGCTTCACGCAAGTTAGGCAAGCACTCTACTACTAGGCCATACTTCGGGTTCTTTATAAGAAATTAAACAGGTAAATTTCATACTTCATTTCCCTACTTTCTAAAGCACTAAGAATTAAATATACTACACATGCTAATATAAACCAATGCACACATAGAAAATATTTTTAAATGTACACATATATAAAGTTATTTATAGGTAAAGTGAAATAATGTTACTGTTATAGAATTTTTAGTATCTAGTGTAACAAATTATTTTGAAAAATTAAAGTATTACTTGTTTTTAAACTATAAATAAATAACTGTTCCTTAATATCAAGAAAATAATCTCTATGATGTGTGCAAGTAGATATGCCATATTTGAAAAAGATCTTTTAATGAAACAAAATTTTTCATCACTTCATTAATAAAACTGTAGGAAAATGTTAGTAATACAAACTTTGAGATTATTTACAAAAAAAATTTGATAGGGAAGGGGGGAAAACCAAGACGGGTGGGGGGTGTGGGGGGGAGGGAAACGGGTACCAAGACATGTGAAAGGGTATCAATGTATGTGAATTAATGCACCTTCTATCTGGCAAATATCATGTAACCCTTTTACTAATTACAATAAAAAAATGTATAGAAAAAAAAGTTAAACTTTAAGCAATTAGTGAAACAGCAACTATCATCAAATATTCCTTAAATGCTTATATGCAGATATTTTCTTAAAAGCCAAGTTTCTATATGAGACATATAGAATATGTGCAAAAGAAGACTGAAATTAAATTTGTATATAGTTCAATATTTTAATTCCTTATAATTTCATTGTAAATGAAAACATATACAATATTTTAGCCTTAGTCATGAGGATAGAACTTAGAACTTGGGCTGTGTGCCTTAGTTTTGTGCTCAGGGCTAGAACTCTATCACTCTGTTCTGCAACTCCACTTCTGGTTTTCAGGTGCTTAACTGGAGATGAGTTCCACAAACTTTCCTGCCTGCGATGGCTTTGAACTGCAATTTAGCAGTTCAGTCTAGATTTCAGCATCTAGAGTGGCTAGGATTATAAGTGTGAGCCACCAGCACCCAGCTTAGACAAGATTTTTTTAAAGATATGGAACTCTGATCAATTAAATATTTATAGTAATAAATAAAAAGTGCCTCTCTGAGCTTAACTTACTACAGCAAAGAGATGAAAACTTAGTATTCAAATTTTAGCATGATATCCAAATCTTGAGTTCTCTAAAAAAAAGTTAAGGTACAGATTGTTTTCTGATACTCATTCACTTTTTATATATCCTCCCACCATCACGCTCTTTGGGAACTAATTTAACAAAAACTAAAAAATCTGTGTTACCACTACCAATACTAAGCAGAAAGAATAAAAGAAGCAGGGAGCTGAATAGTCTAAAAAATGTCAAAACATGAATTTCTGTTTCTACCTTCACTGTCATTAAATCCCAGTGCTCATGAATTATATTCCAGTAGTTAAAATATGCATGTAATTCTGGATTCTTTTCTTAAATGTACCATGTTAGCGCAAGGTGGCAAACACTTTATGTATGACAGGTAAAACTATACAAATTCTTCTTTATATCACCTGACAATAAAATACAATTTTAAAAAATTAAGTCAGAGTCTACTTTCATCAAAAAGTTACCTACTACTAACCAGTAAAGAGAATACCAGAGCATGTTCAATAGAGAGCTATATGCCACTGTGAAAGCAACTAAGATTGATTTCAATATACTCATTAAGAAAAAAATATATGAATCATCAGAAAATAAATTCAGACATTAAAAATGTTGATTCTTGTAAATTTTAGATCTCAGCATAAGTAACTTGATATAATTTTTACTAATTCTAAGAGTTAATCTATTTCTTAAAAACAAAGTACAATTATTTATTTCTTGAAATAACTGCTGTTCTAGGACAATCATTAAAAATAATCTCACAGAAACGCACATAGCCATAGAAGAATATTAGTGTGAAAAAGGTGAAGGGCTACTGATGACAAATCACTGATTTCAAAGTAGTTATTGAAAATAAACTATAACAAAGAAAAAGCATCATTTCATCTGAAATTTTGTGTGAAATTTATGATCTATTCAATTATAATGCTTGTTTTAATATAGATGCTTCCCCCAAACAATAATAAGCTAAAAGAGAAACTTCCAAAGACACAGCATGCTTTTAGAACCTCTTGTCATCTGTCATAGTTTCACATGTGACATATTGAAGACCAGGAAAGTGGGTTAATTTGGTAAAGGACTCATTCATTATACAGAACTCAAACATGTGTTGTAACATTTTAACTATGTAAAGATTCAATTATTTGTTATATAAAAATACACTGTCTTTTTTTGATTAGTACTACCCAGTATTGATATTTTAGACGATTTAGAGAAGCAAAAATGGAAGTTACATTTGTCTAATATGATAATTATATTTCCTTTCTTTTATTCTCTACAGGTGTTCCATTAGTCTAAAAGACAAATTTTCCATATATTTCTACATATTTTAAATCAAGGTAATTTCAACAAATTTACATTACCTATGAACACTGTCAAATGTATTAATAGTGAAGTAATACTTTCCTGTCAGTTAGTTACATACCTGCTATCATGTCATCTACAGCACTCATTTTCAGCAATACTTGTTCAATGAGCCCAACTTCTGTGCTAGTCTGTAAATTCCGAACACTTTTTCGTAGAATGGCTGTAAACATGCTCCAAATTTCTGCCTGACATGTTACATCACAGTGTTCCAAAAGTTCTGTCATGCATGTTATACTCTCAGCATCTTGAATAATAAAGTTCATCTCCAAATCAAATTCTCCACCAACCAGCTGAAAACAAACAGAAAGAAACAAGAACTAGAAATAGTATGATGGTTATTATAACAATAACCAGTACCAAAAATATAACTAGGAAAGATACATAGCTACTATTAAAAATTCAACAAGATTACTTGATTTATGTAACTGTAACCCCTTTGTACATCACCAATACAATAAAGTATGTTTTAAAAATTCAAATCTCCAGGTATAAACCTTTTTTTATATATTAGTCATAGGACTTGAACTCTGGTCCTGGGCGCTGTCCCTGAGCTCTTCAGCTCAAGACTACCGCTCTAGGTATAAAACTTTTTGACCCAAAATTTTAGAGCTATCTAACTTCAAAAATCCAATTTTCATAAAGATGAAAAAGAACAAACTATAAACAGCATATTCACACTAAATGGAATTCAGGATAAATAGCTAAAAACGGAAGAAGGCTGGTTAACACAGAACATGATTATATAGAAAAGTGATAGTAAGATGTACAATTTGCAATAATGTTGAAATGATGGAAAAATATTTTAAAAGGCTGAATGGAGAAATATGTAAGGTCTTACAAAGTACTTTTGGAGGCAATAATGTGAATTAAGTAAGAAAGTTGACTCAACATCAAATATAACTCGTTGCATTACATTAAGTGAGCAAAGGTTATCACTGGCCTTAAAAATGCTAATTTAAGTAGAGGGATACAAAAATACAAGGAGATAATAGAATGATACTCTTACTCTGTATTAACCAAATCACATACTTGGTTTTGGGGTTTTGGTTTTGGCTTTGTTTTTACTGGGAGAGGGACTAAAACTTAGCATCTGAAGGCCTTGCTTACTGGCTGGCAATCTACAACCTGAGACATGCCTCCAACCTTCCAAATCACATGAGTCGGCATGTTAATTATCACTCTTCACAAGTGGCTAGCCTTACAGTTTAATGAATGAAAGATTTCAAAATAAAGTACTATTTATTTAAAACCTGACATGTTTGAAGATATTCACTCATTTCTTCATTTAACAAGAACTTTATTGATTAGTGTCTAGAATTTACTCTCTAAACTGATACTATAATGAGTTGTGGGAACAAGGAAGGCCAGGCCTTGACAATGCTATTGACAGTGCTAGATTATAGGAAGGAAGGTGTACATGCATGTAATAAGGATTCCAAAAGAGCTGGATTACAAAATATGTAAGATTAAAAAATGACAGATAAATCAAAATAACTGCAGAAGGAATAAGCAAAAGAAAAGTTATATTAGAAACAGAAAGGATGTAAAATTCAGACCAAGAAGTACATTTTCCATTATTGAAAGATACAAACATGAACAAATTATTAGATACACATATAAATAATATAATTAATAACAAAAATGATATCACCTTATTTACTAAATAGTAATATTTAGTACTATTATAAATTTTTATTGCAATTACTAGAAGGGTTACATTATATTCACCAGATAGAAGGTGCATTACTTCACAAACAGTGATACCCCTTTTTCATGACATGGTCCCCATTTCCCTCCTCCCTACTCCCGCTCTTTTTGATTTCCCCCCTTCCCTATCCAATTTCAAATAACCAATTAAGCACATATAAAATATATCAGATAACAAGGTGAAATATTGTAACAATATGAGATAACCAAGGGATAGCAAAAGAGATAAGAGATAATATAGTACATATGGACAACAATCACTCATTATATGGCTTTTGTTTCTATGTCTATTAAGAAACTAGTATTGCCCTACTCTAAAAAGTGTTAAATACCCAGAAAAAGTCATAAAGGAAATATGTGATCCAGAACAAACAAGCAACAAATTCATCTTCATGGGAGACCACATAAACAATACAATCTCATCTAGAACTATTTATGTCTTCTAAAAGTAGACATTTGTCTTAAATTTTAAAATACTACAATATATAATTTTATTTGTAACTGATACAAAATAAAACTTCATAGTAACTAACCCCTCCACTAAATTCTTATTCTTTGACATATTATTTCTAGTTAAAATTTAATTTCAGTTTTGTATCTGACCACCTCAACTCCTTCTACTATTTCTAGTTTACTGAGGAAACAAAGCACAAAAGTAGTCAAGCAATTGGGTGCTCAGGAGTCTGAGATCTGAGGATCAAAGTTCAAAGCCAGGTTGGGCACAAAAGTCCATTAGACTCTGACCTCCAATTACCCACCAGAAAATAGGAAGTGGCATTTTGGCTCAAGTGGTAGAGCAGTAGCCTTGAGCTGAGGAGCTCAAGCACAGTGCCCAGGCACAGGCCCAGAGTTCAAGTCCCACGAACAAAAAAAAAAAAAAAAAGAAAAGAAAAGTTCTAAGAAGACTATCAGTGAACTGACTTCAATCTGCATTCTACTTGCAACATATAGACCTATTAAAATCAATTCAAATTATCAGCTGCATCATGTAATACAAATAAGAGTATTATTATATGTGTAACTGTCTTGAGTCAGCACTACTATGAGGTTAGTAAGCCAGTGATCAGTATTGCAGAAGAGGTTCTCCCATATAAAGAAATAAAAAGGTTTTAAAATCAGTGATGGCAGGCACTTAATGACTGAACCACGAAGAAACAGCTACTAAAGTTTATACCTACGAGCCTCTGAATAAATCTGTTGCTGAATGTATGTGCACTAAAATGAAAGAGAAAGCACTGAATTTTTTTTTACTACTTTCTAAAACAAGTTTTAACTATACTAATGGACTTTGCTTTTAACCAACTATCACTATGACATGTGTAAACAGCAGAGAGAGCTTCAGTGGAACAAAAATAAAAAGTCTACTTTACAGGATTTTCAATATCTGCAATTCTCACAAGTAAGCTCTCTTCTGTGAAACCCATGAGTTTTGTAGTTAGGAATAACATGCACTTTTTCATACAATGTAACTACCAAAAATAAAAAAGTATAACTAGCAATGCATGCATGGAAGTTCCCACCTGTTCCCAGGTTTGGCCCTATGTCTAGCTAGTACGTACACGTACACACACACACACACACACACACACACACACACACACAGAGGAAGGAGAAAGAAAAGAGGACTGCTGAGGCTCTCTAATTTCATTATCACAGTAATATAAACAAGTACTATAGATGTTACAGAATGAGACTATTTTCTCTACAGAAAGCTAATTTTTATTATAACTGTGATACATTATTATTAAAGAGGTTAACTTGTAAGAAACTATTTTTCAAGATTACAGCAGTATTTATGCCCTGCTTTAATGAGTAGTTTAACAGTTACAAGCTACTAAATATAACAAAAGGCAGAAACAGCAAATTTATTATTTAGACAATCCTCTAAGATTTAAGCATCTCAATTCACAGCTGGCGAAAGCAGACAAGTCTGGAAGACTTAGTGTTTCCAAATAACAAGCAAAATGTCAGATCTGGAGGCATGGCTTAAGTGGTAGAACACCAGCCCAGAGCATAAAAAGAGGCCCTATGGCTTAGAACTATGATCCTCAGACCTCAGCCTCTTGAGTGGCTAGGATTAAGGTGAGAGCCACCGCGCCTGGCATCTTACAATTTATGTCTAATTAAAAAAAAAAAGAATTTCCTAAAAAAACGCCCCTAGACAAATGAAGAGAAGAATTCAGTTAAGAATTCAATGTATGTCCTAAGAATTGTGAAAAGTGAAGTAAGAGGCAGATTAGGAGGACAGATGAATATTAGAGGGGTGATTCTGACCAAAATGTAAGGTATTCATAAATTGTGTTGTTAAATGATAACTTCATTATACAATTAAAGGAAATTTTTAACATATTAAGACACTTAAAAAAACATTATCACTTGCAGGAAAACAGATGACATCACATATCATATTTGAGCAAGACAAAGTAAGCTAAAAAAGTCAAATTTTTTTGCTCATATGTGTAAACTACACAGGAAGCACACTCATGTTCATGGATTTTACATACATATATGGTCTTAGTTGGATTTCTTTGCAACTTCAATATAGTCTGTTCATCAAGTCCTCATTAACTTTCTGCTTTGCCTTCCTGTTTCCCTTCCTCGCTGCATCTAAAGAAAGGTTCGACAATGCCATTTAATACTTCATCTAACATTTTGCATACGTGTTACTTTCTCTATCTAGTCATAGTGTTCTCTCTCAAATCTTTACACTTGTTAACTGCTATGAAATCTTTATCTATGAGGGTAGATATCACTTAACTCCTAAAGCCTTTTCTTGCCTTTTCTCCAAATCCCATTACAGTCCATTCCCACCATATTAACCATTACTTTACATCACAGACAAAATTACTGCCCCCCTTTAAATTCTTATGTTGAAGTGCTAACACCCATTATAATGGTATTTGGAGTTGGGGTTTGGGAAGGTAATTAGGTTTAAATAGAATAGTGAGTCACCCTCTTGTAGAGGGATTTATTTTGTTTTTATTATTTTTTATTTTTTCATTGTCGGGGTAATGTATAGAGGGGTTACAGTTACAGTGTCCAGGTAGTAGGTACATTACTTCTCATACACTGATACCCCTTCTAATGCTTTTGTCCCTGTTCTCTTCCCCCAACCCCTCCCAATCTTGTTCCCCCCTTCCCGCCCCTATTTCAAATAAATAAATGTATATACAATATGACAGGTAACTAAAGTCAGATACAGTAATAATACGAGATTAACCAAAGGGCAAAAAAGAGAAGAGAAATAATATAGTACATTAAAGAACATTAATTTTCTTAAGAAACAAAACAAAAAACAGTTTCACTGTACCATGAAGAAAAAACTCTATAGTGTAAATTACTCAGATCACAGCACTTTGGTTTACCAGACCAAAAAAAAAAAAAAAAAAAAAAAAACGTTTACTGGTTTCTTCTATCTTTCTGAAGTAGGCTTTTTAAGAAACAAGGAGCATTATGTCTTACTACCCACGATATTTTATATCATTAGCTACTGCCCACTGTGTGTAAGTTATACACTAACACAAGAAAAGAGGAAGACAGCAGTGAGGTAAAGCTTGTTAGGAAGCAGGATTCACTTCTATCCTTAGGCCCCAATTAATAACCAAGCTTTCTGTGTATGCTCATATTTTCCTTCAACAAAGAATTACTTAATTGCCATAAAACTTTTTAAATGCTTCAGAGGTAATCGCAGAGCCAAAGATAATTCCATAGCCCTGTTTATATTCCTCGTTTGTCTCATTTTTCCATTACTTCTTGGAAAATAGATAAGGTTTCATATAAATTAACACAAAAACCCATGCACTTGAATTAGTAAGACATGACTTCTCTAATTTATGAAGTACACTATGCACAATTTTTAGTTTAACAAGATGATAAGTTTAACAAGAAGTTACCAGAAAGTGGATGCTAGTGCTGCTCTTATACAAGGAGAAACCTAATCAAACGGCTGAATTCCTTACTAACTTTCAATTCAAGGTTTTAAGACTTCTTAGCTTATTCTATGGACCTCAATAGCAACAATCACAATTTGTGCACTTATACCACTGCAGGGGAGGGGGGGTGTGCGTGTTGCTGATATTAGGACTTGAACACTCAAGGCCACCTCATATGTTTTATTTCTTTTCTTTTCTTTTTTTTTTTTTTTGTTTGCTCAAGGGTGGTACTCTACAACTTGAGTCACACACTAAATGTATTTTCTTTCAGAATCTGGTTTCAGTGCTGAATGTCTCTACTGAACCACCTTTCTACATCATTTTTGTTTAAGGTATAAATGTGTTGAGGATCATATTATTGGCCTATTGATATCCAATTGATGAAAATATTATCCTCCTTCATTAAATTACTCTTGAATGTTTGTTGAAATCAGTTTGCCATAATATTTTTGGTTTCTGGTTTTTATCTTCTCTTTTGTGACCTCTGGGTCTATGAGTATCACACAATTTTCAATTATGTAACTATCAGAATATTCTGCACATGGCAGTTTTAAACTGTAAAATGATTCATCCCATGTCTTTTAACATTATTCAAAGAACTCTTAAGTTACTCTCACATTGACTTTTATGTAAATTTTATAATGTGCCTTTATCTATAAATTGCTGATTTTTAAGGGAGTTGTATTAAGCTTTGTTAATTGATTAGGTGTTTGATAAACTATTTTGTCTATCTTGCCATGTTAATTTATACCTTTGATGTATTTACTCAACGTTTACTTTTATTTATTATCATGATTTTTTACTAGTCCTGAGGCTTGAATTCAAGACCCACTGTCCCTGGGTTTCTTTTGCTCAATGCCAGCACTCTATCATTTGAGCCATAGCGCCACTCTGGCTTTTCCTGTTTATGTGTCACTGAGGAATTGAACCCAGACTTTATGTATGCTAGGCAAGCGCTCTACCCCTAAACTATTTTCCCAGCCCACTCAAGGTTTTATTATATTCACAATGCAAATCATTCACACTTTATTACAAAAACAATTCACTTTTATAGATTAAACATATATTTTTACATTTTAGTTTTTGCATATGTTCACGTCTAAATTATGCATAGTTGACTTTTTTTTTTTGCCAGTCCCAGGGCTTGAGCTCAAGGCCTGATGACTGTTCTTGGGCTTTCTCAAATTAGAGTTCTATCACTTGAACCACATATTTCTGGCATTTTCTATGTATGTGGTACTGAGGAATCAACCCCAGGTCTTTGTGCATGCTAGGCAAGCAATCTACCATTAAGCCAAACTCCTACCCCTATAGCTGACTTTTCTAAGATGACACGGTATGCTAAAGTTTTATTAGAATAAAGTACAACTTCAGATATGTTTCACAGATTCTTTGTAGGTTTCTTTTTTTTCTCTTTCCATTTCTTTTTCTTTTTCCTATTTTCCTTACTCTTTTCTTTCCCATTCCCGTATTTTACTTGTTGTTACTAGACAACCTTTAACAATTTTTAAATTCCTACTTTATCGTATAGGTATTGTAGCTTCTTTCTTTTCTTTATAAGGGGGTACAGTTTATATTTTTCACTACATCAAGGTACCTGGTCTGGTTTTTAATTGTTTATATAATACCCTGCTTTCTCCCCAAAAGAGCCATTGAAAGACGGCTGAAACCTAAGAAGATATCCTAGATAAAACCAGAAGAGACCTCTATCCCCCAAAGATGCATAAACAAAAACATAGAAACTTGGCAAAAGTGATTCCAATTATATTAAGATAGATGCTTCATCAGAAGAATTCAAAGCACTAATTTAAAAAATTATCAATGATCCTGGCCATTCTAACTGGAGTGAGGTGGAATCTTAGAGTTATTTTGATTTGCATTTCTTTTATGACCAGAGATGTTGAGCATTTTTTCATGTGTCTATAGGATATTTTTGTTTCTTCTTCAGAGAAGACTCTCTTTAAGTCTTTGGCCCATCTTTTAATGGGATGGTTGTCACTTTCGAGATTACTTTTGGATTGATTCAATTTTTTGAGCTGTTGATATATTTTAGATATGAGCCCTTTGTCCGTTGTATGGTTGGTGAAGATCTCCCACTCTGTAGGTTTCCTAATTAGTTTACTAGCTATGTCCTTTGCCATACAAAAGCTATGCAGTTTAATGCAGTCCCACTTATCCAGCCGATGCTGGAGGGGATGTGGCCAGGAGGGATCACTACTACACTGTTGGTGGGAATGCAAACTCGTTCAACCACTATGGAAAGCAGTATGGCAGTTCCTCAAAAGACTAAACATAGAGCTCCCCTATGACCCAGCAATTCCACTACTTGCCATTTACCCAATCATCCAGAAACAAGGACATACTAAATCCACTAGCACAACAATGTTCATTGCAGCCCTATTTACCATAGCAAACATATGGAACTAACCTAGATGTCCCTCAGTTGATGAGTGGATCAACAAGTTGTGGTATTTGTACACAATGGAATTCTATGCTGCTGTCAGAAAGAATGACATCGCCCCATTTGTTAGGAAATGGAAAGACTTAGAAAAAATCATATTAAGTGAAGTAAGCCAGACTCAAAGGAACTTAGGCTCAATGGTTTCCCTCATTTGTCATAATCAGAAGAAACCTTGGGCTCTCCTAGCAGAGATTTGCAATATAGCAAAACCTTGATATAAAAGGCCATATAGTAGGATGAAAGGATCTCTAGGATATAGAAACATAAGCCATATAATGAATGATTGTTGTTCTTAAGGTACTATGTTATCTCTCATCTCTTTTGCTGTCCCTTGGTTATCTCACTTTGTTACCTGATACATCGGATATATTTGTATTTGGTTATTTGAAATGGGATAGGGAACGGGGGAAAACAAGATGAGGGGTTTAGGGGGGGAGGGAAATGGGGACCGAGACATGTGAAAGGGTATCAATGTATGGTAATTAATGCACCATCGATCTGGCAAATATCATGTAACCCTTCTATTAATTACAATAAAAATATATGAAAAAAATTATCAATGACCTCAAAAAGAATCCAAGTAGATGAATTAATGAAGTAAGGAAGTTATTTTGAGATTTGGACAAAAAGTTAGCAAGGTGGATGAGAAATTTAGCAACACAGATGAGGAAAATAATCCTAGAAGCAAGAAGCTCAACAGATCACATTTATTGTATATACATTTATTTGAATTAGGGAAGGGAAAAGGAACAACAAAATGGTGACACAAAGGACAAAAAGTGAACCAATGCAACAGTGAAACTTAAGACAACATGTTGGAAATGAGCTTTACAACTTGCAGGGCGGATTGGAGGTAGAGAAAATAGAAAAACGTGGGTGGGGTTAACAATGTTCAAGAAGAAATGTATGCACTACACCCCTTGTACATCATATTGACAAAATTAAATTTAAAAAAGTCTTTCTAAATAAAATATGTAACAGAAAAAACAATAAAAATATCTACCCAAGAAAAAATAAAACACTGGAAAAAAGACTATCAAGAATACGAAGAAGATTGAGGAAATATGACTTTCAGATAGCAATTGAAAAATAATAAAATAGGCTATCGTGACCAAAACTTTAAGGATAGTAAGCCAATAATCAAAAAGAAACAACTGTCTACGTACATAACAAACTGGATTGATTGCTGGACATTAGGTTTACTGAGCAAAATTCATCTCAAAAGGTCACATACTATTTCCTCAAATTTTTATAAAATTATTAACATTTCAACATGAGATAAATATATTAGTAGTTGTCAAGAGCTAGAGATGGTGAGAATAAAAGAGTTGGTGTGCCAATATTTGTATTAATAAAACACTTTATTCTGGCACTTAAGGATACTGTCAAACCACCGGCTACACCCATCTACAGAGTTAAGAAATGGGATTATATCAAATTAAACAGCTTCTACACATCAAAAGAAAGAATTATCAAAATCGAGAGAACTCACAGAGAAACTTCTATCAATGGATAAACTTAATTCAAGCCCTAGGAGCAAAGTACACACACACACACACACACACACACGCACACACGCACACACGCACACACGCACGTGCACGCACAGAAACACAGACAATGAGAAAATGAAATGTTACATATACAAACTAGTATACTTGCTTCTAGTAAACAGAATACTGTAAACCATCATATTTTCCTTTTTGCCATGGCTGCCAGGAAATTAAAACTAATGATTAATAATTTAACTACATATTTGCCATTTCATTCTACATCCCTAAAAGCTTTGGGCTTTTCATCTTAGTCTTACAGATAACATCTATCAGAGCCAATACAGACATACTTTTAGAAGCAGTACAATATGGATCACAAAAACTCTTCTATTATTAATTCATAATAAAGATATTTTATTAAAAATAAGGCTATATCTGCATATAATCTTTACCAAAGAAACAAGTATGTAAGTCAAAGCACTAGACAATTAGAAATTAGCATTTTATTAACATATTAGTTAAGTAATTTCCGTATACAACATTCTTTATTTTTCATGACTAAGTGAATCACATATGAGGACACTGAACTTACCAAAATTTAAATAGCTTGCCCGAGGTACCAAAGCTCGCATCCACATCCAAATTTAAATTCACGTACTCAAAATCGTATCAGAAAAACTATACCCCAAAACAAATACATGTTCCTCTACCAATCATCTAACTGCTTAACCATTAGCCTGCAGAATTTGCTTAACCCTTAGCATGCATTGTAAGTGACTTAATGAAAAGAAAATGTTTTGTAATGTAGGAATGGATATACGTAAGTTAGTGACTCTCAGAAATAAAGGCAAACAAAATAAAAATCACTTGTTTATTTCCTACTAACTTTACACTAGTCCTTTCTACAAAGAATTCCTATTGGCAATTTTTCTGAGGTAAAGAAACAACTATACCCAAGTGTATAGCCAATGTGCTACAAATACAGTCCATAAACACTCTAGGGATGGGAGGAGAAAACAAAGGGAACAATAGTCATTCAATAAGCTCCTACTTCAAAGCATATCCTTAAATACATCTTAAAGCTTTTTCAAAAGCTTTAAATCATAGGGACTGAACTCAGAGCCTGAGCACTGAACCAGCACCACTTCCACCCTTTTGCTACGTATGTGGTACTGACGAGTTGAACCCCAGTCTACCTGCATGCTAGGCAACCACATTTATTTATTTATTTATTTATTTATCTATCTATCTATCTATCTATTTATTTATTTATTTATTTATTGCCAGTCCTGAGCTTGAGCTCAGGGGCTGAGCACTGTCCTTGGTTTTTCTAAAAGCTAGAGCTCTACCACTTGAGCCTCAGCACCACTTCTGGCTTTTTTGTATATATGTGGTACTGAGGAATCGAACCCAGGTCTTCGTGCATGCTAGGCAAGCATTCTACCACTAGGCCAAACTCCCAGCCCCTAGGCAAGTACTTTGACCACTAGCCCAAATTCTCAGCCCAGTATAACCACTTTTAACATTGTTTTAAAAACCAGGTATTACCCCAAATATACTGACTTGACTACAACTCACATAAACACATCATAACAATGTACTCTAATAGTAGATATAATAAGTATCTGGTTACTTGAAGCCACTTAATATATAAAGTAAAAATGAAAAGTAAATAAAAAATAAAGTAAAACTAAAATGCCAATTACATCCTTTTAAATTCTAACTCACAATGAAAAATGCCAATCCTTTTCATAAAAGCTAAATAGACATTTACAGATAAAAACAGAATCTTTATAAAGAAATTGGTGAACATTTGAATCCACACACACAAAAATTTAAGGACATTATTAAATACAAAAGGTTATCATTTTTAAATCTCTTTAAAATATAACAATATCTAAAGTAAATAAATAACAATGTATCTACCCATTCTACTGTCCCTATGTGTTTTCCAAATGGAAAAGATTATATGGAGATTAGGTATCTCTGTACTCTAAAAATTTCCCATAACTTTCTAATGCTCTTGTATGCCTGCTCCAACAGGTTACAAATTTGAATAAATTTTATTTATGTCTACTTCACCAATCTCATTTCACATTGCTCTCCTCTCTGTTCAATAAAATCAGGCTTAAGTCACTCTCCAAAAAGACCAACTTTCCCTTAGTTCTCAAGCTTTTCCTCTTTGTTCTGTGTGTCTTCCATATGCTTGCACCGTCCTTTAACATGAGAGACTTTTGCTCTCAGTCTAACTTGCCATCTATTCAATGAAGCACTTGCCTTTATTATTTTACAGCCTGTACTTGATTTATGTATATATTATCCATTTCCAATATACTGAATATAAATTCCAAGAATTCTAGTCTTACTGTTTTACTGTAATGTCCAGACAGATCTGATGCAAGGGTTTAGACCAGACTCCATTCATATTACATAATGTTGCAAAAATCATGTAATACACACACACACACACACCACACACACACACACACACACACACACACACACACACACACGGTGGCCCTTCTGGTGCCAGGAGTGTAACGTAGCATGACCACTTAATTACTCCCTGGCTTCAATCTCTAGCACTAGAGGAAGAAGGCAAAGTAAATGAGCAGAGGTCCAATATCTCAAATAGCAAAAGGGATGAACTACATAAAAGTGAATTTCCCAATCAAATGTCATACATGGATTCCAAGACAAAGGAACAAATCATTTACCATTCATTCACAATAAAACTTAAAATTCCCTCATAAATCATCTTCATTATGTTTTAGGATATACACATTAGTATCTATCAGAAATTTTATATCCAATTGCAACAAATGTCACAACTTATAGAAAAATTATAGAATACACAATAAATGATTTTTATTTCAGCATTTTAATCCTCATTGAAATTTGGGAGTAGTTAGAAACTTAAGGAAGTAAGGCCCTAATTAGAGGAAATTAATCACTGGTTATATGCCGCAGAAGTGAAGCTTGCCCAGACACCCTCTAGCTGTGTCTCCTACCAACTTCCCACTGAAGCTCTTCTATGCCAAACTATCCTCACCATGATGTCCTGGACACAGAATGCTGAGTGACCACAAATATAAACCTAGGAAACTACGAACTAGAATAAATCTTCTTTCCTTTTTAGTTGTTTCCTCGGGTATTATGTCACAGTGATGAAAAGCTAACACATCTCCTCTCCAGGATGGAACCGCCTGCAGAAGCTGTTCCTTTTCTGTTAATATATGGACCATCAACCTTCCTTCTTCAGTAAGCCCCTGACTGATTAAAGTGGTTTTTTTTTCCATAAATTTGTTGATTATTTCAGAGAAAAATGTTGCTATTTTTTTCTCGGTCTCTTTAGCTATTAGAGTTGTGTGTGTGGGTGTGTGTGTTGTGCATTATGTGTGTGCATGTGCACATACACTGCTACTAGGGTTTGAACTCAGGGCTTCTGGCACTCTACCACTTGAGCTAGCCTCCAGTAATGACTTTTTACTGGCTCATTAGAGATACAGCTCTCAAATATGTCAGTCCAGTTTAGTTTTGAACTTTGATCCACAGATTGCTGCCTCCCAAATAGCTATGATTACAGGTGAATATGGAATTAATTATAAAAGATTTATGTATTACACTACCATTATAGTCAGATACTTCAGGAAAGAAAGAATACAAAAATACCAGATTTAATCACTATTAAAACTCTGGGGTAATGTCCTATCAAAGGCACACATGTTAAAGTCTTTGTCATAAACATATGTTCAGAGATAGGTATGACAAAGGTGACTGACTCATGAGAATCTACTGACCTGATCAATGGCTTAATCCACTGATGGATTCATAATTGGGCTGTTGGGAGACGGTGAAAACTGAAAGGTAAGGCCTGATTGGGCAAAGTACATTCCTGAAAGTATTCCTCTAAAAGATATCCTGTCCCAGATGCTTCCTTTGTGTGGGGGCTTTGGGCTGAACAGACATGCCTTTCTGTTGTTTCTGCCTTGCCATATGCCTAAAAATAATCATCCGGAAATACAGAGACTCAGACCTCCAAAAGAGTAACACGATTACCCAAGTAATGTGCCAATACTCTGTTCTTTAAAACCATCTATAAAGATAGAACTAAAATTCCCTCTTGACTTTCACACTTTCCCATTTCAATTTCTTCTCCTTTCTGGGTGTGCTTGGTAGATATTCTTACAGCTGCTGGCTACTCTTAAAATATTTTAAGAGTACTTTTGAAGGGATCACTACTACACTGTTGGTGGGAGTGCAACTCGTTCAACCACTATGGAAAGCAGTATGGCAGTTCCTCAAAAGACTAAACATAGAACTCCCCTATGACCCAGCAATTCCACTACTTGCCATTTACCCAATCATCCAGAAACAAGGACATACTAAATCCACTAGCACAACAATGTTCATTGCAGCCCTATTTACCATAGCAAACATATGGAACTAACCTAGATGTCCCTCAGTTGATGAGTGGATCAACAAGTTGTGGTATTTGTACACAATGGAATTCTATGCTGCTGTCAGAAAAAATGGCATTGCCCCATTTGTTAGGAAATGGAAAGACTTAGAAAAGATCATATTAAGTGAAGTAAGCCAGACTCAAAGGAACTTAGGCTCAATGGTTTCCCTCATTTGTCATAATCAGAAGAAACCTTGGGCTCTCCTAGCAGAGATTTGCAATATAGCAAAACCTTGATACATAAGGCCATATAGTATGACGCTAAATGAAAGGATCTTTAGGATATAGAAACATAAGCCATATAATGAATGATTGTTGTTCTTAAGGTCCCTTGGTTATCCCATATTGTTACAGTATCTCACTTTGTTACCTGATACATCGGATATATTTGTATTTGGTTATTTGAAATTCGATAGGGAAGGGGGGAAAACAAGATGAGGGGTGGGGTTGGGGGGGAGGGAAATGGGGACCACGACATGTGAAAGGGTATCAATGTATGGGAATTAATGCACCTTCTATCTGGCAAATATCATGTAACTGTTCTATTAATTACAATAAAAGATATATGAAAATAAAAGAGTACATATGAAAATATACAATAGTGTGTATATGTATATATGTTATAATGAATTTTTTATATCATGTATAGAACATAAATAGTGTTTAGTAAAAGTAAAATAGTATTACTACCACATTTAGCAGTAGTAGTAGTTGACATAAAATTTATTTTTTCCTGGGGCCGGGAGTTTGGCCTAGTGGTTAAAGTGCTTGCCTAGCATGCACAAAGACCTGGGTTCGATTCCTTGGTACCACATACATAGAAAAAAGCCAGAAGTGGTGCTGAGGCTCAAGTGGTACAGCTCTAGCCTTGAGAAAGTCCAAGGACAGTGCTCAAGCCCTGAGCTCAAGCCCAGGACTGGCAAAAATATATATATATTTTTTTTTTCCTAGACAACTCTAATTTTAGCAAATACATCGATTCCTCCAAAAAGATTGGAACCTCAGCTTATGTTTTACTGGTTTTTATGACTGCACAAAACTTTCATTTAAACAGTTCAATTGCATTTGAACTTAAAATGTTTTGCTTTCTTTGTGCATCATTATTTCCTGAAGCCCATTATTTTATTTTGGTTCATTGCTCCTCTTGCTAGAACACATCCATTAGTAATTGGTTTAGCAATGATCTGTGCACAGGATACCTTCCATAGATCTGTAAACTTGAAACTGTATTTATTCCTGTCTTATTCTAAAATGTTAATTTTAGTAGAATATTACCAGACTTAAAGTTATTTTCCTCCAGCCCTTTAAAGATATATGGCCATAATCTGCTAATATTTTAAATACATATAAATGTGTATAGGCAGAAGTTAGATACAGAGATGTCCATGATGATGGACATCACAGTTTAATTTGTACTGCCCTGATTACCATAAATGTGAGTACTATTTGATGCTTAAGAGTCTAGGTTTTAAATCCACCAGCACAACAATGTTCATTGCAGCACTATTTACCATAGCAAACATATGGAACCAACCTAGATGTCCCTCAGTTGATGAGTGGATCAACAAGATGTGGTATTTATACACAATGGAATTCTATGCTGCTGTCAGAAAGAATGGCATTGCCCCTTTTGTTAGGAAATGGAAAGACTTAGAAAAGATCATATTAAGTGAAGTAAGCCAGGCTCAAAGGAACTTAGGCTCAATGGTTTCCCTCATTTGTCATAATCAGAAGAAACCTTGGGCTCTCCTAGCAGAGATTTGCAATAGAGCAAAACCTTGATATAAAAGGCCATATAGTAGGATGAAAGGATCTGTAGGATATAGAAACATAAGCCATATAATGAATGATTGTTGTTCTTAAGGTACTATGTTATCTCTCATCTCTTTTGCTGTCCCTTGGTTATCTCATATTGTTACAGTATCTCACTTTGTTACCTGATACATCGGATATATTTGTATTTGGTTATTTGAAACTGGACAGGGAACGGGGAAAAACAAGATAAGGGGTGGGGGTGGAGGGGAGGGAAATGGGAAAAAAACATGAGAAAGAGTATCAATGTGTGAGAAGTAATATATCTACTACCTGATGAATGTAACTGCAACCCCTCTATAATTATCCCAACAATAAAAAAGAAAATCCAGACACTACAACTGAATAAATTATCTTAAAATTTTAATTTAAACACAGAATTGGTGTTTATCTTCTACATGTGTGAAGTATGAATAAAAACAACTATCTTTCAGAGAGGTGTTGCTATGTTTAAGGCACACATTCAAGAAAATGAATTCAAATCCTCACTTTTAAGTTAAAATAAAACAATCAGAAAAAAATCACTTTTTTGTTAGTTGGCATGCCAACAGCTGTTTAACTTCTAATGTTTTTAATTTTTTTTAAGTTTCCAGAAATTTAATCAATTCCCAGCATCAATTTCTGAAATATATAACATTTCAAGTGTAATTGTGAAAAGGCTATAAAACCAAAAAGATTTACTCTTTTTTCTTTTTAAGGTACATCTACATGATACGTCACACCAAAAATGTTCCAAAAGTTATGGCAGCTGCAGCCTTGCTTTTACTATTCAGAGTTGCTGACCCTCCTATGGCAACAGAGCTTCATACTAAGAATATCATCTTGTCTTCAATGGTTTTCTTAGGCTTCTCCTCTAGGACTGTCTTGATAGCTCCAGACTCAGAGAGCTTCCCCTCCAGCTCATCTCTTGTCAGGTTCATTCCACCAAACTCCAGAGAACCAATGAATGTGCCTTGATTATCACCAGTGGGCAAATTGCTATCAGGGTAATTGGGTATACAAGTTGTTGAAATGGCCCTGATAAATTTGACATCAGGAAATTTCCTGACAGGCCTATTGAAGTGTTGATTTATAAGGGTACACAGGGGATTCCCTTGTTTGTAAAGGTACAAAATTACCCATAAACCTTCACCAGCTTTGGTAATTTCTTTAACATAATTCTTTCCTGAGATCTCCAGAACTTCTCCAAACTTATTTTTCAGTTGAGTTGTTTTCTGCTCAGCTAGTCTTCACTGCTTTATGACTAAAAGACTGGTTAAAAAGCAACTTTAAATGAAAAATATATTCTATCCATTCTTTCTTACTTTCTTACAAAGTGATTGAATGCCTACAGTGTGCCAGGCAAAAAGATTACAAAACAAACACTGCGAACCTTCATCTGGAGAGGAAAAAATGACATCAAATGTCAAGACAATTAGATGACTTCTAAGTAAGTACTCATTAGTGTTGCCATTTATTCTGACATAGATTATGAACACTCCACATCCGTTTGTATTTTTACTCATGTACAAAAGCACAGACATGCAATCTAATACAGAAGTTCTCTAAATACAAAACATTATTTAATCACGCAGACCTATAACTGTGAAGATTTTTCTTACAGAAGAAAAACAGTGCAAAATGGCTGCAACAGAAAAGTGGAATTTTGACTAAGCTAACTCATGTTATCCTAATACTCATGATCAGGCCTGAGCTTCATCTTCCACATCTCTCTCCCCTATAGAGCTTTCCTTAAATCTCTACTCCTCCAAGATGTTGTCTATCCATATGCACAAAGTTCATAGTTCTTTATATTTACCTTGTAAATCTCATGAGATTATGTCTTTTAGAAAGAAAATGAGTAAAAAGGCCTGCATCTGAAGAAGTCATTTCTATCTGCTTAACCTAGACAAGTGACTAGATATTGCTTTCTTTTATGTATATCATGGATATCTGAACCTAATCCCATAGTGTTATTGTGAGGATTATTTGTAGTCTCATATATGAACTAAAGAGTAAAATTATTGCTGTTCTATTTTTTCTCCCAGTGGATCTATCTCACTACCAAGAAGATTTAATGTGTGTGTGTCTGTGGATCAATTGAAAAAGTGAATGAAATAACTGTTAATGTACTGCTGATTGACAGAACACTACTATAGTTCACACACACATTTTATCATACGTAAGTGTTTGGTCTTTATTTTTTAAATATAACACTACTAACTAACTCTTCTGTGATTACTGAGAGTGGGTTTCATTCAATTCTTCTGAATACTTTTGCTTTTCTCCCTAAATCGTTCGGTTACTTTTCTTTTTTTTTTTTTTTTTTTTTTTTGGCCAGTCCTGGGCTTGAGCTCAGGGCCTGAGCACTGTCCTTGGACTTTCTCAAGGCAAGAGCTCTACCATTTGAGCCTCAGCACCACTTCCAGCTTTTTTCTATGTATGTGGTACCGAGGAACCGAACTCGGGTCTTCATGCATGCTAGACAAGCACTTTAACCACTAGGCCAAACTCCCGGTCTGTTAGGTTACTTTTCATTACTCGCATTTCATCCTCACTTTTTACATTATTCATAAGAGCAAATCTCTTTACCCTACAATCTTCTGTCTACTGTTTCATAATCAAAGCACATTCCAATTAATATAATTATAGTCCACTGCTTAGAGGCTCAGAGGTCTCAGTGTTCCTATCTGTGACCATTGAAATGTTGTCACATGTACTAAGATGTAAAATTAACAAAAGAAGTTAAAAAGTGATATCTGCATGATTGTTCTTTTTCTATGGTAAAACTTGTACACAAGAATTTAAAAAAAAAACAACCTTTCAAATACAAGTGTCAAAAAGAATGAAGGAAAGAGCTAAAAGGGAAAGATTTTACATGTCTCCATCACACTGCCAAATAAAGGACAACTTCTAATCCTTCATTGGACAAATATCAGAATGTGGAACCTATTTAATTATAGGCCCACATGAGTCAGAAGCATAAAATTCCAATCCAAGGGTAGAATACTTTTCTCTAAAAATAGAAAGAGTAGAGGTCAAAATAAAAACAAGCAAAGGAAGCTGGTATTTTAGCTGGTATTTTAACATAAATATATTCAACAAAATTCACTAATCAATGTGATAAAAATGATCATTAGTTGAAAGAGCACCTACTAGTTATGAATCACTAGCTAATGTTCAAACCTGAACCAGAGGCACAAAGAGGAATTAATTTCTAAGAACTGAGGTCTTTCCCAGTTGATACTTTAAAAAATTCTCTATGAGTAGTACTACTGAATGAAAACAAGTGACATTAATGAGACTATAATGAATCATTTTAAACTTGCATAAAGCACTTTACATTCAACAAGAAGTTTTGGAGAAATGGAAAAAAAATCTCAAATGTCACCTTTTTGAAAATCATTTCTGAGATTCTCACTTCTACTCAGCAAGAATCGGCAAACTACTGTCTGCATATCAATTCTACTTTGATACTTCACTGTAAATAAAGTTGCATTGGTACATGACCTACTCCATTTGTTTATAATAATTTAATAATTTGTTTATATAAATAACTTCATTTGTGTTAATAGCATATATGGCATAACTTTTTATATGTGTTTGGCCCAATGCAGCATAAGTACTCACTAATGCTATATTGAAAATGAACTATACAACCTGTGTATGGGGACAGGAGGGGAAAACTGGAAGAGAACGGAATGAGGGAAGGGGACAACATTGTCCAAAAAGAAATGTACTACTCATTATCCGAGTTACGTAACTGTAGCCCCTCTATAATAACATTAAATATTTTTAATTTAAAAGTGTTTGGCCCAAATTCTTCCACTAGAACTTCAAAAATCTTTGCCATATCCCAAGACATAAAAGTGCTTTGGGGAAGGGGGGCAGAAGTTTGGCATAGTGGTGGAGTGCTTGTCTAGCATGCATGAAGACCAGGGTTCGATTCCTCTGTACCACATATATAGATAGAAAAGCTGGAAGTGGTGCTGTGGTCCAAGAGGTAGAGCATTAGCCTTAAGAAAAGCCCAAGGACAGTGCTCAGGCCCTGAGTTCAGTACCCAGGACAGGAAAAAAGTGCTTTTGAGATACTCATAACAAGACCCTCTTGACAACACCTAATTTACAGCAACAGGTGACACAAGGTTGATATTTAGATAGATTCAAAAGAAGAGCTGAACATACCAAAAGTCCAAGCAAAGTGGACTAAGTGAAGAAATGGACCTCGAGGTCAACTCTATTGCTTAAAAATGTTACCTACATAATGAAGCCTCCACCAAAGCTCTTGGGTTACGCAGGCTTATAACTCTTCTTATCCCAGAAACATCAGAGGCATACAGGAGTACTGAGATCCAGGGCTGTCCTGATCAAGGGGTGGGGGAGAGGGAAGGAAAGAGAAAGAGAGAGAGAAGGGAGGGATGGAGGAGAAAAAGAAAGAAAGGAAAGAAAAGAGGGAAAGAGGGAGGGAGAAAGGGAGAAAGGGAGGAGAAAAGGAAAGAAAGGAAGGAGGGGGAGGGAAAAAGAAGGAAGAAACGATGGGTAGGTGGGAGGGTGGGAGGGAGGGAGGGAGGGAAGGAGGGAAGGAGGGAAGGAGGGAAGGATGGAGGAATGAAACCTCCCTGAAAAAACAAACAAAACAAAAAGAGCTAATGGCTGGCTCATGAGATAAATGACTTGCCTAAGAAGCAAACATAAAGGGGATCCAAATAGGGAAAGAAGTAAAATGGTCCCACTTTGCTGATGACATGATTCTGTATGTAAAGAAACCTATGGACTCCGCTTCCAAGCTCCTTGAACTAATACAAAACTTTGATATAAAATTAACCCTCAAAAATCAATGGCTTTCCTGTATGCCAACAACATAAAGAACGAGGCTGAAGAGGCTGTCTTTCTTCCAAACTCCAAACTCTACTACAAAGCTACAGTACTAAAAACAGCTTGGTACTGGCACAAGAACAGGCAAAGGACCAACAGAATAGAACTAAAGATCTAGGATTCAACCCACAGACCTTTGGCCACCTCTTCATTGATAAAGGAGCCAAGAATACTGGCTGGAAGAAAGGCAGCTTCTTCAACAAATGGTGTTGAAAGAACTGGCTAAACACATGTAGAAAACTAAAGTTGGATCCTTGTCTGTCTCCCTGCACCAGAATTAACTCCAAATGGATCAAAGACCTTGAGGTAAAAGCAGATACCCAGAAAATTTTATAGGATGAAATAGGAGACACACTTGGGCTCCTTGGCATGGGTCGAAACTTTCTTAATAAAGGCCCAGAAACATGACAAATCAAACAGTTTGGACAAGTGGGACTGCACTAAACTGCAGAGCTTTTGTATGGCAAACGACATAGCCAGCAAGATAAATAGGAAACCCACAGAGTGGGAAAGATCTTCCCTTGCCATACAACAGACAAAGGCCTTAAATCCCACATATACCTACAGCTCAAGAAATTAAATCTTTCAGAAACAAACCCTCAAAGAGACAACCATCCCATTAAAAGGTGGGCCAAAAACTTAGATTTCTCTGAAGAGTAAATAAAAATGGCCAATACAGACATGAAGAAATTCTCCACATCTCTAGCCATAAAAGAATTGCAAATCCCCAATTTTGAGATTTCATCTCACCTCAGTTAGAATGGCTATTATCAAAAAATCTAACAAGAGATGCTGCTGATGGGGATGTGGTCAGAAGGAATCACAACTACACTATTGGTGGGAGTGTAAACTTGTTCATCCACTCTAGAAAGAATTATGGAGATTCCTCAAAAGACTAAACATAGAGCTCCCCAAGACCCAACAATCCCACTACTGGGCATGTAAACCAAATATCTAGAAATAAGGCCATATGAAACCTACCAGCACAACCATGTTCACTGCAGCATTATTCACCATTGCTAAGATACGGAACCAACCCAGATGGCCCTCAGTAGATGAATGGATCATGAAGATGTGGTATGGAATTCTATGCTGCCATCTGAAAGAAGGACATTGCCTTATTTGTAAGGAAATAAAAAACCTTGGAAAAAAATCATATTAAATGAAGTAAGCCAATCCCAAAGAAACATAGGCTCCACAGTTTCCCTCATTTGTAACAACTGGTATAAGCCTAGGATTCTCCTACAGAGGATCATAATAGCTATGTGCATATAGCCATATAGGATGAGGCTAAGTGAAATCAACTCCAGGATATGGAAACAAGAGTTTTATCTTTGTGATTGTTGTTCTTAATGTCCTATGTGAAGTTATTACTTTTCTCTTTTTTTCCCCTTAAGGTTTATCTCATTTTGTGGCTGTATTCAGATACAGCCTAGTATATTGTATATATGTTCATTTGTTTATTTGAAAAGGGGCAGGTAAGGGAAAAACAAGATGAATAGGAGGGGTGGAGGAGGGAAAGTGGGAGGAAAGCATGGGAAGGGGTAACAATATTCAAGAAGTAATGTATCCACTACCTGACAAATGTAACTGTAACCCCTCTGTATATCACCCCAACAATAAAATAAAATTTAAAAAAGAAACACAATAAACTGTGAATAAAATCTGAAAAAATATAAATAAATAAATAAATAAATAAATGGCTTGCCTAGAAAGAGAGAAGCCTTGGGTGCAAAACCCAGCACTACTGAAAGAAAACACTTTGGCAAGCTGAGAAGATAATATACCCAGAGAACGCATGTAAATTCTGCAACCTACTCTTCTTCCAATTGGCTATTGTATGTTCTGTAATAAAACTGTAACTCTAAGTACACCACTTTCTGAATTCTGTAAGTCATCGTAACAAGCTTGAGAGAAGTTTAGAATAATGTAGTCAGTAAAACAGAAACACAAGCCTACTTGAGGCTAACATCTGAAATAAAGGTAATCTTGAGGTACAGGTCCCTTAACTATAGATTTATACTAACTCCAACTATTATCAAAATTGAACTGAACCCATAATCGGTACCAAAAATCTTGTACTAGAAAATGATTTATTTTCATTTATATATGATTGCCTTTCCACTATGACTGCAAATTTGAATAATTACAATAACAATTACAATTACAATTGAATAATTACATTGCTCACAAGCACCTATATTTTTATATTAAGAAATTGTTTATCTTTTTTCTGTAGTGTAACTTTGTTCAGTCTTTATCTCTAGCACATTATTTATTGATTTACTGATTTATTTATTTACACATAGATACACATTTACTTGTCCATCTCCACCCCCTGCACATGAAATTCATATGGTTTGAGTTCATCTTCCTCAAAGCTCTTATGTGACAAATTTAATTTCTCATTTCAACAATCTTGAGCATAACAGGCTTCCTGGGAGGTGTTTTGCATAAAAGTGGAGCCCTCGTGAATGCATCAATGCATTTCTTTTCTCAAGTAAGTTTAGTTCTCATAGACCTGGTTACAGAAAGATCATTGCACAGTATCTCTATCCTGTAGTTTGTTACTGATACATACCAACTTCTCTTTATAATGTACAGAATGAACTGAATCCCACCAAAAGCTGCCAAATCTTAACTATTCACCTCAAGCATGAGTCAAAATACACCTCTTTTTATAAATCATTCATTTTAGGTATTCTATTAAACCAACAAAAACACTGAATAAATGAATATTTGAGGACAACAAATATCCTATCTTTAGCAAAAACGTCATGTTGTATAGTTGCCAAGATGCTTAATTAAAATAGTTTTTCAGGAACAAAAAAACAAAGACTTTAGTGAAGTAAGTTTCTATATTGGCGCTATTATACTTTAGAATGGGATTCTATTTTATTCTAAATGTCACAATTACATACATGCAACTCAATGGGCCAACCAATGCAATCCAAGTAAAAAATGAGTCAGCACAGAGCTTCCTTCATCAAGAAAGTCTTGCTAGGAGAAGGAATAAAATTTCTTGAAACAAACAGTATGCTTAGTCACAAAGTGGATTTATATTCTGGAGTAAGCTCCTTATTTTCCCTTAGATCAGCAAGCATTTCACAAATACACAATCTGTGGGCCACATTTTGTTGAGCACTGTGCTAAATATTCTATATAGAAGCAGAAATTGCTAATAACTGTTAATAATTATAATAATGTAATGATCTGTCACAAGTTTTGGTTGTTTTGTTTTGTTAGATATGGGGCTCTTTTGCTCAAGGCTAGCACTCTACCACTTTGAGCTAGAGCTCCATTTCTGGTTTTTAAGTGGTTAATTGGAGATAAAAATCTCACAGGAATTTTTCTACCAGGGCTGGTTTGAACCACCCTCCTCATATCTTAGCTTTCTGAGTGATAGGGTGAGAGGCATGGGCCACCAGCACTCAGCTGTATCTTTCTTATATACAAAGTTTACTCTTGACAGCAAAATAAAAAGGAAAGTCACATTTTTTTCTTTTCCATGTATGTGAAGGATATATTTATAGTCACACATATATATATAAAATAGATCTAGATATAGCATGAAAATGAGAGACATAAAGGATCAGGATGGTCTAATACTTGGCTCAAGATAAGGCAAAGAAAAGAAAAAACCAGAATTCAAATTCAGATTAGTCACATTTGAAAGGCCAACCTATTTAAAAAACAGGATTTAAAAAACTGAGTTAAGGGCCGGGAGTTTGGCCTAGTGGTAGAGTGCTTGCCTAGCATGCACGAAGACCCAGGTTTGATTCCTCCGTACCACATACATAGAAAAAAGCCAGAAGTGGTGCTGAGGCTCAAGTGGTAGAGCTCTATCCTTGAGAAAGTCCAAGGACAGTGCTCAGACCCTGAGCTCAAGCCCAGGACTGGCAAAAATAAATAAATAAATAAATAAAATAAATAAATAAAAAACTGAGTTAATTCAAAACAGTATTTACACACTAATTTTCAAATCTTATAGAAAGAATAAGGTTCATCAGTTCACGATCATAAAAAGCCTGACAGAAGCAAGTGTAAGATGAACCAAGAAGAGGCATCCTAATAATTATGTACACTTTACCAGGCAAGCTCCAGCTCAAATGCTAGACAGCCTACTTAGCAAGGAAAAGATCTTAAGTTCAAACCTCAGCACAAGAAAGAAAAAAAAGGCTGGGCTGGGAGTTTGGCCTAGTGGTAGAGTGCTTGCCTAGCATGCATGAAGACCTGGGTTTGATTCCTCGATATCACATACACAGAAAAAACCAGAATGGTGCTGTGGCTCAAGTGATAGAGCTCTTACCTTGATAAAGCACAAGGACAGTGCTCAGGACTTGACTTCAAGCCCTGGGACTGGCAAAAGAAAAAAGAAAAAAAACTGTCTTCTAAAACTTCTCTTGTGCTGTTTGACCAAAGCCCTTAAATTTAAACTTATCACACTTGACTTTCCTCATATGACAAATAGGGAGTTATGTGGAGCCAGGAGGTAGCCTAGCATACACAAAACCCTGGGTTCAATTCTTGGGTACCACATACACAGAAAAGGCCTGAAGTGGTGCTGTGGCTCAAGTGGCAGTGCACTAGCCTTGAGAAAAGCCCAAGACATTTCCCAGGCCCTGAGTTCATGTCCCAGATCTGGCAAATAAAGGAGAGGGAGAGGGAGAAAGGGAGAGGGAAAGGAGGAGAGAGAGAAGGAAAGGGGGAGAGGGACAGGGAGAAGGGGGGAGAGAGCTGGGAGGGAGAGATCGAGGGGGAGGGGGAAGGGAAGAGGGAGAAGGGGGAGAGGGGGTGGGAAAGAGAGGAGAAAGGAAGGAGAGAAGGAGGGAGGGAGTTATGTTATTAGGAATAACATATAACACTTATTCTGAGAAATATTTTTTCACGTTAAACATTTCTGAGGGCCAGGAGGGTGGCCTAGTAGTAGAGTGCTCACCTAGCATGCACAAAGCCCTGAGCTGGATTCCTGGTACCACAAAAAGAGAAAAAGATGAAAGTAGTTCTGTGACTCAAGTGGTAGAGCACTAGCCTTGAGAAACCTCAAGGACACCTCAAGGGCCTGGACAGTGCCCAGGCCCTGAGTTCAAGCCACAGGACTGGCAAAAATAAATAAGCAAACAAACATTTCTGAAATCAAGTTAGAAACACACAACTGAGGTGTACATTTAGCCTAATAATGTTTCTTTTTTCCTACCAAAAGTAATGAAATCAAACAGTCAACAGTTTAGCATCATACACTGACAAAAAGTTGTAACTATTTTTGAGGTTTTAATTATATTTGAAGCCAACAACCAATGAGATGAGTACAATTTTAAAATACATCCTTTCCAGAAATTTTATTTACATATTTCCATATGAATATATGTATGTTTATGGCAGACTTTTTCTCCCATCCCTTTCATCTTCACAATTCTTTAAAGATACACTTTTGCCAATCATATTTCATTCAGAACAATAACTACTAAAATGGTAAGGAGATTGATATATTTATAAGATAATAATGGAAAACAAAAATGGAAATACTTAGTGCTGCAAAATTCCATCAGTTAGAGAATGATCTATAGCAGACATAAAAGCTTAAGCTCAGTCCTAACGGATAAACTGGAATTAGCTTGAATATTTGCAAGAAGATGTACTTCAGCTATTGGAGTTTCTTTGATTTTGAAATATTTACCTAAGTTTTACTGGGTGACAAGCCCTAATTAAAACTCAGGTCCAGAACCAAAAAGTTTGGAAATATTCCATTTTCAAATTTTCAGATTAGGGATACTCAAATTATATTCCTGAATCAATGTTGATGCAAATAACTTTACCTGAACTATCCTTCCTCTATCAGGTGTATTCAGCTTGTTTCAAATAATCTTCTGAAATCAATGGAAGAAAAGTCTTTTAAAAGTATTTCCTGGGGGCCAGGAGTTTGGTCTAGTTATAGAGTGCTTGCCTAGCATGCACAAAGAGACCCAGGTTCGATTCCTCGGTACCACATGCATAGAAAAAAAAAAAAAGCTGGACGTGGTACAGTGGCTCAAGTGCTATAGCTCTAGCTTGAGAAAAGTCCAAGGACAGTGCTCAGGCCCGGAGTTTAAGCCCCATAACTAGCCAAAAAAAAAGTTTTTCTTGGTTCTTCCAAATAACTAATCACTTTCTCCTCTGTGTGGTGTAATAGCTAGCACATACTTACACTTAAGGTCACAAAAAAATTTTTTTAAGCCACAGCTAGGAGTTAAATTCAGACTGATGACACTACAAAGGTTTAATCACATTACTTAGCATGTTTAAATTTACTTAGTTTAGTTTAATATCCCCAAAGATAAGAATCAAGGGAAAAAGAGAATAACAGTATACTCAAGAGGGCAAATCTGATTCTCTTAATAGATGAATTTGTGAAATAACATGGTGAAACTTATTTGAACAATCAACATGCACCTAAAAAAGAGAGAATAACAATGTAAAACAGGTTCTGTAGGGCTTGGTTGCTAGTGGAAGAAATGGCAAATGGAGGGGCTAAAAGATGGCAAACATAGTCCAAGTTCTTACATGTATGAAACTGAAAACCTGCTCAAGATGTTTAAAGATGGGGCAAAAGAGAATAGTGATGGATGGTGGGAATCTGATCAGGAGACATTGTAAGTAAATATGAATATGTCAAAATGGAAGCTCTTTGTGCAACTCATAGCTATTAAAAAATATTAACTTAAGAAGCATATTGTTCCATCTCCATTTGCTTGTGCATTTTCTTTTTGCTTATTGATTTCTAGTTTAGTCTATTATGATCTGATGAAATATAATAAATTATTTCAACATTTCAATTTAAAAGAAAAAAAGGACAAGAATCCAATCCAGGTTTAAACATATTTATCATCCCTAAGTCCTCATCAACTTAATAAAAATAGAAGCTATTCAAATTAATCTGTTTCGGGGCCAGGAGTTTGGCCTAGTGGTAGAGTGCTTGCCTAGCATGCACAAAAACCCGGGTTTGATTCCTTGGTACCACATACATAGAAAAAAAAGCCAGAAGTGGTGCTGAGGCTCAAGTGGTAGAGCTCTAGCCTTAAGAAAGTCCAGGGACAGTGCTCAGGCCCTGAGCTCAAAGCCCAGGACTGGAAAAAATTTGCCAAATTAATCTGCTTCAACTCTCCATCAAGACTTTGAAGATCTTTATAGTTTAAACTATCTAAAAATGGGGAGCCAGGCGCAGTGGCTCACCCCTGTAATCCTAGCTAATTAGGAGGCTGAGATCTGAGAATCACAGTTCAAAGTCAGCCCAGGCACAAAAGACCATGAGACTCTTATCTCCAATTAACCACTAGAAAGCCAGAAGTGACACTATGGTTCAAAGGATAGGGTAGTATCCTTGAGCTGAAGAGCTCATGAACAGTGCCCAGGCCCAGAGTCCAAGTACCACGACAAAAAAAGAAAAAAAAATGGGACTGACACTATAATGTTAGTGGGAGAACACAATATGAAAAAGAATGACAATTATCAAAATTATATGACAAGATTTCCTGGGCCACAATGGTATGGCAATTTCTCTATTCTGCCCTGCTGTACCTGAAATAGTCCTTTCAACAATCTACTATTGTTAGCAATGAAGGCCTAATTTAGTTCCAGTATTATCTTCCAGCTGGGACTGTGTTCACCTACTCACCAGTGGATTGCGGAACTTAAATAATACTCTTCCTCTGTTATTCAAAACTTCCTGCCTCCTCTCATTTACTGTGCAACTGGCTAATACAAATAGGTATTTAAAAAGTTCTTTAGAGCAGCCCACACTTTTTTCTTTGAAAGGTGTTGGGATCCAAATCCACCTTCAGTAGTGCACAGAAATGTAGATATATACTTGGACAGTACGTACATAATCAACTAATTATTCCCAAACTGGACCTAAAAGATGTACAGCCCAAAGGAAATGTGAAAATACATTAAACACCAGAAACTATGAGTACTAGTTTATTACAGCTAAACATGTCCAGCCTATTATACAGAAATTTCACTAGAAGCAGCAGGGCCAAGCACCAGTAGTAGCTCATGCCTGTAATCCTAGCTACTCAGTAGGCTGAGACATGAGAGATGAAGATTAAAGCAGCCCAGGCAGGAAAGTCTGCAAAACTCAACCAGGAAATTGTATGGCATAACTGAGAGCATTTCATCCCAAGGGGAAAAAACAGCCAAGTGAGTGTGAGGCACTGAGTCAAACTAGTACTAGCAAAAAGGAAGTAGGGGGAGGGGAGGGAGGAGACAGATCAGATATACTGAGTATGGCATGCCATTGATCTTGATGCTTACACACTAAAATAAAAGAAGACTACTAAATAATTGGTGGCACACGCAAGTACATCTACTTATTTAAACTTCCGAAGTTAAATATGCTAAATGCTTTCCATAGTAAACACCATAGTTACCACAAAAGTTCACAAGGGCATGACAGAATTTCCACACTTTAATTTTATGGTATCTCAAATTGAAATTTCAGAGAGAACACAATCACATTCTAAAGAGTTTTAAGGGGCAGGAGGAGGAGAAAGCAGTAATCGTAGAAAGTACTGCCTCTGGATAAAGCCTAACAAGAGCTACTACCTTGCAATCTTGGAAAAGTAACTTTATCATATTTTAGCCTAAGTTTCTTCACCTTAACATACTACCTACTTAAGGGCCACTGTCAAATTATATATATATGTATATATATACATATTTGAATATTTCTGAATAAAAAATTAAGACAATGATACATAAGAAAGACCATACAAAGACCAAAGGAAGAAACAGCCACCTGTAAGCAAAGGACAACTGTTAAGAAGAAAATAGCCCTGAAAATACTTCAGTCTTGGGACCTCTGGCCACCAGAAGAGGGAGAATTTTATTTTGTTTTGTTCTTTATGCCACCATACATATGGTATTTGTTATGGTAAACCTAGCAACTAGTACACCAGTCAAATCCAGAAGATTCAGATTAATATAACAGAAGTAAGTGCTACACTAGAAAATCAAGAGAGCTGAAATGATGTATGATTAACTTACAAATTGAACAGCCCATATTAAATCAGTGGTCTCTGAAATCAAGCAGCAGCAAATCACTATTCAGTTCAAAGACCTATTTAAGATAGGATGACGCTCAAAAGTAATACTCAAGGTAGCAATCAAAGTATGATAGTATGATACAAAGTAAAAAATTACTTATTAAATAAATTGTCATGAAATATGTATTCTTTTCAGGTAACACTAAATTCTGGCTTGGATAAACACAAAATACAGATTTCTGTGAAAGCATACACTTCACAGTATCTCATACAAAGTTATAGTTTATCTAGGAGACACAATCTAGCAAGTAATGTAAACAAAAACATGTTGAAATAACAATATTTTCATCCAACTATAAACTCCTATATCTTAATTCTAATAATCACTTTCAACTCTGTAGCAATGTTTACAATGTGCCCTCCAAAGTACCTGCTGACAATAAAATACATTTTAATTTGTTGCTATATTGATTTCATGAATTATTTAGACGTTTTTACCAGAGCAGGGGAAGAAGTTTTTCCCCAATGGCATGTGGTTTTTAAATTGTGTATTGAGTCAATGCCATTAGTTAGGATGAGGTTTACCGACATGTAACAGGAAACCCCAAAACATGAATGACTTCAATAATGAGGATATTATGCGTATACATATACACATATATACTATATGTACATATAAAAAGAATAAGAAAAGGAGAGAAAGAGAGCATAATAAAATGTCTATTGAATTTTTTTCTGTACTAACTTTTTTAAAATATATTTTTATTGTAATTAATAGAAGGGTTACATTATATTTGCCAGATAGAAGGTGCATTACTTCACAAAGGCGCAAACATAATTTTAAGAATGCAGTAATTACATTTAAAAAGAAGCCATTAAAACATACAATAATATGTATATATACATAGGTGATTTGTAATAAAATTAAACCAGGAAGTGATGTATCCAAAATATTACCATTTCAACATATAACCAATAAAGTTATTGATACTCTTCACATCTTTTAAAACTATTTCTTTGAAATATAGTGCATTTTATACATATATTAATTTCAACTTTTAATGTTAGGTCACATCTATGGTCAGAAAACAATATGGAGCCTCCATTATAGCTTCAGCTATAGACAAACATAAAAACAAGGTACATTAAACAAACAGCAAACAAAAAAGTTACACTAAAACTATAAAGATATAAAAGGCATGAGTAGACTCAAGAAAATATATATAGCCTTAACCAGTAATTACAGTAATTTAAGATAAGCTAGGACTAATCCATAATAGTATAAACAGAAGTGATAAATTGTATGTCATTTTTAAATATAAAGCTAATAGGCAAAAATTGAATTGATTACCTTCATAAGTTATATGTTAAATAAAGTAAGTGTGAATGAATTCTACTGTATACTATGTAGATACTTATAACCACACAGAGAAGATAAAAAATATATTAAATAATGAAATAAATAAAGCTATAAAATGATGATGAATAAAAAAGGCAATTTTTTCTGAGTATTAAATAGTACAACATCAGAAATGTGATCTAAATACTAACAGACATTAAAATATAGACTAAAGGGGCCTGGAGTTTGGCCTAGTGGTAGAGTGCTTGCCTAGCATGCACGAAGACCGGGGTTCAATTTCTCGGTACCACATGCATAGAAAAAAGCTGGAAGTGGTGCTGAGGCTCAAGTGGTAGAGCTCTAGCTTTGAGAAAGTCCAAGGACAGGGCTCAGGCCCAGGACTGGCAAAAAAAGAAAAAAAAAAAAATATATATATATATATATAGAGAGAGAGAGAGAGACTAAAATTTTCTAAAATAAGATTATCATGACATAGTGCTTAATTCTCCTACTTTCCCCCTGGTAAGTTGTTTTTTTTTTCCCTCAAAGATCATCATTCATGCCCTTTTACATCTTCATGTGAGGTTCAAACATATGAGTGAAGGAAGGAGTATAGTTTGTTCATACCTGCTCCATTCCATTCACCTCACTCAACACAGGCTATAAGGAGAAACCTACCACCCACAGTACGATAGGTTCACCTGGCTCAGATATTCTAAACTAAAATAGGATATCTGACTTAGTAAGGTTATTATTTTTCTATAATCAGATGATCCTCAAGACTAAGGTAAGTGTAAAAATAACAACAGTAAATAAAGTTAATTATTCCCAAAGCATTATATATATATAGACTTATTTAATTCGAAAAAAAGCCATATGTGGTAGGTATCCCATCTTATACATAAAAAAAAAAACAGAAGGGCCGTACATTGTTCAAAAATAAGGATATGAAAGAATGTATTTAACTTATCTCTACTGTTTAATACTAATAGGTTCTCATAAATCATTTTTTTTCAAACTACATTTTATGCCGCACTTGGTGCCTCACATCTGTAATCCTAACTACACAGGAGGCTGAGATCTGAGGATCAAGGTTTAAAGCCAGGCTGGGCACAAAGTCCATGAGACTCTTATCTCCAATTAACCACCAGAAAACCAGAAGTGAACTGTGGCTCAAGGGGCAGGGCAGAAGCCTTGAGCTGAAGATCTCAAGGACAACGTCCAGGCCCAGAGTTCAAGCCCCATGACCAACAAGAGCTTTATCTTGTGTGATTGCAGTTCTTAATCTACTATGTTATTTCATTTCTCTTTTGTTGACCTTTGGTCAATCTAATTTTGTTACCTAGTGTATTGTATATATGTTTATATGTTTATTTGAAATAGGAAAAGGAAAGAGGGAAAACAAGATGACTGGGAGGGGTGGAGGGAGGGAAATAGGGACAAAACCATGAGAAGGGATATCACTGTGTAAGAAGTAATGCACTTACTATCTGATGAATTTTAACTGAAACCCCTCTATACATTACCCCAACAATAAATTTTTTTTAAAAAACTACATTTTACTCTGTCCACTGGTAATTTTTTCATAAGTATGGATGAAGAACTAATGAACAACTACAGGAGTATCTTAAAAGTTCTTGATACAACTGCTAAAATGTCATTCAGAACAACTGTAACATTGTAAATGACTAACATCAACATTTAAACCTTTCTTTTTAGAGAGTCTCACTGATGAACAACTTGGGTGTCACATACGGCTTTGTGATCAGAAGAGCCCCTACGTGGCTAATGAATTCACTGCCATCATCTTGAATTCTGAATACATTTTAAACACAGGACCTGAATTTTAATTTTGCCTTGGACACACAATTACTAAGATTATTCTGCTTATTATATGTCATTAGTTTTCTACTTTACTAAAAAATCATTAAGGGACAAAATGAATAGAAATTCTACTAAACAGATTTATTGAATTTCTTTGACAAGATATTATTTGTAAGTTTTCCTATATTATTTAGTACCCAAGGATATTTTTATTTAAATTTGAAATATTAGTCATCTTTGACAGGCATAGATAGAAATAAGACTCAAACTGGACTAAATAAAATAGAAAATGTATTATCTTAATACACTGATGATAGAATTAAATAAAGAGTTCAAAGATGCTATCCACAATTTATATCGTGCTGCTAGATGCCTTTGTGCATTCTTATTCAGATGTTTCTTTCAGGGAGGCAGATTGCCAGTCAACTCTAGATTTACATTCTAACATATATAACAAGCCAGGAAAACTCTTTTCTTTCTTTCTCCAACAGAATAAATAAAGTAATCAAGTTGTCTGGAAAGTCTGAAAAAAGTATAGCCAGATTCATAACCAGAATCTGCTGATAAGCCACAAACCCACTTCCATGTCTGTCCAAGAAAGCAGTGGAAAGCAAGGAAGCTTCAAACTATAAACATGAAAGGATGAATCCCCAAGAACCAGACAATCTATAAATGTTAAGGACACAGGAATATTTAACAAGAAGAAATCTGTACCATCACTCCTTTGCCTGTCATCTCAAATAATCACTTGCATATATTCAATCTCTTTAATACCCTTAATTAACACTATTACCATCTTAGCCACACAAAATATATTTACCAATTCACCATTGGATAAAACAGTTTTTCTAAGTATGTGCACACGTGTGTGTGTGTGTGTGTGTGTGTGTTAAGGTGCGAGCACACATGTATGCCTGTATAGGAGCTTCAACTTAGGGCCTCAGGCTCTTATTGACTTTTTCTACCAAAACTGGTGCTGTACCAATTAAACTACACATCTAGTTCTGGCTTTTTGTTGGTTAATTGAAGATAAGAATCTCAAAAGACTTTTCTGCCTTGACTGGCTTGGAACCACGATCCTCAAACTTATCCACCCTGAGTAGGCATGATTTACCAGTACCCAGCTGAATAAATAACTTTTTAAAGAATTCAAGTTATTGCATGTAGGTACAAGTCTACATTTTTTTTATTTACTGGGAGTCAGATTCAACTGTACATTCTTCTTGGCTTTAACTCATAATCTGACAATATATAGCTACATAATAAACTGAGCTCTGGGTTCGATTCCTTGGTACACACATACAAAGAAAAAGTTGTGGCTCAAGTGGCAGAGTGCTAGGCTTGAGAAAGCTCAAGAACAGCGGTCAGTACCTGAGTTCAAGTCCCAGGACTGGTGAAATAAATAAATAAATAAACACACTGAACTATACCTCATATTTAATATGCAACAGATAAAAGATAAATAATAATCAGCCCATTTAAGAAGAGTGGCGAATGTTATAAAAATCATGGTCACTAATACAAAGCAAAGCCAATGGTCAAATTACCAAAAATTCCCTTTCTGATAAATGTAATTCTTCAGTCAGCCAATTTTAAAAGCATTTATTCCTATAGCCCTAGACAACCTCATTTTTCCATTATCGTCCACGCCCATAAATCATTTCCCGTCTAGGAGCTATACTGGTTTAGTAGCCCACTCCCTCTTGGCAAAAACCTCAGATTAGAAATGCTCTAGAACTCAAAGAACACAGGCTTTTGTTTACCAGGTTTAAGGTTTCTCTAGAAGTACAACTTCCCTAAACCCTTAGCAAGCTTTTTGGCTAATTCATTTCAGTCAAGTGATTGAATTAGCAACCACAACAACAGATCTTTCCAATATAAAGTAGAGCAACCAGGGTTTCAGAGCCCAAAGTTTTAGACTCATAGCAATAGAACTTCCTGGTACTATTATCCCTTTAACCCAAGGCTTAATGACTCTCCTTGAAGCTGTGTGAAACAATAATCCAGGAAATCAAGACACTTGTTCCCTGGCTGCATCTTGGGTAAAAACTCTTCAGAACTGGATTAATTGCTGCTTTGCTCTATAGTCTGGGTGCTTGGGAGAAACTTATAAAAATAAAATTGAAAAAAAAAAAAAACTTTTTCCAATTCAAACCAGTGAACTTTCCTCTTACCAACCTTGCATGGGGTGAAAACAAGCTTTACCAACCTTCCCAACTTACAAAGCTTTTCTTTTCTTTTTTCCTTTCTCTCAATACTAGAGATGTAATTCAAGAACTCACAGGTTGACACTAATTGTGTTACCACTATACTAACATGAATCACACCTCAATACATTTTTTTTACTTTTTAATTTCATTTTTCACGGAGTCTCCCACTTTTGCTGGAGCTATCCCTAACAGGACTGCAATTTGTGAGCTTCCTGTGTCTGCTACCAGAGTAGCTGAACTTGTAAGCATGCATCATCAAAAGCTCTTGATATTACTATTTATTTACAGCTTAGATGGCAGACAGAGGCACAACGACCCTCTTTTTAATTTCCTTTCTTTCTACTTCCTTTCAGGCAAGCTGTACCTAGGGTTTGAACTCAGGGCCTGAGCACTGTCCATTAGCTTTTGTGATCAAGACTTTTTGGTAGGTTAGTTGGAGGTCAGAGTCTTCTGGGCCTTCCTGCCAGGGCTGGCTTTGACCCACAAACCTTAGTTCTCAGGCTCCTGAGTAGCTAAGATTTAACTGTCAGCCCCTGGTGCCCAGTTTAATTGCTCTCTTTTATATGTAAGTCATTATCAGAGGACTCGGGAGTGACCAAAGGAGTTCAACCTCAAGGATAACATCAAGGGACAATATAAGCAGATGTTCCATAAGGTTCTTTTATTTTAATTACTATCTTTAAGTAGTTGTACAAAGGACTTGCCATTTAACAAAGCAGTTTACGACTACAACTTGATCAATGTTACCTCCTTCTATGAGGAATTACCAGCAGATAGCAAAAGCCTTTGCTTTCTTCCATCTCAATATTCAAGGCCTATATCTTAACATCTTTTTCCCATACTAATTTTGTGTTCCTAGGAATACTTTCATTTACTAGTGACAAAAACCCAACTTCAACTGATTAAAATGATCACAACAGCAATAATAAGTTTTTTAAAGCAAGCATCTAATAGAAGACAATCACCAAGCACTGACTCCAGGTGTTCCAATAGAATCAAGAAGCAATTTCTCTTTTGGCTTCACAACTGGTCAAATTCAAAATGCAACAGTCACAAACTAAGGGTCTATCTGTTCAGCATTCCCCAAAGAACAAACTCAAGCCCAAGTGCTGGACTGACTCTGTGACTCTTGTCTTAAAGTTCCTGAACCAATCACTGATTTTTGGCCACCTTGAGAATATTCAGTGTTTACATATTTAATTTTCCATACTCAATAGCAAGAATAAATTTGAGTTAACATGAACAGCTTCATCTGTCAACACAAGTTAAAATGCATAAAATTCTTTTAATATGAATAAATGTCATTTCATTAATGTTAAAGACTTCCATTAATGTACGTAAGATGCAACTGTATGCTTCTTAAATAAAGTTCAAAGGCTTTTGTGTGTAAAAATCTAAATACTATTAAAATAAAAATTAATGATCCAGCTATAACCAATTCCAAATATCAAGTTACAAGTGAAGCACTCTAGGTAAGCACTACTCTCAATTAAAATGCAAACAGTAACTTAGAACTTCTGTTTTGATTAAAATACCATGATCCACAGTAGCCCACAAAATCCTCCTAAATGCCTTATGATTTCAATACAGTAAGGAATATGCCCCGTAGGATCTAAAAATAATTAAACAAAACTAGAGAAGTTGCCATTCCCTACAACTAAAGACATAGTGATACAATCCCACAATAATTAGTGAAAATAATTCCACAAATTCATGAAAACAAATTATAAATTTAGTAATTCATGAAAAAAATCTACATGGCCATAAAACTGTGTTATGCTTGAAGATTTATACTGCACAATATAGCTACTGAAAACAGCCTGTTGTGAATTTTTTTAAATAGCATGTTCATGTCTTTCCTTTTCTAAAAATTTATATTTGTATCAAATTCAGATAAAAACCCATGTTGTAACCATTTGTTTACACATGATATGTACATATGATACCTTCAAGAATGGAGAAACCCATGAAAATGTATGTCAATTGTGTCACAAAGAAGCAACTCGTTCAGAAACATGCCTGCTTTACAACAGAAAGCCAACAAACAAAATTTCAGTATAAACATTCATAATACAACATTAAATAATTCCTCCTAAAACCAAAGCTTCTTCATAGGTTTCTATCAGTTCACTTGATAGAGCCACAATGAAAAATCACTGAAAACACATTCTTCTTGCAACTTTATTTACAAACTCATTTACTAATCCACCTGAACTTCTCTATCTCCTTTGGGAATGTTTTAAGTAGGCTAAAACATTATTGCGTAAAACACATACATTCAAAATGAGATCATTTTATTTCTCATTACATTAGTAATTCTTCTCCAAACTCCTACAAGTAGAAATAGAAACAGCTCTCTACCTTAGCAAACAGTAGAAAAATTGTAGCCATAAGACAAGTCATTTGCTGTGTACTTAAAACTTCTCTACAGAACTTCCAAAGTGAAGTATAAGATAAATACAAAATAGTACCTAAAAAACAGATACTAATTTTCTCATATAGACAAAAGAACAGGGAAAAAAATCATATTTTGATAAGAATATTACTCTAGGACAGGGGTATTGTTCTAAGTAGAAACTGTTTTGAATTTTTATTAGTTCCCAACCTTCCTATTCCGTCGTCCAGAGCAGTGTGATAAGGTATTTCACTGTTGCCATTTAATATTTTTTCTTCCAACATTTTTAATTACAACTGAAATTGTAGAAAACTAATTTTAGAAATAAAATTAAAAGCTTCCAACCTCTAATATGTTACTTTGTGTCATAAATGTTATTTTGTTACTTATTACACAAAATTAAATCCTGATAATTATTTTTTAATGTCTATCATTTCCAAATACCATTTTGAGAATTAGCTTAAATTTTCACATGACAGGGTTTTGTGTGTGTGTGTGTGTGTGTGTGTGTGTGTGTGTGTGTGTGTGTGTGTGTGTGTGTGTGCGCGCGCGCATGTTTTGGAGCAGCAACAAAGCCCTAAATTTATAATGTAAGAAACTTCAACTTCAAATGACTTTTTATATGCTACAATTAATATAATTAATAGCTAAATAACAAACAGCTCCTTTCATCATCTATCCTCTGCTCTGAAACTTTCCCTCTAAAAACCTATTGTATTCCTTAAATGTGTTCCCCCCAAATTGTAAACCTAATGTTTTTATCCAAAAAGATCAAGATAGATACATGTTCTTATATGAATTGAGGGATGTACCAGTTGGTATCAATCACTTTATTTCTAAGGACTGTAAACTTAACAGTAAACCTCAGCTCTAAAATAATGTTTGCATATTTCATGGTAGATTTTCATTGCACTAAGGAATAGAGTGTCATTTTACTTCTAGAGAAATACTCCACTTCCATTCTCACCCTCTGTATATCTAAAGGCTCCCATCTGTTAAGAACTGATCCTGCATACATATCTACTGCTGCAGAGTCCAAACTGGTTACATATTCAAGTCTGTTTCCAGATTGTGAAAGCTCAACTATCTCTTACCAGGTTATATGAACTAAGAAAGTATACAAACACTATTATCACATCCTCTAAAGTAAAAATAATATTGATTAGCAAAAAGGTACAAACTAATACAGTAATTCAGTTCCAGCTAACATACTAACATTTTTAAGATTTCATTTTTCATTTTAAAAAGAAAAAAAGGACAAGTACTGACTCCCTATTTGTACCTGGCCAAAATTAAAATGCCAAGGAAATTATATTGCTATGTAAGTTTTGAAAAGAACAGGTTATACCAATGTGGTGACATGCTTCCAAACTTCACACTGACTTTCTGTAGATATTTATTTGACGGATCCACAAAAGCAGAAAATGGCATTCTGCATTTAAGCAGCAATAAAAATAGCAAAGTAAAGGCAGATCATATCCTATCTTTAACTTAACAAACTAACAGAATGGGGTTGGGGAGAGCAGTTTAAACTTTTCTGTAAATTTTAGGGATTCATAAGCCATAAACATGATCTAATCCGTGTCTCAGGCACTATCACTGCTGTAGCTGCAGCTTTCTTTCCATTTTTCCATACACCAAATAAAAATAATTGCTTAGCGGAAAAAGCAGAGTGCAGGGATGGGTGTTATTTTAAAAAAATAAAAATCTTCCGGCAAACACATTTCTATCATTCCTGTGACTTTACCTCCTGTAAAATAATCAAGTGACTGCTTCTGATTTACACCTTGCCTTCCCAAACCCAATCTTACAATATGTCAAAGGCTAGCTATTGCAGAGGAAACTGATTTTTTTATTATTATTGCTTTGCTGCCGCAAAAAAAAAAAACTGCCTTTACAAAGCACTAAAAATGAGCTGCTCTTAATTATGCTGTTTATGATTCTCCTCCCCCATCCTTTCCCCTTCCTTCTGCTGTCATCTTGAACACTTCTTAGCCTTTCTGTAGGTAGCACAAAACATTAAGTCATACACGGTTCCGCAGTAACTCTTTCTTCTCGTGAAAGAAGCCAAAACCTAGGCTGCATATTTTTTTTTAAAATCGGTGGTTTCGTGCTAGAGCCTGAAGCCACGGTGCTGAAGGCAACCATAGAAACCAACCTGTATGATTTCCTACCTTCACATTTTAACACCTTGTGTGCATAAAATTTGACAGAGAGAGGGAGAGAGAGGGAGAGAGAGAGAACACCAAGAGATCAACATATTCGGAGCAACATTACAAAAGAAGCGATCGCTGCTTAGGAGGTGGGGTGGGGGTGGGGGCTGGATACTGGCACCACGCTCTCCCACCACAGCCCAGAACACATCCGGAGACAGATGCAAAACTGCATCATTCTCCTCCTGCCTCGAAAACATCACACACCCCAGCTGCTCAAGTTGGAGCTTTATTGCGCTTCTCACATTTCGGGAGCACGGGGCGGGGGGGGGGGGAGGGGGGTGTAAATTTAGGCTCCAGGGGCAAAGCTGTCATCCTCGGACAATTGAAGAGTGTTGGAGAAGGAATTCCACACACACACACACACACCCCTCCGCCCTCCCGATTCAACCCCGGCGAAACCGAGGCCTCCCGACCTCCCTAACTAAACTCTAAAGTCCACTCAAATAAAATAAAATAAAAATAAGAAACCTTTCCCCCCTCCCCCCATCTTCCACCCACCCCATCCCCAATCTCCCCGACCGGGACCCACTGAGTAGCCATGAGAAGTGAGTGAGTGAGGAGAAGAAGCTGGTGTGAAGTTGGGGCGCTGCGCTCAGGTGGGCAGGACAGGAGACAACCATCCCCCTCCCCCCCTCCAGGCACACACACCCGCGCCACCTTCCCGGGGGAGAGGATGGGACAGGGGACGGCGGCTGGGGCTGCGGGCGGGCGGGCGGGCGGGTCACCTGCCGGGCAACCCGGGCCCCGCGTAGAGCGCTCGCTCCGACCCCGGCTCTCCGGGACGCGCTGCGTGTGGTGACCCCGAGAGGGAGGGCTAGGAGGAGTAAAGGGGGGGGGCGGGAGGAAGCGGGGTCACTGGGGACCGAAAAAATGGAGGGGAGACCGGGATGTGGAGGAGGGGGGACAAGGGAGGGACACATACACACACGGCTTTTCCCTTACCAGGTTGAGCACGGTCTCCACGATGTCCCGGTTGCTGACCTCTCCGACCTGTATGAGTCCGATCAACACGGCGAATTTCATCCGGATGTTGCGGATCGGCACCGAAGGGTTAATCATCCCCGCGGGGAGCACCACCGAGCCGGAGCCGGACGCCCCCCTCAGTTCACCCATCCCGCCGCCGCCGCCACCACCGCTGCCGCCGCCACCGCTGCCGCCGCCGCCGCCTCCGCCACAGCCGCTGCCGCTGGCCCCGACGGCGATGAGCCCCACGGGCTGAGGAGGTTCGAGCCCTGGGCCCGGGCCCGGCTTCTCGCTGGCCATGGGCGCCCTTCGTGAGGAGAAGGCGAGAGCAGCGGCGCCGCCTCCGCCGGGACCGTTATCCCCGCCTCGGCCCCCGCCCCCCGGCCGTCGCCTCGGAGCCCCAGCATCCACCAGCGCCGAGGCGCCGGGCCCGCTCCCCGCCTGCGCCTCAGCCCGGCCCGCGCGGGCGTCCGGCCCGGGTGCAAGCAGCCACAGATCCTCACCACAGCCTTATTCCCGGCGGAGGCGGCGCCGCGAAGCGGTGCCCGGCGAGCGAGCGGCAGTGCCCACCCCGCCGCTGCGCCCGTGCCGCTGCCGCCGCCGCTGCCGCCGGTCTCCCCCCCCCCCCCCACCTCCTCCTGGTCCGGCCGGCGCGGCCCGCCCCCCACCCCCCACAGAGATGCCGCCGCCGCCGCTCCCCCTCCCAAAAAAAAAAAAAATAAGGAAATCCCCGGGCAGCAGCCGCTGGGCCACGCCGCCAGCCGCTGCTGAAGCTCAGGCTGCTTCCGATACTAAACGGACGCTGCTGGCCGCCGCGGGTACCGGCGCCACTGTTGTTGTCAAGCCCCGACGCCGCCGCTCACTCCGCCATGTTGCCGCCCCCTGCCTGCGGTAGCGGCCACTGCGCCTGCGCAGAGCCTACGGGGGCGGAGCCCTCTCTGCACCCCCTCTTTTTTTTTTTCCCTGCCCTCCTTCGGTTCCACCCACCCACCCACCCCGACACCTTTCGTCCCTCTCCCCACCCCCCCACCCACTCACCCACAACCACCCTGAATGGATAGACAGGTGAGCAGGTGCATGGGGACGGGCTTGCCAGACACTGGGACTGCGCTTGGCATAGGCGGGGCGGGTGGTGGCTTCCTTGTGGCTGCTCCCTGGAGGGTGGATTCTCCCTACGGGGAAGGACACCGTGTGCGTGTCTTGCCTAAGCTGCCACCGCCGCCGCCTCCTCCCTTCTCTCTGTGCTCGGGCTGGGAGCTCCTTCGTGGTCTTCGCCGTGGCTTCCGGCCAACGCCACGTGCCTGGTCAGGTAGGGGAGTGGCAGACCATCCCTTTCTGCCCCTCTTTGCCCTTCCTTGCATTCCGTGCGCCTGCTCTCTCTGAAATTTCCCAAAGGGAAAGTGGCTGGCAAAGCAGAAACAAACACACGAGGAGGGAAGCGCCCGCATTGCCTGGGGGAAAGGATGCAGATGGAGTGTAATGGGTCTTTTTCTTTTTTTTTTTTTTCTTCCTCTTCTTCCTACAGCCAAGAGAGAGGCTGACACCTGCACACACAGGCGCGACTTAAAATAGAACTTGTCAAACAGTGATCCTCTCAGGAACGGGCTGAGAACAACAAATAGCTCTTGAACTAGCCTACCAACTAAATAATACTAATACTAGACCTGGGTGACCCTGGGCAGTAATTGAGTGGTTTGCAACAAATCTCACACTTGAAATAAAAAGAAAAGAAAATGATACCTCCCCTTAAGGGTGTAGGATTCTGAGGAGTTTTATTTTGAAATTATCCGAATGTAAAGAGAGATTCTTATTCTCACTTGCTAGCCTTAGTCGAGGAGAAAAGTAGATTTCGATATCTCAACAGATACAGTTGCCCCCAAGAATTTAGTTTGAATTTTAAGAAGTTAACATATGCATGATAATCTTACTGCTGGCGTTGAATTAAGACTAAATAAACATGAATTCTTGCTTCTTTCAAATGACAGATGTAATTTTTTTGAATATTTCATGAAGCTTGCCCCGTGCAATAAAGATATATCTCACAAAACATGAGAAATATTAAATCTCTTAATATTCAAATCCTTTTCATTTTCATCTCAAATGGAAATAAGTCAATATATAAATCCACCATAATCCAGTTTGTTACTAATCACATCTAATTAGAACTACTGCTGGTGAACTTAACTCCCAGAGCACAAGGGACATGGAAAAAGTCTGAAGTATACAGCTTATAACAAAATTCCCCCCAAAACAAGAGATTAGAATTAATAGTTGGTCGTATGTTTGTGGAAACTTCCACTGAAGTGACTGAGTTATTAAAGTAGTTAAACAAAAAAAATTTGAAGAATTTGGTGTGTTCATTTCAATGAAGTAACAGTGGAATTATATAATGCTAGCATGATTATAACTACATGAGGATTTGCAAAACCTGAAAGACTTAACCTGTATCAGTGTGATGTGAGATGAAATCTAACCGAAAATCCTGTAACATTCATATCTTATCTACAACGTCTCATTTTTTGGTGTCTGCTGGTATTAAGGCTGAGCCCTGCACCCTGTCCTCTCACTGGAGTTTCTTACTAATGGCTGGCACTCTACTATGTAAGCTACTCCTCTAATGAATCATTTTTCTGGATAATTGGAGACAGAATCTACGGATTTTTCTGCCCCGGCTTACTTTGAATTGTAATCCTTCAGATCTCAGCCTCTTGAATATCTAGAATTACAGGTGTAAGCTACCAGTGTAAGCCATGATGTAAGCCGTCCACAAAACTTTTGTCTGTGCAGGTATCTACTTCTATGAGAATGATACCATTTGTAAATTTAAATTGGTACATAATTTTACAAATACAAATCAAGACTTAAAAGTCATAAAACACATGTTTTAACCCCACAGATAGGTAGGTAGGTAGGTAGATGACAGACAGACAGACAGACAGACAGACAGACAGACAGACAGATAGATAGATAGATGATAGGTCGATCGATCTATGATTATATATGGCAGCAAGTTCTACCTCTTATATTTTGGACTTGAACGAATGCTTTGAGAGAAATGACGACCTGAACTTTCTATTTTCTTTCAAAATGTATAGTTTAGCATCATTTTTAAAATTTCTGTTTGAATCTCCCCTGCAATTTTGCCTTGTTTTCTTGTTTAGATCTTCAGTGGAGATTAGGGGTGGCTAAAGAGAAAACCTCTATTTCAAAATGGGGAGGGGGATACTTCTGAATGCTTAGATCAACGTCAGAGATATTTCAAAGAGCTTACCAATTAAAGTGTTCACCTATAGATTGTAAACTTCCTCACAAGCAGTATGGCACAGTGTACTGTGGGGAGGGCTTTGAATCACACTCAGAACTATCCATACAGTCTACTCAAGCTATTTCAACTTCATTATGCTTCTTCCTTGAACAGACATAACACTTGCCCCATAGGGGAGTGTAAGAAGTCAATGAAATAATTTCACCTCAGCAGCTAACATACAATATGTCTTTGCATTGTTAGTATACAGGAGCAATGTGTTAAGTGGTCTTTAAACAAGGAAACACAAATAAGTGCATACAAACCTTTAAATGTTTCACACATGTTTTTGAGGCATGAAGTTTTGAAAAGCTGGCAATCAAATCTGTTTTCTTGTTTTTATTTTTTATTGTTGGGGTACTGTATAGAGGGGTTACAGTTACATTCTCCAGGTAGTAGGTGTATTATCAAACATTCATACCCTTTTTCATGTTTTTGTCCCCATTTCTCTCCTCCACCCCCCAATTATCTTTTCCCCCCTTCCCTTTCCTATTTCAAATAAACAAATAAATGTATATACAATATATCCGATAACAAAGTCAGATACAGTAACAATGTGATCAAATCTGTTTTTTTTCTACACTACAAAGCCATTTTTCAAGTACACAAATACTTAATGTTTAGATTTGTAATATTTTTAATTGAAAGATAGGTGCATAATACTAAAATAGCATAAGATACTCACTTTTAAATCTATAGATTAAAAACATGTGGCGGCTCACAAATAATTCTGGCTACTCAGAAGGCTGGGATCTGGGGTTTGAGGTTTAGAACCAGGCACAGCAGACAAATCCAAAAGACTATCTTGAAATAACAAGCAAAAAGCTAGAAGTGGGAGTTTGTCTCAAATCTAGAGTACTAACTATGAACAAAATCTTCTCCAAGAGTAGGAGGCCCACTTCAAAAGTAGGAAATGTATATGTGCATGCATATATCTATACATTTTGTAACTATATATACTATAGTGTTTAGTATATAAATTATATGTACAGTAAATATTAAATTTGTATACAGTTTTGCATTCCCATAATTCCGATTCCAAAGTGCTACTTTTAGCAGGTAGAAGTCTATGAATCTGAGTTCTAAGAGACAAATTATGGTTTAGAATGCATGCTTCAGATTGAATAGAATCTAGTCTGGGTTCCTATCTCACCACCTGCTTTTATGTGTACTCTTGAACAAATGGCAGAACTTCCAAGCCTCAATTTACCCAACCACTGTAAATATTGTAATACTATTTCCCAGGATTACAGCAGCTGATAAACAAGGTGCTTAATGTGGAACAACCATCAATAAATGGTTCATTGACTGTGAGGGAAAAAACATTATTTTAATGTTTTTGGTGTCTAAGATGACTTCTAATTTAAATTTTTAGACAATGAAAATAATTCAAACTAAATATTCTCATTACTTATACATTTTTTAAAAATTTTTGTTGTAATGTATAAAGGGGTTACAATTACATTCGCCAGGTAGTAGGTGAATTACTTCTTACACATTGGTACCCCTTCCTATGTTTTTGTCCTACTTTCCCTCCCACACCCCTGCCCAATCATCTTGTTTTCCCCTATTCCCTTTCCTATTTCAAATAATCAAACTTACCTACAATATACTAGATAACACACTCAGGTATAGTAACAATATGAGATTAACCAAAGAGCAAAAAAAGAGAAGAGAAATAACACAGTACATTAAGAACAACAATCACACAAGATAAAGTCTTGTTTCCATATCCTAGAATTCTTTCATTTAGTCTCATCCTATATGACCTTACTTACATAAGTTTTGTGCTATTGTAATCCTCTGCAAGGACAGTCCTAGATATGTACATTTGTAATATGTATTATTACAAATGAGGGAAACCATTGAGCCTATGATCCTTTGGGTCTGGCTTACTTACTATGATTTTTCCCAAGTCTTTCCATTTCCTTAAAAATAGGGTGATATTATTTTTTCTGATGGCAGCATAGAATTCCATTGTGTATAAGTACCACATCTTCTTGATCCAATCTGAGGGGCATCTGAGTTGGTTCCATATCTTTGCTATGGTAAATAGTGCTGCAATGAACATTGTGCTAGTGGCTTTAGTGTGTCCTTGTATCTGGATGATTTGGGTAAATGCCAAGTAGTGGAATTGCTGGGTCATAGGGGAGATTTATGTTTAGTCTTTTGAGGAATTCCAGTACTGCTTTCCATAGTGGTTGAACTAGTTTACACTCCTACCAACTGTATAGTATCCCATTGCCCATTGTTTTTGTTGCTGCTGTTGTTGTTGTTGTTATTGTTTTCCAGTCCTGGGCTTGAGCTCAGAGCCTGAGCACTGTCCTTGGACTTTCTCAAGGCTAGAGCTCTACCACATGAGCCTCAGCACCACTTCTGGCTTTTTTTCTATGCATGTGGTACCAAGAAATCAACCCGGGTCTTGGTGCATGCTAGGCAAGCACTCTAACTCTAGGCCAAACTCCCAGCCCCCGTTGCCCATTGTTTTGAAGCAGGTTTTTGTTGTTTCTTCTGAACAGAATGCTCCAAATTCAATATGGAATGGGACTACTAGGATATAAAGAGAAACTGTTACTTTACTCAACATTTAAACATACAACTCCTGTTGATGCAACCCCAAATTAAGTTAGATTTAATGGGTTGATTTTCAAGTTTTCAGCAGCATGGCCCTAATAATCTATATAATGTAGTATGGATCCATGTAACAAAGTAAAAATTCATATTCATAATAGGTTTCCAAATAATTTTATTTCTACTTCCTTTTCATTAAAAATTATTACTAGCCAGAAAAGCCAAAATTCTTTTGTTTCTACACAGTAGCCTATCTCTAATGTCTCATTACATTTAGATTTTGAGATACTAAATACAGATTTTACATGCTTATTTAAATTTTATTTTATCAAAAATTTCTACTAAATTCCATATGCTAGAAATTTAATTTATTTTGATAATAATTCACTGTCTTTTTCTTCTTAATAGCTACAATTTTGAAAACAGTTCTATATAGTCATGCAAATAATGGATCAGGATAAAAGTAATTCAATAGTTAATAGTAACAGTATGAATAAAATCAACTCACCTTTTTGCAAAGTGTAGGTCTCAAGTTATGGGTAATTAAATTCATTTAATGGATGACAACAGGCAGTTCCTATGGAATAAGACAAAACCACAATAAAAATGCAAATATACAAAAATCCAAAAATATATTTTATATTTTAAAAATATTTACACACATGCATATATACCATATACATCTGCATATTTATAACTATGTATAATAGATAACATGTGTATACTAGGTAACAAGTAACAGTCAAAAGTTTGGTTTGTTTAGACTCTTTTTAACTATTCATTAGCAAGCACTCTACCACTAGGCCAAAATCTGAACCCTTTAATATGTGATTTTTTTAGAGTTCTATTTAGTTTCAGCCCAGATGCCCCTCAGTGGATGAATGGATCAAGAAAATGTGGTATATACGCGCAATAGAATTATAAGCTTTCATCAGAAAGAATTATATTGCACCATTTGAAGGAAATGGAAGGACTTGAAAAAATATATTAATTAGAATGTGTCTAGAAATTACATATAAACATGATGATAGGATTGTCTTTTTTTTCTCCACTAATTTTTCTCCTAAACTGAAAACACAGACATGATACTGGCACTCAATATTAGCTACCTAATTCTTCAAAGACTTGCAATGTAGATGCTTTTCAAATAACAAATATTTTTTTATTTCAACATTTAAATCTTTATTTAAACACATTCTGGATGTCAAATTTCTTAATTTATTTTTATTTTTATCAGTATTGCAGAGTTGATACACAGAGGAGTTATAGTTACATGAATCACATAACAGTACGATTCTTATTGAACCATGTCTCCCCTTCCCTTGCTTTCTCAAGATTTTTCCCACCATCCCCACCCACAATACATACAGTTCATTTTTGATGTAGTGTCTAGTGAGCAGCACTGCTGGATTTCAAATAGCAAATATTTGAGTGCCTACTGTCTGTAAAAATAAAATAGACTGGGGGGAGAGGGATATGAATTGGGCAGTTGGGAAAGTGAAAGAAAAAATGTGTGGGATGTAATAATGTTTGAGAAGAAATATACTCACTGCCTTACATATGCAGCTGCACATAACCCTGACAATAAAATTAAAAATAAATAAATGCAATAGACTAGTTGAAAGGATTTTGAGTTTTCCATTTAAAGAAATAATTGTCTTCACATATAGAAACCTAATCAGTAAATCAATGCATTAAAAATGTCAAGAGAATGGTACAAAAATAATATGTACTCTGCAATTTCAAAAGCAGATATAGTATAAATAATCTAATGCAATGCCCATATGTTTCTTCAAGCATCATATACCATACACATAGATGTACTACATAGTTTTCTGTATTTTCCATTAAACTAACAGTACCTCTGCCCTTTCTCTCCTAGGAATCTTCCAGAATGCATCCCATTCTTTCAATTGCATTGCCATCCTCATTCAGATGGGAGAAGCATGGTGCTTGATCTGCTTCATTATCACACTGATAATCTTGCAAAAGGTCTACCTTTATGGACAGATTATTTAGTCCACATTATTTAATAATCATTAGATATTGTACATACATACATTCCATCTGTTCAAAACATTACTAGTAACCTTCTTTGCCTAATGTAATCTTGAGTCCTCATCTTATTGTCAAAGACCCTCGCGCCATTCTTTGGCTTTCTGTCAAGAAAGATTTCTATCTTCCCTGATAGAAATGTTGATCAATGACTCACCACCTTCCTAAGTATGTAGAATTAAATTTATTAACAAATTTTTTTCTGGCATGACTTAATGACTCATGCCTGTAATTTTAGCTACTTGGAAGGCAGAAATGGGAAACCGTGAAGTTCCAGGCCTGCTCAGACAAAATGTTAGCAAGAACTCATCAACTAATAGCAGAACGTGACGGCATGCTTACCATGTCAGTTATATGTAAAATATCAAAATGGGGAAAATTGTCCAGGCCAGTCTGGACATAAGTACAAGATCATAGAAAAAAATAATTAACCCCCCGGAAAGGGTTAAGAAGTAGCTCAAGGGTCAGAGCATGCTTGCATAGCAAGCCTGAGACCCTGAGTTCAAAACCCAGTCCCACGAAATCTACATACACTTGTGCAACACACACACACACACACACACACACACACACACACACACATACACACACAGAATGCTAGAATCTAGGAGATTCGCTAATTCTTTATTTCCTTTTTTTGGCCAGTTCTAGGCTTTAGCTCAGGGCCTGAGCACTGGGCTTTCTCAAGACTAGAGCCTACTACTTGAGCCTCAGCACCACTTCCAGATTTTTTTTTTCTATGTATGTGGTACCGAGGAATTGAACCCAGGTCTTTGTGCATGCTTGGCAAGCACTCTACTACTAGGCCAAACTCCCAGCCCAGAGATGTGCTAATTCTTATAATATTCACTAGTTGAAAAAATATATTATGAGGGATTGCTATTTTCCAGTAATTGATTCCTAAAAATTAAATAATTTTTAATCTGACATAAATATTTCAACCTTTTGCCTTTTAAAAATCATATAATTGCCTATATTTGAAATGCACATATATTATTCTGAGATGAATTATTGTGTCTCCCCAAAATACTGGAGATGTCCCAACTTCCAGTACCTGTGAATATGATCTTATTTAGGAATAAGATGAAATCAACTAAGACAAGGTTTGTTAAGTGAATCTTCAATGAATATGATTGAGGTTCTTCTAAGAAGCAAAGAGAGACAGGAACATAGGGAAGATGATGTTAAGACAGACACAGGAAAGACAGTCATAGGAAAATAGTGACAGACTGGAGATTTACAGCCGCAAGCCAAGAAAATGGGAGTATTGTAGGCAATTACTGTAAACAAAAAGGAGACAAGAAAATTTTCTTTGTAGGGCTTTCAAGGGGAATATGGCACCTTAACTTTTAATACATCATGTTTTATGTCTTCAAGATGTAAATAAAAATGATTTGTTTAATTTCTTAAAGAAAACCAAACCTACATTTCTCTTTGTCTGATCTTATCTTCTTAGAAGTAAATGAATGGTCAAATGTTGGCCACAAATTTATCAACAGTTTCTTTGTTTATATTAAAACAAGCTCCACCAGTTTCTTTTGTAGCAGGAAGAACATACAATAGCATGTTGTGGGCTATTTTGATTTGCTCAAGCATAGTGAGATGGAGGCCACAGTGTTTATCTTCATAATTGAGACCAGAGTTTTTATTCATATAGACAGCAGAGTTCACATGACTGCATGATACATAAAACATTCTCATTGTTTTCCTTTTAGCATTCCCTATCTTATTCCTAAACAATCATCTGAAGTGTAATATACTAGCTAAAAGAATGGGTTTGAAAAGAGATAGACTGTGTTCAAATTCTACCACATTATCCTTGACCCTATATTATTGTCCTTGAAAAATATAACTACTTTGTATGTAATACCTGAAGTGGTAAAAGAGACAAAATCACACAGATCTTTTAGAACAATGCCTGTAATGAGTAATAGATGATAAACGGTATGATTATAGACTGACAAAAAAAGGATTCGTTGAGTTTTAAAATTTAGAATGATTTTGCTTACTTTCTCATTATCCATTGACTTGGCTTTCCCTTATTCGAAATCAAATAGACCATCAATGTTTTCTTCAGTTTCTTCTTGTTTTTTATTATTTTTCCCCCAGTCCTGGGGCTTGAACTCAGGGCCTGCTCACTGTCCTTGGGCTTTCTCAAAGCTAGTGCTCTACCACTTGAGCCACATCACCACTTCTGCCTTTTTTTTTATGTATGTGGTATTGAAGAATTGAACTAGGGTCTTTGTGCATGCTAGCCAAGTATTCTTACCACTAGGCCAAACTCCTAGCCCCTCTTGTTTGTTAGTTTGTTTGTTGTTGTTCCTATTGTTGTTGTTTGATAAAAGCCTATCCTGTTCTATTTCAACATTTGTTTATTTTATAATAATCTTAATAATTTTCATTTGTTTCTCAAATGGTAATGTTTTATCCTTCCTACGTACATTTAACTAAATTGGCAAAATAACTTTGATTTGCCTTCTGTTAGTCATAGTGGGTGAAGGCACATTATGAACTTTACTATCTTTCCCTGGGATTTTATAAAAATAGTTTGCAAATAATAACATAAAGATCCTTTGTCATGTGCTACTCCACAGATGAAGATTATCCAGCTTCTTGAATCTTGGTTTACCAATAAAATGCAAATGAACTGTTCCTATTGTAGACTGAAATTGTCATAAACATGAGAGAAAATGTGATCATGTTTTCAAAAGTGTAGACTATCACAAAAAATCAGTGACATTAATTCTGGTAAAGATATGGAATGAGATAGTAATTCTGGTGATATAAAAATGCTGTTTGCTGCCATTAGCTAGGAGTAGCTAGAGAACATTCAACTGGTCCATTTTGTTGTTTGTTTTATAACCATAATAAGGCTAGAACTCAGAACTTTCCTTAGATTTCTCACTCCGTGCTGGTGCTCTATCACTTAAAACACACCTCCACTTCTATCTTTTTGCCAGTATATTGGAAGTCAAAGATTTAAGGGATTTGTTTGGCTTTACACATGGGTCCACAGATCTGAACCTCCTGAGTAGTTAGAATTGCAGGCAACTCCAGCCACAAAACTAGTTTTGACACAATATAGGCCATAGTGGAGAAAAGTTACAAGGTGGATAGACAAAAACAATGTCCAGTCAGAAACCAGTCAGAATAGCAATATTTGGAGCACTATTTTTAAAAACAGAGCTGGAAGGAAACCTAAGATTGAGCAAATGGGCTGAGTGTGCAAATGCATGCCTCAAATCCCAAATACTAAGGAGCGAAATCAGGGTGGTTGCAATTTGACATAAGTCCAAAGAAAATGTTAGCCAGACCCCATCTCAACCAATAAAATAAATATAGACTGAATCAAATTGTGCACACTTGTAATTCCAGCTTCAGAGACAGTTTATGTAAAAGGATGGTAGTTTGAGGGCTATCTGAATTTTTTAAAAAAGAAACCAAATAAAAACAAGAGAGAGAGAGAGAGAGAGAGAGAGAGAGAGAGAGAGAGAGAGAGAGAGAGAGAGAGAGAGAGAGACCCTATCTGAAAATTAAATTAAAATGTACTGAGGCCATGGCTTAAGTGGTAGGAAAAAAACTCAAGAAACTGGAAACATAGTGAACAAACAGAAGAAGGTAAACAAGAAGCTGAGTTTAATATCCTCAAAAGGCATGGCAAGGTTGCACCACAGTTCTGATATATTTCCAGTTCTCTGTGAATAGCATCAATCCTGAAGGACAGATAATCTGGGGCATGGATCTGAGTGAGGTAAGTGGATGCAACTGGCTCCTTCCAAGAAGAGAGATTCTGACAATATCCTGATTAGCTTTTTTAAAAATATTTTTATTGTAATTAATAGAAGGGTTACATTATATTTGCCAGATAGAAAGTGCATTAATTCACATACCTGATTAGCTTTTAAAAGACTGCACAGTTTAAAAACAAAGCTTACACAGTCTTACATTTTAATTTCTTTCTCTTTAAAAGGAGTGAGTTTTGTTCAGGGGAGTTGAATGCTTTATAGACAAGAAACTGCACTGGAACCATTTTATTCATCATCTTCTTTATCCTCTTCCTCTTTCTCATCAACTTCTTCCTCATTTTCCTCCTCTTCCTTCTTTTTCTTGATCTTTTCAGCCTTCACAGCTTCCTTATTTGTTGAATAAGGTTTAAGTAGGCAGCAGTTTCCTTTCTGTATTTTCCCTTGAGTTTTGCATTCTCTTCTTCCTCCTCTTGCTCTTCCTCTTTCTTTTCCCCCTCTTTATTTTTGTATGATTAACTCTACCGAATGTGCCTTTAGACAGCCATGCCCTAGAGGTATATTCAGTAGCTACTAACCTTGGCCTGGTACAGAATGGGAGTTATAAACTGGCATGCAAATGTAAAGTAGATTATTATTGCTGCACAGCACAAATTACTTTTATATAAAGAGAGTAATTCTTTCATGTTCAGCTGTCTGATGCAGTTTACATGAAATAATTATTGTTAAATGAATACCACTCTAATTGCAAAAAATACAGCTATTTTGTTGACATTCTAAATGCTTCTAAGTGAATACAATTTTTATTTTAAAATAAAAAGAAAGACTGCAGGAATGCATTTTCTGATTGGACAGAAGGTTATAGCTCTGTGAAATCTCTAGACAAATCTCTCTTGTGATTTACACTTTGACTTTGTGCTACCACAAAATATTTTGAAAGTAAAAGAGCTAAATCACTGATTTACTCTCTCATTTTAAATGTTCCATGTGTATTATTTCAACTGAAATTGCAAATATTTACTTCACTCCTGTTTACTATGACTAAGCTTACTAATTTATTATCTAATGTCAATTAATACAACAGTTTAATTGAGGTAATGTGAAGTAAGTGCTGGATAAAACCCTTCCTGTGGGTAAGGACAGAATACTATCCTTTAATAACTTTCCATTCTAGTTCCAAATTCAAAATTGACCACAAAGTGCCACTTGTTGGATGTTTCCAATGATCACCAGCAAATCTCAGGCCAGCCTCCCACAAGAGGGAGAATGACAAGCAGACAAGGTCAGATCTGGGGAACAAGTTATTGTTCTTTTTACACAGTGCATATCTCTGTTTCCAAGAACCTTGTTCCTTTCAGTTCATGGTAACTACTGTGGGTTATTGGCTTTATAGACCATTAAAAAATTGACCTGTATTTCTTCTGATTTGTATGTGCATGTCTCTTTGCGTGCATGTGTGTGTGTGTATGTGTGTGTGTGTGTGCATGCACCAATCCTGGAGCACTATCCTGAGTTCTTTTGCTCAAGGCTAGCAATCCACTGCTTGAGCCACAGCTTCACTTCTGACTATTTAAAGTGACTAACTGAAGAGTCTGTTGGATTTTCCTGCCTATGTTGACTTGGAACGGTGATCTTCAGAGCTCAGACCCCTTAAGAGCTAGCTCTTATAAGCATGAGCCACAGGTGCTCAGTTTTCTCCTGATTTTCGACCATTCAAGTAACATTTTTGGTATTTGGGTTTGCAAGCAACAGATTCAAATTTCAGTATCACCTAGAAAATTGTTAAAAAATGAAATATGCCAGATGCAGTGGCCCCAGCCTGTAAATCTTAGCTACTCAGGAGGCTGAGATCTGAGGATCAAGGTTCTAGGCCAGCCCAGGTACAAAAGGACCTGAGACTCTTATCTCCAATTAACTTCTAGAAAACGGGAAATGAGGCTTGGCTCAAGGTTAGGGCAGTAGCCTTGAGCTGAAGAGCTCAGGGACAACTCCCAGGCCCAGGGGTAGGGAGGTAACCTTGAGCTGAAGAGCTCAGTGACAGTGCCCAGGCTGAGTTCAAGCCCCATGACCCCCCCCACACACACAAAAAGAAGTATAACAATCATGATATATCAGCATAAAGATTGCTCCACCTATTAAAATGTTAGGTACTGATGGTTTCAATTTTTTATATTTATTACTAGCATATAAAGTGTGTTTGTTACTAGCAAATAAGTAAGCAGCCAGATGGGAAATAGTATAGAATCAGATTTCATTTCTAATAAAGAATATATAATAATTTGCATGTTAATGACATTTTAGAAGTAGCCAAAAAGATATCATTGAAATCCCTTATGAAAAAATGCAATACATAAGGATCCTATAACTATGTTTAAAGGTTATCTTAAGCACTAATGAAGCTGGATTGAATAATTTGAGTCAGTGATAATTTTTCTTTTTGCAGTGCTTTGAATTGAACCCAGGGTCTCACACATGCTAGACAAGTGCTCTACTACTGAACATTTATCTAATATTAGAATAATGGCCTTGTTATACATATTTAAGTAAATACTTGCATTTGAAACTAAGAAGAAGTATTAATCTCCTTTTTATTACATCAGCTTCAGGGTAATAATAACAAAGACAGTGACAGTTATTTGTTGAATATTTACTTTTTGCTTGCATTCTCAACTATCATGTTATACTCATTCACATAAACTCAGTAATTAATCTGAACCCATAGCATTAGACTCTAGCATTTACTCATTTACAGCATTGCATTTACAATTATCCCTGAAGATTACTGTCCCTGGTGCTGAAACTAATCTGTGAAATACTTGTAGTTGCAAAATGAAACAGTACTTCTAAAACATACCATGTGATTACATGAATGAAGCGGATTAATGTTAACACTTCAAATGAAGTATTAAATTTGATATATGATAATATCTTGATGTAAGATCAATATTAACTATACTTCTAATTTTTACTATATTTTATTTACTGAAAAATTATTTGGAGGACATAATTGACAATTCAAAAATGCTAGTGCACAAGAGAGATTTACAAATGTTTTAGTTATCTGAAACCATATTTCGACTAGCCAAGTAGTTAACCCTATTCATGTTAAATAGTATTTACGTAGGTGTCAGAATTAAAGGATTTGTTTTAAAAATAAGTACCTGCTGTATAATTCCCTAACTATATTAAAGCACACTTGATTACAAGTAATTAGCTTTTATTTGATGCCTGTAATGACTTAGAAATTATGGTGAAATTCACTTTCCTCAGGAGGATTGCTTTGTTGATTTTGAGTTGAGGTCACATCCTGGGTATATAGCAAGACATTTATGTATTCTCAGAAAAAGAAGTGTAAATGTCGATGTAAGTCCTTCTTTGATAGTTAAGTTCAGCAGACTTAATGATCATCTGCACTCAAGGACAGATGCACTTAAGATGCATATTTACAGCAAGAACTAGACCTTTTAGATCTACATACAACCTATTTCATTGAGAAAGTGTATTCTGTATTTATGTGTCCATTTCTGGGCATTGGAAGCCAAGGGATTTTATGCTGGATTGTTTAACATTTGTTTCTGTTCGATCTTTTTTTTTTTTGAATTTTATTGTCAGAGTAACATATGAGGGGTTACAGTTACATTCACCAGGCAATGGGTACATTACTTCTTGAACACTGATACCCCTTCTCATGTTTTTCTCCCATGTTCCCTCCTCCACCCCCTCCCAATCATCTTGGTTTTCCCCTTCACTTCCCTATTTCAACTAAACAAATAAACATATATACAATATACCAGGTACCAAAGACATATGCAGTGTCTACATGAGATTAAACGATAAGGGGAATGAAAGGAAAAAGAAATAACTTCACATAGTACCTTAAGAACACAAGCATAAAGATAAACCTCTTGTTTTCCTATCCTGGAGTTCATTTTGCTTAGCCTCATCCTATATTGCCATATATACATAGCTTTTGAACTATTGTGAATGCACCAGATATTATCTGCTTGATCTTTATCACTGGTAATTTTGACTAATCAAATCATAAATAATTGTACAGTTTTCTGTTCATGATATGTTTGGCAGTACTGGGGTTTGAACTCAAGGCCTCAAACTTGCAAATACTCTACAACCTGAATCACACCCCCAGTCTTTTTGATTTTAGGTTATATTTAGAAAGGGTCAGACTTTTGCCAGAAACTGCCTCAGACCATAGTCCTTTTACTTCTTCTTGTATAGTTAGTATTGCTAGCAACCACACCTGGCAAACATTTCACTAATTTATACTTTATGAGAAAATACAGTATATGTGAATGTTTGTGTAGATATACATCATATGAAAGTTTCCTACAATGGGACTGAGAGTTTGGCCTAGTGGTAGAGTGCTTGCCTAGCATACACAAAGACCCAGGTTCGATTCCTAGGTACCAGATACATAGAAAAAGCCAGAAGTGGTGCTGTGGTTCAAGTGGTAGAGCTCTAACCTTGAGAAAGCCCAAGGACAGTGCTCAAGCCCTGAATTCAAGCCAGGATTGACAAAAAAAAAGTTTCCTACAGAATTAGGAATGTGACTCGGTGATAGAAACTAGCCTAAACATACTCAAAGATTTAGGGTTGACCTCTAATACAATACACATAAAAGAAAAAAACATTATGCTGGTTGTAGTGCTTGAACTCAGGGCCTATGCACTTTCCCTGAGCTTTTACACTCAGAGTTGGTATTTTACCACTTGATCCATCCCTCCACTTCTAGCTTCTTGGTGGTTAATTTTTCTTCCTAGGCTGGCTTTGAACCATGATCCTCAGATCTCAGCATCGTGAATAGCTAGGGTTACAGAGAAATATATTCTTTGTATGTTCTGTAAATTAGTGGCAATATACTATTTATTAATTTGATTCAATAAATGTTTAACTTAGGCTTTTTCCTCTATGATGAAATTATTTGTTAGCAAGACATTCATTTAACTTTAAGCATCAAGCAAGATTCCCTGGGTAACTCTTTGAGACAGGATTGTGTCTGTATTCTTTGCTTGGGTATGTTAATTTCTTTTACTGTTTTAGCGGGACCCGGTTTCATTATCCAAACAAATTTTCCAAAGCCTATGTATCATACTCTGTGCCTGTCTCTGCGATTGGGACTAATTTAACCTGTCTCTCCTCCTGATATTTTAGTGAAATCTTACTGGTACTACTTCCTAAGGTGGTTATTGTTGATACTTGCTTTTACCTCTATCCTATCTCTCCATTCAGTTCATTTCCTTGTGGGACTTTTCCTAGATCAGTGAAATAATAAGAGTTGGTCTCTTGACTCAAGTCTCAGTTCTCATCTTTTCTTTACACTGACATCAGGAAGATATTTTTAGATCAGGAACTAACACCAATTATATAAGACGATCCTATGTGACATTTTAAATTCTTCAATGACGATCCAATGATATAGAATAGAAATGTTTCATGACCGGGTCTCAACCTTTGCATTCAAATTCGTCTGTTGACATTATCTCCTATGAATACTGTACCCAGACATTTCAGCATAATATGTAATATTCATGGAACATTTATTAGATTCCAGCTACTGTATAAAATACTTTATGTAGATTATTTAATCCTCAATAACTTTCTTGAATAGGTGTTATTATTGCCTTATTGAGATAAGAAGTAAAGGTTTAAAAAATTTTCAGTCATAATGATAAATGAAAGAAGTGTAGACGCTGAGATTTGAATGCAGGCAGCCTACCTGTAGAATCTACAGTAGTCTTGTGCTAAGGCACTTTCAACTTCCTAAACTTGATATTGCTCACAACTCGCCAAGTTTTGTATTTGTTCCATCATTGGTCTAGAAAGCATTTCACAAACTAAGCTATCTATGGGACGACTCTTGCTCAATCTACAAAAACTGATTTCAGTTGCCTCTTCTTCATGAATATTCTTTCAACTCCTTCAGTATGGTTAATGTTTTGGTGCCCAAGGCATCTTACAGACCACGATGTTGATAACAAGCCTGAGTTGTTATATGGCCTTACTGCTTACTATTCATTTAATAAGCAATAAGTTGTAGAAACTTAATCTAAGTTTTTTGGATTAACAGCCTCTTTCAAGATGTTATTAGGATGAAATGAATTAATTTTGTGAGCCACATCTATCACAGTGACTGGAATATAAGAATCAATTATTAGTTCCCTCTTTACCTTTTTTCCATTGCATGTCTGTTAGCTGGATGATGATTTTACTTCTCACTAGTCTTGAGCTGCTTCCCCTTTTATGCTAAACTCCATAACGCTGAGTGGCTGCTACTAGAGAAATGTGAGTGAATGAATAACTAGATGTTAATACTAATGGACAAGTGGAAAAATCTTTCTAGTCATTTCATAGCCAGAAAATGTAATGAAGAAATAATTGGCAAGGCAGGCTCTGTTGGCTCACACTTCTAATCCTAGCAATTCAAGGAGCTGTAATCCAGAGGACTGTGATTCAAAACCAAACTGGGCAGAAAATTCTGAGATTCTGTTTCCAAAATAACAAGAAAAGGCAAGGCTGGAGCTCTGGCTAAGGTGATAGAGTGCTAGCTGTACATAAAGCCCAGCAAGCACAGACTTTGAATTTTAAACTCTAGTAGGAGAGAGAGAGACAGAGAGAGAGAGAGACAGAGAGAGAGAGAGAGAGAGAGGGAGAGGGAGAGGGAGAGGGAGAGGGAGGGAGAGGGAGAGGGAGAGGGAGAGGGAGAGAGAGAGAAGGGGAGAGAAAAGGAGGGAAGAGGAAGAAAGACAAGAAGGAGGAAAATGGTGAAAATATTAAAAATTAACTGGCAAAGAGATTCCTTGGTTATGTTTTTCCTTTTTTTTTTTTTTTTTGTCAGTCGTGAGGCTTGAACTCTGGATCTGGGTGCTGTCCCTGAGCTCTTCAGCTCAAGGCTATCTTTCTACCTCTTGAGCCACAGCATCATTTCCTGTTTTTTGGTGGTTATTTGGAGCTAAGTGTCACATGGACTTTTGTGCCTGAGTTGTCTTTGAACTTCAGTCCTCAGATCTCAGCTTCCTGAGTAGGTAGGATTACAGGCATGAACCACCCGGGCCTGGTCCTTTTTTCCTTTTTTACATAACATCTAAAATTATTTCCTTCTGATTAAAAAATTACAAATAATCTCACTAAAGAGACTGTAAAGTACATGATCACAGAGCAATAAAACATCAACATATGATATGATTTTAAGAATAATTTTTATAAGCAGTGAACCAGTGTCTCACACCTCTAACCCTAGCTATTTAGGAGGCTGAGATCTGAGGATCATGGTTTGAAGCCAGTTTGGGCAGGAAACTCCAATTAGCTACCAAAAAGCCAAAAGTGGAGCCATGGCTCAAGTAGTAGAATAGCAGCCTTGAGTAAAAAAGTTCAGGGACAGCTCCCACGCCTGGAGTTTAAGCTGTAGGATCAGCACAAAAAAAGTATCATTTTATGGCATATACTTTTCTCAGGAGGTGAAAGCAGGATTCTGCTCTGATGTCAGCTATAGAGAAAACATGCAAACCTATCTGGCTACAACAACACAACAACAGCAAATATATAACTAAAGTCAAAAGGACCGAAGAATACATAATACATATACAAAGGGCTTGAGTTTGTCTCTAATACACATAAACACACACACACAATCCTTTTATATTCTTAGAGCATAGAACTTTCTAAGCCATCTAAAACCTTCTAATATGTTCAATCTGGTACAGATAGTTGTATTGTTCTAGATACTTGACTTATAACTAGGAGAAGAAATCTTCCAGGGCAGCCAGGATGTACTTTTGACTTATAAGCACACAGAAACAGAAGGAAACTTACATGGAGTGTTTGAAAACACTATATTACTACTCATGTCAATTTATCCTATCCTGTTTTCATCTCTGTTAAAAAAAACTAGTTTAAGCATTACCTATTGGTAGACTTCTGAACCCCAAGCTGTCTACTATTAGATAAAATCATAGTGAGAATGACATAAAAATATCATCTTAAGTATGTATAAAGGATGGACATCTACAAAATTAAGAGATTCTTGTAGCCGGACTCCAGCCAGACATAACTGCTTTCCAAAGGACTAAAACTATAGATAATTCTGTGATAGGCTGAAGTAAGTCATGATTTCCAAAAAAAAAATTATGTAGGTTGCCTATGTTAATCCATTAAAATATAGGTTATTTGAAAACAAATAGCAGGTTTTTGGAATAGTCCAACATGTAAGTATAAGTCCAAATTCAGGAGCAAGATGTTTATGAAGGCAGCCACCTTCAGGTTTGATCAATAGAGTCTTTTATTCCTCTTTCTGGAAATACCTATTTTATGCTCATTATAAACATAACAGTTAAAAGTTAAGCCTACTCTTTTTCTTCTCTTTTTTAGTATTTCCTGCTGTCTAGTCCTAGGAGATTAAAAATACTTCAAAAATTCCAACTTTACTTCTCTAACATTGGGTCAGGGCCAAGACAGGATGGAGATGTTGAATTCTAGAATCTGACCTCCCTTCTACTGGTAGAAGAGACTCACTACTTTTTCCCAGAATATAGGCACTTTCAAGATTGAATACAAGAAATGATGTATTTAATGCTTGAAGTACATAGTTAGGTCATTAAATTAGAAGAAGAATTAAAATTGTCTACTAATGCAAAGATATACAACCTCAATCCTCAAAGAGTTTATGTTCTATTAATTTGTCAGTCCCATGTATAATTTGTTTTTCATGAAAATGGATCTTTTTTTTTTTTTTGCCAGTCCTGTGCTTGAGCTCAGGGCCTGAGCACTGTCCTTGGACTTTCTCAAGGCTAGAGCTCTACCACTTGAGCCTCAGCACCACTTCCGGCTTTTTTGTATGTATGTGGTACCAAGGAATTGAACCCGGGTCTTTGTGTATGCTAGGCAAGCACTTTAACCACTAGGCCAAACTCCCAGCTGAAAATGGATCATTTTGTGAGGACTTTAGGGGTTCATTTTTGACTAGAAAATATACATTAAATGCTATAGAGGAAATATGTGAGCTGTCCTTTTACATGGAGGTCTTTCAGTGGAAATTACTCATGATATCTTAAATTTAGGGCTGTCTAAAATGCTTGGAGAAAGAAGAACAAATTAACTAATAGTTAATTTTTGTGCAACATTTGGATTCAGTTATTAGGAAAGGATTTTGAAAACAAAATCAAATACTGTTCTTCATATACAGATGATTTTGCTTCTCATCTTTGTTAGGCACATGAAAGGTAAGGGGCACATTAATGGAAAGGGAAATGTTCTCAGGTTGTATTTGTTTATGTATTTTTCCAATTCACATAATTGTAAGTTTAAAATGCAAATTAAAACTATCACAAATATACAAATCAGAGTAGTGCTGATTGTTTCTGTTACCCAATCCCTATAGAATCTCTTCTGAATTTTGACAACCTAGAATTCATTTGTTCCCCAGCTGCTCTTACAGCTTCTGAATAGCTATGTGATCAACTTCAGTGGCTGATTTGTCAGTGACATGGGTCCTTTCCTTATTTTCCCTAGCTGGCTAACATACCAGCTTGTTTCTTTAGTGTGTCAAGTAAATAGTTTTTTTCCCTTGCTTAAGCCACACTTATTTGAACCTCTATCATAACCACCAGAACTATATTTCAATACAAATGTGATCCCTGGAAAAAGAGTAGAGTGGTGCTAAATTTGAAGTACATTGCATTGTATTAGAGATCCCCAACAGCTGAGTTCTGTTAGGCCATGGAGAAATATTTGGAAAACCATTATCCATTATTCATGATACTGTGATGCCGCATGAGACCCTAACGCCAAAGAGAAATTTCACACTTTATGGTCTGCTTCTTGCTTTTATTAGCAAAATCTCAGATAGAATTTGGACTGAAACTAATCAACCTAGATCAGAGGTGAAAAGGATGGCAACAACTCTAAGAATGTCTTGTGTCATTGGCGGCTTGAGATGTGAGTGGCCTGAGATTCTGGGAAGAGCTAACAAGTAACTCCTTTAATGATTTCCCTACACTAAAGCAACTGGAAGACAACTGTTCTTAAGAGATACCTTTAGCAGGAGTTTAGGTTGTGGCCCCGAGCTATAGAAGCCAAACAATAAAATTCAAATTAGACAAACATTAGAATAATAGCATTGCTTTCCCACCAAGACACTTAACCTCAAGGAGCTGCAATTAAGTTGGGAGGTGGTGTACTATGGTGTCCAGAGGGCAGCAAGTAAAAATTAAGGAGTTCAAAGTCTTAATTTTATCAAAAGATGGTTGGTGGGGACAACTTGCTTATTAAATGGGTCAAAATCAAATATGTTGGGATTCAACTACAATTTTGAGAGTGTTATCAGTCTTTAATTGCCAGACTGAACATCAAACTCCTGTAAGCAAATCCTGGGCTTCTGAGCATATAAAATTATATTTATCAAAATGAACTCCAGGAACTAGAAACAAGAGGATTCTTCTTTGTTGTTGTTTTTTATTGCTTTTCTTTTTGTCTTGTCTGTTTATGAATGTTAGGAGGATAAAGAGGGGCACAGAAGTAGAGGGAAAAATGGGTGACCAAATACAGCCGTGGTACTCATTAGACACTATGTTGAAAATAAACTATACAACTTGTGGGTGGGGACAGGAGAAAAAACTGGGGCAGAGGGAGGAAGGGATATATTGTCCAAAATGAAAATCTCTCATTACTTGACTCATTACCTGTAGCTGTAACTTCTGTATATCACCTTTATAATAGAAATAAAAAATTAAAAATATCCAAGGCCCCAAACTTATACTATCAGGAGGCAAGTGAAAAATTGTCATCTCTCCCCTGAAGTCAGCCCAGAAGAAGGCATTGTCTGTATTCAGTCCCATAAAGACAAAGTGAAGAATGACAAGGAAAGAACCTCCAGAACTTAACCAGAGAAGAAAATGAATGAATATTTTTTTAAAGAATAGAGCCAGAACAAATTGAAATTTTCTTAATTAAAGACCCAGAAACACACAAATTAAAGAGAGTTTGGACAAATGGGACTGTATGAAACTGCAGAGCTTCTATATGGCAAAGGACATAGGTAGCAAGTTAAAAATCTCAGAGTGGGAGAAGATCTTTACTAGCCATACAACAGACAAAGACCTCATATCTAAAACGTATCTACACCTAAAAGAATTGAATATCTCCAAAACAAATCTTCAAAGAAACAACCATCCCATTAAAAGATGGGCCAAAGACTTAAAGAGAGACTTTTCTGAAGAAGAATAAGAATCACCTATAGACACATGAAGAAATGTTCCACATCTCTGGCCATAAAAGAAACGCAAATCAAAACAATTTGGAGATTCTACCTCACTCCATTCAGAATGGCCATTATCAAGAAATGTAACAACAACAGATGCTGGTGGGGATGTGTTCAGGAGGGACCCCCTGCTACACTATTGGTGGGAGTGTGGATTTGTTCAAGCACTATGGAAAGCAGTATGGCGATTCCTCAAAAGACTAAATAAACATAGAGCTCCTCTATGACCCAGGAAATACATTACTTGGCATTTATCCAATCCCCCAGAAACAAGGATATACTAAAGCCACTAGCACAACAATGTTCATTGCAGCACTATTTACCATAGCAAAGATACAGAATCAACCGAGATGCCCCTCAGTAGATGATTAGATCAAGAAGATGTGTTATTTGTATGCAATGGAATTCTATGCTGCTATCAGAAAGAATTATATGGTCCCATTTGTAAGGAAATAGAAAGACTTGGGGAAAAAAGTGAAGTAAGCAAGACCCAAGAGAACATAGTCTCGATGTTTGTAATAATTAGTACACATCTAGGACCCTTCTAGCAGAGGATTACAATTGTGCAAAACCTACGTACATAAGGTCATATAGGATGAGACTAAATGAAAGTATCTCTAGGATATGGAAACAAGAGCTTTATCTGTGTAATTGTTGTTCTTAATTTACCATGTTACTTCTATTTTTTTGCCCTTTGGTTGATCTCATATTGTTTCTGTTTCTGACTTCGTTACCTTGTATATTGTATATATGCTTGTTTTTTTGTTTGAAATAGGAAAGGGAAGGGGGAAAACAAGATAATTGGGCAGAGGTGGGGGGACAGAAATGGGGACAAAACATGAGAAGGGGTATTAATGTGTGAGAAGTAATGTACTTACTATCTGCCAAATGTAAATGTAACCCCTATACATTACCCTGACAATAAAAAGAAGGCAAAGCAAGTGGCCAAAAATAAAAAAATCAAGAAAGAAAGAAAGAAAGAAAGAAAGAGAAAATAGAGCCAGAGGCTAAACAAGTAACTCCAATTTCCAGGACAGGATGCTTGAGTGTTAGATTGTTTCCAGGATCTTATAACTAATAAAAACTTCAGGTATGTAGATGTTTTCTAATATTTCCTCTGTAAAACATCTGTTATTATAGATTCCCTATTATCATGGTCTGATTCAATATAGGGTAAAGTTGCTAATTATCATCTAATTTATAAGGACCTATTTCTGTACTTCATAGAGAAACTACATACCTCCATGGATCTCATCAATGTGTACAGAGATCACAAAAACACAACTTTTATGTAGAGAAAAGGGTGGCTATGGATGTGTGGGTAGCTGAAGAGTTAATGTGAATGATAGCTAAGTATCTCTCAATATCTATTCTCAGTCTTTATAGTAATCCCCAGGTTTTAAGTGAGCTCCTAGGTATTTAGAGTTAAGATTATTCTGGTTAGCATCTTTATAATTATTGTGGCCAATTGTAGCCAATTAAGATGGAAGGGGTGTCTTCACCTCCTAAGGAATGAATTATTGCAAAGTATCTTGCTGCCCTTCCAACTGGTTATTACTTGAGATCACACAGGTGGGAACACCACTCTAGCCACTGGAGAAATAATCCTAGCCGTCTAATCACCCTATGGAATTGAACTATTATACTAGCTCAGGCTGTGCAGTGAGAAAGAAACAGACATTCCATCTTGAGAACGTTCTGTTAATTTAGACATATAACACATCAGCCAAAGTTACATCTTATCTAGTACAACTGGCTTAATGATATTTTGTATTAAAAAATCACTGGGAAGAGTACTAGAAAGTAGAACATCCTAAAATCAAATTTCTCATTACTTTTTTTTTAGGAGGAGTAGGTTTTTGGGGGAACATAGAATAAAACAGAAAATTGAGATATACTTTTGTTTTCCACTTTAAAGGCTTTCTTAAAAATATGACTTTTTTCCTAAAGGACTATCTATAAAGATATAAAAGTGTATATACTCATAAGAACATGCACATTTATTCAACTTGATAAACACAATGTTCTAAGAATAAGCTTATATTAATTGAATAATGAAGAATTTAGAAATAATCTCTTTGTGTTACCTATTTTTGTAATGCTTTTTTCTGAGTATAACCACCAAGGTTTATAGGTGAAGGGTAAATTGTTTCGCACTATCAGTTAATACAAATAGAATTGTAATAATAGAAATAATTTCTAACATTTCCTAACTTCGTACAATCATTCTATCTAAACTCTTAATATATAACTAAATTCTAAACAATGATCATAGTACTATTCCAAATTAAGTCATTGGTATCAAGAAGCTAAACCAGACTTGTTCAATCTGTGAAAGTAGAACTCACCCTATAGTAGGGGCTCTGCTGAGAATAAAGGAACATATGGAATGGAAGTGATGTTAAAAGTGATAACCAGAGGCAGTGTCCAGTGGCCCAGGCCTGTAATCCTAGCTACTATTTAGAAGGTTGAGAGCTGAAAATAAAGGCTCAAAGCCAGCTTGAAAAATGAAGTCCTGCTAAGACTCTTATCTCTAATTAACCACCAGAACTCTGAATGGAAAAATACTCAGGGACGGTATTCCAGAAGTGATACACACACAAAAAAATGGAAACATTTGATATAGGAAGTAGAATAACAACACATGGAAACATGGTTGTCATTTTGAAGAAACTATAAATTGCTCAGTTATAAAAATACATGTTTTTGTTTACATTTTGGTGTATACTCTGCTATAGTTATTTCCATGGACACAGGAACAGAGAAGTGCAAATAGTGGAAATTGATGCACTATTACTATTTTCCAGAATATCTACATCACTCTGAGATCAGAAACCAAAGTAGAGGTTAAAATTGAATAATTATTGGAAGATTAACATATGTACCTTTATTTTAATGACTATTACATTTTGGGTTTTGAAATGTGATTTTTGACATAAAACATTTTGAGATCAAAAGAACATTTCAGTGGAAGACTGAGATCAAGAAAAAATACAGATCTCAGCTGGAAAGGTGATAACAGTGCTGGCCTAGCATGCATGAAGCCCTGAGAACAATTCCTCAGTGCCATATAAACAGAAAAAGCCAGAAGTGGTGCTGTGGCTCAAGTGGTAGACTTCCAACCTTGAGCAAAAGAAGCTCAGTGACAGTGCCCAGGCCCTGAGTTCAAGACCCATGACTGGCATTTTTTTTTTAAAAAAGGAAAAAACACTAAAAAAGAAAAAGTACAGGTCTCATAACTGCAGAAGTAAGAAACCCATGTGGATTAGATGTTAGAAAAACCTACTGCAGAGGTATAGAAGAAAAGCCATATGATAATAATAGGACTTGAGCAGAGAGAAATTTCCAGAATAATTATGGTGATGGCTAGTAGACTATGGTATAACTAAAACAACAGACAGACAAGGAATTTTTTAAAGGAGTTTTTTAAGTAGGTAAGCAGTGATTTGGGATAGGCAATGTGATAACTAAAAATATTCCAATCTACTTCTAATGCTGTGATAACCTCAGCAGTTGAATGTGTTGAAAGTGAAGTGATACCTCCATAAAAAGGGTTAGATTTCAATTAAAACAAAACAGAGAGAGAGAGAGAGAGAGAGAGAGAGAGAGAGAGAGAGAGAGAGAGAGAGAGAGAGAGAGAGAATGTTTTACAATAGTTTCCAAAAGTCACAATGAAAAGTTTTGGTAGGAAAAGATGTTTGATTCATAAGAAAAGCAAAGAGAAATATGAACATGAACATAAATCGATAGGACTGACTTAAGTTTTCAAAACAAATGAGAACAATGCTATTTGGAAAATAGTTGTCTACAGTCTACAGTTTCTTATTGTATTTTATTACTGGGATGATGTATAAAGGGATTATAGTTACATTCATCAAGTAGCGGGACATTACTTCCTGAACATTGATACCCCTTCTTATTTTTTTCTCCCAATTTTTCTACCCCACCCCTCCCAATCATCTTGCTTTTCCCCTTTGCTTCCCTATTTCAAACAAACAAATATATATATATATATTTGATATATATATCAAAGTCACTTACAGTAACTGTATGAGATAAACCATAGGGGGACAAAAGAGAAAAGAAATAACTTCCCATAGTGACTTAAGAACAACAATCACAAAGATAAACCTCTTGTTTCTATATTGTGGAGCTCATTTTGCTTAGCTTCATTCTATATGGCTTTTGAGCTACTGTAGTCCTCTGCTAGGTGAATCCTTGATGTATACAGTTTTATCTTATGGTTTTCTGGAAATATAATTAAAAGGGCTCTAAGGAAGTAACTCTAGGGCTTCCAAAGAAATATTAGCCTTAGCTGGCACTATAGCTTATGCCTGCAAGGCCAGTTACTCGGGGGCAGAAATTGGGAGAATCTCCATTTGACATTTATCCAGTTTCAGACCAGTCATGGAAAAAAGTTAGTGAGAGACCCTCTCAATCAGTAAAAAACTGGGAATGATGGCCTGTGCATGTTATCTCAGCTTCACAGAAAGCATCAACAGGAGAATTTCAGTCTGTGGTGGTCTGTGAATGAAGGGGAGAGCCTATTAGAAAAAAACAAAAGCAGAGAGAACTATGCCTAAAATAGTAGAGCACTTGTTTGGGTGGCAAGTACAAATCCCTTAGCTCACCCCCTCAATAATAATAATTATTATATTAAATTATATTATTATAACAATATATCAATATAGTATATTAATCAATAATTAAATAATATATCAATACAATAATAATTCTTTTGTTAAAGAAAGATACTATTCTCTATCAGCAGGTATATAGTAAACTCATCACAAAGATCCTGTTCACCCAGAATATTTGACTTCAACTTAGGATAAGAGACTGCATATAAATAATAGCAAAATTGGGCCAAAGTTTAGCTTAATAGTAGAGTACTTACCTAGGATGCACGATGTATACATATGTATACAAGGTTTGATTCCTTGGTTACCATACACACAGAAAAAGCAGTAAGTGGTGCTGTGGCTCAAGTAGTAGAGTACTAGCCTTGAGAAAGCTCAAGGACAGTGCCCAGGCCCGGGCCTGAGTTCAAGACCCAAGACTGGTCAAGAAAAAAAAATTGCAAAACTGTCTGTAATGTTATGGTAAGGAATGATAACATTTCATTTTGGTAGTAAAATACAATCTTGCCTTCAAAGAGAACTGACTTGTCAATTTTTGAGCTAGTCTATCAGTTTAGAAATATCTTTTTCCAAAGCACTTAATTGTGCCTTTTTTAGGTTACAGTACAGTACTATCTTCAGGGAGCACACCTCCCAAGGGATCAGTAAAAATCAATTTGAAATCCAATGTCTATTTGTCAGTAAAGACATAAAGTTTTATGAGTCCCTTGGGATCTGACTACTTGTTAAAGATTCTATACAAAAACTATGTAGCATATAGATTCCCAAATCTCAAGTGACCTTTAAGTACTACAACTTGAAATATGGAGACAGTTTGCTGTTATAGATTTTTTAATATATATATACATATATACATACATATATATGTATATATTTACATTGTTGTACAAAAGGGTTTTGTCCAACCAGTCAGATTATGAGTACAATGAATTTTGATCAACATTACCTTTTCTTTATTCTGGCTTAGATCCAGACTTGTAGGGGAAGATAGGAATGGAACATAAAAAGAAAAAAAATCATAAAGGAGAACATTAGTGCTATCTTGCAAAAGAGAATGAGAAAACATTAAAGAACTTCTAACATGTAAAAATTAAAAAATGAATTTACCTTTGAGAGGAACATCTTTTTACCATTAATTTCTTAAGCATAGGTATTTAATAGCTATTAACATGAATGTCAATATTTTTGGTAAATACTAATTCCAAATTTACTAATATTACAGTAAGGTAAATATTTAGATTCATATAGAGTTGAAGGAAATGTTCTCAATGTTTTTCATTTGAGTTTATTAAACATTAAAATGTACTTTTAAATACATGTTCATACCACATATTAGCTTTTCCAGGCCCTGTTTACAACTCCCAACACCCATCATGTACTGCAATGCACATGAACAGGCTTATATAGGCACAGTTTGGCCTTAATATTTAATCATGCATTCAACCAACCTTGGGTATTGAAAAAAATATATATACATATGTACTACATATATACAAATGTATATTTAGACACATATGTATATATAAATATATATTATATAATTATGTTGTATAATCATATATAATGTTAAGTACATATACTATATTAAATATAATATTGATATTAATGATGATCAAATAGGTTAATTATATTATTATATATAATACATGTATTATGATACATGTATAGCATATATATTATATAGGTGTGTGTTAATGTATATTGAACGTGGGGAATCATTTTCTTGTCCTTATTCCCTATTTACACAGCATTTATATTGCAGTAGGTATTAGTTAGTTATCTAGAGATTATTTCAATTGTACAGAAGAATGTGCATAGATTATATGCAAATATTATGCCATTTTATCTATGCAGTTTTTATGTCATGATTATATCTGCAGTGTATGTGAAACCATTCCTCCCATAGAAATCATACTGTTTCCTCATAGAATTCCATTAATTTCACAATCCTCTTTTTCTTCATGCTCATCCACAGGTAATAAACTACAGCACTCCTTTGTTAGACTCATTAGAGGAGAAATAGTATTTTACTTAAAGTAAAAGACCAACTTAAAAGTATTCCTTTTGTCACAGTAAATGGGCTCACCCTATCAAGTCTATAAAGTACTAAGAAACTTAACAGTTTAAAATTGGGTAGCACAGTTTGAGTCCAGACTTAACTAGGCAATTTACAAACTGTGCAGTGAGGATGTAACAGAGCCTTGGTCATATCTTTCTTGAGGCAGCAACAATTGTACCACATATGGTTTCTTCAGATGTTGCATCCATTTTTCTTCCTCTAGAGGGGAGTTTTGAACTTGCAATACTGGTATACTTATTTTTTGTTCATATTCATGGGCAGGACCAAGTAAGATAAAAAATCTCCAAGCAGGAAAAAGAATCCAGTCTATCTTTGTGGAAGTTGTAATCACAGCAACTCCACTGTGAGAATACAGGACAGCAGAATTCTTGAAAGTATGCCCCAGGATGCGCTAAAGTGAGAAAACTTCAGAGAAAAATTGTGAGGATGTGGCCAAGTATCATATTTGTCTATGTTTCTCCTGTACAAATCCAAATTAGAGTAAATATAGTTTTTCTTTTGCAAAATGTTCATAACAGCATCTCTTTCCCTTGGGGATGATCTCCTTCATTTATTCAGTCAACAGAAATGTGTTGGGGCTTATAACTTGTTCTTAGCTCAAGTAATCTAGCATGGTCTGAGACAAGATTATCTGCCCTCAAGGGCAGAAAGATCAGCAAATAATTAAATCAGGTAATATTGGAAGAAAACAAAACACAATGACAAGAGTGTCTCTCTGAAGAGATTATATTTTTAAAAAAAGAATATTGAGCAAAAGATATGAAGCAATAAAACTTCAGGCAGAGGCAATTATTATTTCTGAGGGAGGTATGATGAGGGTTCCAGGAAATGACCTCAGCAGATGAGGAAGTGATGTCAGAGTCTGAAATCCTTTGTTGACTCACAGTCAGGTGATTAACTGTCTTGACAGGTGATTTCTGGTTTCAAGCCAGTGAAGAGGAAGCAAGGGGCTATTCTCCCAGAAGATCTTACACTCAATTTCTTTATGGCTTTCAGCTTTTTGTGTCTGTATCCTCCTGTAGCTTCCTATCGCTTTTAATTATCTGCCTCAACACATCCTCCAAGTTTAGCTCTGCTGCCCACTTTCTAAAAAAGAAAGAGGGAATTCTCTTTTTCTCTCTTACGGATAGTGAAACACTTTGCTTTATTTTATAGTTCTATGTATAGGTCTTATTTCTCTCCTCATGGGTTGGAGACTCCTTGAAAGTTAAGGAAAGTAAGAAAATAATGAATGTTTTCTTTATTGTATTTGCAACACAATATAGATCATTTGTGAAAATCTGTTACCTAGAGGTGCTCAGCAAGTATGCAGAAAATCCAACTTTCCTAAGAGGTGTAAAATTCATTTCCCTATACAAGGAAGGAAGCATATTAATGATAGCTAGTGGGATAAAGTTGAGAGGACAGAACTATGAAGTAGAGGGCAAGGTATAATTTATTGCAATCAGAGTCTTGGCCTTTTCAAGACTGCATCAACAAAGGAACTCAATAATAACTCAAAGGAAAAAATGATCATTTAAGACAAAAAGGGACTGCAACTGTGTTTTCCATCTACAGCAGTAGTGAAATTTGTATCTGGATAGGAGATATTTTATTTTCAAAAGGAATCTTGTTGAGTGAGGTGGAGAAAACAATCAGAAGTGGGTTGGTCTGTCAAACACTGAAAATATTAAAGAGGTAGAGTGAGTTTTAGGGTGGGGAAAATGGTAAAGAACTTTGAAAAGTTCAAGGCTGCAAAGAACTGAGCACGGCAGGATAATTATAAGCATGGAAAATAAAGCAGAAAGTATTTAAGAGAGAGCTTCGATGGAAGCATTTGGGGTTTAGTGTTCACTTTTGCTTTGGGAGTATATAAACCAACTGAATAATTGACACAGATGTTTATTATCTGATGATTCTTATTTACTTTTTAAAAATTAAAGTTATCCCTTAAAATTTCCATCTGATTTTATAATTAAATCTTTGTGTGTGTGCCAGTACTGAAGCTTGAACTCAGTACTTCACATACTCATGTTTAGCTTTTTCTCTCAAGGCTGGTCTTCTACCACTGAGCCACATTAATACTTTTTTTTTTTTAAGATTTCTTTCTCTGTATTTTATATCATCAAATAGATAATACCTTTAAAAAATTGAATGCAGTTCCATATATCTAGCCTTTCTTTGATTTGTTGTATCTCTGGATGTTTATTTAGGAAATTTCAACCTGTGCCAAGGAAACTTTGTGTTTCCCCTTTCCTTTCCTGTAACATTTTCAGGGTATCTGCTTTTACCTTGAGGTCTTTGATCCATTCTGAACTGATTCTGGTGCAGGGTAATCTATGAGGATCTAACTTCAGTTTTCTATATGTGTATAGCCAAATATGCCAGCACCATTTGTTGAAGAGGCTGTCTTTCTTCCAGCTGAAGATTTTGGCTCTTTTTATTAAAGCTTAGGTGACCATAGGTCTGTGGGATATTCTGGGTCTTCAGTCCATTCCTTTGGTTCTCAGGCCTGTTCATGTGCAAGCACCAAGCTGTTTTTATAACTATGCTTTTATGTTAGAGTTTGAAACTTCGATTGATATTTCTCCAGCACTCTTTTCCCTGCTAAGGAAAGTTTTTTGCTATTTAGGGTCTTCTATTATTCCATTTGAATTTTTGTATTGCTTCTTTCTATTTCATTAAAGAATGCTGTTGGTTATTGATGGCTATTGCATTGAATTTGGAGATAACTTTTAGAAGTATTGCCATTTTCACAATTTTGATCCTTCCAATCCAGGAGTGTGGTAGATTTTTCCACTTCCTTAATCCACTTTTTCTTTTTCAGGTTTTTAAAGTTTTCATCATAAAGGGCATAGCTAGTAAGATATTTAAAAAAGCCCACAGGGGCCCGGAGTTTGGCCTAATGGTAGAGAGCTTGCCTAGCACGCACGAAGGCCCGGGTTCAATTTCTCGGTCCCACATACATAGAAAAAAGCCAGAAGTGGTGCTGTGGCTGAAGTGGTAGAGTTCTAGCTTTGAGAAAGTCCAAGGACAGTGCTCAGGCCCTGAGAGCAAGGCCCAGGACTGGCAAAAAAACCAAAAAAACAAACCAAAAAAACCCAACCAACCAACTAGTGAAGATTTGGAGATCTTCACTAGTTACATAACAGACAAGGACCTCATATAAAAATATATCTAGAGCTCAAAAAATTAAATATCCACTAATAAATCCAAAGAAACAACTACCCCATTAGTAAATGTGCTAAAGAATTAAGAAGAGATTTCTCTGGGGAGGAAATAAGTATAGTCAATAGAAGAAATGCTTAACACTTTTGGCCATAAAAGAAATGCAGTTGAGTTTCCACCTCACCCCAGTTAAAAAAGCCATTATCAAGAAAATAAATGATAGTAGATGGGGATAAGGATGTGGCCAAAGTGACCACTACTATAATGTGGATAGGAATGTAAACTGGTTCAACCACTTTGGAAAGCAGTATGGACGTTCCACAAAAGACTGAATATAGAGCTCCTCTATGATCCAGCAATCTCACTCCTGGGCATTTACCCAAATGACCACAAACAAGGCCACACTAAAGCTATCAGCACAACCATGTTCATTGCAGTACTATTTACCATAGCTAAGATATGGAACCAACCCCCTTGTCCCTCAATAGATGAATGGATCGAGAAATTGTGGTGTATATCCACAATGGAATTCTATGCTCCCATCAGAATGACATCACCCTACTCATAAGGAAATGGAAAGAATTAGAAAAAAAATCATATTAGGTGAAGTAAGACAAAGAAGCAGGCTCCATGGTTTCCTTCATTTGTAATTATTAATATATGTCTGTAGTCCTAGTCGAGGATCACAATAGCTAACTATGTACATATGATCATATAAAATGTTGGTAATTGGAATGAACTCCAATATATGGAAATGAGAGGGTTCTTTCTTTTTTTTAATGTACTGTGTAAAATTATTTCATTTTTCTTTCATTTCTCCCCTTTTGGTTTATCCCCAGTTGTCACTATTTGTGATTTTAGTACCCAATGTCTTGAATATACATTTATCTGATTTGGGGAAGAGAAGGGGAATAACAAAATGGTGAAATGAAGGACGAGGGGTGAACTAATACAACAATATTCACAAGACATTGTTAGACATGAACTTGCAATTTGGCAGGAGGGGAGCTGGGGAGGAGGGAAAGTGGAAAAAGATGAGGGAATAGATATTGTTAGATAAGAAATGTACTCATTACCTTACTTATGTAACTATAACTCTCTGTACATCACTTTTATAATAAAATTAAATTAAATTTAATAGAAAACATTTCAGAAAAGAAAATTTATTGCTAACAACAGCTTTCTTTCTTTCTTTTTGCCAGACCTGGTGCTTTAACTCAGGGCCTGAGCACTGTCTGTGGGATTTCTCAAGGCTAGAGCTCTACCATTTGAGCCACAGCACCACTTCCAGCTTTTTTTCTATATATGTGGTACCTAGGAATCAAACCAGGGTCTTCATGCATACTAGGCAAGCATTCTACCACTAGGCCAAACTCCTGGCCCCACAACAGATTTTCTTTAGTAAGTTTTTCAGAATAAAGGAAAAGGCAAAGTTGATATTTATGTGGAACAGTTTCTGGACAATGGGCTTGTGGTGGTCAGATGATCAAGACTTCTGCTCTTCTGCTTAGGGTATTTGTTGGCTTTCAGAAATCTTCCAACCATGCTTTGTTCTTCACAGGAGTGGGAAATCCTGCGAATGAAATTTCCTAGATTCCTTTGACTAAGAGAATATGACTAAGCTTTGCCCATGGCCTGTATGGGCCATTGGGACAAGTCATTAGAGGAAAAGTAGCAGAAGGGAAAAGAAGGTTTTAAAATTCTTGATTGGGATAACACTTTGGACAGTACAACAATGATTTTAGGTTTCTGAGTTCCTGCTCAGACAGTGGTTTCAGGGAGAACATTAGGAATAAAGCCTTGTGGGCTTGGCTTCAGGTGCAGTGGTGATGGTAGATTTCATCCAGATTCTGTGTTCCTTATTTGTCAGTGGAAAGACGATTTGCAGCTTCTTGTGAAACAGTAGCAGCAACATCAATTCCAGCAGTAACAGTACCTATGGAGACACCCCCACCCCTGGAAGTGTCATCACCACAAGGGCATGTCACTTTGTTTTCTTAATTTATTTTTGTAATATCATAACAGGCCTCAAATTACATTCCTCTCTGGGAGTGTGGCCTAGTGGTACAGTGCTCACCTAGCATGTACTGAATCCTGAGTTCAATTCCTCCGTAGTACATGCACAGAAAACGCTGGCGTTAGTGGCACAAATGGTAGAGCACTTCTAGCCTTGAAAAAGCTCAAGGACAGTGCCTAGTCCCAAAGTTCAAGCTCCCGGGACTGGAATACACACACAAAAAATTGCATTCCTCCAATCCCTACTTCAAAGTAGAGGAAATAACACATGCGTACCAATTCCAACTAGCTGAGATTATAGCTATGTGCCACCATGCCCTGCCAAAATAGTTGTTTTTCAAAATGTGCTGTGAAGGGGATGAAGTCCATGAAGGTTGAGAACCATAATGATACATGGGACTTTTATTAAACCCTTCATCAGTAATCTTTCAAGTCTGTATGATCTTAATTTTTTTTTCTTGTACCAGAGTTTGAACTCAGGGACTTCAATCTTACTTAACTTAATTCTATTGTTTGAGCTACATCTTTAAGGCAGATTCTTGGTGGTTATTTTGGAGATTGAGACTTGCAGACTTTTCTTCCTGAGCTGGCTAAAAATGGAGAGCTACTGAACTCTGCCTTCTAAATACCTAGGATTATGGGCATGGGCCACTCGTACTCAGAATTTTGCATGATCTTTAAGAAAGTGATATGAACATAATGTCACTATATTTTTCTGTTATCCAAAGGACATTTCAGTTTATCTCTCTGTACAACTGACATTTATAGTGAACAACAGCAGGAAGTTATATCACTATGATAAATAAAAGGAAAGTTATTCATTTCAGCATATCTGAAGCATCAGAGCAAACAGGTATAAATGTCCATATTAAAAGTAGAATTAATGGTTCAGAGGAACACTTGAAATTAACTGAAAATAGTACAAGTTTTTATTTTTACTGAATGTGCTAAATTGACAGCACTATAATATTGAAAGAAATTACTTAAAGAAATTTGAAAATTTAAAACAGAAACAAAATACCAACTGACCATTGCAGTTTTTACAGCCTGTGAATAAAGGCACAAGACAGCAGACTGCAGGGAAACTAGAGGAAAAGAATTATAAAAATGCTTTATAGAGCTACTAAAATGGCTGGCTCTATAATCTTTCATATCCTGAAAACATGATTTTGTTTGTAGTTGTTCTAATAGCAATGATAAATGACTCAAGCTGTTTTTTATTCCTAGTATTTTTTGATTCATTGTATATTTTATTGTGATATAATTCAGTAGGCAATAAAAATGACCCTTTTAAGATGTACAATCTAATGATTTTTGGAATAGTCACCAGGCTGTGCACTCATCACCACTAATTTAGAATATTTTATCTTCCCCCCAAGGAAATTCATTCCTCATAGAAGTTAGCCTTTACCTCCCTAGCCTGCTCATTTACTTCCTGTCTCTGTGGATTGGCCTGTTCTGAATATTTCATGCAAAAGGAGCCATACAAGATATGGTTTTCTGTATTTATCATCTTTAATATCACATGTGGTGACATGCATCAGATCTTCTTTTTAATGTGATATTGTGCTTCAACTCAAAGCATTATGTTTGTTTAGTAAACTTTCTGTTGTATGAAAATTCTATAGCATTATGTGGTCACTGCATTTTTATTACTGACATTACTCTGGTCGTCTTAGTAACTAGTTTGTGGAAAGCTTTCCTATTTGAGTCTTTTCATACAACAAGCCTACAACTTTCCTTCCTTATGGAGACTGTGTATCAACTTAACATTATTTAAAGAATGTTGAGAAATTCCCCCATGAAATTTATTTCTCCATTTTAACCTACTATAACCCCACTCTGCTATATATTTTTAAATCTTGACATTGAAAACTCTCATCACTTTTGCTATCCCTTGGTTATCTCATATTGTTACAATATTTCACCTTGTTATCTGATATATTTTATATGTGCTTAATTGGTTATTTGAAATTGGATAGGGAAGGGGGGGAATCAAGATAAGTGGGGGGAGGGTGGGAGGTAAATAGGGACCATGTCATAAGAAAGGGTATCAATGTTTGTGAAGTTATGCACCTTCTATCTGGTGAATATAATGTAACCCTTCTATTAATCACAATTAAATATATATATTAAAATTAAAAAACCAAAAAAACCCAAAAAACAAACAAACAAACAAAAAACCTTATCCATTGGCTTAACAAGGATCTGAAGTCAGGGCCTGTGTGCAGTTCTTGAGTGGTTAATGCTCTACCCTTGTGGCTTTATTTGGGTTGTTTATTGGAGAGTACTGGTTTTGAACCACAATACTCAGATACCATGATCTCAGCCTCCTGAAGAGCTAGGATTACAGGGGTAAGCCATAACACCCAGCTAATCAACACATTTTAAAAAGCATATTGATTAATATGTTTTAGTTGATCTGCTTCATTTCATACTGGCAATAATGTGCTAAATTCCCCCAATTTAGAAATTAGGCTTTTGAATAGAGGTATGAATAAGATAAGAAATGTTTTTATAGTCTCACATTTACTTGATTAAGGGAAAGTTACTTAATTCACCTAATAATCATTCATTGAAACCCTAGTTCATTAGTGTTAAACCTTTTTTATTCAAATTGATACCAAGTGGCATGTTACCTCTGAGACCTGTAGTCTTTTCTTTTTTATTGTTGGTCATGGGACTTGAATTAGAAGGCCTGGGTGCTGTCCCTGAGCTCTTTAGCTCAAGGCTACTGTCTTATTCCTGGTCCTGGGCACTGACCCAGGGCTCTTCAGCACAGGGATACCACCCTACCCTTGAGCCAAGCTCTACTTCTGTTTTCTAGGGGTTAATTTGAGATAAAAATCTCAGGTCCTTTTGTGTCGGACTGGCATTGAACCTTGATCCTCAGATCTCAGCCTCTTGAGTAGATAGGATTACAGGTGTGAGCCATTGCGCCCTGAAAGAAACCTACAGTCTTTTTTTTTCCTTTTCTCTTTTTTGCTATTTTTTAAATTGCAATTAGAAGGGTTACATTATATTCACCAGAGAGCTGGTACATTACTTCACAAATATTGATACCCCTTCTCATGTTTTTGTCCCCATTTTCCTCTTCCCACCCCCTCCCCTCATCTTCTTTACCCCCTTCCCTATCCTATTTCAAATAAACAAATAAATATATATGCAATATACCAGATAACTAGGTAAGATACTGTAACAATATGAGATAACCAAGGGACAACAAAAGAGATGAGAAATAACATGATACATTAAGGACAACAATCACACATTATATACCTCTTGTTTCCATATCCTGGAGATCCTTTCATTTACCCTCATCCTATATGACCTAAGTATTTAGGTTTTGCCCCATTGTGGACCTCTGCTAGTAGAGCCCAAGGTTTATACTAATTATGACAAATGAGGAAAACCATTGAGCCTTTGTTTCTTTGAGTCTGGCTTACTTCACTTAATATGATTTTTTCTAAGTCTTTGCATTTCCTTACAAATGGGACAATGTTATTCTTTTTGATGGCAGCATTCAATTGCATTGTGTATAAATATCACATCTTGTTGATCCAATCATCTACTGAGGGGCATCTGTATTGGTTCCATATCTTTGCTATGGTAAATAGTGCTGCAAAGAACATTGTTGTGCTAGTGGATTTAGTATGTCCTTGTTTCTAGACGATTGGGTAAATGCCAAGTAGGGGTCGTAGGGGAGCTCTATGTTTAGTTTTTTGAGGAACTGCCATACTGCTTTCCATAGTGGTCTTTACACTATGAACTAAGACTGTGGGAACTAGAGAATATCACAGCTGCATTTATTTGAATATTTATCTAAGAGATGCTCAATTTTAAATTTACTAGCTCAGTCTATTTTCTGACTAGACCAAACTTAGGGGATTTTGTGGGGGTTTTTGTTTTTTGGGTTTTTTTGCTCTTGAGCAGTAACAGGATGTATCAAGAAAAAAATACATAGAGTGATAAAAAACCAAAGTGGGCTTAGGTTTCCAAAGAGCTGAGTAATGACATCCAACTCATAGTCATCATCCAAAAATTTTAAAGGGGCCATAGGAAAGGTTAGGGGGACACCAGGATAATATGAATCTATTTTGTCAAGCAGCCCCTGGAAAAATAATACATGGCAATCTACCCAGAAGAGGCCAATATAATTTACAGTGTGAGATATTCATTTCTAGGTACAGGAATGAACAGATCTTCCCTGATGGGTTTTCTTTTGCTGTGACTGTTGTGGCCAGTAAGAGATACTGATAAACAGAATATCATTTAAATAGGAGAGACATTTTGTTATTTTGTAGTTAGGCTTGATTAATTAACCATTTATTAACCGTTCATTTCTACTTATATATTTCCAGTGACTGTAAAGTTTATCTTGCCACACACTTGGTGTTTGTCTTTGAATTATGCTGAATAATAACTGCTCATTTCTCCCACAATCCTTCCCTTGCTTCTTCATCATCTGAGGGATAGATTTACTCACAAAACAGGTTACCTTTCTGTACACTTCCTTAGGGACCACGATTATTGATGAATTAGATAGTACTTTCACGTTTTACTAATCTATCACCTTTTCAAATAGCTCTAAGGGCAGAAAAATAGAGTTTATCATACTATTCTATTCTACTTTCCTGTAGTATCTATCAAGTTACTTTTCACATTTACATTCTTTGCTCTAGGTCTTCTTCATCCTAGTCTTAATTTATTCTAATATTTGGCTGGCTCTATGACTAATCAATGGAAAATTGTCTTAGCTCCAGTTTCCTTGACAAATGGCTTCATCTCATTTCCTTCACTTTAGCATAGGCTTGGGATTGCTCTTCCCGTTCTCACTGGATATCAGGATTGAGCCAAATGAGAACTTGTGCTGGTACATCTGCGATCTAAGGGACAAAAATTAAAGCCAAATTGAAAGACAGTTTTACCAAAGGTATGACAGGCTGAGGAGGTGGTCCAATCATCCCGCTCTCTTCTCTTGGGTAAATCCTTTGAGAATATGAGCTTTGACTCTTCCTTTCCCTGGAAAGGTAGTAGATAGAGAGGTAAATGTTTTCTTCCATGACCTTTGAAGGAGACTTGCAAGAGCAAGACATATATGTACTAGAGTCCTCTGAACAAGTATTGGAACAGAGCAAGCATTTCAAATTATTGGTTAGATAATCTTTTTTCAAGTATTGCTGTGTTCTTTATTTCTTGTTCTTTTTTATTCCTTTTGAATTTTAACTTTTTTGTGTATCAGTCCTGGGAATTGAACACAAGGCCTGGGCACTATCCTTTAGCTTTCTCAAGGCTAGTGCTCTACCACTTGAGCCACAGCACCACTTCCGGTGGCACCAAGGAATTGAACTAGGGCTTTGTGCATGCTAGGTAAGTACTCTACCCATAGACCACAATCTCGAAAATGTTTTTTCTATAACATAAAGTAAAATGAGATTTAAAGGATAATGCAGGGTGAGAAATTTCTGTTATGAAAATATATTCTCTCTCTCTCTCTCTTTTTCAGTCATGGGGCTTGACCCCTGGGCCTGGGTGCTGTCCTTAAGCTCTTCAGCTCAAGGATAGGGCACTACCACTTGAGCCGCAGCACCACTTCTGGTGTTCTTGTGGTTAATTGGAGATAAGAGTCTCACTGATTTTCCTGCCTGGGCTGGCTTTGAACTGTGATCCTCAGATCTCAGCCTCCTGAGTAGCTAGAATTTCAGGCGTGAGTCACTAGCACCTGACTGTGGAATATATTCTTTGGTAACAAACTTATTAAAAGGAGTTTGAATACAAGTAAATAAAATTCACAAAATACAAATCTGGGTTTTTAATTTTCCAAAGTTTGTTTAGAAGGTATTTTGTTAGCAGAAAATAATTGTACTAAAGAGGTTATGATGGTTTTCTATCCAAAAGGTTAATTTTTACAAATGTAAGTAAATATTGATTCTACCTATTAAGAATTATATTTATGTTAATCAAGAAAAAAGTATGATTAAATGATAATTTTCAGAAAGCGATAAAATCATGACTCATAAGATGTAAAACAAAAATGTATTAAAGATCTGACTTAAACTTTGATCAATGAGGGAGTCAGGCAGAAATTATAAATAATTCAAGAGGACCCAAAAGCAAACAAATAAGCAAACAAAAAGATTTGTTTCTACATCAGGAGTAATGAAATGAATGCATAAATACAGACAAAACTGCTTCTTTATCCATGGGGGGAGGGCTGGCCCTCTATCAGACAGAATTGAATTGTAAATGTATGAAAAGCATTCTTTAGCAGTTCTATAAGCAACATGGTTTCTAGAATTGGAGGAAAGCTCTACAGTCACAGTAAAATAAATGCAAGAATACGCAATATATAGCTTTCTTTGAAACACAGAAGTTGCCTTACAATTACAATATTTATTGAAAGAGCATGAGAATAATAGATTGTTAAAATATATTCAGGAAGAGTCTGATTTGTGAATTCCAGGCACCAACATTGCATTAATGGGAAAGAGAACTGAGGAATTGTGAAAAGAGCATTTTCTGTGTGCATGTAGAGTCTCAGATTATAACTTACCATCTGGGGTCTTCACTCAAATAGACAATTTTAACATTAAGTTAGCAATTATTGGAAACTGGGAATTTGTAGAAGTTCCTTTATTTTGAATGGAGTTTTGTCAACGGATGTTTTAGCTAGAAAATGGAATGCACTGATAGACAAGAATATTTTTGCTACCGTTTTTCTATAAAGAGCCATAAACCCTTTCCTTGAAATTAAAACTATATTTGATTTCTTATTTTTTTTTTTGCCAGTCCTGGGCTTGGGCTCAGGCTTGAGCACTATCCTTGGACTTTCTCAAGGCTAGACCTCTACCACTTGAGCCTCAGCACCACTTCCAGCTTTTTGCTATGTATGTGGGGTACCGAGGAATTGAACCCGGGTCTTCGTGCATGCTAGGCAAGCACTCTAGCACTAGGACAAACTCCCGGCCCTTGATTTCTTATTTTTTAGAGTAGTTAAAATTAAGACAGATAATAGGAAATGTGAAAGATGAGAAAAAATGGTACTTTTATACTTGGAGGTAGGAATATAATATGATAGAGATAGTTTAGAGAAAAGTTTGACAGTTTCTCAGCACTTTGGTAAAACTTTCTCTATTATCTATTACTCTTAGATATTTATACCTCTCCTACCCCAAATGAAAACATTTTTAACAAAGAAACTCACTCATAGAAGCACTATTCACAATGAGCAAAGTATGGATTGAGGGAGCCTAAATTTCCATCTGATAGTGAATAGATAAGCAAAATGTGGTCTATCCCTAAAATGCCATACTACCTGATAATAAAGATAATTCAGATAGTCATATATGCCACAATGTGGGTGAACCTTGAGACCTTGTTGTTATGGTAAAGAAACCAGATACCAAACAAACAATAAACTCCATAGACTTCAGGACTCCCCTACAGGAAAAGGCAAATCAGTAGAGAGAGAGAGAGAGAGAGAGAGAGAGAGAGAGAGAGAGAGAGAGAGAGAGAGAGAGAGAGAGAGAGAGAGAGAGAGAGAGAGAGAGAGAGAGAGAGAGAGAGAGAGAGAGGGGAGGGGAAAGACATGATTGCTTAAATTGGGTATGGGAAATGGTGTATATAAGCTGCAACTTTCTATTGGGTAGTGTTCTAAAATTATAATGTGGTAATCATCATGGTATAACTTCATAAATATACTAGGTTCAGTCTATCAGGAATTGAAATATTAAAAAAATATTTTAAATTACTTTTTAGTTCAGATTTTTGTTGTTTCTCATTAAAATAAAATACCTGTACTTTGCATTGAAGATCACTGTTATTCTAAAGCAAAACTCATTTTAGGAAACTAAAATCATCTAGTAAACCAACTCAGATTAAAATATTTAATGATCTGAAGGCTGATTGGTTTACAGTGGTAAAATTTGGACCTATTTTTATAATATCATAAAAAATTCAAATGAATTACATCTGAGGTGTGTGGGTGATAAATCAAGACATTTACCTTTCTGCATTAGTGCTGTCAAGGTCAGCTTGATTTGTGCATCTCAAGTTAGAAGCAAAGGCAGCATAGGATTCACAGGTTCTTATGTTCATTGAATAGCCATGCTCCATTATCCCAGGCTCTGGGGAACTTGAGAAAAGCACACTTTAAATGAAAAGCTAATTCAGTAGAAGCAATTGAAACACTTATTTTACACTAATCATCACAGCTATAGTTCTTCTACAGACTGGCAAATACTTGCCACAGGTAAGTATTATTCAGCTCTGATGAGACAACTCAGTGTTTTTCCTGCTAATTGGTGATCACTCCAGAATCTTTACCACAAAAGTCAGTTGGTTTGCAGTTTACAAAATAGTGTCCATCCTTTCTTCACTTCTTGTGGGCACGGGTGCACATGCACACGCATGCACAAAGACACACATACATACACACACACACACATACATACACACACACACAGGCATGTGCATGCTCATGAACATGAGGGTTTGAACTCAGAGACTCAGAGCTTAGCTGCTGTTCTTCAGCTTCTTTTGCTTAAGTCTAGTACTCTACTATTTGAGCCACAGCTTCTCTTTCTGGATTGATTGATTGATTGATTGATTGATTTTTGCAGTTTGAGATAAGAGTCTCCTGTCAGGACTTGCTTCAAACAAGAATCCTCAGATCTCAATCTTCTGAGCAGCTATGCTAACAAGCATTAGCTACTAGTACCTGGCTTCACCTCTTATTTTTTTTTTTATTTTTAGTTTTCTATTTACAGTAGTAAACAGGCTATGATCAACCCCACCAAATAGGAGGGCTAGGAATCAGAGACCCCAGGCTACCCCTAGACTTTAGAAAGATTTAAATCAATTCATTTGTTGCTTTTCTAATTCTAACATATTTCACATTGGCCAACCTTTCTTTGTCCTTCTCCACTATTCTCCCAGTCTCCAGTAATTATCATTCTATTCTCAACTTCTATGAAATTGAGTTTCTTTTTTCTTTTTTTATTATTACATGTTAAAATAAGATCATGTGCCTGACTTATTTAATTTAACTAATGGTCTCCAGTTCCATGTGTATATCTCAAATAATAGGATTTCATCTTTTTTTTATTTAATGATTGAATAGTCATGAGACCAAATTTCCCTTATTCATTCATCAGGTGATGGACCCCCAGGTTGTTTCTATCTCTCATCCATTATGGGTAGTATTGTAAGGAACACAAAAATGCAGATTTCTCTTTGATACACTAATTTCATTTCCTTTGGGTATCTGCCTGGTAGTGGTTTCTTTCCTTTTCCTGTTTCTTTCTCTCTCTCTCTCTCTCTCTCTCTCTCTCTCTCTCTCTCTCTCTCTCTCTCTCTCTCTCTCTCTCTCTCTCTCTCTCTCTCTCTCTCTCTCTCTCTCTCTTTCTTTCTCTCTGTTCTTCCCTCCCTCCCTTTCTTTTTCCTAACAATGAAACCTGGGCTTCACATTTGTTTATGTTTTTGTTTTTGAAACAGGGACCTGCCAAATTTATCTGACCTAGAAACTTCTTGTTCTTAAAATTTTTAGGAACCTTCATACTGATTTTCATAATGGCTTTATTAACTTAGAATTCTTACCAACAACATACAAGCACCAATTTTCTCATCATCTGTACTTGTTTTCTTGTCTTTTTGATAACAGCCATTGTTATTGGTCTGTCTTTTCTTCTAAAGTTAATTTTGGGCACAGTGAGCTTTTCACTCCACATTGTAGTAACTGATTGAAGAACTGGTTTTCCTCTAAATATAGGATTTGACTGTGGATCTCACATCCAACTTTGCTCCTTTACTTCCTGCTTTGTAGGAATATGAACATACAAGCCCTCAATGTTCTCTAAAGCCGTTTGCCACCTTTGTTTTATCAGACAGAATCCTGAGGTTTGGGATTATGGAGGTTGTCTCTGTAAACTCATTTTGCTGCACTAAAAGAGCATTAAAAGTAGGAAGTGAGAGCAACAGAACTTCTTGCATATTGGTAGCTTCCCTAGGAGACAGGCCCTCAAAAATAGGGCACAGATGAGAAGGGAAAGACCAGAAGGCCAAGAACCCCTCAGGTGCCAGACAATTTCATTTCAGTGAGTCTGGCTTACTGTCAGCGCTTGGCATCTGTCAGTGAAATGCCATTGCTAAGCAATTAAGAACACAGCTTGGGATTAAAACAACAACAACATCAACAACAACAAAACTAGATTCCCACAGTGTTTTATTAGGATCTATCCCTGTAGAAGAAACAGAGGAAATAGCTGCTCTTAAAACTACTAGAAACTTCAGAGAACACGGGAGAAAAGTTGTAAAACTCTGAGAATGCTAAAAAGCTCTTGGGACAGCTCAGAGACCTCAAAAGAGCACCAAAGGTCCAGTGATCAACCTTGTGCTTTAATCTTGTGATTTCAGGGAAATATCAGATCTAAAGGGCTATAGTTTCTGGATTCTTATCTTTGGCCTCCTACCTGTTCTCTCTCTGTCCTGTCCAGTTTACCTTGGCCTGTGATCTTTACTTCTTAGAGGTTTTGTGATCATAATGTGAAAGTTAATCTTACCATTATGTCCCTGTCTTCTTTTCTCCATTTTTTTTCCTACATGATGTTTATGTTTGTCAAATATAGTATATATTTAACTTGCTCAGTTTGTTAAGATTGGGTGTCCCTTCCACTAAGTGGAGGAGAAAAGAGGTTTTGTTTTCCAATTTCTCATACCAAGCCAGATTCCTAAGGATGCACTTCCTTGTATACAGGAGAAACATATTTGAATACAGTTAATACAGAGAGTTGGTTCTCAGGTTGTATCTAGTTTCCCCCAGGGTATCTGTAAAGAATAGTAGAGGGTTAAAGACGTCAATGAGATCTTTATCTCTCAACTTCTCTATTTTGAAGTGTGGTAAATAAGTTTTAATTAGATAAAAGATAAAATCTCCAACAAATGATTTCTTTATTATGGAGATAATGCCTTTAAGTTATGCAGATGTAAAGAAGAGGCCACTCGAAATAGAACATTGGTCACTGAAATAAAAAGGCTTAGAAGTTGGAGGGGGCGGGGCAGAGAAGTGTGAAATAGTGGAGTGGTCTTAGAGTAACCAAGTTTCTGCTGGCCAGAAAATAAAGCTAAACGTTGTGGGTTTTTTTTTTTTTTTTTTTTTTTTTTTTTTTTGGTAAAGGAGTAAGTGAAACATTACAGAAAATAATAAAAACACAGGCAGGATTTCTTTTTTTTTGCCAGTCCTGGGCTTGGGCTCAGGGCCTGAGCATGGTCCCTGGATTTTCTAAGGCTAGGGCTCTACCATTTGAGCCACAGCACCACTTCTGGCTTTTTGCTATGTATGTGGGACCGAGGAATCGAACCCGGATCTTTGCATGCTAGGCAAGCACTCTACCACTAGGCCAAACTCCCGGCTCCAGGCAGGATATTTTAACATTGGAAACTGGCTCCATATTTGTGGTCACTTCAATTGTTCTTCGTTTGTGTCTTGGAGAGGAAAACCAGTGATGAAACAAAGGTGTTTAGCCTTCCAACTTATAAGTCAACTAGCTGGGGATGGATACAATCCTACTGATAGGGCTAAAGGCTGAGTTATAGCTTTTTCTGGAATTTCTTTCTGTTAGTATCTGAAGGAGGGAGATACCCTACATTCTAGGTAGTTGCTAGATTGAAAAAGATTGTCTCTAATTGACACCAAAATCTTACTTGAAGAGAGTTATGCACATGAATTATTTCACCTTGGAGGTCATTATCATTTACTTTCCACACCTTAAGCAGCAGGCAGACTGCTAGAAGGATGAAAAACAATTTAAGAAATTCTATGTTCATTTATTTCAGAGCACTGTGCAGTGATCATTAAGGGAGGGTACCAAGAAAAATAATCAAGCATGATTGGCAAGAGGAATGACTGCCTTGATAATCTGGACTGTGGCACTGACACAGTGGACTAAAGACTCATAGCATCAGGCTATTTCTTATTTCTATTTAAATAAAATATAAAAAGCTAAAAAAGTGTTACCTAAAAAAGGAAAAAAAACAATAGAATGCAATAAATTGAGCTCTCAGATTGAGTCTATTATTTAATACTCCTTGGCCATTGAACATGTATCATATGTATTGGATAAAACAAGAATCATTAACTTGGGCTATTGGTGAACCAAATTCTAAATTACTTGATATCGCAGGTGCAATAACAAGTATTCCAATAACCTGTGTGCCAGTGTATGAAGGCTGTAATCCTAGCTATTCGGGAGGGATCTGAGGATCACAGTTTGAAGCTAGCCCAGGCAGGAAAGTCAGTCAGACTCTTATCTGCAATTAAAAACCTAAACGTTGTGAATAGAGCTTTGGTTCAACAGATAGAGCACTAACCTTAAGGAAAAGCAAACAAAACAAAAGGAAGCAAAATGACAATGCTCTAGCCTTGAGTTCAAACCCCAACACTGGCAAACACATATACCACCCCCCCACCACACACATACATAGATTACTCATAAGCTGTGACCTACAGTAACTAAATAATTTAGCAAAGCCAAGTAGATTGATATGCCATGTCCTGGGGTGGGGGAGGGGACCTAGCTAATTACAGCATAAGATCAAATAAAAATACTGAATAGTTGGATAAATGTATTTAGTCAATATTATGTGGAAGTAAGATAAACCTTTAAAATTCAGTGAGATAGGAAGTTTCATTTGAGAAAGAACTTCAATACTTCTCACTAAGAAGGCTTGTAGCATTTCAAAATAATATCTTAGAAGGGCTGGGGCTGTAGCTTAGTTGTTGAGGGCTTATTTAGCATTTTCAGAGTTCTGGGCTCTGTCTTCAAAATCCCGAATAGAAAAAAAAATATCAAAAAGACAATAAAGAACTATTTGGTATTATTTGCTGAAGTATAATAAGATAGGAGAAGAATAATAGCATCTGAAAATGTGTCCATTATAGAGAATGTTTTAACATAACTGATAAATACCTATTAGTTTAAAATTTGATGCTTGTTAGTTTTACATGTAATTTTATGAGCACCCAGAGAACAAGTAAATAACTAAGAAGTGAAACAGATTTTAAGATCTTGATTTCCTAAATGAAGAACGTTACCAGGGGGGAGGGGAGAGAAGGATTAGAGCAGAACTCTTCCAAAAACTTCATGAGATAATTATTTTTCTTTTGATTTGAGCATAACTGAATACAGTAAAAGAAAACACAAAGAATGAGATGGTATTGGAATAAGGTATAGGAAACAAGGGAAGGAGGGAGGGAAGGAGGAAGGTAAAGGCTGGTTTGACACAAGTATAAAAGTATAAGCTTTACTACTAGTATACAAATTAAGTTTTAAGTTTTAATAAAATTGGTAGAGTTTGTGATTGTACGCGATTTTCATCTTTTTCTGTATATGTGGTACCAAGTAATCGAACCTAGGGCTTCATGCATGCTAGGAGAGGGCTCTACCACTAGGCCACACTCCCAGCCCTTCGTTTTGCTTTTATATGCCTTTGATTCTACTCTACATGCTCTTTAAATTTGTACTGTTTTCCAATATTGCACTTTTACTCACTTGTTCAGTTTTTTGTGGAATGGAAATAAAGACAAAGGCAGCTAATGTAAACAAATGAGAGTGAACCTGAATGGAAGAAACAAAGAGGAAAAGTAGGCTGTCAGGAATTGCAAAGTATACTTTCCCTACTGAGGAATAGATTTATAGCCACAGTTTAGGTTTTTGAATTCAAAAGGACTAAATAAATCTTAGTGGAAAATACAGAAATACTTGTCCAAAGAAATTTTTAAAGAAAATCTGAAGTCATAAAAAAAAGTTGAAAACATTTGTAAAGAAAAACATGTAGTAACAAGTTCTAAGATAAAATTTGCCTCTACTGTCAACACATCTGCTCAGTAAAGTCACTTGGGAATTGTATGGGATATATAAATTATATAGGGATGTGAAAACTTAAAAACAAGTTCAAACTGTTTAATTTATGAGAAAAAAGCAAATGTGAACTGTAGGGTACCATAAGAAATTGCCACATTGTGGGTCTTTGTTTTTGTAGCAGACATGTTATAAAAAATCATTTTATATGTCTTTGGAGTATTTAGGGGCAGAATAACTATGCTTTTTCTGACTGGGAACTGGGAATTCATACAGAAATCCAAACCCCTTAGTAGCTTTCTGCTTTTAAATGAATGAGCCATGTAATTCTAGCCTTTGTGAGTTTTCATTTCAAATCTATAATACTTCAGATCTAAGGGCCAGATGATTTCTAAGGTTCTTCGATGTATTCTTTCTTTCTGTCTTGTCTTTAGTTTATATAAGCAAACAAATTAAAATGCGTATTTTTATACAAATTTAGTTAAGGAGAATTGAAGTGGACATGCAGATTTTGTTAATGAAACCAATTCAAAGTCCCTCAAAGAGAAGGCTTTGTTGTATTGTGTTTTGGTGACAACAATGGGTCAAGTATTTTTCCTTTTAAATCAAGGCCTACTGTTGATGCTATAATCACAGACATAAGTTATGGGTACTCTGAGTGGTACTTCACATAATCATCTAGATTGTTCAGTTGCAAACTATTTCACCTCCAGCTGGTTAAACCTCTAAGTCATACTCTTTAAGAACATTTAGTCTCATGTGGTGGGGTCCAAGGTTCAATTTCTTGGTCTTTTAAAATTGAAACTATGTATTTTATAGTCATCTGACTGTGAATTGAATTCTCCCCGTGGAAGTATTCTAAATTTTATAATGAAAACACCTCACTTGTTCCCATCACTAGATCTTTTAAGCTGGGTCAGGTTTTCTAACAAGCTTCTTTACTTTGGCCTTCTTAATACGCCATCAAACCATGTTGTACACGTGGGCTCATTGGAGTATCTAAATTTGGGTTGATTTGCTTTTTATTTCCTTAAGTCTATCCTTGCTGCTACTTTTTCCTATTCTCATACACAAAAGAAGTCCATGTCCTTCTACAAGCAACTTCCAGATTCTGTTTCATCCTCTTCCACTACCAAGTCTGACTTAGGCATATGAAAAGAAAAAAGCAGTTCAAAGTCCACATATCAGAATACAAGTTGGGCTGGAACCTTGTCTCTGATCTGAATGGCAGTCAAAGCCACATGCTTATCAGTATACAGAAGAAGAAAACTTAACTAGATCTTTAAGAGAAATATACCTCTTCTGGCCTTGAATTGTGAAGGAATTGCTCAAATGTTGCATTACACTGAAAAAGAGTCTCCAAATTTAAAAAAAAAGTTTAAAAAATCTATTGTTTTTACATTGATATATTTTAATGACAGAATTTAAGAGGAAGTCAATGAAAAAATTTCTGCAAAGCAAGACAAAACGAGCATGTGATTTTCTCTACTCTGGTCCTGTCCATAAAGAAATTAAGACTAGAAGATCGGTGGAATATGGCGGGGGGTTCAGGGTGAGACGTACTGAGCTCCTGCCAAGATTCATGTACTGGCAGTGCAGAAGACAGTCCTCTATCAGAAATTGCTCCTAAGTAAGCTTTAGGACCACAGAGAACTCAGACAGAGAGGAAAAAAAGGAAGAATGCCAGCGCAAAAAGAGAGCGTGGGGGGGGGGGGGAGGGAAATGGGGACCAAGACATGAGAAAGGGTATTAATGTATGGGAATTAATGCACCATCTATCTGGCAAATATCATGTAACCCTTCTATTAATTACAATTAGAAAAAAGAAATAGAGACTATTACTTAGGTCTATACTGTGAGTCACAGATAATTTGAAGAGCGAACAATCTTCTTTCTTTTCCTCCTCTGCCCCTCCTCCTCCTCCTCTTCCCCTTCCCCTACCCCTTCTTCTTTCTTTCCTTCCTTCCTTCCTTCCTTCCTTCCTTCCTTCCTTCCTTCCTCCTCCTCCTCCTCCTCCTCCTCCTCCTCTTCCCCTTCCCCTACCCCTTCTTCTTTCTTTCCTTCCTTCCTTCCTTCCTCCTCCTCCTCCTCCTCCTTCCTCTTCCTCTTCCTCTTCCTCTTCTCTCTTCTTCTTTGCCAGTCTTGGGGCTTGAACTCACTCAGAGTTTGATTGCTCTCCTTGGGCTTTCTGAAAGTTTGAACTCTACCACTTGGGCCACAGCACCATTTCTGGCTTTTTCTATGCATGTGGTACCGATGAACTGAAACTGGGTCTTCATGTATGCTAGGCAAAACTCTACCACTAGGCCAACTCCCAGCCAGCAACAAACTTCTTTAAAAAAATTCTTTATATTACCCATCTACTTTCACCTTTACTATAGGGACTATCAGAATCAGACCTACTAAAATAAGTTCCATGGAGCATATATGCACACACACACACACACACACACACACACACACACACACACACACACACACACAAACGTCAGCATGGCAAAAACAAATTGCCCTTAGAAGATGGAGAAAGGTAAAAAGATGAGAGGGAAAGGTAAGATCCTTTTAACCCTATGGTTTCTAATAGAATGTGGAATTTGTGCCAGATGGCAAGTGATGAAGAGACACCTGCTGTTAACCATTTGTACTCAATCACACATATGTTATTTTTCTTTAAAATTCACATTAATTCTGTGTGGTAGTTGCTATTTCTTTATTTTTCAAGTAGAAAACCAAGGCTAAATTGGAAAGAATGACATCACCCCATTTGTAAAGAAATGGAAAGACTTGGAAAAAAATCATATTAAGTGAAGTAAGCCAGACCCAAAGGAACATGGGTTCAATGGTTTTCCTCATTTGTAATAATTAGTACACATCTAGGACTCTCCTAGCAAAGGATAACAATAGCACAAAACCTAGATACATAAGGTCATATAGAATGAGACTAAATGAAAGGATCTTTAGGATATGAAAACAAGAGCTTTATCTTGTGTTACTGTTGTTCTTAATGTACTATGTTATTTCTCTTCTTCTTTGTTGCCCTTTGGTTAATCACATATTGTTACTGTATTTGACTTTGTTACCTGGCATATTGTATACATGTTTATTTGTTTATTTGAAATAGGAAAGGGAAGGGGGAAACAAGATGATTGGGAAGGGATGGGAGGTATGGTAAATGGGGACAAAAACATGAGAAAGGGTATCAATGTTTGAGAAGTAATGCACCTACTATCTGGCAGACGTAACTGTAACCCCTCTATACATTACCCGACAATAAGAAAATAAAATAAAAAAAGAAAACCAAGGTTAAGAGAGTATATGGAAATTGTTGTGTCTCAAAGATAGCAAATGGCTCAGTGGGAATTATGAGTCTGGAGGACAAGTTTTCTATGTGAGATCAATGGGCCAATGACAATGTTAATGTCTGTATCAAGGAGATGGGGTCAATTTAGGCTATCTCCAGTTTCCATAGTTTGCTCAATTAAAAACCAGCTTGGGAGGCTCCCACATATGTTATGCTTAGACCTTCACTGTACAACACAGCATGATGTAAGTCATTACATACACAGTTAATGGAGACGTTATTAATGATAACCCTATGTTTTTCATTCATGTATGCTTGCGAAGAAATGTGTAACCTCCAACACCACCTTCGGCTTCAATGACTTGATAGTAGGGCTTGCAAAACATGAAGATCTTAGAATCAACAATTATGGGTTACTACTTTTAAAAGTGTATAATTAAGATCAGCAAAGGCAAAAAAAACCTCATAGAGCAGAATCTAGGAGAGATGAGGCACAAACTTTTAGTTTTCCTTTCTCTATGGAGTGATATAAGCAGGGATTAGTTTTTCTAGCAATAGTGGGACACAGCATGCAGGCATGCTACTCAAACCTTAGTTTTCAGGGCTTTTGGAGGGAGGGGGTATTAGTCATGCAGGAATGTAGTAAATCCATTGCTGACCCATGTATTTGTATGTTCACATATCTCGTTTGTAGCTTTCTGTTCTCCATGTGTCAGTCTCCACAGCTTCCCTTTAAAAAAAAAAATCCAGTACCGGGGCTTGAACTTGATATCTCCCACTTGTTTGGCTTTCTTGCCTGGCTGATTCTATACTGCGTGAGCCATGCTTCCAGCACAGCTTTCCCCTGGTTATTTTAGAGAAAGTATCATAGATTTATCTGCACATGTCTAACTTTGAAACCATAGTCCTCTGGATCTCAGCTAGGATTACATGTGTGAGCCACCAGTGCCTAAAGTTAATCCATCATATTGGATTAGGACCTAGCCTAATGCTTTATTATAATTAATTACCCAGAAAGAACCTACGTCTAAATAATTTTATTTTTTGAAGTATGGAGGATTTTGATTTTGATTTCAACTCATAACACAGCAAAATTTCAAATTAAAAGGGTTAAAATTAATCATAATGAAGATGTAGTATTATAGTATTATTGTGGATTCAACATGGTGCTGTGGAAAAAAATGAAGGTAGTTCTTAATAGTTTAAACTTCAGTCAAGTATAACTGCTGAACACTATGGCCTGTTGATCAAACCTGGACTGTTTTATAAAGTTCCAGTGGACTACAGACATACTTATGTTTTCCTTGCATGCCTATGTTTCCTGTTACAAAAATATTTGCATAGAGGGTGGGGGGAGGGAAATGGGGACCAAGACATGAGAAAGGGTATCAATGTTTGTGAAGTAATGCACCTTCTATCTGGTGAATATAATGTAACCCTTCTATTAATTACAATAAAAATATATGAAAAAATTGCATCGAGTATCAAGAAACTTCATGGCCTATAAAATCTAAAATAATTATTATCTGGTCCTTTTCAGGAAAAAAAATCTATTGAAGCTTGACCTCACCACCACAATAATGCCTTTGGAATGAAGACTAATAGGATTTCACCTGAATCCTTGGCACTGTTCAAATGGAGCAATGGCAAAAGCTTTTTTTTTTTTTTCCCCCTTTTTCAACTGGGAGTTTTGGCTTGTGTCATATGTTTTGCCATTAAATAGTTCTGTGATCTTGAGCAAGATTCTTAGCTTTCATGTCCCCATTCCCCTTTTCTCCTTAAGAAAAATCACAAAAGTGGTCATGGTGCTTGCCTGTCTTTGTCTAGTCTTAATTATAGACACATGTCAGACCTTTAGTCATTTATCCTTACTGTACTACTCAATAAAGGAAGTATCCTATTTATATAAAAATCCAAATTCCTCCCCTACAGATATAATTTTATTATTATAATTATTTATTTATTTGTTTTTGTTGGTCATGGGGCTTGAACTCTGGGCCTGGGTGCGGTTCCTGAGCTCTTCAGCTCAAGGCTACTGCCTTACCCCTGGGCCTGGGCATTATTCCTGAGCACTTCAGCTCAAGGCTACTGCCCTCCCCCTTGAGCCTCAGCACCACTTCCTGTTTTCTAATGGTTAATTGGAGGTAAGACACCTTTCTTTAATGTCCAGGCTGGCTTTGAACCATGATCCTCAGATCTCAGCGCAATCCTCCAATCTTAGCCTCTTGAGTAGGTAGGATTACAGGCGTGAGCCACTGTGCCCAGCCTTCATCTTATTATTTTGAAAAAGCAAAAATTATATTTTTTCCTGAACTGTCAGTTCTACTTATTATGGAGTTAGATGCTATTTAAGGTCCCATTTTTAAATGTGTAAAATTAGATAGGAAGTGGGGGTGAATATGTAACATGTACTAGTATGCTTAGACAGAATAAGTTTCATTATGATAGAATTTTATTAGACCAACTGCTTATCCATTGTGGGTACTCAGAGCCTCAGAATTCTAAAATAGTGCCAGAGAAGTCCCATCTGGTCCTGCTAGCCATGCATAATAATTACAAGGGTTTAGCTCAGGATTTTATGAAGAAACAGAATATGTTAAGGGAGACTAGAGCTCTGTCATGAATGGCAGATTTTAAGACAAGATTCCAGCATTTTGTAACACCTTCCACCTAGAGAAAGAGTCTCAGTATTTGACAATGATTAAATACCTTGCTTTGACCTATAGAATATAGGTCATATGTTCTGGAACAGAGAGCTCTACTGCCCTGCCCTTTGGTTTTTTTGTTTGCTTGTTTTTGGACCACCATCATGTAAGGAGCTGACGTAGCACACTGAAGGATCAAAAGCCATGTGGAAGAGAACTGAGTTGAGGTCAGATGCCTTGAACAACTACACTACACAGAAAGGTTTGGGCTAAGCTGGATCATGGTCTCTTCCTCACAATGTCTAGTCCCAGACCAGTCTCTTCTGTAGGGTTTATTTTATGTAAATGGTAGAAATTTTGACTCTTTTTCCCCCCAGTTTGTCATGGGGCTTGAATTTAGGGCTCAGGTGCTGTCCCAAGCTCTTTTGCTCAGAACTAGCTCTCTACCACTTGGAGCCACAGCCCCGTGTCTGGTTTTCTTGTAGTTAATTGCAGGTAAGAGGTTTTTCAGATTTTTCTGCCTGGGCAGGCTTCAAACCTTGATCTTCAGATTTCAACATCCTTTGTTGCTTGGATTATAGGTGTGAGTCAATGGCATTTTGATTCATTTTGGGGTAAGTTTAAAATTATAGTCTTTAGCTATAGATCATTGATCCATTGATTTCTGGGAAATCTGCTTTCTTCCAAATATGCTGTGCAAAATGCTGACTACCTGATTTGGAGAAGACATGGCTTGCTGCAGTTCTCTGCGTTTCTAATATAAGCTGGTGGCTTTGTGTTCCCTTGTAAGATCAGCATACTCATCAGTGTGGGGGAGGAGAGATTATTCATATTCCAGGAAAGATGAAACTTTCTTGCTATCTGCATCAAAAAATACATACTGTATTGTTCTAAACCCACCTAGATTTCAATTAATTAATTAACTAATTAATTAATTAATTTTTGACAGTCTTGGGGCTTGCACTCAGGGCCTGAACACTGTCCTTGGGCTTTCTCAAGGATAGAGCCTTACCACTTGGGCCACAGCAGCTCTTCCAGCCTTTTCTATGAATGTGGTACTGAGGAATCGAACCAAACTCCCAGCCCTCTAGTATTACAGTCTCTCTCTCTCTCTCTCTCTCTCTCTCTCTCTCTCTCTCTCTCTCTCTCTCTCTCTCTCTCTCTCTCTCTCTCTCTCTCTCTTTTGTTTTTTTGCTAGTCCTGGCTTGAACTCAGGGCATGAGGACTGTCCTTGGGTTTTCTCAAGGCTAGAGCTCTACCACTTGAGCAACAGAACCCCTTCTGGCTTTTTTTTCTATGTATGGGGTACTGGGGAATTGAATGCAGGTCTTCGTGAATGCTAGGCAAGCACTCTAGCACTAGGCCAAACTCCCAGCCCCTAGATTTCATTTTGTCTGTGAATTTTTATTTATGGTGACGTCTTGGGGCAATGTTAAGAAATACTGGGAGATCATCTCCAGGCTAAGTTCTAACTGATTGACAGAATCTTTTCTGGGGTGGTAAGTGGCCCTGTAAAACACCCAGTATGTACCACTAGTGAACATGATACTTCCTATGAAACAATTAAGCAGCCCTTGCTGTTAACATCGGTAGCACTAGGGAATTTCTATTTAATCACTTTCTACTCAGTAGGCATAATTTATAAAATTATATTAGCTAGCCTAGATAAAATTTAATGAAATTCACTAACAATCAACACTTCAGAAGTGGTAATCTCATCAAAAGTACAGTGATTATTATTTTGGGCATTCTTATTTATGTAATTTCTTTGATAATTGTGTGTAGTGGCTACTTAGTAGTTTAATCTGCACCGATATTTTGGAAATATACATTTTAAAGCTATAGGATAAAGTTGCAATGATAAAACTATGGAAAGTTTTAAGAGCCTCAAATGAGAGGAGATGTATTATATGGGTTGGCAAACTGGGACAGCAGGCCCAACCAATCTGTGTCCTGGTTTTGTTAAGTTTTATTGGCAAATAGCCAGGCCCACTGAGCTCAGAGTATATGAGCCTGCTTTGGTGCCAAGAGTATAGGCTGAAGTGGTTGTAACAGAGCCTTGCAAAAGACCTTATGACACTCAGTGCCTAAGGTATTTACGTTCTGATCTGTTACAGAAAAAGTTTGCTGACTACTAATGGATTCAAATGTTAAAGGAGCTGACATTTATTGATCATTCTCTGTATCCAAGGAGCTGTGATGGACAGAACACTTTGAATGGCTCTTTTAATCTAAAACAAAGCAAAGGGTTCATCTGAAATAGTGGTTTTAAATCGTGTTTCCTCATTAAAACCAACCAGATAGAGAATATTTTTTTATGTTTAAGGTTTTTTAAATTTAAATTTCATTTTCATCAGTTTTCACAAAGGAATTTCATTGTGACATTTCCATGTACACATATGTTATATCCTGATGAAATTCACTCCTCTATCACTTTCTCTCATCTTCTGTCGCTGTTCTCCCCATCCCCTCGCACACGCATGTGTGCAAGTGTGTGTGTGTGTGTGTGTGTGTGTTGGTGCTGGACTTGAACTCAGGGCTTAGACATTGTTCCACAGCTTTTCTGCCCACGGCTGGCATTTCTACCACTTGAGCCACAACTCCATTTATGACTTTTGTGTGTGGTTGAATAATGGGAAATATGATTCTCATGGGCCTTCATTCTTGGGATGGCCCTAAATGTGATCCTCAGATCTCAGCACCCTCTGAGTAGCTAGGAATATAGATGTGACCAATTGATGCTTGGTTCCATTCCCTTTCTTAAAAGAATATCAACAAATTTCATGATTTTGCTTTTATATATTCACATAATGTATATTTATCCTCCTTCATCTGTGTTTAACCTCCCAGCTCTTTCTGAAATCCATCTCTCACCCAAATCTTTTACACATTCTTGTTATTCATTTTTTTAGTGTATATTTATTACACAAAGAGGACTAAAGCATTCCAGATTTACATATACAATGCTTTGGTCAGATTAACACCCTCTGTCACTTTCAGTGACTTTCCTTATGCATTTTCATGCACATACACAATGCATTTTGATATTGCTCACTCTCTTACATTACTGGTAGAGTTTTTTTTTTAAAAAATCTTCCATTCAATTCAAAAAGTGACCTGCATGGGATCTGGGTGTTACATATTTTTTAAAACAATTCAGTCAAGTCTAATGTAAATCAGGATGGATAAACATCGATCCAGACTATTATTTTGCACTTGAGCTACTTGCTCTTCTAAAGGTTAGGTGATGCTACTACCCAGTTTGATGTACAGTGACTTGACTACTACATAGGAAATCAATATTTAAATTTAACAAAATGAAAAATAAATTTTCAAGGAATAGTGGTTGATATTTCAGACTGGGTGTGCCCTTTTAAAGTCACAAGCCAATAAGATTCTTGATGATGAGAATTCTAATTTGTGTGTGTGTGTGTGTGTGTCTGTGTGCATGTGCACCCTGGGACTTGAACTCAGGGCCTGGGTGCAGTCTATCACCCTACTACTTGAGCCACAGCTTCACTTCTGGCTTTTTTGGCAGTTAATTGGCGATAAGAATCTCAGGAACTTTCCTGATTAGGCTAGTTTCTAACTTTGATATTCAGATCTCAGCATCCTGAGTAGGTGGTATTACAGATGTGAGCCATCAAGAGTTATAATTTCTTGCTAATAAAACCTAATAATTTCTTCACAGACATATGGATTAAAAATGAACTAATTGTTAGGTTAACAAAAAGTTATTTGAATAATTTTTTTTCTTTCTTTCTTTCTTTTTTTTTTTTTGTTGATCATGGGACTTGAACTCTGGGCCTAGGTGCTATCCTTGAGCTCTTCTGCTCAAGGCTAGTATTATACCACTTGAGCCACAGTGCCACTTCCTGAATAGTTAATTTTTTTATTTGTTTTATTTTCTTAATGTTCTTGAGCCATCTACTTCATAAAATAAAACCCCATTTAGGTATCTTGTTTATTTATTTTTATTTATTTATTTTTTGGTGGGAGGGGATCCAAGGGCTCCCTTTTATTTTCTTTTTTTCATATATTTTTGTTGTAATTAATAGAAAGGTTACATGATATTTGCCAGATAGAAGGTGCATTAATTCACATACATTGATACCCTTTCACATGTCTTGGTCCTCATTTCCCTTCCTCCTACCCCCACCCCTCATCTTGTTTTCTCCCTTTCCCTATCCAATTTCAAATAACCAAATACAAATATATCTGATATATCAGGTAACAAAGTCAGATACTGTAACAATATGAGATAACCAAGTCTTGTTTATTTTTTGAAAGAGAAATGATCAAGTACATTTCCTGTGTGTTCTAGTGGAAATGAGTAAAGATTTGCATCAATTCTTTTGAATGAACATATCCTTCATGGCTGTTAGAACATCAGTTCACATTGTCACTCTTAGAAGATATTTGGAAATTGGGCAAAATATAGGTAAACTAAATTTGGATTAGCTATAAATAATGTTTCCTAGTTCTATATATGGCAAATGATAATGGTTATCCAAGAAATATAAACTAGAAGGCTTCTCAGAACTTTGTTTTAAATATATTACTGGGATATATCCTTTTTCATTTGGTTGTGGGATTGAGTGATAATTAATATATCACCTACCAATGATTTCTGAAAGCAAGCTTTTATGAATTATTGGAATTTTGCATAGGTGGAAAGTATTTATCAATCTAGAAATTCAGTTTAGCATACTTAATACCAATATATGGCTTGAGATCTTCCTATGCAGCTAGTTTACCTCTAGTAATAATAATTTACAATCTCCTGTTCAGAATGAGTGAAATCATATTTGGACATGAACCCCTCCATCCTTTTTTCCAAAATACACTTTGAACCAGTGCTCAGAAATCTGACTTGACCCCGCCCATTCTCACTAATGTCAAGTTTTCTCTTTTATTCCTAATTTAGTCTAAGTCTGAAGTCTTCTCAATCTTCCAAAATATTTCAAGAATATTTTGAAATCTTTACATTAGAGATACTCTTATAATTTGCTAAAAATAAAACAGAACAAAACACAAAGAAACCAGAGAAAAATCTCTGCATAAATGACAAGTATCCATTGTAGTTTAAGACAGATGTCAGTGGCTCAAGCTTATAATCCTAGTTACTCAAGAGACTGTCTTGTGAATCATGATTCAAAGCCAACATGGGCAAAACAATCTGAGGGAATCTATAGCTATACCTAATGGTAAAGCATAAACTGTGAGCAAGAAAGCTGGGCAAGAGCAAAAGTCATTGAGTTCAAATCCCAGGAGTGCTGCATATTTTCAATTGAGTTGGCAGTACCACTGTGAATACTGAAAGTCACCTTTCCTATCTTGAGCTATGAGCATCTGCTTTTCAGAAATTAGGCTTTTCTCTAAATGACAGATAACATTTTTTTCCTTTGCAGAATATTTCCAAGTCTTGGTCTGCTTCTCCAAATTGTTCATAGCTCAGAGAAGGAGCCCAGATTACACCAGAAATAACATTTTCTGCTGTAAGATATGTCTTTATTTTCAGACAAATTCATTTCAGTCTTCAGAGAGAATGTACCAGGAAGTGTAATGAATATAAAGGGAGTAAAAACAATACACAGGAAAGAAATTAGTATTTACTTAGCATTTAGTATACATGAGGCACTAATGGTCACTTCATACTTGCCACTTAATATACATCAAAACTACTATTGGGTATTAACCCAGTTTTTACTGTACAGAGTTAATTTCTCAAGGTCACACAGTAAGCAATCTGCTCTTCATGGTTCTGTGTAGCTAACAAGTATTTTTTTTTAATTTTTTTTTTTTTTTTGCTAGTCCTGGGCTTGAGCTCAGGGCATGAACCCTGTCCTTGGACTTTCTCAAGGCTAGAGCTCTACCACTTGAGCCTCAGCACCACTTCTGGCTTTTTTCTATGTATGTGGTACCGAGGAATTGAACCTGGGTCTTCGTGCATGCCAGGCAAGCACTTTACTACTAGGCCAAACTCCTGGCCCTAACAAGTATTTTTTAAATTAAAAACCGAAGAATTCTAGATAAATGAATTTTAGCTGAATTGGGAAATCACTTGATTCTTGATGACTTAGAGTACATTATAGACAGTTTTGATGGAGAATTTCCACATCCCTATCAGGAATGTAAGTAATTTTTCGAAATATCTGTGTATTCAGAAGAACTTTCCATTCCTTCCTAAGACAGTAACTTGGGTTTCTGCATGATGTCAACACTCTGAAGCTAAGTCCTTTTTCTTTCGTTGAAGAGTGCAGCTTTGAAAAATTACTGTAGTCTGATGTCTTACAACTTATTGCTGCGCTCTGCAAGTTCAGACATTTTCTGCAGTGAACAGAGAGTACAAATGTAGCTAAGTGTTAATTAAAAAGAACATCTTGAGTATAAACATTAAAAATTGATCACCTTCTGTGAGCAATTTAATTTATGAGCATTAACATATTCTAAGCTGATGTTTTATATTTTACTAGGTATCTTTTAGTGCATAATGAAAGGAAAAAGGAAGAACACTTTACAGGAATGTATTCCAATTTCCTGTTTCTCAGTCTTTGTGAATGTGCGGATACGAAGGTCAGAGAGGCACTACTTCCTAAGGGTTGTGGCTGCAGAAGCATCAAAGTCCCAGCATTCTTGTTTCCCCCATAGCTCTGTTAGCATCGCTAGCCCTGATAACACTAATCGTTTTTTTTGTAGCTCCAGTTTTTCTTTCCTTTTGGATTCCACTAAATCATTAATGAATGCATTTATTTATCGATTTTTCAGCTTGTTGTGTAAGGTGTAGCGGAGTGTGCATATGCAAGAACAGAAAACATTACATTTCATTGCTAAAGTCAGTTCACTCATTCTGCTAGCTTGATTAAGGGAATCCCTTAATCATGATTCTGATAGTGTATTTTGCAAACATGGTTAAATAGAATTCATGTCATATATGATGGGAAGCCAGTGAACTCTGTAGGTCTGTTGACATTATTTCCTAACATTTTTATCCTCCCCACTCCCAGTAATCTAGTAGTCTAGGACTTTTCTGATCTTTCCTAGTCTGCCAGAGTTTGTGAAGTCAATATAGACCTTTTTTTTTTTTCGCTTCTCTTCTTTGCCTCTCTTCTCTCTTCTACAAAACTCCCTGATCTCATTTCTATCCCCATAGTAGATTGATTTGTTCATCTATGAGCAGACAATGCCAGTTGACCATGAAAATGCATGGAGGTAGAAATGTCTCTACTCTCACATACTGTTAAATGATTTCAGATTTTTGAAGATGAAGATTCTCCAGAATCTTCTTATATAAAAAGTCATTTAGCCTGCTTGCAAAACTGACTTTACTGCAAGTATATATTGTTTCATCTATGCACACCAGATGGAAAAGTTTTCCAACAATTCTTAAATATCTTATCATAACCAAGAGAAGATTTTAAAATGGTTATAGGGAAGAATCTTTCATCTTTGTTTTTGGCTTAATTTATTAAATAAGGAAATAGTCTAACGGGGAAATTGTGACTCATGAACACAAATATGGATACTTAAAATCTCAGTTGATGTTCTTGTATAAAAATAGCAATATTTATATTTTAAGCTTGAATTAGTACTTCATCAAGATAAAAGTGTATTGAGTGATTATGGCCTCTGAGTTATTTTAGGAGATGAGTTAATGGCAGGATTGCTAGTGCATAACAGTTAGTGTCATTCTTCAAAGACTGATGTAGGAATAATAAGTCCAAATGAAATTTGAAAATATTAAAAGCATAATGGTATTTGAAAGAGTTTTGTCTAATAATGTTGCCAAGAAAACAAAATATAGTGATTTATTTTAATATCAACTTAATCACCAGAAGATTTATAAACAAATAGATTTAAAAAATAAATATTCCAGTCCAAACAGTATTTGGGGGAGGGAGTTGTAGAGTAATGGAATAAAAATGATTTCTGTTTCCTAAATCCTATAGCTAAATCCAGTTCATAGTACAGGAGATTCTTTTTTGTTAAGATAAAATGGCAGACTTTATTTCTTTTATTTGAAAGATTCTATTAACACTGATTTTTACATCATATTGCAAATGTCATGTTTAACAAACAAGTATTCAAGAAGGGATATCTATATGCAATCACTGGCACATAGATTTTTTTGAACATAATTAATTTTAGCTGAGGATTTGTATGTCAAAAATACATATTAATCTATATAATAAAACATTATGTCTGTAGAGTATATATTCCACAATGGATTTTTGTCTATGTAGTTATGTTTATATCTACAAGACCATGTCCATAACCTTGGGTACCCAAATATTGAGTCATATTCTTGTACTGTTTGGCTCTAATATCCACATATAAGGATACCATGCTCCTTTTGTTCCTTTGGTCGTGACTTATTTCACTCAACATGATTCACTCAAGTTTCAGTTACTTCCCAGTGAATGTACTTCTTATCCTGTCTGTTGGCTATGCATAATCCATATGTATATATATATATATATCACATTTTCTGTATCCATTCATCTATAGTGGGGCATCTGGGTTGTTTCCATCACTTGGCTATTGTGAATAGTGCAGAGATGAACATGGCTGAGCAGGTGTCCTTATATGCCAGGAGTGGTGTGGAGGGATCGTAGGGAAGGTCTATTTTCAGTTTTTAAAGAAACCTTCAAACTGCCTTCCAGAGTGGCTGCATAGTATAGGAGATTTTTTAAAAATTAAAATTATTTTCAGTTTCCTGTGTCTTTGTTTTAGCCTAGGGCTGCTATGTATTTAAAAGAAGAGAGACTCAGGACAAAAACAATTTTTCTATCATCTGATAAATCCCTATGTCTGATTGTTTCTATAACTGTTTCTACATAGTTTTACCAGGTTTCAAAAAGTACATGTACTCTCTGCATTAATAGAATAACTTTGGCATGATTTAAGGTTCATAAAAATCTGATAATATATTATTAATATATTAAAATTTTTCATCAGAAAATTAGGCTCTAATTGGACAATAAAATTCATGTAACAATTTTAATTTTTCAAAAGAAATAATTTAATAGGTTATTAATCTCTCATTGGCCATTCTTTCAGTTTGTACATCAATGGAGCAGGGTTGGAGTTGGGGATTAAAAACAATCACCCCAGTGTGGAGGGAGGGGATTGAGGAGACTAGGAATCAGCAATGTGGCAAACACTGATACAACCAAATCAGCCACTTTGTAGCCAATCATCCTTAGAAATGCACTGCAGAATGGGAAAAATAATTCCCACATCACAGACATATTGAGAAAGCTATGGGAAACAGAATGGAGAACTGTGGGGGCAAAAGTATTATACAATAAGTTATTACAATCTGGGAAATGATAAGGGAAGAGACAGGGCAAGTCAATTTTGTCTTCCCCAGGACCACCTCTACTAGATCATCTAACGGATTATTTGTGCACGTAACAGACATTTATCTAGGATAGCTGTATTAAAGAGGACACTCTTAGTTGTGAGTGAGAGCACTTACATTAGTAAAGAAGAAAGGAATTTACTGGCTCATGAATATAGAAAACTGAAAAAGTACTTAAAAAGATGTCATCAAGAATCTTCATAATTTTCAGCATCTCTTGTCTCAGATCTTGTCCTCAGGTTGTGCCAGTTGTAATAGTTGGTATTGATGGTCAAATTGATTGGTTTGAATAGAAAACCACCTAGGAGCACATTTCTAGGTGAGTGTGTGTGTGTGTGTGTGTGTGTGTGTGTGTGTGTGTGTTTACAGAAGATTAACTAAAGGGAATGTGGGCCATACCTTCCCATAGACTGGGGGTCTACATGGGATGAAATGCATAAAGGACAAGCCCACAGTATAGACATTTTTTCTCACGTCTGCTTGGCTTCCATAATGTGAGCCATTCTGCTATACCACAAGCTCCCTGCCATGATGGGCTGAAACTCCTGAACCAAAAAAATATCCTCCTCTTTTAAAATTCTGGCATTTTGTCACAATGACACAAAACTGATAACACAGCAAAAAATAGCCCCAACAGCTCCAGTCTATTGTGAAGTCCTCCATGTAGAGGTTTCAGAAGGGCAGAGACACTTCTATCTTTGACAGTTCCCATAAAAGTATGCTGAGTCACCCATGGCAGGTTGTATGCCAATAGCTGAGACAAACACAGTGGCTGGAACTTTGAAGGTTTTGATTGGCCAGACTAAGGAGGGTTGGCATATTGTGATCATACCTTCACCAGGAATAAGACAGTTTCTAATAGAACAGTACCCCCATATGTGTTGGGCAGGTAAAATAGTCAGGTATCTGCTATACTGAAGTTGGAAAAAAGTCTCATTTTGGAATGGGTAAATAATAGTCTCATAAGTACTGAAAAACAGGAATGAGTGTCAGTAGATCCACATGAGATTGCTTTTTGAAAAACCTTCAGAAAAGGCTGTACCAGGATGGATCCGCCTGTTTTATGTTCCCTTAGAATCGTAACTTTCTGTAGTCTCCCACTGTGTCCCTTCACTATCAGTTCCTGATAGACTTTTTTTTCGGGATGGGGGTACTTTTTAGGAAGTAAGTGCTAAGGTATTTACTTTGGTTGTCACATTTACTGTCGAATCTCAGCACCTATTATAATGTAGGAATCCCAGTGGGTTTTGCAAATGTTTGACTGGAGAAGTGAATGGATAGATAAGTGGGGAGGCTGTCTTCATTTCTTGTGTTCCTGGGCAATGTCATGGCTGCAGTTCTTCAACTTTCTGCTTCTCTTTGCAGGGTTCCTCTTCTCTCTCTAGGTACACTTATTCTGGGCTTTGAATAGCTTCAGGACACATTTACTCCTGATTTTGTATATTCTTTTAGCCCCAGAATCTCTCAGTATCACAACTTCAAATTTGATAAAGAGAATAAAATTAGGCACATTTTGGGTCAGGTTTTCATGCAAGGTCCCATGATGCAAGGTCTCATCTTTTCAGTAAGTTCTCTGCTTATCAATATATGTATCACCCAACACTCCAGTGATTTGCATAAGGAATCAGACACAGGATCTTTACTGTATCACAATTATGATACTTCCTGTCAACTATTCGTATATACATTGAATAAGTAAGTTCTTGCTGAGATATAAGATGCTAGACGATTGAAAGTGAAGGAGGATACAGGTATCCTGTGATGTTATCATGGTTAGTGATAGATGTTAGTGATGCTATCAGTGTCCTTGAGATCCTTACTAGGGAATCATTCACTCATTAAATCAATACTAATTGAGCTCAGAGTCTCTAGTTAATATTAGGAACTGTGTAAGAAGCTGGAGATGAATGAGATACAGAGTCTCTATTCACATAAAGCGTGCTAAGGTGGGAAAGATGAGCAATTAAAATAATTATTATAATGTGTCATGAGAGCTGTGATAAGGGAAGCAAATAAGAAAGGGATGTAACTTGAGCTAAGGAACTGGGAATGCCTTCCTGAGAATATGGTCATTAGGCTGGCCTGGGAAGGAGGATTAGGTTTTTTTCTAGGTATAAGAGAATTTGTCTAAATAGGGGTCACCATATGGAAAATTATATGAAAATAACCCCTTATCACTCATAGATAGACTATACAGTAACTATATAATGCTACTGGATTATTTATAGTTTCATTTTATCTTTCTCATTTCACTATACTTCATGGAAATCAGTTGTTTATAGTTTGAATCCAAATCAGTTAGAGATTCTTTAATTTAAAACTGTATTCCATGTTGCGGACATGCTACAATTTATTGAACAAATAAATTGAATAATTGAACAATTATTCACAAATAATTGGATTTTTATGCATTTGTCATTAAGACAATAGTGCAAAAATATCATGTTCTTATATACTAGACATTCTGTTTCCTTTTCCTTTGTCTTTCCTTTTTCTTTTCTTTATGTCGGTCATGGGGTTTGAACTCTGGGCCTAGGTGCTGTCTTCAAGATCTTCAGCTCAAGGCTAGTACTCTACCACTTTGAGTCACAGTGTCACTTTTGTTTTTTTGGTGGTTAATTGGAATTAAGAGTCTCAAGTACTTTTGCCTTGGCTGGCTTTGAGCCACAATCCTCAGATCTCAGTCTCCTGAGTAGCTAGGATTACAAGGGTGAGAAACTCATATCTGGTGAGATTCTGTTTTCTTTTTTCTTTTTAATTGTAATGTATAGAGGGGTTACAGTTATATTTGTCAGATAGAAGGTGCATTACCCCTCACACAATAATACCCCTTCTCATGTTTTTGTTTCCATTTCCCTCCCCTAACCCCCTCCCAAATATCTTCTCCCCCTTCCCTTTCCTATTTCAAATAAACAAATGTATATAAAATATATCAGGTAATACAGTCAGATAATGTAACAATATGAGATTAACCAAAGGGCAAAAAAGCGAAGAGAAATAACATGGCACATTAAGAACAACAATCACACAAGATAAAGCTTCTTTTTTTCATTTATCCTCATTCTATATGGCCTGATGTATCTAGGTTTTGCCCTATTGTGGACCTCTGCCAGGAGAGTTCTAGGTTTGTACTAATTATTACAAATGAGGGAAACCATTGAGCCTATGTTTCTTTGGGTCTGGCTTATTTCAATTAATATGATTTTTCCCCAGTCTTTCCATTTCCTTACAAGTGGGACAATGTCATTCTTTCTGATGGCAGCATAGAATTCCATTGTGTATCAGTATGTCTTCTTGACCCAATTATCTACTGACGGGCATCTGGGTTGGTCCCATATCTTTGCTATGGTTAATAGTGCTGCAGTGAACATCTTTGTGCTAGTGGCTTTAGTATGTTCTTGTTTCTGGAGGATTGGGTGGGTAAATGCCAGGTAGTGGAATTGCTGGGTCACAGGGGAGCTCTTTGTTTAGTCTTTTGATGAACCGCCATACTGCTTTCCATAGTGATTGAATGAGTTTACACTCCTACCAACAGTATAGCAGTGATCCCTCCTGGGCATATTCCCCCCCCCCTCCGCCCCAGCATCTGTTGTTATTATATTTCTTGATAATGGCCATTCTAACTGGAGTGAGGTGGAATCTCAGAGCTGTTTTAATTTGTTTTTCTTTTATGACAAGAGATATTGATCATTTCTTCATGTGTCTATAAGCCATTCTTATTTCTTCTTCAAAGAAGACTCTCTTTAAGTCTTTGGCTCATTTTTTAATGGGATGGTTGTTTCTTTGGAGAGATTTTTTTTAGCTCTAGTTATATTTTAGATATGAGGCCTTTGTCTGTTTATGGTTAGTGAAGATCTTCTCCTCTGTAGACTTTGTATTTAACTTTCTAGCTATGTCCTCTGCCATACAGAAGCTCTGCAGTTTAATGCAGTCTCATTTGTCCAAACTTTCTTTAATTTGTTGTGTTTCTTGGTCTTTATTAAGAAAGTTTCGATCTGTACCAAGGAGACCTAGCGTATTTCTTATTCTTTCTTGTAAAGTTTTCAGTGTATCTGCTTTTACCTTGAGGTCTTTGATCCATTTGGAGTTAATCCTGGTGTAGGGTGACATGGAGGGATCCAACTTTAGTTTTCTGCAAGTGCTTAACCAGTTCTGCAAGCACCACTGCTCCTGGATTGGGAGATTCTGTTTTCCCAAGATACTGGTTCTAGGATTATTTGAAATTTTAATAGATGTATCAATTGCTTCCCCAAATGTTACAGCAATTCGTATTTCTATAAAAGTTTTAAAGCTAGCTTTTTAGATCATTTTTATTTCCAAATCATTATAAATATTTCTCTTTGATTTTTATTAGTGCATATTAATTTTGTAGAATGTGTGTGCATAGTGACATTTTCATTCATGCATATAATTTACTTTGATCATATTTACTTCCTCATTCCCCCATCCCATTTTCTAACATTTCTTGTCCTTTCATCCTTTTCCTACCTTCCTCCAGATTTCACAGATGAGAGAAAACTGTATTATTTGTCCCTCTGAGTCTCATTTATTTTAGTCAACTTAAAATTTACAGCTGGTTCTGTTATTTCAAGAAACCTTGTTTTACACATTCTCAATGATTAGCAGTTTACATTTATATATTGCAAAAATAAACATTTACTGCCATTTCCTTTCAGCTTCGTTTTTCCTTTTCTTATTCATTTGTTATCTGTAGTTATACTTCCAGTATTATTCTCAATGTTAATTGTCTGAATTTTTGCTGTTACATGAATGCCTTATTTTAACTGGGCTGGTAAATTATATTTTGGATTCTTCTTATGACAATTTTGGTTAATATGTATTAATTTTAATGTTAATGTGGTTCAATGTGATATTTCAAACTATGCATATAACATTCTGTGATCAAACCCAATTTTCCTTTATCCAATAATTCCCCTAACCCTGCACCCTTCCTAATCTCTGGTAGTTACTAATCTATGTTTAGGTCAGTTTTTTCTAATTTCCATATATGGAATAGTTCTCTTCTGTATCTTGCTTATTTCATTTAGTACAGCCAAATCTCCCTTGATACAAATGGCAGGACTTTATAGCTAAAAGAAACTCCCATATCATTCTTACCATGGAGGACCCAATGCCAGGGTCCATTCAACTTCACACATTAATCCATTGATGGACACGTAAATTGACTCTGTACTTTAGCTATTGTGAACAATGCAGCCGCACACATGGCTACGCAGGTATTTATTTTATAGGATAATTTTATTTCCTTTACATATGATATCTGGAGTTTTTTTTTTTCAAGATTTTGGAAGGATCTTCTTTTCTCTCTAGGACTGTAGTTGGCATTCCATTATTTTATGGTTATGTAGATGAGAAGATAAGCCTTTTGAATATTTCTTTCTTTCTAAAAAAATACATTAGTTTGTTCTTTCTCTTGCCGTCTTGTAAGTTAGTTGTAAAATTTTTATTGAGTTTAGGAATCTTGCTTGAACTGGCTACCTGTGTATCCATCTGAATCTCCACAAATACTTCAACTCTGTTTTCTTCTGTCAATCCAGGAACACACAGAGTCAAGTGCATGATTATAGTCTTTCCCCAAGCTGTAATATTTTGTCATCCTCATGTTATGTCTACATGTTCTCGTGTTTTCATCTTGGGATTTTTGACCCTTAATTTTTCAATGATATTGTCTTTTTAACTTCCAATTTACTACTTTGAATATCATCTATTTATTTGTATACTTTAGTTTAAAAAAACAGATTTTATTTCCTTTTATAGACAGCGTTGTGATCCTATCATAATATATGTGTTGGGGGGGCAGGAGTTTGGTCTAGTGGTAGAGTGCTTGCTTCGCATGCATGAAGACCTGGGTTTGGTTCCTTGGTACCACATATATAGAAAAAAGTCAGAAGTGGTGGTGTGGCTCAAGTGGTAGAGCATAGCCTTGAGAAAAACCCAAGGATAGTGCTCAGGCCCTGAGTTCAAGCCTTAGGACTGGCAAAAAAATAATAAAAAGTATGTGGTGAAGGTATAAACAGGTTTGATGAGGTAATTGAAGGTTTCTGGGGTCTTAATTCTTTGTGACTACTACCCTTATGAGAAGAGGAAGAGACAACATAGCACAGAGGAAAGGCATGTGGGGATTCAGCAAGATGGCAGCAAGCAGCAAGCAGCAAGCACCCAAGGAGGAAATACATTTCCTGCAGTGCATAAGGACTGCATGCTTCTAGAACTGTGAGAAAAGGCAACAACAAACTTTTGTTGTTTAAAATATTGCTTGCGGTGTTATGTAGAGTTGAATCAATTAATATAATTCTAAGATTTATTTTGATTGTAGTATACAAGTTGAATTCATCTTTTTAGTACTATTTCTAGAAGAAGAAGTGATAGAGAAATATTTTGTTTTGTGTTGACAAATGTGCTGTTTTTTAACTCCATTTTGCCAGAGACTTTTTCTTTTCTGGAGTTATTGCCTAAGTTTCCTTCTGCTCGCTAAAGTATCACTTTTGGGTGTCTTCTTTTTTTCCTTAGCTGTGAAGTTGAGCACTTGGCCAAGCTCAGAGCAAGGAGTTCCAGTGCCAGGGAATTAAGTTATTATGGGGATAATGAGATGAAATTCAGTTGAAAGGAACTTAAACTGATGCTCTATGCTCATTTCTAGAACTAAAGGCAAACAAAAATTATCTATTATTCTTGTCCTAGAGGTGCCATTGATATGACATTAGGTTTTTATTTACATGTTATAAGCTACAAGGAAAGCACCAAAGTCCAGTGCAGCTTCCACTACTAGTAACTAAGCCTGGGCTCCTGAGAATAGTTTCCTTAACCTTGGTGTGGCCTAGTTTCTTTATCATTAGCAAGGGACAATAATACCTGCCCTAGTTGCTTCACAGAGTTGTTATGAGACAAAAATGAAACAATTGAATGAATTTTAAAGTGGTATAAAATATATGTTATGGTATGACAATGTCATCAAACACAATGCATTTAGAACATGAAAATACAAACTTCCCTTTACACATGATGATTTGTTTTATATAATATATTTCTATTAAAGGCATTGTTCCCCTTTGATTTATCCTCCAAAGGAAGAAAGAAAAATCCATGGGTCATAAATTTTTACTAGATGGGAAGTACTTTCAAACAGATGATTTTTTGAAAAAAAAAAAAAGATTATCCCCGTTTCACAAATGAGGAAGTGTTGTTAAGTGCCTGAGCAAGAATCTGAACTCAGCCTGCATCTCAACATGTGTTATAATAATTTTGCAGTTACTCACATTCTCAGCTCCTTTGCTTTGATTTCTGTCTTTTTGATCAATTCCATATTTGTGTGCATACCTAATTGCCTCAATATCACTCTTTCATCATTTTTTTTGCCAGTCTTGAGATATGAACTCAGTGCCTGAGCATTGTCCTTGGGCTTTCCTCAAAGCTAGAGCTTTTATCACTTGAGCCACAGCACCACTTCCAGCCTTTCCTATGTGTGTGGTATTGAGGAATCAAACCTGGGTCTTTGTACATGCTAGGCAAGCACTCTACCACTAGGCCATACTCTGGGGCCCTCATTGTTTTTAAGTGTTGTCTTTTATCCCATCCTACCTTCTTTACTGGTCCTGCTTTATTTACTCTCTCTTCTTCACAGGTAGACTTAGCCTCCATTTCTTCTTTGCATCATACTTTGATTTTGTTCTTACCACCCCATTTAGAACTGTTCTCTGTGTCCTCAAATCCTACTGAACATTTTTAGCAATTATCTTGTTTGATTTCTCAGCAACATTTAATAAGTACTAGAAATGCTTATTTTCTTGTATGTATCTATGAATTTCCCTTTCCTGCTTTGTTTTTTACATCTTTAGTAGAGTTTTAGACTTCCCCAAAGGCTCCTTTCTTTTCTTCTCTTTTATGTACATACTGGGGCTTGAACTCAGACCTTACACTTTCACTCTGCTTTTTTGCTGGTGTTCTATCTCTTGAGCTATAGCTTTTTTGTTTTAAATTATATTTTTATTATCTTTGAGTAGTAATACAAAAGGTTACCATTCCATCTTGATACATCAAGATACATCTTGGTGCATTTTCATCATACTTCTCCATCTCTCACCACCCATATACTCTTTGCTTTCTTTCCTCTCACTTAATATAGTGATTGAATTCTTAGCCAGTGCAATAAGTCAAGAGAAAGAAATGAAAGGGATACAAATAGAAAAGGAAGAAGTCAAATCATCCATGTTTTCTGTTCTGTACTTAAAAAATAGTAAAGAATGCATAAAAATCTTAAACACAAAAATACTTTCAAAAAGTCACAGTATATGAATTAACATTCAAAAATCATTGTTTGTCCATATACTAATAATGAACTTTAAAAATATTTTTATTATCCTTAAGTAGTTGTACAAAGGAGTTGCCATTCAACCAAGCAATATATGAATACAGTGAATCTTGATCAGTGTTACTCTCGATATTCTCACTCACCCTTCCTAACTTATCCCTTCTCTCACTTTTGTTAATTTTGTAGGATATATATTGAATTTCTTGCCATTTAACCAAGCAGTTTTTGTATACAATTCATCTTGAGCTATATCATTGCTTCAATACTTTCATCATTCTTCAACTCACTCCTTTCCTTATTTTTCTTAATTTTGTGATACATACAATGAGTTCTTGACTGCATTCTCCTCACTTTACCCCTGCCTCCTGAGCTCTACCACCCCTTGCAAGTACCCATATATTGATACCTATTTTGCTGGACTTTGATTTTAGTCTTTTTACAGAATTATACTATTTGAGCCCTCCATAGGGTCTCTTACACTTTAGTTAATTAATTTGTAATGGCTTGCATACCACCCAGTGTGTTTACTTACAGATTCATAGGAAAATTCTAGCTAGTACAATGAGGGAAATCATGCAACTTTCCTTTCTGTGGGTCTGGCTTATTTTGCATGATAACTTTTTTCCAAGTCCATCTATTTCCTTATGAATAATACAATATCATTCTTGCTGTTGGATGAGTAGATTTCCATTGTGTATATATACACCAACTTTTCCTGTTGTATTCATCCATTGAGGAACATCTGGGCTATTCCATGTCTTTGCTATGATACTTCTTGAGCTACACTTCTGTTTCTCTTTTCTTCCTTTTTAAAATAGCTTTTTGTTGATTAATTGGCAATGAGTCTAGAATATTTATCTGACCCCAATTTGCTTCAAACCATTTTTTTTCAGCTCTCAGTCTCCTAAGGATTATAGGCATAAGCCACGGGTTCTTAGCACCAAAGATTTCTTTTTATCTCTACTTTTACAAATATAAGTATTTCTCTGGAGGCTTAACTATTTGCATTCATTTCATTATTCCAAGGAGATCAGATATTGTTAGCTACATGTTGATGGCCTAGGAATCATTTAATCTAGTTTAGATTTCTCTTATGACTTTTAAGTACATACATCTGACTTAATGGATATCCTTATTAAGAGGTCTCATGGGTTCTTCAGCTTTACCAGTTCTACAATGGAATTTTCCAGAAACAAAGTAACCAGAATCACTACTTAAACAGCTGATTGTTTCAAGCATCTCAAGAGTTTTCCTTGATTCTCCCTAGCACCTTCTTTCAATCAGTCCTCCACACATGTAAATAGCCTCAAATCTCTTCATTATCTAATAGCCTTAAATCAATTCATTCTCTTTACCATTTTAGACATCATTGAGCCCAGGCAAATACTACCTGTTTATTGCTTTTGATTCCTCCTAGTTCATTCTCCATTTAGCATCTAAAATAAGCTTCAAGTCTGATGGAAGACTTAAAGAAAAATGGTGGTATCTGATTGGTTCTTTCAGGTGAAACAGTTCCTGCAGGCCTTCTTTCATATCAATTCATGTAAGGACGAATGGGGCCAAGCAGGGAAAATTAGAACATGGTGACTCCTGAAAAAGATTATTAATGGAGAGTGTAAATAGTTTCCTAAAAGGATGTGCTATTCATTCTGCTTCTCCGATGTAGTTATTACCCTGAAGCTGAACAGGAGGCTTGAATGCTCCTTATGTCTGGCCCTGGCTTAGAAGATCTGAAAGTATGGGTATCTTTTAGTATGGATATCTCAGCAGTAGAACCTGAGCCCCAGTTCTATGCTAATATGCAATAATGTTTTTCTTATCATTCTCTTTCCCCAACATTCAAAAGTTGCTACATGTATTTCCAGTTATATCCATGGTAAAAGGAAAAGGTTTCAACATAGTTCTAACCAAGGTCCGTCATTTTCAATTAGATGTAATGCAATAAAAGCCTTTATATCTGCACTTACCCTCCCCTAACTCACAAGCACAACTCCACTCCTCTGCCATCTCTTTGAGAAAGTTGTGGCCAGCTTTTAGACTAGAGTTTTTGTTTTTGTTTTTATATTCTAAGCATACAGTTGCACTCAGCTTTGGCAAAGCTCATTTGGGTTTAGTGACCCAATATTTTTCATTATGAAATCACGTTTACATACCTTAAACATTAAACTATGTAAAGTCATCGTAGGTTCCCAATGTCTTTCAGGAAAGCCTGAACAATCATCTCCTTAACTGGTATCCCTGTATCCAGTCTACATACTTTTCAGTCTCTTCTCCTCTTTTTGTTATTTCAATCTGTAACTGAGTTCCTTATTTAAAGTATTCAACAATGATTTCATGTATATAAGAAGTCTAAAGGCTTTGGCTGATTGACAAATTCTTTCAACTCCTCTCCTTTACCAAACTACATACTCACCTCATGTTGAATTACATGAAGTCACTGAGAACAGCATCATTGCTCCTTTTCGCCTACACCTTTGGAAATGCAATCTTCTGTCCAAAGTTCCTGTCAACCCTCACCTACAAAGCACTGTGTTGTTAGACCCAAAGCCTTAGGAATCTCCCCAGACTTGGATTAGATTTCACTATTAATTTCTTGACATATTTCTGTTATCTTAAAGTCTACCTTTTTATTGTAATGTATAGAGGGGTTACGGTTATGTGTCTACCTTTTATATAAAATCAGATGACCTTTGAGCCTTTCATAAGACTTTCTACATTGCTCAGTAAATGATTAGTTAGAAAGGTACATATGTGTGTGTCTGTCTTTCAGTATTTCATTTCTTTAGCCAAGTGTAATAAATGAAAGAATAAGAAGAGCTTTGTTGTTGTACTGTTGTAATCCATTCACGTGAAACCTACTTCCTAAATCATTGACTATGTCCCCTAAATTCACTAAACTGACAGTTTATTTGTACTAATGCTATGTCTGCCTTTATTCAGGCAGGCTGGGCATGGTCATGGTAGAAGCAGAATGAAGAGGGGAGGGAACATGTTAGCAAATGAGAGAGCTTTTTTTTGCCTGTGAGGGCCTTGTTCACCTAATTCCCTCCATCTGCCTTTCTGGTGTCCCAAGATTACTACAAAGGAAGCCAATTAAAAAGAATGGGTATATATGAAAAGAAAGCCTATCTTCCTGGTTTTCTGCAGTCTACTGGGGATATTGTACTTTGACCCTCTTCATCTGAGAAAGTGCCAGTCCCAGGTAAGATGAAAGTTCCCACCACATCAAATCATTCATATAATGAATACATATGCACCAAAGGATAGACTCTGCTTCACCCCTGCCTGAACCTTCTGGCTTCCCTCCTGGCAGTCCCCATTTATGTCACTGCTGCTAGTTTGTAGCCTTGTACCTTCCCTGCTACCATTCTGCTTGTCCACATAGCTGCAAGAGGCTCCTGCTGTTCCAGTGAGCCTAATTGGAGGCTTTTTTTGCAGCAATTTTAGGGCAACCCTGGGCAGGGTTTAACCCCTTCATAGTTGTCCTGATTCAAGGTCATGCAAGTAGAGAATTATATGATATTCATGAATACAGCATAACATTGTTCATAAAGCAACATCTTGTTATTTGGTTTTAAGATGACTCTGGATTTAATACTATTTCAGGGAATCATAATACAGTAACACGGAGGAACTAAAACATACACCAAAGGAATAGAGAGAAGAGAAAAATTCTTTACTTTGGATAAGCTTGTTTTCTAATCAGGGGCTCATGGTAATATGATTTGCAATCGCAAAGAACTAGATACCTTGGAGTAAAATCAAACTTTTAATTTTAATTTTATCTTTTCATGACAGTCCTAGGGCTTGAACTCAGGTCTTGGAAGCTGTCCTTGAGCTCTCTGTGTTCAAGGCTAGCATTGTACAGTTCTACTTTCTTCATTTTAATTTTAATTGAGCTTTAAAGTAATTTTACACAAAATGTCACATCACGTGCTTGTACCACACACTTCATTGCATGTGTATGCATTACTTTTATAAAAAAATCTCAAAAGTTATACTACCTTTCTACCTAACAAAGAGAAATAGATGCAGCTGCAAAATACATTTACATACAATCATCTAGATTATATATTTCATAAGTAGACCTTGATACATTTCATTCAAAATTTAGATAATTGAAAAGTAAAAATCATCATATTCTAGGCAATTTGAGTTTAGATAAATCACAGTGTACAATCAAAACCTATGGTAACATTTAAATTTGTTTGGTGATATGCCTATAAATAGGTAGTGTATAATATCATGCCCTTTACAGAGGAAGTATTTGTTGAATCTGTGGGATATAGATAAGGGTGAGGAAGGAATCACGGAGGGGCTATATGATGATGTTATGTCTTGATTTAGACTGCGAGATCAATGCAGAGTTTCTGGAAAAATATGTCTAATGTTCCAAATGAATCATTTATGGGTATTCTGATAAATTATGGAAATTATTAGGCTGAAAGTACTTTGTGCCATCTGTATTTGTTTCTAATGATTTTTTTCATAAGAAAATAAAAAATTTCTTTCAGACTCTGTAAATCAAATGTATCAATCATTTTCCTATAGATTTAGGTTTTTTTCCCAAAAGTTATTTTATATACAGCCTTCTCCAATAAGGAGTTCTTAAACAAAGGCTATTCTTACTCTGGGTAATGATGGTTATCTTCACATGTATTCTAGGGTTCATATTGAGCATAGTGAAGGAGCCAAGGAAGGCATGCATCAACTGAGAAGAAGGTGAGAAATTCGCTCAACCATGGCCCAGTGTGAATTAATAGAAGGAAGTGCAGAATTGCCCTAATGGGCTTTAGTTTCAAGAGAATGAGAAACTATAGCTGACTTCTTCCTTCTCCCAAACTCCCTGGGGTCAGCCTGACACCATCCAGTTCTGAAATTTGGTACATTCCTACCTAATTCCTTTTTAGAAGCACCAATATCACTGACTGCTTAGCTGCTAGTTAACATCCTCATTATCAGTTAACACCTTAGGAGGGATTTGTATACAATCTTCTGGGAGTGAGACCCAGTAGGAAACAGAGCTTCCTGCTGGTTTATGCATCTCACATCTTTTACTCAATTTATGCTCATCTATTATGCCCTGGAGGGCAGTAACAGTATATTTTCATATTACAAATGTGGAAAGTCTGGAAGAGAACAGAGAAAATGACTTGTCTCATGTCACAGAGCTAATTAAAGGAAAAGCTGCATCTGGGTCCTTTGTCTCTGACTCCCCTGAAGCCTGTAGTTTCCAATTCTGAGGAAGCCTCACCAGGCAGATGAAATTCTGCCAGGACACCATCTTGGCTCTTTTTTTTTTTTCTTCCACTTCGAAGGTGCTCTCTGCAAGGACTTTCAAAATACCCAAATCAGCTTTCAGTGTGACCCAGGACCCAGCATTTGACAGATTAGCACAAGAAGCTAAAATGTTAATATCTTGCTATAAGACTGACACATTCAAATGTGGCACTTCTTAGTTTCAGAACTTTTGGCTATTTATACTGATGAATACTTGATTTTTCTTATAAAGCTCATTCACAGAAATCTTCTGTTAAGTTCTTGGATTTCTATAGGAAACAAAGGCCACACTTTTCATAAGCAAATTTGGAGAGATTTAGAGTTAATGTATATCTGGAAAGACAGTTTTAACTCCTAATAACATTTCTCTTATAGACAAACAAAATTATATAAAAACACTTTCTAAAATTGCTTTGCACATATTTTTAAAATTCTTCTACCATTGGGGCCTTCACCAGTGTGAACATTTGATTCTATTTAAAGCATCTCTTAAATGGTTTGGACATATACCAACCAAACCAAACCAAACAGAGCAACTAATATAACACTAACGTGCACATTGTCAAAGTGGCAGAGAGAAAATGCCCCTTTTTTCTACTTACCTTTAGATTCACTAGCTGAAACTCTCGTAACAAAAGGCAGATTAATAAGGGGTTGGTGAGGCTAAGGCATACGAATTTAAGTTTTATATGGCATAAGAACCATTAAAAAAAAGCCTGGAAGAAGAGATTAAAACTGAATGCTCTTATGCTGTATTTTCTGATGAATAGAAGGTCATGAAAAATTTGACAGGCACCAAAAAGACATGGGATAAGGGAACTTCAGAGAGACTTTGTGTTTTTTCTCTTTGAGATTGGGATACTCCTCTTTTCTCCTGGGAGAGCCAAGTCTCCTCTCACAAGGTGGTCTCATGGATTTGTGCTAGAGGTAGGAAGAAAAGTTCTTCCTATACTTGTTGTTTCATCTTTAGCTTAAAATACTCAATATTTTGCACTATTGTTTTACCATGCAAAAAATTGGGGAAAAAAGAGAAAGAAAATAACCACCCACCTATCATAATCAAGCTATTTAAGATTAAAATGCAATGATTTTTTTCCCCACAGACATAAATACCTATTTTTTATACCTGTACATGCTAATAAGGGATCGAAACCTGTGGATACTTCTTGGGATGTTGCCAAATGTGGTGTGTGCAATGACTCCTCATCTTTTGTGCCCATGGCACACCTTATCTTGCACAGAGCCCAGAATAGGCTCCAAAGTAACCATCAACATAGCATGTGAAATCACCAAATCACCAGGCCATTGCAGGAGTGATTCTACTTAGGAACTGTCCTGTGTCCTCATTATTTTTCATTAATTTCTTGCATTCATTTCTCTAAATCCTTAAGAATTATTAGAAATGATAAATCCTTAAGAATTATTAGAAATGATAAAGTTGCTTTAGTGTTAATTGTATGTTTTTCTACTGGATTTGCTGTTATGAGTAAAACTGTGACTAATACCTTAGTATTGAAAATTTAATGGAAACTGATTATTTCCTAGAGAAATATACCTAGGTTTTTTTGACATAGGCATACTGGATCATGGATTGAAAACATTTTTATAACTTTATTTTATTTAACCAATCTACTTTCCAGAAAAATTAGACCATTTAATAAAAGGTCATACAGATAATGGTTTCAATGAAGTCTATCAGCATAAACTTATTACATATTTTATCTTTGCTAATTTGCTAAGAGAGGAAAAAGAATGTAGTTCCAATTTGCAATTTTTTCCTACTAATGAGGTAGAATATCTCTTTGTATGTTAGCCAATACATGAATGAATTATTTGCATATTATAAATATAGATACCCTGTGGATGATCTTATTTCTCAATTTTAATTTAGCCTGTGGTGTCTATTATCATCATGTGGAAGATTTTAAACTATATTTTATTATCTTTAAATAGTTGTACAAAGGGGTTTCAATTTAACATGTCAATTTATATGTGTGATCCATTTTGCTCAGTGACACCCCTTCCATCAAAATTTCAATTTTTTGAAGTCAAATATGCATAATGTTGTGATTTGTAATTGTATTTTATTATATCTTAAATTTAATTTTATTATTATGTAGTTATAAAGAGAGGTTAAAATTTCATGTCAGGTTATGAGCATAACACATTTTGTTCAGTGTCACTCCTTGTATCATTCTTTCTCCTCCTGTCTTGAACCTCAAGTCACATAGTTCAGTTTTTACATAATGAGAATCCTTTGTGATTTTTTTCAACTTCGTATATTTAGAAAGATTTTCCTGTCCATAGGGAAGAAACTTTCCTTTGATTTTCTTCTAGCTTACTTTAGATTTAAGAAGAATGAAACATATCATAAGAAAAAATATTAAAATATGTAAATGCCTTGTATAATAGGACAGACTAAGGAGAATGCAATACAATAGAATGAAGTACAATAATACTTCAACTGAACTGAGGAAAAAACTGTTTAAATATGGAAATCTCTGCCCCCATCATTATATTAAACTGAATCTAATTCTTTGGGTCCATGAAGGTTGTTTTCATTACTGAAAGCTGTCTTTTCAATGTTAACTGGCATGTTCATTATTGACTACTGTTCAGAGGATCTCCTTTACATCTTCTAATCTGGTAGGAGTGATACCTGGAACCTGCATGTTGGATTCAGGAGAGAAGGAGAGAAGGGTCTGAGAAACAGCAAAGGTATGAGATGTGGGACTCAGAACTGTGTGCATCAGATACTGCCAAGACCATCACCAGAATGATTTAGTGTAAAGCTTATATTAGCATCTGATGCCCGTGAACAGACTTTCAGAACTCCCTTTGATTCTGTCATACTATCTTGACTTTTAATATCATCTACTCCCTCTCTGTATACTCCAGACTAAGCTAAAACCCTCTATGCATTATATTGCCTGCCTCCCACATTAAGCTCCATTTCATCAGAGCCAAAGTTGCTGACTTATGCTTTCTGTAGCAGGAAATGTGTCTGTTTCCTAGCAATAATAATGATGATGAATACTAGTGTTGGGTTATTTAACCCTAACAATCAGCTCAAAATATAGATAATTGTATCTTGTTATTTTTAGGGGGTGGGGCTTGAACCCAGGGCTTCACGTTCTTTTCTGGCTTTATTTTTTCATTAGTGCTCTACTACTTGTGCCACACCTCCACATCTGGCCTTTTGCTGGTTAATTAGATAAGTCTCCTGAATTTCTCTGTACAGGATGGCTTGAAATATTGACTCACAGGTGTCAGCCTTCTAAGTAGCTAGGATAATAAGCATGAGTCATGAGTACATGCTTACAGGTATATTCAAATGCCCAGAGAAGTAAGAAGCCTCGACAGGGGCACGTACCATTGCCTAAGATCTTGATGGGATGATTTCTTAGTGCCAGGCATCGTTTTAGGAACATTATCTCACTGAATAACCACAACACTCGTCAGATCATTTTAGGATTGTACGGAGGCTTAGGAAGACTAGGTATTTTCTTTCCAGTTCACACACAAGCTGCAAGGTAGAATTAAGACTTTAAGCCAGGTATAGAAAATCTATAGACATCTTTCTTGTTTCACTATTTGCTTTGCTACTTTAAAAAGTGTATGCGTGATTCAAATCCAGCCCTGATGTCAAAGCCCATGCTTTTCCTCAAGGGAGATTCCCAAATAGGAGTCACCAGTGAGGTTTCTTTAGGTGTGCTTCATCGCATGAAACTCAGAAGTGAATCTCAAACCCATGAAATCAATCGTTTCTTACCATTTAATTTACTTCATTTCATTTAATTCTTACTAATATAATCTCCTTGAATGGAAAAAAAAGTGGAACAATTGTGTTCATGGCTATGAAATGTCAGAATTCCAGGCAGAGAGAATAGGGATGGCTTATCTCTGCACCCCAATCTTAGGGTCTTGTCAAATCTGTGCCCAATTAATCTAGAACACCGATTCTCAAGGGTAGCGTCCACATAACCTGGAAATTTACAAATTCTAATGTTCAGGGTGCTCTCAGATCAACTGAAGCAGATAACGGAAGCAGCAGGGCTCCGCAGGTGACATTTCCCAGCCCTCCTGTGGACTCAGATGCATGCTAAACTTTGAGAGCCAGTAATCTAATTAATGGATGTTTCCTTCATACTCGGCAAAGATAGATCAGCTGAGACTGTCAATCAGAGCACCTTTGCAAGCCTTCTTCAGGTGACTTGAGCTTGATACCTGGGGTTCCAGAGGGAGATGCATTTAAAGCAGTAACCCTCAAACAAGAATTCCAAGAGAATCAGGTGGAAATTGTGTGGACTTTTCTGACCAGAATTCAAGTCACTTGATATCGCTGTCACTCTGTCTTATTGATTGAAACAGTCATTAGTCTGCTCACATTCACCAGATGGGGATAAAATGAACAACCCTACCTCTAGAATTTGCCTGCTGGCCAGATTCCCATGTGCAGAATCTACTTTGATATGCCCTAAATTGTCGTTATGGTTGACATCAGGCTTAGATCAAAGGACCATAGAAATGTGACATGAATAGTTTGTGTTGACTATTTTGTGACAGAAATAATTTGATAGCCACTTAATAATTTAATTATACACCCCTTAAGAGAATGCCATAAAAGTTTTTTACATAAGTAACTGAAAACTATGACTTAAAATCTATCTATCTGTCTGTCTATCTATCTATCTATCTATCTATCTATCTATCTATCTATCTACCTACCTATCTATCTATCATCTAGTTTTGTATGTATGAGAGGGTACTAGGGTTTGAACTCAGTGTCTCACCTTTGCTAGACATCCCCAACTCTTTTTATATAGGGCTTCACATTTATGACTGGGCTGGTCTGAACCAGCTATCCTCCTAACTATGCTTCCCACATAGCTTTATTTATTAGGTATCCACTATCAAACCTAACTCCTTATTAATGGTTGAGATGGGATTGCACCAGTTTTGTCTCAGGGTTGGTCTTGAACTGCAGTCCTCCAGATAACTTCTGTAGTAGTCAGTATAATAGATATGAGCCACTATCAGGGATTGTTTAAATAATAATTTATTTTAAGTTTTAAAATTTAATATTGCCATTGCTTACATATATTTTATTTTTAATAATGCTTGTCTTATTATCATAGAGGATGTGATATATCTGGATATCACTGAATTCTGTTTCTTGTTAACGCCTAAGGGACAAGGGTTATTTAATCTGGGAGGAGGGAAGCTGGTGGCCTCTTGACTGGGTCATTAAATTTTAGACAAAAAAATGACACAAGTGCTGTATAGTCACATTTTCTGCATGTCAAGTAACAATTAAAATTTGCCTCCCCTTGGGCCTATGCATAAATTTTTAGGCGTTCAAGTTTTGTGCTTGTTCTTGGTTTAATTTTCTAATACTACATAAATGAGACAGTTGACCCAAAGGATCATTCTATGTTAAGGAGTTAACACAGATCCTCATGTTGAGAAAGAAATAAAAGTGTAACACTGTTTTTTGTTACGTAGACAATAGATTTAGTAGCTTGTTTTGATTTCTAGTGAATGAGACTTTGGATTCAAACCAAGCATGGATAGGCTATTTGACTTTCTTCTCATCCTCTGAAAATAATGCTCATTTTTCTCAAAGTTAACTGCATATATCTATTTCATACTTAACATGCATGAAATCTTTGTAGTTGCTAAGGTTTCCAGAAACCCTATAACTGACATTAAATAATGGATTGTTACAACCTTGTGTAAACCTCTCATTTAGTGGTTTTTTTCTTTTTAAGATATTTATGTGCATGAGCAGTGGAAAGAAGATGGAGTAGCCCTGGGGAAGGCATTGGGAAGTAAACTATTTTAGTCTCTTGAAGAGGAAGTCATACAGGAATTTGATTTTCATTCTAAGCATTATTCATTGCTATCACCATGGCTTGGGTCTTTCAGAAAATCTAAAGTATTAGGCTACTCTGTTTAGGATTCTAGGGATGATACAGAAAGTGTATATGCATAGTTATTGCTGCATAAAATGCAATAAAGCCATGCAGAACATTCTTAAAAGATTTGAAAATGGTTCTGGCGATCTACAATCTTATACTGTGTATTTCTGAATATAGACACATATATGGGAAAATGTCAGAGGTGAGATAGGAGGGTGTGATGAGGAGAGTAAACAGTCTTCTGAAATATTTCCTCCCCCTCTTCTACTCCTCTCCCTCCCTCCCTCTTCCCTGTACCTCCTCCAGGGGTGGGTACTTGGCTTGACCTCAAGGCCTGGAGGCTGTCCCTAAGCTTTATTTGCTCAAGGCTGGTGTTTTGTCACTTGCACCTGAGATCTACTTCTTACTTTTTGGTGATTAATTGGAAATAAGAGTGGACTTTTTTTCCCTGCCCTGAACTGGCTTAGAACCACTATCCTCAGATCTCAGCCTATGAGTAGCTAGGCATAAGCCAGCTTCATTTTCCTAATCACTGATTCTACTGGAGATTTTTCCTGGTCTTTAGTAGTTTCTATTACATTTCTAGTTATACTGTTTTTATTTTCACCTTTTCACTTCAGCTATTTCTTTAACTCAATTTACTTGTTTTGCTTATCTACTTCACTTATTTATTCCTACATATGGTTATTCCATCAACAGCACCCAAAAGAGTAAGGCACAGTTTCTATTTTCCAAGAGTTCACATGTCATGTCATGTCAAGTACATGTCATGATACGCATATGTACAAAAGCCACAACAGGAGTGGATTTGTATGTTAAAGTGTGTTCGGTAGTCAGAAGAAGAAAAATCTTTACAGGGAAGATGTCTGAGTTGGAGCAGGAAATATTGGGATAGGATACAGTGACAGCCATTTATATTCTCCTTGCAATAGGAGAATGCTTTGAATTTTAATTCCACTAGGTAGCCTATCAGTTATCCTTTTGGGATAAGTCCTATACATGTTGTACATTATCTATGTGTTTATCAATTATTGATAACAATATTCAACAGAAGTTAAAGGCAAAGTGGAATTCTAAGACACAGTGTTAAATAATTCCACATTTCTCTATCAAATCATCAGAGATCTGAGAGTTTTCTCAAATGCATTGCTATGATCAATGTACTCTGGAGCAGTTTGCCTTTGTTTGCAAATTGTAGAAAAATCAATAATCTAACACAGTAAAAATGCATACACACACACACACACACACACACACACACACACACATATATATATATATATATATGTTACCTTATGTCCAGGAGTAGGCATCTTCATGATTAATTTACTAGTTCAATGACATCAGGCATCTAAATTTTATCTATTTTACCTTCTGTCATCTTGGCTCATCTTTAGAAAAACTTTGCTAATGGCCACAGACTTCTAGAGAAAATCCTAGACTTCCCAGTCAAAAAATACTATCTAATAAAAGATTTCTTTTCTGTGTGTGCATCTGTTCACTTATTAAAGAGGTTCCCCTGTGGACTTCTATTCTCAGAATTGTACCACATGTTCATTTAAGCTAGTTACTGATAAGAAACACCTGTGACTGTGATAGCCTAATCAAGTCATACTTTAGTTACATTAACTATCTAGTTGAGTTATGAGCATATATTAAATATTCCTTAATGTATTCTGATTTTTTTCAAATATAACCCTTGTATATAATATGCAATTTGGTTAAAGGAGTCATACATAAAAGATTTGCATTTAAAATTTTTGGGAACAGAGAGTCTTGCATTCAAAACTAGAACAAACCAAATCCAAAACAAAAAGAAAGATTATTTTAAATGCAGAATTTCAGACTTCAGATATCAATGAATTGAAGTAAGGCTGGCTAGAACCCTTCACAACTTATGCCAATATAGTAAGCCTTTTTTTCTTCACCCTTTGGGCAAGGATGACCTTTTTAAAGTTAATTATATATATTAGGAAGAATCTAGCGTGTCTGAGGGACACCGAGTTACTACTCCAATGTCTTTTCCAGATTTTGGGAAGAAATGATTACATATTTAGTAGTCAATTTCTTTTTGTTATAATGGGAGTATAAAAGCAGACATCCAAGGGATTTCTGCCTCTTGATGGAAAGTGAATGGCTGGTGATTGCTGTAAGCTGAGTTTTATCTTATTTACCTAGCACTACTGTCATTACTAGGGAACCATGCCTCACTGTTTAACACTTCATTGTGAAAAATAAAATGTCCAGTTATCACAAAGATACCTTGAGGTGTGAGTTAGCCTTTCATGTGTAAAGCCTCTGCATGTTTTGGTGATGATTTAGGTGAAATGTATTTATTTAATTTCTCTTCAAATTTATCTGTTCTAGTTAACTCAAAACTGGGTTATATTTTACATCTTAGCCAAATTACTTATTATTATTCTGAAAATTTGTTCTGGAATTGAGTAGTGAGTGGTGAATCAGTGAGTGGTTTTAAAGTCTCTACTATATTATGCTCTACTTGCTATTATTAAACTTGTTATAAATCCTACATGAACATTCTTGATGAAAATTATGTGAACTAAGTCCTTCACTGCACTAAGTACATAATATATTCATTAAATCTGATTTTCAGTGATTTCTTCTTCTTATTAAACAGTACACCATTAGGAAAGTTTTTTTTTTTTTTGTGTGTGTGTGTGTGTGTGTGTGTGTGTGTGTGTGTGTTGTGGGGCTTGGACTTTGGGCTTGGGCGCTGTCCCTGAGCTCTTCAGCTCAAATTTACCGCCCTACCTCTTGAGCCACAGCCCCACTTCCCGTTTTCTAGTAATTAATTGAAGATTTAACTATATTCAGTGCTTACAACACTCAGCTTCAGTGGTAGGCTCTAGTCTATACATTTCATCTATATTATCTCATTTGCTACTTGTCAAAGGTCCTATGACTCCATTCCAATTCTGAGATTGTTTAATTACCAAGTATCTGCCATATACAAGACACATTATTTTAGGGCTTCAACATTTTTTTAGATGGTGAAATCAATTACGTTTTTATTAATGTCTATTTCACTTAAATGTTAGTCCAATAATGAAATCTTATAATTTAAACTCTTTAAAAAATCTTTCTAAAGCTTACAGATAAACTTTTTCTCTCTAAGTGTATATTAGCAATTCTTCATTTTCTTTTAGTCTCTGGATTTGGAATTTTCAATTCAAAATATTCTACTGCCACAGGACTTTCAGAGGTGTTGAATTTGCCAATCCGTGGATAAAGGTTTGGGATCCAAACTTGAATTTAGTTCTGTGTCTTGCATTTGCCTTGTTTATATTGAAAATGTACTGATTTTAAAAGTACAAACAGTGGCACTGTCTCTCCAAATGGTTGATGAGATTGTGATTAAAGCTAGTGTTGGAACTCATTAGCATAGCTTAGCCACAGAAACACACTGCAATCTGGCAGATATGCTTAAAATTTGAATTTAGTCCCTTGCTGCTTATCTACTGAAGCATGAAGAACAGATTCAGGGATTCAGAGCCCTATAGTTTTAAGAAAGAAAATCAGTAGAAATAGGTTAAAGAACACATTTTCCAGCAATAATATTGAGGAACTACTGGTATTGATATCATGTTTCCATTGACTATTTTGGAAAGTAGTTGTGATAAGTGTTTATAAGGTGTGTATGTGTGTGTGTGTGTGTGTGTGTGTGTGTGAGAGAGAGAGAGAGAGAGAGAGAGAGAGAGAGAGAGAGAGAGAGAGAGACAGAGAGAGAGAGAGAGAGAAAGAGAGACAGAGACAGAGAGACAGAGAGAGACAGAGAGAGAGGAGAAAGAATGTTGGGGGGAAAATTATAAGCTGTCAATTGTTTTCCTCATTTGTCATAATTAGTATAAACCTTGGTCTCTCCTAGCAGAGGTTTACAATAGGGCAAAACCTTGATATGTAAGGCCATATAGGAAGAGGCTAAATGAAAGGACCTCCAAGATATAGAAACAAGAGTCATATAAGGTGTGACTTGTTCTTAATGTATGATGTTATATCTCATCTCTTTTGTTGTCTTTTGGTTATCTCATATTGCTACAGTATCTTACCTTATTATCTGGTATATTGTATATATGTTTATTTGAAATAGGATATGGAAGAGGAAAACAAGATGAGGGATGGGAATGGGAGGAAGGGAAATGGGGACAAAAACATGAGAAGGGGTAGCAATGTTTGTGAAGTAATGCACCTTCTATCTGGCATATATAATGTAACCCTTCTATTAATTACAATAAAAATTTTAAAAACTCCAAAAAAAGAAATTACAAGTTGTCTCCTTAGAAAAAGATTCTATGGCCAATAGATATTGGCCAGTATCAAGGCTGTAGGCATAATAACCTTGACCAAGCAATGCACATAGCATAAAGAATGGAGAAGATCAAGAATTCTGTTAATAACAGATAAAGTCTATTCCCCCTCCCTCCAGAAAATGAGTCATCAATGATTTTACACATAGTTACTGAACATCTATAATTCATTTTTTAGGAATTTTTAAGTACCTATCAGATACCAGTAACTGAAGTCTACTTGGAAGAAAAGGTCTTCTGATCTTAAGGAGCTTTTGGTTTGCTATGAGAAAGGAAGACATACTACATATGATATAAATAAATAAGACACTAAGTCAAATTTGTTTCAGGAATAGGATTGAGTAGTTTGGAAATATTTATTATTTTAATGGATTGAAACAAGATATAATCATCTTCACTGATGTCAATAAGCTGGACAAAAATTCAACATTTATTCCTGATAAAATGTCTTAGTAAACTAGAATTAAATGAGTACTTCTTTCACATCTCCCAAAATAGTCATGCCAATGCTAACTCTACTGGAACCATTAGAAGTCAGAATAAACTCAGAATCTTTCCCATCACCATTACTGCATACCACTGTTCTGGATGTGTCTGCTAATATGATAAGATGAGAGAAAACAGAAGAGGGTAGAAGGGATACAATGGTAGTTTCAAAAGTCATGACTTTGGAGACCAGTGACTTTCTGCTTCTGTCTTGGAATGTTTCCCTTGGCACTCAATCACTCTACCATGAGCAGGCTATGAGGAAGTCCACATGGACAAGTCTATAATTCCAACTGAGCTCTGTTCGATGTGTGGCAACTTGTACACTTTAGCCATCTTGAAAGCAGATCTTTCAGATTTCACTCAGGCAGCCTTAAATCATCCCATAGAATAAAAAGTCTCTGTTAAATCCTGTTCCAATTTCACTTTTGTAAATGAGTTTGTTTACTTTTGTTTGACACCACTAGGTTTTGGAGTGGTTTATTGAGTCAGTTTTGTAGATAATCAGAAAAGGGTTCCTAAATGTAGTAAAATCCTGAAATATGGCATTGGCTCTGGGCCTTGGTTGCCTTGAGAAAAATCTCAGCAAAATTCTCAACAGTGTCAAGAAAAGTGTAAACAGAAGCCTGGGAGGCTTGGTGAAATGATGGTGAGAAACCATGAAAGAAAGAATGATTTTCTTCTGCTGCTTGGATCCAAGAAAGGAAATTACTTAGAATAGAGGTTTCTCTGCAGAATTAGTCATTCTTTGGTTTTTTTTGGGGAAAAAATCCTACCTCCATTTCATTCTAGGATTTGCAGAGCAGTTTTCCATGTTTCAAAAATAATTTCTCCTAGCTGGCCCTATTTCATACCTTAAGTAGATTATTCTTGAAAATATCAGGCATATGGCTTCTATGAAGATAGCAAGATCAGGGACCAGCACACATTGCAAAAGCTCTAAGTGCTAAGACAGTGCCAATCCTCGAATTCTACAAACAGTTGTTTTTCTGTAGCAATTTTTCCCTTCTTATGATTTGCATAGGGGCAGAAGTAGTCTGACAGATTGGAGAACTAAGCATACAAGTAGGCAAGATCCCATTGCATGATCTCTCAGTATTTCTTTGGTACTGCTTGTAGTCTTGGAGAAGTACTCTCTTTTAGTTGCATTGGCTTACTTTTCTCTGCTGTTCTAACTCTCCATATAGTGTAGTTTCAAATAAATGTTTCAGATACTGGAGAGTTGGGGTTTGCTCCAAGAAGTTTAATATTTTATGAGTGTGGAAACTGAGAAGCTGATAAGAAACACATCCAAAATAAGTTGCTGTTAAATTGTTTTTATATTATTTCCCTAAAATTCATGTGTGACAGGAATTGATAGGCCCAATTATGTGCAATGTTCTTTTCTATAAAGGCCTACAGAGGATTTTGCAGCATTTTATGGATTACTCTCTAAAGAACATATCTTGGTAAGGTATCTGTTTCTTTAAAAATAGCTGTAAGAATACCAGGCTCCTTATTTCACCTCTGAGGAGGTGGTATAAATATGGTAGTAACTGCTCAAGGTTTCTTTTTTTTTTCTTTCTTTAACCAGGGGTGGATGATAACAAGAGGTTTAGAGTAACAGAGAACACCAGATAACCCTGGATCATGAAGAAAGTAGACGATAGATTCTAAGCTAGATCCCACCCAGTTTTAGGAGAATTTTCAGAGTCTTCTGGTCCTAAATGTTTTCCTTTAATATGGGCAAACATTCTTTGCTTGGTTAAAGTTTAGTCAGGCATGTGAATCTTCTTCTGGATCTATTTGTGTACTTTCTGGTAAAATCCACTTTTAGAAAGTATCCTAAGTCAGTTTGATAATAACTCCCTGTGGCTGATGTCTAATCACCCTTGATATATGGTCAGGCTCCTCATTCTTCATTCTGCTCTGGATGATGACTGAGTACTCTGTCTGCCTTCCTCCAGTTTTGTTTGCTTGTTTTCATTTTCTTAGCCAGAATCCTCTCTATCCTTGATTTTTCCTTACTCTTACATCTTGGCTGTAAATCCCCATTCATTCATACTATATTCAGGGTGGAGCTTACTATTTCTATTGTGCTGCAAGATCCATTCTCTGTGGTCCTGATGAACTTGAATGAAATCTGCTTTCCTATGCCTTACCAAGCATCACTAATTTTTTTTTTAACAGCCAATACTTGGGATTAGACGTGGACTTCCAATTTTCATTTGCTCTTTTGCTTTCATATCCCCTCCAAAATTGTTTCAGAGTGTGCTGTAAAGTGGTTTGATATTTGTTTTGTTATATTTGTAGCTGACTTGAAACCAAAGGTAGGGCTGCTCAAAAGCTAGGCAGTTCTCTGCCGCTGAGGCATGACCACAAACCCTTTTATGATAAAAGTTAATCGTTTTAAAAATGGAATCACTGCTAGATAATGGTGCCCTGGGAGACTGTAATCTGGAAGATCATGGTTTGAGGCCAAGCTGTGAGACTGTGTCCCCAAAACAAGTAGCAAAAAGCTAGAGCACCAGCTTGAGCATGCACACTAAGCCAGTGGAAGGCCCGGAGTTACAACCCAGGTACTTTAAAACGAAAGAAAAGAATCATAACCTTGGGAGGCTCATGGTTTCAGGACAACTCAGGTAGAAACACTTAGGAGACTCCATCTCAATGGAGGGAAGCAGGACACACTGGTGGGTGTAAGTTATCCTAGACATGACAGAAAGCCTGCAGGGATCATGGCTCATTTGTCAGGTAAGAAGTGAGACTGTGCCAGAAATGATCAAGGATAAACAGGGATAGAGGTGTGTCTAAAGTAGTAAGAGTAGCAGTCAAGCAAGAATGAGGCCCTGAGTTTAAAACTCAGTATTGCAAAAAAGAAAAAATTAAAAAGTGGAACTATGAACCATGCCCTGGCAGCCTTCTGTCTTGAAGAATCATTGCTGGCATTTCTGAGGTCCAACTGAGCAGAAGTAGGAGGGCAAAATGAAGTATATGACATGTCCATCAAAGCCTCTGCAAATCAGGAACCAGAATCTTTTATTATAGAATCAACCTAACTCAGTATCATCTGATACACATCCAACTAACTGGTTATGGCACCATATTCCATTGTGTATGGCTAGAGAATGACACCTATACTTGATTACAGCCATTCAGCTAACTGGCTACCTAAAGTTGTCTTACTCTCAGGCCACCCAAGAGCTTCTAGATCCTTTGTGTATCTAAAAGCAAATAGGGAATTCTACTCAGCTCCGTTTGTCTCACTGCTCACGAATGCTGGGTCATTTTATAATTGATTCATCTACCTGAAGATCGACTCTCGCTAACAAGTGAAAATGAAGAAAAAGAACTTTTGCCCTCCATTCTCACTCCAGCTTATGCAGCCTTTCTTCTCTCTTGAGATTTTTTAAAAAATATAGAAACAAGAGCCATATAAGGTATGACTGTTCTTAATGTACTATGTTATTTCTCATCTCTTTTGTTGTCCCTTGGTTATCTCATATTGTTACTGTATCTTACCTTGTTATCTGATATATTGTATATATATTTATTTGTTTGTTTGAAATAATATAGGGAGGCATTTGGGGACAAAAACATGAGAAGGGGTAGCAATGATTGTTAAGTAATGCACCTTCTATCTGGCGAATATAATGTAACCTTTCTATTAATTACAATAAATTTTTTTTAAAAAGCTACCGCAAATCATCACATGGAATGATGGTGGATATGCAAGAGTAGTTTGTAAACCATAATGTTTTTCTTTCAGTGTGTGTGTGTGTGTGTATGTGTGTGTGTGTGTGTGTGTGTGTGTGTGTGTTGTGTGTGTGTGTGCATGTGTGCTAGTTTTGAGGCTTAAATTCAGAGCCTGAGTATTGTTCCTGAGCTTTTGTGCTCAAGGGTAACACACTTGAGCCATAGCTCCACTTTCAGCTTTTATTGTTTTTTGCCAGTACTGGGGCTTAAACTCAGGGCTTGAGCACTATCCTTGGGCTTTCTCAAGGCTAAAGCTCTTCCCCTTGGGTCACATCACCACTTCTTTTTAATTTTTTGTATTTGGTACTGAGGAATCAAACCCAGGTCTTCGTGCATGCTAGGCAAACACTCTTCCACTAGGCCAAACTTCTGGTCCCTCACTTTCAGCTTTTTTGATAGTTGATTGGAGATAAGAGTCTTACAGGCTGGCTTTGAACTGCTATCACAATACTTACATCTCAGTTAGATTTATAGGCATGAGCCACCAATGCCCAGATAGTAATATAAAAAGGAATTATTAAGGCAAACCTGGTCTCAAGAAGGCATTGAAAGAAGTCAGGCAAAATCTGTGTACTTTGCTAATATTGAAATGTAGATCAACTGTGAAGACAATCACCATCAGTGATATCAATTATACCCAATGAATTGAATAAATGGCATTTGCTAAAAAAGCACTGAAGGGTAATATGCCATTTTAAGTTTATTTAAGTAGTAAGTCAATAAAATGCCTCAGTTCTAAGAAAAATTTCACAAATTTCCTTAGCCAACATTGCATGTATTTTGGTGATGAGTAAATGAGATTCAGAAACTATACTAGAGACTAATTTCTGTGCTACAGTTATTATGCAAAGTAGTTTCAGTGTATTATTTCCACAAACACACATAATGTGCTTTTGTTCATATTTACCTCCTTATGGCAATTATCCCAAATTGTACAAAGATATTAAATCATCACATGGTATGCCTTGAATATATACAATCTTTGTCAATTGAATATTAAAAAAAATAAATACAAGGTTCTGGTGGCTGACACTTGTAATCCTAGCTACTCAGGAGGTGGAGATGTAGAAGATAGAAGACTGAAGCCAGGCCAGGCAAAAGAAGTTCAACAGACTCCTCCATCTTCCAAAATAATCAGCAAATATGGGTTAGAAACATGGCTCAAGTTGTAAAGTACTGGACTAATAAACAAGGTGGGCAAACACGAGACTTTTAAGTTCAGGATTAAATCCTAGTATCAAAAGAACAAACGAAACAAACCTAGATTACAGGTTTGAAGGCTCAGTTTGGAAGCTACCAGTTGTGATCATGTTTAAGGCAGATCAACAGAGAAGACTGGACAGAGGGTGGTGAGTGTTTGAGAAGTGCAAATTAGGGCAAAAGATTGGTATTGGAAAATTATTTTCTCACAGTTACCTCAGTTTCTGCTTATCCTTTGGCTGAGATTTTCTTTTCTTGGTTCCTTGTGATGTTTTATGGAATTTAAAATAAATCTCCCTTTGAAGAGTGCTCATTTTTATTTATCACAGCATTCAATGGAACAGAGAAGGTATATAACTTGCTGGTGATCCTATAGAAAAATAATTGGGGAGGAAAATGGGGCACACATGATCGTCAAGAGTTTTCTTAGCTATAAGTTGTACTTTCTTCCAAGAAACTTTTTCAGCATTTACCAGAAGCCTTCTGGAAGTCTGGGAGAATGAGTCCCATTTTGTCAATTTTAGGAGCCTCTGTATTGTACATTCAAAGAGACAGCTTGAGGCCACCTTCAAATGAAGCCATGTAGGCAGCAACCTACTTTGTTAATGAATATTGCTGTTCCTATGGGTTTCAGGTAAGGATAATTTAGATTAGTGCCTCCAAGAAATACTGTGAATTATGTATACAGCTTTCTAATCGCTTCCAATGGAGATACTTCAGACTCCATCTCCACTGGAACAACCTGCGCCTATCCTGGGGAGACAGTAACGGCTGTTCATATTTACATAGAAGCTCCTGGTCTCAGAATTGTTTCTGCTGTACTGCAATTCTGTTCTTGTTTATTCTATTTTACAGTTAACTTGGGGAAACAAGAAGTGAGTTGAATAACTGGAATGATTTCAATGTGTAAGAAAGTTTTCATCTTCAGGAAATGTATTCCGGAGAGCATTTCTTTATATTTCTGACACATTCAAATTGAAGATTTAAAGACCACCACAGCATTGTCAGTTACCACCAGGGAATGTGTTTAGAACTATTTTCCAATTTTAGGATCACAAAAGAAATTTGACATCCATTTAAAAACTGCCAGTTTATAATTTTTGGTGGTTATCACTAAGGATAAAAAAAAATCCCTCATATTTTTAAAAGATGGAATTTGTCATAAAATTCAATTTTACCATTTCCTTTTGGATATTATGAATATAAAGACCATTTTAAATGAAAGGATTTATATAATCTTTACAAACCATTCTGCACTATAGCAGGATCTGAGGTTTTTTTTTTTAATGACATGTACATCAAGTATATGACTAGGGAGGTTTATGAATGAATTAAACTCACTCTAGTGTTACTATATTTCATCCCTTCTTTTCAAGACAACCTGAATGGAAGCTCTGATCTGTGAAGCAAGACTGGTTTACAAATCACAGTGATATTTTCATTGGGTAGACATCTTTTTTCTTAGAAGTATATAACTATTCAATTAACATGAAATATATATTACATATACATAGTATGAAATATATATTATGTATATGTATATATAGCTTGACTTTAATTTACAAAGAAAAAGGAAAAGAAATTTGAATTGAAATTTAAGAATTTTCTCTACTTCAAATACATATTATCTTATTTTCTTAGTGACTGGTACTGTTTCCTCAGAGATTCTTCCTCAGGGATGCTAGTTAAAAGGCACAGAAGGAACAATCATTAGAAGCTGACAGTGAGGTGATGGAGATTGGAGCACTGGCAGTCAAATTATTTGGTAGAGAATTTCTGGAAGATAGGATTGTAGAAGACTAAAACAGAGTAGATGGTGCTCTTTTCTAAGTGTGCACCAAACTTTCAAGTGAACTTTTTAATTTTTAAATTTTGCAATTGGTTTATATATGTAATCAGCAAGAGAGTTTCACTGTGACTTTCTCATACAGGCACACACTGCATTGGCCAGGAGCTGCAAACCGGTTCAGAAATGACTGCTTATGGAAAACACTAGGGGAAGAAAAAGAGGAATGAAAGTGTCATGAAAAATTAGTTGAATTCAGAACATAGAGCATTTTATAGGAGATCTAGTATGTGTGTGTGGGGGGGGTGTACAGACATGCATTTGAGAAAGAGTTTACTCTTCATTCTAAAGAGACATAATTATATGTAACGTGTGCTTCTTGATTGCAACCTGTTTCAAGCCAACAAGCAGTTCAAGATATTTTGGAACAGCTGGAGAAATTTGAATATGAAATTGGTACTAGAGAATATTAAGAATAATTGTGAATTTTTATGTGTGATTATGATATGTAGTTATATAGAAAAATGTACTTGCTTTTAAAGAAACATATAGATAAATAGAAATAAAATGCTTCATGTCTGAAATTTATTTAAAATACCTCAGTAAACTCAAAATTAAATAAAAACCCAAGTATGCTAATATTTGATGTATTTCAATCTAAGAAATCAGAATATACCAGTTCATTGTATTTTTTCTCTCCATGTTCTTTATGTTTGTTATTTTTTTCTTCATAAAACCAAAAAATAATTCTCAAATATTTTTAAAAGAGGCCATACTTAGACTAAAATTGCTCTCACTGAAAAATGTTTCTCATTTGCCATTGAGACTTCTCCTTTTCCTTTCTGGTTGATGCTATCTGTAGCATTTTAGATCATTTCTACCCTTGGAAAAGAAGTTAAATGATTTCTACTATTTGCTATTTTTGTTCTCAATTCACTTTTTTCCCCTCTCCTCATACTATGGCCATTAGTTGGCATGACATTAACATCCACACAAGAACCCATGTTTCTGACCTTTAGGTTGCTTCATTAGCTTGTTATCTTCATTTCCTCTCCTCACGTAGCCTCAAACCCCTACTCTTTCCATTACAGCCTAACCCAGGAACTCTATTTACATTTAGAATCACAAGCTTGAAATTTACAACCTCTGAGTACCATTGTCATGTCATTGTGTCCCCATTCCAGCAGGGTTTTAGCCCAATGCTAGGAGCCTGTAACCCAGTATCAGCACTGTTTTCCATTTCCTACCATTATTTCAGTTGTATCTGCACTCCTATGATACCCCTTTCCTGCATTCTTAAACCCCTGCCCTGAACCTCCTTTATCATGCTTGCTTCTGGGAACCTCGCCGTGGGGAAGTCCAGGCCTCTTATCTCTGAGTCAAAGGCAGCCTGTATATACTAGCAGGAAAACTATGGTGTTTTGACTGGTATCATTTGAAATCTCCGACCACAAACCTCAAATGAACCCTTGGGACTCCTTGGCATTCTGCTCTCCACAAACCACTTCTCTTCCTCTCTCTCTCAGCTGATCAGCTCATTTCTTATTTGATTGAAGAAACAGCCGTCATGAAAAAAAAAATGTGCTCATCTGCCACTGCAAAATCCATTCTGCTATCTTCACCTTTCACCTGGGAGTTCAGGTTCTCTTTCCAGCTCCTATTAAGGGCTAAGACTCATCCTCCACCCTTCATCCACAATCAGGGGCTTCTGTCCCGAAAATTTCCTTCTTTTCCATGTCACATTTCCCTCAAGGATCTAAATTTTAGCATCTAAAGGCTATAAATAACTTAATCCTATGGTTATATGCCACTGTGGTAAAATTCCATACAAACCTGGTTTTGACCTCTTAAACTCTTATTTATTCAAAGCAGGTAACTATATGGAGTAAGTAGATAAAATAATATACTGGACAATGTTGTCTCCACTACTCAGGAAAAAATCACCACCACATTTGGAGTTCCTCTCTTTCTCTTAAATCATGACCAATCTTCCTTCATCGGCCCTCACATACAACACACAGAAAATTAATGGGACCACACCATGAAAACTAGGTTGTTCAGATCTCCTGCTATACACAGTTAAACAACAATCACAAAGACAAACCTCTTGTTTCCATATCCTAGAGTTCATTTCATTTAGTCTCATCCTATATGTCCTTATGTGCAGAGCTTTTGATCTATTGTGATCCTCTGCTAGGAGAGTCCTAGACGTGTACTAATTATTACAAATGATGGAAACCATGAGCCTATGTTCCTTTGGGGCTGGCTTACTTCACGTAATATGATTTTTTTCCTAAGTCTTTCCATTTCCTTACGAATGGGGCAATGTCATTCTTTCTGATGGCAACACAGAATTTCATGTTGGTCTTAATGTACTATGCTGTTTCTTTTCTCTTGTTTTCCCCTTATGGTTAATCTCATGTGGTTACTCTATTTGATTTTGTTACCTGGTATATTGTATATATGTTTATTTGTTTATTTGAAATAGGGAAGGGAAAGGGGGAAAACAAGATGATTGGGAGGGTATGGGGGAGGGAAATGGGGACAAAAACATGAGAAGGGCTATCAATGTGTGAGAAGTGATGCACCTACTACCTGACAAATGTAACTGTAACCCCTCTATACATTATCCTGACAATAAAAATAAAAAAAATGATGTAAAGCTCATCAAACTGAAGGATTGACTAGATGAGATAAAAGAAAACTTTCTAGCCATAAAATCTCAACTGTTTTCAATTCTACATTGCTGTAAGCAGAGATTGTGCCAAAGGGAAAAATCTCAGAAGTAAAAGTGAAAGCACAGAAAGTTGTTGGGCTAACATGGGGCTTAGCTTCTTAGATCCACAGGGCCAAATATGTAATTAACTCTGGCAGTAGCCTACGTAGTTGAAATACAAAAAGCACAAACTCTTCTCTTGGTTAAGGCAAGTTTTATAACAAATAAACTTCTGGGACAAAAGTAAAAAAAGACAGTAAAGTTTATGATGGCCCTAGCTGTCTCATTTCTACATTTACCATGGGTTCCACCCTCTAACCCTGGAAACTCCCAGCAAAGGCTGAACAGTATACAGATGTAAGATGAAGCCAACTTTTCTTTGAGGTACAAGACCTTATCTAATAGGTGACTGTGTTATTCTCCTTCCTGTTATGATAACAGGAATGTTTAACTATACGTGGTTTATTTTAGCACAGGTCCTGGAGGCCAGAAAGTCTAGGAGCACCTATCTACCTTCTTGTTAGGGTGCCATGCTGTTTCATGACAGAAGCATTAGTTCAAAGGGACATATGCGAAAAGAGAAATGAAGTATGACTCCTGAGAGTCAGTTCTTAGAAGACATTAAACAAATTGCAAAGGTTCTGCTCCCATGACCGAAATACCTCTCAGAGATCCCCTTCTCCAAACACTGTTAACACTATCTGAACTTTCTATACGTTAATTGGGGGTAAGCTCTCCAAGTACAGCAGGGATAGCCTCACCACAACTTCCTTAGATCCTTGTGGAACTTGCAGACTCCTCCCGTTTAATTTTTCTTTCTTTCATTGTTCATGAAGTTGCACCTTTCTTGTGGTGTGAAGGCTCTTCAGTCTCTTCTTGCTTCCTCTCCTTCACCCCTTTCAGCCACCTCCTCTCAACTAAGTCTCTTGCACATTGAATTCTTTTTTTTTTTTAACTTGTGAGCTGGCACACAAGACTTGGAGTCAGGGCCTGGATGTTCTCCCTTAGTTTTTTTCTGCTCAAGCTACAGTTCCACTTCTCGCTTATTGCTGGTGAATTGGAGATACTCTTTCATGGACTTTTCTGCTATCTTTGAACCACAGTCCTCAAATCTCATCGTTCAGTGAGCGTCTGGCACCGGACTCACATATAATTATTGAAGACCCAAACTAATGGAAACTTTGCCTTAATTTTGGTATATATTCTTGCCACATCTGTATGTGTCTCTTTTGCATCTTTATATATTATTGCTTTTGTTATCAAACTTTGTACAGGCACCACAGTTTTATGACACTTGTCATCCGTTTTGTTTTTTTCTAATCCTTTTTGACTCTTCTTGATCAGCAGCTCACCCATGTAAGCCTGCAATCAGCTTAACACATTCCAGCAGAAACTCCATTGAGAATCTGATTGGAACTGCCTTGAAGTACTCAATAAATATGGGAAAGTGGACTCCTTTATATGACTGACTTTTTCTATGCGTGAGTACAGTTTGTCTCTTGATTATTCAGGCCTTTCATGTCTTCCAATAATGTTTTACAGTTTCACTCCTAACTGCCATGTATTTTTTGTTGCTACTACAGTTTTTAATTATTTTTTTACATTTTAGTGTATGAGGACCCTTTTGGTTTTATGTCTGGCAGTAGGGTTGATTTCAGCAATCTTGTAATTAATATTACAATACTTGGGTTGTATCATTTTATTTTGTATATGTAGAATTGATTTATCTATAAGTAAGGATAGATTTATTTCAGCCTCTCTATTTTTTATGCTTAGATGAATGCTTCTGATATTACTCTCATATCAACCTACTTAACCAGGCTTTGGTTCTCACTATCCGACTGAAACTACGGTTCTAGGAATCCTGAATGGGCTTTTTGTTGTGATGACCAGCAGTTGCATCTGCACCTCTGGCATGTGTTTTTCAGAAGCATATGGTTCCAATGAACATGCTTTCTTTTATATTTTATTTTATACTTTTTCTTTTGGCACTACTGGTATTTGAATTCATAGTCTAATGCTTACTTCGCAGGTTCTCTGCAAAGTGTGGCTGAGCCACACTTCCGGTTTATTTATGCACATTTAAAATTATTCTAAAAGCTAGTATCACCTATTTATTGATTGATTACCTTTTTATGAGTGTAATCTATTTGAACAAACAGCTATTATTTTGACTTCTCTGCATATACATACTATGAACCTTGATCACACTCACCTCCCTGTCTGTCACTCTCCCACAAGTGCTCTTCTTCCTTTCCAGTCTCAACAAGCCTCATTGTTTTGTTTTCACCCATATACATCAAATCTTTTTCCATCTTCACTCTCCTTCACACCCTCTGTACCCCTCCACATGAGTGCCCATCTGCCAAACAGGACCTGTTTGGTACACCCAAATTTGTAGTGTATGCTAATTGTTAGAGGAGCACACAAATGCATTTCATTCATGCATAGACAGTATTTTAATCAAACTGCTTGCTTAGTATATTCCTCTTTACCCAACTCAACTGTTGCCTATTATTCAACAGCTTTCATCGAGTTTCATTTTGCTGTCTCTATGGACAGATGTAGCATATTTCAGTATTGTTTTTCCTTTAATATTCTCTCCTCTTTCGACCCCAATCACCTTGAATTTGACATAAATTTTTAAAGTAGATCCTGTGGGTAGATTTGAATATGTTTATCTTTTAGGGCCAGTATCCACAGACAAGAGAATTTATGTGGCTTTTGTCTTTCTGAACATGGCTTACTTTCAAGCAACATGATGTTTTTTAGTTCCATCCATTTTTCTGCCAATGACATAACTCCATTCTTCTTTATGGCTGCATAATTACTCCATTGTGTGCATGAATTGCACATTCTTAATCCATTTATCTGTTATAGGGCATCTGTTCTGTTTCTATAGCTTGGATATTTTGAATAGTTCTGCAATGAACATGGGTATGAAAGTGCCTCTTTGCACCAGTTTTTATTTAGATAATATCTTACTTCCTGCCCAAGGTTATGTCTGGACTCTGATCTGCTTATTTTGTCCTTCCTATCATAACTGATAAGACACACATGTGTCACCATGCTCAGCTATTGATTAAGAAGGCATAGTGAGAACTTTTCAGCCTACAACTCATGGAAAGTCAATCTTCCAATTTTCCGGGCTAATCATACCCTTCCAAATAGCTGGGATTATAGGGGTGAGCCACCAGTGGCCGCTTGCCCCTCTTTTTGAAAAGTTTTCTTTACTTAGTTTCGTATTGCTCAACTTGTCAATTTGGAATGGCTCTGTATTCAGTTCTTTAAGCTCTCTCTTTTATTTTTCATTTTCTTTCCATTTTTTCCTACCCTATGCTGGGGATTGAACTCAGGTCCTCACACATGCTAGGCAATTACTTTACCATGGAGCTGTTTCCAGATCAAGCTCTCTCCTGTTTGTATTCACTCTGCAGGTGATTTTACTGAGACCCATATGCTGAGAGCTTAAATTCCTATTTCCAGTACCAGGCTCTCTTGAACTTTACACTCTTTCATCCAATTCTCCACACCTTACGCTTGGAGCTCCAATAGGCACCACAAACTAAACAAATCCGCAGCTCACATTTTCCCCTCTAGCCCTACAACCAAACCTTTCTATCCCAATGACCTGAGTACTTCCGATTTTGGTAAGTACTACCACCATTTCTTTGCAGCTTTGAACAAATTCTGGGGGTCAATGATAATTTCTTTTTCTCCCACAACCAATATCAACTGACTTGCAAGCTCGGCTGCCTCCATCTCAAGGAACATATTGCATTGTTGATCACATCTCATCACCTCTTCTGCCCCTGGCTGTGCTCTATCATTTTCTTCCTGAACTAATGCAGTCACCACCTACTGACCTCCCTGTTTCCACAATGTCCCACTACAACTTATTTTCTATCTAACAACTAGAATAATATTTCTAAAAGAGAGAAAGAGATAATCCAGTCCTTTCTTTGCTCAGAACTTTCCAGTGATTTCACATCACATTCACAATGTGATCCAGTGTTTTACTTTGGCCTATTAAGGTTTCACATGAACTGATGTTGCCATGGCCTCTACCACCTCATTCAATTTACTGGATTCAAGCCATCTTGATCTAGTAGCCTTTCTTCAAACATAGCAAAATCATGTCTAATTCAAGACCTTTGTACTTGTTCTTTCCTCTATCTGGGTTCTTCTTTTTCCTTTTGATTTTTTTGCACTAATCTCCCCTTTAGTTAATATTTCTACTCAATTATTAATTTTATCCACATGGATTTTCCTATCACCATGAATTCCATTCTCTTTCCCTATTCTCTGATCCTGCTTATTTTTAATGTTTCTTTATAATCCTTATACATGTCAGATTTTGTATAGTTATTTATTGTCTTCTAACTAGGACACGATTTCCTGTAGGCAGGTGCTTTCTGTTAATATAACTGCATGGCTAGTGCTTAAAGAAATACTTGAAACCCAATGCTAAATGATGTCTTCTAGGATTTTCAATATATATATATATTTTTTCTATGTTTAGATTTACATTTTAACTATTTCACAATTTATTTAGATCAATTTCTTATTGTGTATGTGTGTGTGTGTTTCTTGTTCTCTTTAGTTGTGACTCTATAACTATTTTCTCTATTAACAGTGTATTTTCATCTCTGAATTCCACCTTGGTATTTCATGATCCTCTTAAAATTAAAAAAAATATAAAACACTTGGACTAAGGGAAAATGGTTATTACAAAGTTGTCAAAATTTGGTGCCATACCAAGGGGTCTGAGAAAACATCTTTTCTGTAAGACCACGGAATTGAAAACGAATGTCGTTTAATCCAAATCCATGCTATAGCAGGGAAGATGCATTCATTTCTTGGTTTTTTCTTCATTGTCTGAGGCTAATGTCTTCTGTTGATAAGAGGAAAATCTCCAGCTGTTCTTCTTATATTATGGACTCTGTTTTATTTTTTTCTGGCTGTCTTTGCAATAATATTATATTTGGGTTTTGTGTGCCTGTTCAAAGTACGAACATTTCAATTCAGTGCATAAATAGTTTTCTTTCTTAAAACAGATCCCATTGCTATTGTGAGTTCTACTGAGAAAGTACTCAGTGACTTTTTGGTGTCTTTAGGTTTTTAATGACACAATGTACCCTGAATAGAGTGTTTAATATCTGCAGCAGGAGTTATTTTAATTATAGATGTTTAATTTCTTTCTATAAGTGATTGAACATATGACCACTTGAGTAGAAATTCTCAGCTTTCTAAGTTTGTTGCTCTGGATGAGCAGGTTTATGGCTCTCTGTGTAGATATTTGGATTAGCCTTGCTCCTTCCTCACTTATACCATGATGCAATTTCCTGAGTACCTGGGAAATGCTTGAATCAAGTTCTCTCCTGCTAGTGAGCTGTGGGTCTTTACTCTGGGTCAGAGGTTATTACCTGTGTCCTGGCCCATTTGAGTTCTCTGTCCTCTGAGCTTTTCCTCTTGATGCTATTCGTTTCTAGTGTGGTGACTCTAGGGAATTTTCTGGTCTAATTTTCTCCTCTCCTCTCCTCTCCTCTCCTCTCTTCTCCTGTCCTCTTTTCTCCTCTCCTCTTCTCTTCTTTCTCCTCTCTCCTTCCTCCCTTTCCTTCTGTTCATTCTTTTGCTGTTCATGAGACTTGAACTTATGGCTTCATGTTCACTTGTTTTCTTGTTCATAGTGGCTTTTCCATTTGAGTCATGCCTCTAGTACAGATTTTTGCTGATGGTTTTGGATTGGGTGTCTGATGGACCTTTTTGGATGGGCTGGCTTTGACCTAGATCCTCTAAGTCTCCACATCTTGAGCAGTGTATATTTATAGATATGAGCCACCAGCACCAGCCTGGTCTAATTCTCAATCATTTTTGCAACAACCAAGAAGTATTCAGGGTTGGTTGATTTATTCCCACTTTACCTGAAAGGCAAGCATAGCTCAGGAATATGAAATCAGAATACTCTCTCTCTTTCAGATTAACTATGGTACAACACTGACTTGATGGGGCAAGTCTACCAACAAGGAAGACTAGGAATTGCAACTAGAGGTGTAGCCTTTTGTCTGTGGTTAGAACTATTTCTTGGGGATGATTATGAATAGCACTCAGATTTTGGGGAGAAGGATTTAAGTTCTATTAGCTTTTTCCATATTGAGTGAAGATGGCACTCTGTCATGGGAAGAACTTGCTTGGTGCAATGGTCTTTTGGAGAGCACCGAGATCTTTAATAGAATAATGTAATAACTGCTGTAATGAGTTACTGCTTTTTGGCATCTTCCTGAGTTTGCTTCGGATTCTATCCTCAGGATCTCATCAGGTTGATTCAGGCTTATAGAAGAAGGAAAGTGGGGAGGGGGAAGTAGAGACAAGCAGAAAGTTAAAGCAGAAGCTCTGACATGTAGAAAACTGCTGTTCCCTCTCATCTCTTCTATTCCCTTTCCACACTGGAGCTGCTGTCCTCTTCGTGTTTGACTGTGAACTCCCATACCACACCCTCTGCTTTATTGGAATGGATTTCCCCCTCCACTTCTCGGTTCTTTTCCACCGTAAAATTAGACCTAGTGCAGAAAGAGAAGCCATGTTATTAATTCCTAATGATTCAAAAGCTGACCTATGTCACATTTGAAAAAGTATTAAAATTGAAAATATGTATTTGCCTTTGATCAAATGTTGTGTGAGATGTCTTCAAGATTTAGCTTCTGTATGCAATGGGGGATTGTTAATAAAACTGATTAAAGGTACTGCTATGAAGATTAAAAAGGAAAGACAAGTGAATGGCACCTAGGAAATGTTCTGGCTTGAAGAATTTGGCTATGGACTGACCAGTTGCTTGTCTCTCTTCCTGGGAGAGTAATGGATTGCTCTTTCCCCCTAGACCATAAATTGTTCTAATTATAGATGTTTAAAATGTTTGTTATTAATTCCTTTCTATGAATGATTTAAAAGGCTTTTTAAATCATTCCATGCACTTACTTAAAAGCTTTTCCTCCATAATGAAGACTCTATAGAAGAAAATGTTTGAAAGAACTGTGAAATATGCTAGATAGCCATTCCTGGTCAAACAAACTGATATGCTGTGTTAGTAGAAACTACAAGAGCTTTATGGTTATCATCTTATGAGGTCTCAATTCTTCCTCAACAAGAGAAGATTTCTTAATGTGTAGAAAAAGCTATGATGCTATATGTTTTTCCTCCCAAAGATACAAACATACTGAATGGTAGAACAGGCTGTCTTCACTGCTTTATAATGTTGCCTTCTTCTATTTTGCTTCTCTAGGAAGAATATTAAATTTAAAACACATTTATACTAAAAAAGAAGGATCGTTTTTAGTATTTCACAATTTAGGTCTAGACCTTGCTTATTTTGGCTTGATATTTAACAAAATAGCTGAAAATGTTCATTGTTATTACTGGGATAAAGTGAGAGATCCAGTTTCCAGAATGAGTATTTACCTGCTTCCTTAGGTGGTTAGAAGAATTTCAGAACATATAGAGGGGATTTCAGCAAACTGTGAGGAGGGCCTAGCTCTAGGAAAACTGAAGAAGGTTTTTAGGTTCGACAGAGGCTGGGAGTTTGTTTTGTTTCCTCTCTGTTGGGAAAAGCCAGTAAACAGGAGACACTGAGATTTACTAAATGATTTGATTTTTTTCTGCTCCCTGTGAATAAATTGGGATAGGAGGACAATTGTGATGTCTTGCTAATTCTTGGGGATAGAATGCTTAATGTTATATTTAAAAGCTAGGACAGACACTGAGATAAAGATCCAGTGTTACTATCTCTTCAATGGCAGGAATAGATACTGAAATCCAATGGACCTTGTGTGCCAACCTCTCAGGATAACTCAGCATTTATTCATTAGTAGATCATTTATGCATTTCTTCAGCAGATACCCTACTAAATGTCAAGGATATAATTAAGACACAAGCTTTTCTTCTGAGTTGTTTCTGTGTATCTGTATGGCAAGGCAGAGATTTGGGCATTAGAAGAAGGTGTTACTACTTGGAAATCTCATAACAATTATTGTGTTCTCTGGTTGTATATATAGGCTTTTGTTACGTTAAGATATAAGTCTGGGCCTTTTCTGACATGTAGAAGGAACAGTGAGTACCTGATCTTAATAGAATAATTGCTAGTTGATGATATTAAGCCAGCTAAGCAGAGGACAGCATCAATAGTTATGTCACTAGGATTCAAATTTTACTAGGGAGGCATCTTGAAAAGAGTAAGAGAATGTGTCATAGGGTGACTGTTCTTACGGAAAAACTCAGTATTAAAATATTTTACACACTAAGCTAGCAAAATGACTAGAATACTTACTAGGGAAATTTAGGACAAGTAGATGTATCTATCTATCTATCATCTATCTATCTATCTATCTATCTATCTATCTATCTATCTATCTATTTTTCTATCATGTCTTTTTTTCAGTTCTAGTAAAAGTCCATTAAATTTCTGAGCAGGAGTTTGGGTCAAATGCCAAATATCTCACTACCATATAACATCAATACACAAATTTTATAAGACAATACCCAACCTGCATAAATTCTTTTTTTATTTTCAGAGTAATGCATAGAGGGATTACAGTTACATTCATCAGATGCATTACTTCTCACACATTGATACCCCTTCTTATGTTTTTGTCTCCCTTTCCCCACCTCTCCAAATAATCTTGTTTTCCCCTCTTCCCTTCCCTATTTAAATAAACAAATAAGCATATATACAATATACCCGATAACAAAGAAAGATATAATGACATGAGATTAACCACAAGGGGAAAAAAGAGAAAAGAAATAACAGTAAATTAAGAACCACAATCACACAGATAAACCTTGTTTCCATATCCTTGAGATCATTTTGTTTACTCTCATTCTATATGACCATATGTACATAGCTTTTGTGCTATTGTGATCCTCTGCTAGGAGAACCCTAGTTGTGTACAGATTCTTTAGTCCATCCCTCTCTTGTCTAATTCACTGGTAAAATTATAAGGCATCCCCTACATTCCAGAGTTGTATCTCCTACTGAAGATTAGCAGCAAACTTTGCCATGAAATAATGTGTAGTGTTGTTTCATTAATTACTGAATTAGGCATAATTAAAGAAAATACCTTATAGAACTCATTTCTTTTAAAGTCAATTTACTAGAATTATGTTTAAAAGTTAGAGAAACTATATTTACCAAAGATCATTTCACTTTGTTCTATGCTTTTGGGTGACTATTAGAATTCAGTCATGCTCTAAGTGTTCTGCTCAGTATCTTATTTCTCTTTTGTGAGGAATTTACAGTTTCTCCTCCTCTCCAAATTACAGTGGTAGGACATCCAGCTCTACTTAGGTTTATAGTAGTAGCAGTTTTGTTTTGCTTTCTCATATCTCCAACATGTGCCACTTTCTTCTCCTACCATTTTCTGTATATATATATATATACACACTGCTGAGGGCAGTTGTGGAGGTTAAAAGTCCAGAATATGGTGTTTCCATCAATTTGGCCTGAGATGAGCGTCTTATGGTGGATGGCATCACAATAGCGTGCACATCTTCGAAAGTGAGCACGTAGGAAGCCTAGAAGCCAGAGGACTTCCGGGAGTAGGATTACTCTTTATAACAACTCACTTTGTGTGTGCGTGTGTGTGTGTATGTGTGCGTGTGTGTGTGTGTGTGTGTGTGTGTGTGTGTGTGTGTTGGGGGTGGTCATGGGGCTTGAACTCTGGGCCTGGGCACTGTCCCTGAGCTCTTCAGCTCAAGGCTATTACCCTACCCCTGGGCCCTCAGCTCTTCAGCCCAAGGCTACCGCCCTACCCTTGAGCCAGAGCCCCACTTCCTGTTTTCTAAAGGTTAATTGGAGATAAGAGTCTCAGGTCCTTTTATGCCTCGGCTGGCTTTGAACTCTGATCCTCATTTCTTAGCCTCCTGAGTAGCTAGAATTACAGGCGTGAGCCACCATGCCCGGCAACAACTCACTTTTGAGAAGACTAAGCCTGAGACTGTAATTAACCCTTTTTAGGAAGGGAGCCTCAAAAGACCTAAATGTTTCTCACTAAGTCCTAACTCTTTAATACTGCCACACGGAGTGACTAACATGTGAACTATTTAGGGTGAGCTATATCTAATCATCATAACACCATCTGTTTAAGCCCACTTGCTCCACTAGAGTGCTGGAACCCATTCTCTCATCCTTCCTATTGAATCAGGCACTTGGCTTCCTTCTTTGTCCTGCTTCTGTCACTTAAGAATCCTTGCTTTGCTCCTATCCATTCTTACTAATATGAAATCTTAATATATATAAAGTTCTTAGGTCAGAATTTGGGTTTAATACATGTTGTCTTTTAATGATTATAATCATATTTCTTGGGACTATTTAAACCAGGCTCCAGTTTAGCAACAAGGCCTTTCATGTTTCCATATTTTTTTATTGTAATTAGTAAAAGGGTTACATGATATTTGCCAGATAGAAGGTGCATTAATTCACATACATTGATACTCTTTCACATGTCTTGGTACCCATTTCCCCCCCCCACACCCCCCACCCGTCTTGGTTTTCCCCCCTTCCCTATCAAATTTCAAATATCCAAATACAAATAAATTCAATATATCAGATAACAAAGTGAGATACTATACCAATATGAGATAACCAAGGGATAGCAAAGGAGGTGAGAGACAACATAGTACATTAAGGACAACAATCATTCATTATATGGCTTTTGTTTCACTATCCTGGAGGTCCTTTCGATTAGCTTCACATTATATGACCTTATGTATCAAGGTTTTGCTCTATTGCAGATCTCTGCCAGTAGAGCCCAAGGTTTCTACTGATTATGACCAATGAGGGAAACCATTGAGCCTAAGTTCCTTTGAGTCTGGCTTACTTCACTTAATATGATTTTTTCTAAGCCTTTCCATTTCCTAACAAGTGGGGCGATGTCATTCTTTCTGACAGCAGCATAGAATTCCATTGTGTACAAATACCACAACTTGTTGATCCACTCATCAACTGAGGGACATCTAGGTTGGTTCCATATCTTTGCTATGGTGAATAATGCTGCAATGAACATTGTTGTGCTAGTGGGTTTAGTATGTCCTTGTTTCTGGATGGTTGGGTAAATGCCAAGTAGTGGAATTGCTAGGTCATAGGGGAGTTCTATGTTTAGCCTTTTGAGGCACTGCCACACTGCTTTCCATAGTGGTTGAACGAGTTTGCACTCCCACCAACAGTGTAGTAATGATCCCTCCTGGCCACATCCCCTCCAGCATCTGTTGTTATTCGTTTTCCTGATCCTGGCCATTCTAACTGGAGTGAGGTGGAATCTTAGAGTTGTTTTGATTTGCATTTCTTTTATGACCAGAGATGTTGAGCATTTCTTCATGTGTCTATAGGCCATTTTTGTTTCTTCTTCAGAGAAGACTCTCTTTAAGTCTTTGGCCCATTTTTTAATGGGATGGTTGTGACTTTGGAGATTAGTTTTGGAGTGATTCAATTTTTTGAGTTGTTGATATATTTTAGATATGAGAAGGCCTTTCATGTTTAAATAATGAAAATGTTTCAGTTATTATTGTGAAGACCAATTTTTACATACTCAAGGCTGATGCAAATGAAAAATAAATTCTTTATATTTTCTCCTTTTATGCAAAATTCTCTAAGAAGAATGAACTGAGGCCACATGTGTAATTATTTGGAGGCTAATGGGGACATCACAATAAAAGACATACATGTACTTATAAAAATAAATCAGTTTTTGTATTTGTAATTATTTATCCATTTTTTTGGTTTCCCTGGAGTTTAAACTTGGGACTTTGCTCTACCACTGAGCTTACCTCTAGTCCATTTTGCTTTAGGTTATTTTTCAGATGGGATCTTCCAGAGAGGAAATTCTAGTGACTTCTATCTGTATTGAGATAGATCCAATCTACAGCAGAAATTACATGCACAGGACCTTTTGAATATAGGAAGTGTAGAGGTAGGAATCAGAAAATTTATCAAGAGTTTGGTGTTCTGGCATTGCCAAAGAGTGCCTTGGTCTCAGCTGAAATTGAGGCAACACAAGGCAACAGAAGATTAAAAGTACATATAATTGTTACAGCTTGGGAAGTATAGTGCTTAGGGTCCCCCAAAGCTCATCTAGTATTTTAGGAAGGTATGACTGATTCAAGAATGAACCAGTGGGGAGTATGGTACTGCACTAGAACATCTAGCAGTGGAGGACTCAGAAGACTTATATATAAAACCTATGTTTAAGGTTTGGGCTCTTGATAACAAGGTGATTTTAAAGAAATTCTTGTGGGATATGGTAAATAATGTCTTTTTTTTTTTGCCAGTCCTGGGCATGAGGTCAGGGCCTGAGCACTGTCCCTGGATTTTCTCAAGGATAGGGCTCTACAACTTGAGCCACAGCACCACTTCTGGCCTTTTGCTATATATGTGGTACCGAGGAATCAAACCCAGGTCTTCGTGAATGCTAGGCAAGCACTCTACCACTAGGCCAAATTCCCTGCCCCAATATGTCTTTCTTTAGAGTGTTTTCCCTGTCACTTCTCCTGTCTGTCTCTCCATGCTGTGGTGGAGAGAGGTTGGATGTTATTCAATGGAAATTCATTCTGCTTTCCCTTTCATGGGACATAGAAACTTCATACAACTGCTTTCTTTCTTTCCCTGATCAGATCATAAATATGACACAGCAGCAACATCGCCTTTCTTATGCAGCTTCACAATGTCAATGTCAGGCACAGAGCCTGACTCTTAATAAAAATTGTTGACTTTTGAATAACGTAAAAAAACAGCTGGAGTGACAAAGAGGCCAAAGGAGATTCTGTGGAAAGCAATACAACTTCCTGTATTCTTATATTAAAAGGTATTTATGGCCAGGTGTGGTGGCTCACGTTTGTTATCCTAGCTATTCAGGCGGCTGAGATCGGAGGATTGAGGTTCATAACGAGGCTGGGCACTAAAGAACTAAAGAATGTGAGACTATTATCTCCAATTAACCACTAGAAAAGCAGAAGTAGAGCTGTGGCTCAAGGGGAAGGGTGGTAGCTTTGAGCTGATGAGCTCAGGGACAGTGCCTAGGCCCAGAGTCCAAGCCTCATGACCAACAACAACAATAACAACAACTACCACAACAAATACATATATATATATATCTACATATATATATATGAGGTCAATTCTAAAAGATAAATTTGAGTAGTGTCTTGGAAGTAATTATGGGATTTATGGGATCTTTAAGAACATACAGCTTTTCTGAAATAAAATATTTTCATGGACAATATTTAAAAAATTATCATACAAAAATCAACCTAGGACTGGGATGTATAGCTCAGTGACAAAGCCTTTGCCTAGTAAGTGCAACATCCCAGATTTGATCCCCAGCACCAAACAAAGAAAAGAGAAAAAAAAAGAAAAATCAACATATGTTTAAATATATATTGATATCTATATAAACAGAGCAATAGGAAGATATTTAGCTGTTTAGCTTTATGCCATTACTTATAATTTTAATAGTATCTGGTGAAGTGTTTTACATGTAAGTTATTCAACCACTTTTGCTGATAAAGTAACATAATTAGCCAAACTGGACACTTTTTATATAAAGTACTTTAAAGGGGAAGGACAACTATTCATTCTGAATGTGTGTTTGTGTGTGTGTGTGTGTGTGTACATGCACACATGTGCATACACTAATACTGGGGCTTGAATTCAGGACGTCATGCTCCCTCTTGGCTGTTTTGCTCAAAACAGGTGCATTATCCTTTGAGCAACACCTCCATTCATGATTGTTCTGTTCAGATTGGCTTTGCGCTGCGAGACTCATATCTCAGTAAAGAGAACTACAGACATAAGACACTTTTGGATGGCTCTGATCACTTTTAAAAATTGATGAAAGCTTAGATTGTATCAAAATATTAAGACTACAAGAAGAATCTTTTCTCCCAACATAAACTTTGTTTCATAACTTATTCTTGGTGAAGTTTGAACTCTGAACTCGATGGCAATCATCCATACACTTGACACTTGAACTTAAGATGAATTTTCCTGCACACAAACTGTTCTAAGGTCTTAGTCTTACAAGAAAGAACATTTGCATGCAAGTGAGAAAAGGCCATCTTCCTCCTCTTGCTAGAAAATAAAAACTCATAATATTTAAAAAGGTAGACACTGCCAATGGACTTCTGTGTTTATAAATCTTCATAGACAGCATGATACTTTGCAAAACAGGCTTCATGTAATATTTATGGAAGCTGCACATGACCTTGAATGAAAGCAAAGGTTGGCAGAAATAGTGTTCATATTGTTTGACAGAATGCTTCTATATTTTGTCAGATATTACTTACTCAGGTCATATGTGATATTTTGTTCTGAGTGGAACAGAAGTTGTTTATTTTAAAGTGAGGCTATAGGCAAGTATGACATTTCCTTTCAGAATCAATACCATTTTATCTTGTACTTGTAGGAAATCTCTTTAAACAAGCAAAGAGGAAACACCGAGGCACAGCTGAGTATAGAGTAAATGTGGGTAAGTAAAACATTAAAATGTCCATCTGTCATTTAGAAAATTGATTCCAAAAAGAAACATAATAATAGAAGAAGATCAGATATATGAGAAATAGGATACAGAGTTGTGTGTCTGATAAGCACGTACCCAAACTCAACCTTTCAACTAATAAAAGAAAGTGTATAAAATGATGGGCATTGATACAGGAGTCTGGCCTAGCTGTGTGACCTTGGAAAATTTATTTAACTTAAAATTTTTTTAATTGCCTATAAAATGGAATATAAACTCCAGGCCTGGCTGACCTTCTTGAAAAGACTGTTACTTGCCACTGTCTTATTTTTCACTCCCTTCCTAATTATTGAATTCTATTCAACTTGTCTGTGTACCATCTCTGCTTATATCCTCTAAAAACAGTATTCTCCTCTTGATTGTTATTAGTTTCCCTAAAACAGAAGTTCCACAGGGAGGGATCTTGGGTATTTTCTTAGCATGCACCAACTACTAGAACAATACTAGGGAATTGACTGCTAAAAATAATTGGTGACTGACTTCTGGATATATTCCTCAAAAAACTGATAGCAGAGACGTGAACAGATACTTGTATACTCATAGTCATAGTAGCATTATTTATAATCTCCAGAAGTCCAAAAGCAGCCCAGGTGTCCAGTGCTGGATACATGAATGCATGAATAAAGTAAATAATATTAGTACAATGGTATATTATTTAGCCTAAAAGAGAAAGGAGACTTTCTAATAGGCTATAATGTAGGTGAACCTTGAAAACAATTTTGAAGTGAAATAAGCCAGATCCAAAGGGACAAGTATTGTATTAACACACTTTATGAGGAATCAGAGCACAATTCAAGAGCTGAGGAAAGTTTAGACTTGGAAGTTAATGCTTAATGTGTGTTTTAATGGGTGCAGAAAATTATTTCAGAATATGAAATCTTTTGGGGTTGAAGGATGATGATAGTTTCAAAAACAATGTAAACTAAAGTATTTAACATCACAGACTTGAACATGGTAAATGTATCCTATATATATGTTTTATGGCAAAAACATTAAGAAATAAATCAGTCAGTGTAGTATTCCTTCATCTAAATTCTTCCTGGAATACTGTTTTCTGTCTTCTATACCCTCTAGCCTGGCTGACTCTTAGTGTATACTAATTCTCAGCTTAGATCATGATTTCTCAACTGCTAATAATATTTTGTGCTGATTAGATTGTCATTGTGATATTTGGGTAGAGGCTACAGAGTAGAGGACAGTAGAACCTCTTTCAGAATGGAGACTAGGAAAGATTGGTCCTATGGCTCAGGACTAAAGAACTTGCTTAGCATGCATGAAGCTCTGAATTTGAGTTCCAGGGCTGTGTGTGTAGGGGGGAGAGAAAGCAGGAAAAACAGATTCCTCAGAACTCTTCCCCAGTGATGTACTTTCTTCAACTACACTTCACCTTCTAAGTTACCAGCACCTCCCCAAATAGCTGTGTACCAAGCCTTCAGCCATTTGGGGTAATGTTTTATATGTAAACTATAGTGCTTTACAGCAGATGCAATATAGGGAGTATTGAGAGTCTGGGAGGATAAAAATGATAGAGTAGAGCCATGGTTGTAATAATAATAACATGGCTTTCTTTGATATAATGCCTTAATTAAAAATATTTGTCTTCCAACTTACATATTCTTCACATTTCTAGAAAGCAGAAAGCAATAAGGCAATTCCCCATTTTGAAGATGAGGGAGTAGGACTCCAATCAAAAAAGCAACCAATATATATTAAGCATGTTACTGCATGCCAGGCCTTGTGATAGTTGCAATGGCTCACAGGGTTAGAGGCAAAGTGGAAGAGATGATGTGATTACAGTGTAGGTGGTATAATGGTAGAGAGGACAGAGTGGAACAGAGCTGTTCACTGGGGCACAATAGAAGCACAAAACAACTCTAGCTTAGATGGCTGAAGAAAATGAGACTGACATCTAAATCAGTGTTATTCATATTTTTATTTTTACCTGTAATGATCCTGGCACCCAACCCAGGACATTTTTCCATCTCTGGAAACATTTGTCATATGTAATCAATTCATATTTTAATGGTTAGGTTCAGATCCCTATACTAACTAAAAAGAATGCAATATATATATATTTTTTTAATTTTCTTTTTTTATTGTAATTAGTAAAAGGGTTACATGATATTTGCCAGATAGAAGGTGCATTAATTCACATACATTGATACCCTTTCACATGTCTTGGTACCCGTTTCCCTCCCCCCCATCCCCCACCCGTCTTGGTTTTCCCCCCTTCCCTATCAAATTTCAAATACAAATAAATTCAATATATCAGATAACAAAGTGAGATACTATACCAATATGAGATAACCAAAGGAGATGAGAGACAACATAGTACATTAAGGACAACAATCATTCATTATATGGCTTTTGTTTCACTATCCTGGAGGTCCTTTCAATTAGCTTCACATTATATGTCCTTATGTATCAAGACTTAAGAATGCAATATATTTTAAAGCATAAGTTAAACCAGGAGAAACACATACATATAATGAATGTTAGAATAAACAGAAATATCTCACATGAAATATGGAAGGGATATTCAACACAAGTAGTGGGATGTTCAGATTATAGTGATTCCACCATATTGTGCATTTACAAAGTATAACTTTTTAAAAAAGTAATATTTTGGAAATATTGGGGTTTAATATCATAAAAGTAAATATGAATTTTTTGTGATTCTGGGGTTTTGTACTTCATTTGTTAGGTAGGAGCTTTAATACTTGAGCCACTCCTCTAGGCCAATCTGATCTTTTATTTTTCTTCACACTCCTGTGGTTAGAACCTAGGTCTGGTGCATGCTAGGCAAGCTCTTTTTCACTCAGTTCCGCTCTCTGCCTCTGGACTAAGGAATCTTATAACTACAGGAAAACTTCTAGGGACCACATCAAATCAATTATGAGGAAACTCACCATGTCCTTTGAAGTTAAATGAAATGAAAACAAATCCTTGAAGCACTCATTAGTGGAGATCAGAAAGTCTTCTTAGTGTAGGGATCTGAACCTTCCAATTGAAAATGCAAGGTTTTGTTGTTTAAGGGTGACTCATTTCACCACTCATCTGTAAAGAGTGCCTTAAAATACTACGTACCAGGCACTGTTAGGTAAAAGTGAGTGCTTTTTTACAGTTGTAGCCAGGCATCAGTGACAAATACTTAGAACCCTAGATATTTAGGGACTGAGATCTGATGCCATGGTCTAAAGCCAGCTTGATAGTCTCTTTGTGTGTGTGTGTGTGTGTGTGGCAGTTCTGAGGCTTGAACTTAGGGCCTGGGGCATTGTCCCTCAGTTTCATTTTGCTCAAGGCTAGCATACTACCACTTGAGCCACAGCGCCATTTCTGGCTTTTTGTTTATGTGCTACCGAGGAATTGAACCCAGGGCTTCATGCATGCAAGGCAAGCAGTCTATAGTCAGACCATGCTCCCAGACACCAGCTTGATACTCTTACTTCCAATTAACCAACCAAAAGGAGGAACTAGAGGTGCAATCATGCATGCAATCTGAGTAAGAGTGCAAAGCCCTGAGTTCAAGTCCCAATTCCAGCAAAAATAAATAAATAAACAAGGAAATAAATAAGTAAGGGTGTTTGGATAGCAGAACACAATTATACTTGGACATGATTAATTAACTAAACAGCACTCTAAACATTCACACAGGAAGAACAAAGGAGGTTATTTTTAGGAGAGCATCACAAGAGTTCAAGAGCTCTATGCAGATGATCTTATACAATGATGTTTATTGAAATGAACTCCAAGAAATGGAAACAGGTTTTTTTTTTGTACTGTACTGTTTGTAGTTCTTTTTCTTTTCTTTTCTTTTTTCTTTGGTTTATTCCCTTTTGTCACTGTTTTTGGTATCTGTACCCTTTGTCTTGTATGTAAATTAATCTGATTTGGGGAGGGGAAGCACAGGAAGAGTGGGAGAAAGGGTCAACCTATTCAGCAGTGATACACCCTACACACTATGTTGGAAATAATGTATACAGATTGGATGGGGACCTGGAGGGGAAAATAGGAGAGAAAGAGGGAGGCCGTGACACTGTTCCAAAAGAAATGCACTCATCACCTGACTTACCTAACTGTAACCCTTTACAATAATTTTCATTTTTATTGTAATGTATAGAGGGGTTACAGTTATATTCGTCAGATAGAAGGTGCATTACAACTCATACACTGATACCCCTTCTCATGTTTTTGTCCCCATTTCCCTCCCCCCTTAACCATCTTGTTTTCTCCATTCCCTTTCCTATTTCAAATAAACAAATAAATGTATATACAATATGCCAGGTAACAAAGTCAGACCCAAAGGCTCATGGGCTCAATGATTTCCCTCATTTGTAATAATTAGTATATACCCAGGACTCTCTTAGCAGAGGATTACAATAGCTCAAAACCTAGATACATAAGGCCATACAGGATGAAGCTAAAAGAAACGATCTCCAGGATATGGAAACAAGAGCTTTATAATGTGTGATTGTTTTTCTTAATGTACTGTGTTATTTCTCTTCTCCTTTGTTGTCCTTTGATTAATCCCATATTGTTACAATAAAATTTTAAAAATTAAGAAAAAATAAAATACCTACGGGCTCTGATCTAAACTGGGATACGATTTTTGTCCCTTGGTGGAAAGAGTGACATATGGTGAGGAAGGGCACTCTTCTCACTCAAGAGCCAGCTGTGATCCTAAGAATCTGGTGAGAATCTCAGCATTGCCACTTGTTCACAGGGTACCAGTTGCCTGTCCCTCCCTCTGCCTTGAGTGTTCTCCCAAGCCCAAGTTTGAGTTGACATTTAAGAGATTTAAACTAACTGAGGATCTCTTTGATTTTCCCCATTCTGTCTGCCATCAGGTACTCCACAAAGTACAGGGACCTATACTGCTCCTGGCCCCCAGATTGCAAGGAAGCAAGGTCTGATTCTGCCTTTTGGAACAGAGCACTGACACTTTTGTCAACGTGTAAAGGTGTTGCTATATGAGTGAGCATAAGGTTGATGTAGAGGGGAAACAACCTAGGGAAAAAGAGTGAGTCTTCTATGCCAGACTTGGGAGTTGGATTCTGAGGACTTTGAGCAGGGGAATGACATACAATATTTCAGAAAGATTATTTGGGCAGTCATGAGTAGAATAGACTAAGGTGAGGGTATATTGAGAGCTGAGCACAAGGAAGATTTAAAGGGCTGCTGGAATCATGTAAGAGAAAAAAGGCTGTGGAAAAAGAAATGAAGAGGAACAGATGGTTTCAAGATATTGTGGTTGCTGGCCCATGGCAGGAACCCAATAAAGATTAGTTGACTGGGATGCAAGAGGGAAAGATGGGGAGTGGGGAACTGAAATTGACCAAAGTGTTCTTGGTTTGGGGAGTAGGAACAGAATGAGGATGTTTTTCAACAGATGGTCAGAGTGTGCCAGAGTGCTCTTAGACTCTCTATTACTACTTGGAAACAGAAAACATGTGACTATATATATATTATCAAATACTCATTGACGTATTATCCATCCATTTGCTCATTCTTTCAAGAACTTATTTGAGTATCAGTGTTGTGGATACCAGGTTAGGCATTGTGGATTCCACAGTGAATAAGGAAAGCTTTCAGTTAAAGTGGGACAAAAGACCCAAACCAAGCAATGATAGAGTACTTACAGTTAAGAAGAGCAAGCTGAAGGGCACTGCACCCAAACATTTGCTTCTCCTGTAGCTGGCATGACAGGTGACCACTGTACCCTTATGTGGGTTGAGATGAAGTCTTGGAAACTTTTATGTTCAGGCTGGCCTTAAACCACAATTCCCTATTACCCTCAAGTAGCATGGATTATAGTTCTGATAGGCTATAGCTATTTTTATCATTAAGACATTATGTTATGGTGTTTTAATTATAAACCTTTCTCTATGCAGGGAAAATCTTACCCATGAATTCTCCCTTCTGAGGCTTTTAGCAGATTCAGATTAATTATTAAGTAGTAAATGTGTCTCTAGACCACCGCACTAAATGGTAACATATTAAAGAAGATGAATTTGGGCTTCTGTTCACACATTGTAAAGGAAGAACATTGGGTTCTGCTGACAACCACTCCCATCAATCACTTTCTGCTAGATTTACTGCGTTGTCCAGTTTGTTTTTCACTGGGGATTCTTTTCTCCTCTTGAAAGTAGATGCTTTCTTCAGATAAAGGAAATGCCTTCAAGATTTACAGTGACACCAGCCAGACTAATTTGTAGAGAAAGGCAGGGTGAGTTACTAGGAAGAACATTTATGGTCCTATATAGGTCTTAGCTATCATTTCCAAATGTCAGAGTCTGTTTCTAGGTGTCCAATGAATAGAAGAAACTCCCAAAGTAAAGTACAATAGTTAATATGTCCAGTGAGGTACTTTTCAAAGTATAGATTCTAATTCATTAGTGGGCTGTAGAATTAATTTCATGGGTTGTGATCAGCATATTAAAAAGAAGTGACCCGGCAGGATGCTTGTAGCCTATGCCTACAATCCTAGTGACTTAGGAGGATGAGCCCTAGAAGATCATGGTTCAAAGACAGCTGGGGCAGATAAGTTCAAGAGACTCCATCTCCAATTAATCATCCAAAAGCAGTACTGGATGTGGCAAAGCACCATCTGTGAGCAAGAAAGCTGAGTCTGCAAGAAGCAAAACCCCAAACAATAAAATCCTAGCAATACAACATAATGATTTGTATACTTGAATATCTATGTAAGACACACATATATATTAGTATATATATATGTATATATATACACTATCTGATCTACTTCGTATGTAATAGACAAACATGTAAAATGTCAAAAAGTTTCATTATAGAAAAAGAAAAAGAGTTGTGGAAATAGGCCCTTGCAGTCAGATATTCCACTAGTTTCATATTAATTTCTTACTGCATAAAGCATATTGGAAAATATTAAAACTGTTTGAATGTAAAATTATTGGACACATTTTAGTTGTGAAGGACTGCTAAGTAAAACAAGAAAGCAAAGGTAACTGTTATATGGGGAAATAGTCCTTTATATGCTAAATAAAAGGGTTTTTTTGTTAAAATTGTTTTATTTTCACATTAAATATAATCAGCAGTGACAGTTTTATACACATTTGTTATCTAAAAAGTACTAACTACATTTCTCCATTTTAACAGTGTCCTCATAATTAGTATTTAGTATATTTGGTTAGTAAATATGCTATTCACACAATTCTTCAGGATTTAGTCTACAATGTGGAAAATACTTTCTCAGCATGTGTTAAAGCATATACGTATAAGCTCAAAACATCATTCATCATTTGAGTCATGTGTAAATTGCGCAATTTCTTTAACCTTATTTTTAACAAATGTTTTATTCAAAGTATTCATTGCACCTAAATTTCTAAGTAAAAGTTTTAAACCACAAAGATGTACTAAATTTGTATTAGAAAGAGTTCTAATTTCTTTTAATATATAAGAATATTTGAGTATTTGAGAAAGATTGAGTAATTTTTGTGAATTCACTAAATACAGTACCCTAGAAGTGATTACAGGTTTGGACTTTGGAGTCTTGCCTCTATAACTGATAATGAACAGACTACTTTTGATATATGACTTTCATTATGAATGTCTTCTTGCTTACATTTAATTAGTAATGAATGGAACCACTACTAGTTATTTTATTGACATACTTTGCCAATAACAATCACTTTCAAACAGCACATTGAGAAGATAACTTTGAAGTCCCAACTAGTAGCATTCTTCTTCAATTTCTAAAATGGCTTTGGTTGATGTTTTTGCTCTAAACAAAATTTACACAGCAACTTTCCTAATTCTGCCACTATGTCCCTACTCCAACTTTCTCTGTCTCAATCTATCTATCTATCTATCTATCTACCTATCTATCTATCTATCTATCTAGTTATCTATCTATCTCCTTGGGCTTCAACTCTGAGCCTAAGCACAGTCCTTGAACTTTCACAAAGCTAGTGCTTTACCACTTGTGCCACAGTACCATTTCCAGCTTTTTCTGTGCATGTGGTAGTAAGGAATTGAACCCAGGGCTTCGTGCATGCTAGACAAGCACTCTACCACTAGGCCACACTCTCAGCCCTACATATTTTTTATAGAAAATTTTTGTGCTCATGAATTACATTTTACCACCTGACCCATGCTTTCAGTTAGGGTTTTTGTTGACTAATTGGAGATGAAGTCTTTTTGACTTTTCTCCCAGTGCTGGCTTCAAGAACAAAAAGCCTTCTGAGTAAGTAGGATCATAGGTACAAGCTACTAGTGATTTACCATTGCCTGGCTCAGTCATTTACTTTTTAACACCAGTCTAATAACTGTCACTCTTTACTCTCTAGTATAATGCCACTGTGGTCTAGTATAATGTTAACAAGAAGGAACTTTCCGTATTCCCTCTTGGGTTATTCTAGTCCACAGTATACAATTGCTGAACATTTACTGTCTTTCCACAACTCCATTTTAGAAAAGTTGCTTCAATAGGGCCGATGATATTTCTGTATGATTCTTCCCCTTCCAGGTCTGCTTGGAAAGGGGTTAGTTTTAGCCAGCTTTATGTCAGTATCACAAATATCTGAGATAATCAATTTATCAAGAGATAAATTCAGAGGTTCCAACGCATGACCATTTTCCCCGGGCTTCTGGAGGGACAGAACATTCTTGTCTATAGCAAAACTATCACCTCATGGATAAGAAACCAAAGGAAGAGACTATAGTTCTCTAATTCTCTTTGACTTCCTGCTTTCCCATGATCTAAAAGCCTCTCAGTAAGCTCTTCCTTTTAAAGATCCACAGTAACTTCCAGTAGTTTTATCCTTTATCATCTGTACATTTAAGAGACATTTTATTTAACCCACAAAAGGTAGATGTATGATTACATTGCGTCAGTCAAGATGGAGCCAATATCAGGCATTGAAATAACTCCCATTTGTAATCTGGTATGAGTTATTAAGTGCCGTGATTAACTACAGCTACAGTATAAAGAAATAAGATACTTTATTTTTTGAGGAAATGAGTCACAGACTTTCTTTATGTAGCATAAGTGGATATGGAGCTTGCTATGTAGCTCAGACTGGCCTTGAACTTGACCTTGAGTCTTAGCCACTCGAATGCTGGGATTACAAGTACACACTGTCAAACTCAGTTCAGGAGGCAAAATTTGAAGAGAAATTTTAAAACCTAGAGGCCAGAAAAGAGACACAGATTCAAGGGAAGCCATATGGCTTTGAAAGGTGGAGAATAACCCCTCATTGTAGCTCCAGGCTCTGTGTAGATGTCCCATCCTGGACACCTTAAGTTCTCTCTTTACATATGTTACTTACAGTAGACTTGTGTTTCTTTAAATTCTAATGATTGAGACCTTCTCATTTATTCCATTCTCCTTTTTTTCTGTCAACCCACTCAGGCCATTCAACCATGATCAATTTTTTTTGAATACATAATAATTTTATTTCTTTTTTTCCACCCCCATAATTCAGATCAGAAAACATTGGCTGTGATAGAAAACAATAATAAAAGCAGAGAAACATGATTGCATTATTTTAGTAACAGTTAACTGAAATATGTTCATTTTTAAGTTAAGCAGGCTGGGTTGATCCTTTTTCAATATATGATAGGTAAACTCATCTTTTCTTGTCTCACCTTACTTCTAGTAACTATCCGATGACTTTTTAAAACACATTATTTTCTGATCAATACATAAAACTAAATATTTATTCACTAAAAAATAAGATAGTGTAGTGTGGTAAGTTTTTGATTGAAATTGATCTCTCTCTAGAGTGTAAAATCACTATTACTTTGAACAGGACTTTGCCTTGAAGAAAGGAATTAATTTCATACTAAAATGACATACACAGTCAGTAGAATAGGGTTTTCTCCTGGATAAATGACTAGTCTCTAAAAATAATACCTGAAAGAATTCATTATATCGATAGTAATGCTACAAATATTAGCTTTTTGAAAATGCTTGTTCTTTTGATCAACTTTTATCTTATGTCAATATTTAAAGACTTAAATATTTTAGCATGTTTTGTGACCTAAAGCCATCACTTTGTTTAAAAAGTGCCTAAATCCTCTGTCATTATTTAAAGATGACAAAAATACTTTGGTTTGAATTTGTCCCCCAAAGTTTATAAGTTGGAAACTTGACCCTCTTGTAGAGTTGATAGGAGGTGGGGTTTAGACCTTGGATGTTTCTTTTTCATGAATTAGCTAATGATCTTATTGTGATAAAGTATTCATTATCACATTATCTGATGAGTGGTTCTTTACATTTGTTCCCCTCATTCTCTTTTGTCCTTCTCTGTTTGTCATGGGGTGACTTAGCCAGAAGGCCCTCACAGGACATTAGGTTCTTTTTTTGTTTGTTTTTTGGTGCCAGTCCTTGGGCTTGAGCTTAGGGCCTGAACACTGTCCTTAGGCTTTCTCAAGGCTAGAGCTCTACCATTTAATCCACAGAACCACTTCTGCTCTTTTTTATGTATGTGGTACCAAGGAATCGAACCTAGGTCTTCCTGCACGCTAGGCAAGCATTCTTACCACTAGGCCAAACCCCTGGCCTCAACATTAGGTTCTTGATTTTTGATTTCCCAAGCTCTAAAACTATGAGAAATACATTTCTGTTCCTTGTAAATGGTTGACTCTTAGGAGTTCTGGTATAATAGTATGAAGTTGACTTAAGTACACATACAATAAAAACTCTGTACAGATTTAAATATGGTAATGGTATTCATAAAAGGGCTGAACTTTAATCCATCAGATTCACTTTAAACAATTTTAAGGATCTTAAGTAATTATACCATTAATCATTACTTTTGGACTATTTGGTGGAGAATATAGGAATAAATGTTTCCCGGAAAAAGGTATCAGTAAAGGAATTATGAGGCTTATACTTTCTACCAAGTAGGCTGTACTTTGGGGATACCTTTTGCTGGTGAAGAATAGTTTGTGCTAGACCCACATTGATGACAACAAAGCACCTTAGCCATTCTGAATTCATATTTCAGTGTGTCAGAGACCCTATGTATAATTAGATTTTCCTTTGTATCTCTATGAAGAATGTAATTAAAGTCCATTTCTCACATGAAAAATGTTTTGGAAAGAAGGAACATGAGATCCATGTTAAATATTTCTATTGGGTTGTAAAAGTGGGGGAGCATGGGGTTTATTGTTGTTTGTGATAAAAAATGTTTGCATTGTACCTGTGTGGAGCAGAATTAATATGTTGAAAGAAACTAGATGGTATTAAAGGCACTAGCAACCCAGGGAGGTATTTGTTAAAGAGGTGGCCATTGCAGTTTATTATTCATTAATAATCACTATGTGTTCTGTTGAATTCTGTTTATGTATTTTATCAGCAGAATCCTTGACTGTGAGGTTGAGAAACCAGATCAGTTTGAATGTCACTTGTAAAAATGGCTAGACTTGAACACCAGGGGAACCTCAGAATGTAGTTGGTAATTTACCCAAATGAAACGAGCTTCATGAATAAGACTGATGAAGTTCATTATACCAACATATCTAAATTAATTACCTTATGCTTAAGAACATGACTGAAGTGAGGGTTTTTCCCACTAGAGTTGTACTTCATTAGTGAAATAGTCATTATAATAATGTATGTCTCAGTCCAAAGAAGATATGCTATCATTGGCTCCATTCTATCCTATTTTTAAGCATAACATTCTCCATTTGCATCTCCACTCATCATCATACAATCTACCACCTGGTACGCTTTCCATTAGAAGACAACTATATTCTTTTACAAGGTATAGAAAGTGTTTCTTAGTCTCCCCCCACTGCAAAAAGGTTGATGGCTAGAGGATAGATGTATGTGTTACCAACCACAGTTCACACTGTTGAGCCATCATAGGGATTTACAGAATAATAAGAATATGAAAGGAGCCCCAGGTAATCCCAGTTCATAGTAATCCCAGGATATAGCAGGTCGAAGCAAGAGAATTGTGAATTCAAAGTTAGCCTGGGCCTTAAGACCTTTATAAAAGGTTGTCAAATAAACAAAATCAAAAGGCCAGGCACCACTGGTTCACACCTGTGATTCTAGCAGTGAAGAAGACAGATCTGAGGATTACTGTTAGAAGCCAGCCTAGCTGGAAAATTCTGAGCCACTTTTACCTCCAACTAACAAGCAAAATACCAAACTAGAAGGTGGCTGTAGTGGTAGAATGTCAGCTATGAACAAATAAGCTGAGTGAAAGCTTTAGACCCTCAGTTCAAGCCCTGCGTATCAGCCCCTAAACCAAAACACCCAATCCAAGCCAAACTAAACAGAGAACAATAATGATAGAAACTGAAACATGTTGTTTTACAAAGATGCTGCAGGAAAGAAATTTCTGCAAAGGACCTGAAAATAAGATGACCTTTTCATGTGTTTGCTTTTATTTCTTTATTAATACTAAAATAATGGAAATGGCTACACTTTTCAGAGACAAATTCTTGTCGACCACAGCTCTTTTTCAGTGAAGGAAAGAAAATGCATTTGCTTTGCCTGCTTACATTGAGAGCTGTGAGCTTGCCAAAGGACAAGACTGGAATTCCCCTGCAGCCATAAATATTGCTGTGAATTAAGGAAAGAAGCATTTCTTCTCTCAAAGTGCACTCTTTACACACAGGAAGCCAGTGCAGTAACATTAGAGTGAGATATGACTCAAGGAGGAGCTCAGTTGGAAGCCCAGACATAACAGTCCTGAGATTAAGTCAGAATATGGACTAATGTGTGATCTGAGAGCTTTTCTTTAACAAGAGGTATTCACTGTAGTGGGCCGACTTTGTTTGCGTGCTGAGCATCTTAAAGAAGATTTATACTCCCGATAGAAGGCATGTTGTCTTCCTATGACTTACAGAGCTCACTGTCACTGTCACCTTTGTTCACTTTAAATGGCTCTGGAAATCTGACAGGGGAAATGGCTGTGAACTCACTGTGCTATTTTTTTTGGTAACTAACCCATGCAATGCAAATGTACACCCCAACTATTCCTCCCTGAGCAGAACTGGAGTAGTGTAGGTTGCCTAGAGTACTTATTTGCATGTCAATCCCTGCAGTCTTCCTACGCACAGTGGTTACATCATCTGATGGATGATTTTAGTTCAGGGAATGAACTAGAGACACGGAAGACCATGACCAAAGAAGGGATGCTCTTCTTTTCTCTGGTAACTTCTCTCATTCTCTTCTTATTTTCTTACAGGTGTTATGACTGACAAGCATTCAGGCCTTTCTAGTTTTCTGGAAAAGCATTTTAGACTTTCTGTCAATTTACTGTCTGCCAAATTTTTAGAGTGCCTGCACATCTACAGGCTATTATAAGGAAATGTGAAACATGGGCCTATGACTTTTGCAAATCTTCCAATTAATTATTTATTTCATGCCACAGGCGCTATTGGGAAGATGTCACCAACCTACAAATATTTAATCATATACTTTATATGAATTTTTTTGCATGTCTTTACAAAAATTTTGGATGTTTTTTTGAAAGTTCCTCCAACTGCCAACTCATCATCTCATGGATATTGGCTTATAAAACTTAAGGATCTAGGAATGGAATTCCTTCTTTGAACTGAGAGTGACCTAGAGACCATAGATGAACACATCCTAGAAATTGCCTAAAGTGGTAACTATAGATATTAAAAAAATAAATTACTCATCACAAGAGAATGAAAACATGATTATACTCCTTCTAATTCTAAGGCTTGAACTCAGGGCCTGGGCATTACCTCTGGGTTTCTTTGTGCCCAAAGATAGCACCTCTCCCATGGAGCCACAATGCTACTTCCATTTTTTCTGTTTATGTAGTACTGAGGAATCATACTCAGGGCTTCATGCTTGCAAGACAAGCACTCGGCCACTAAGCCATATTCCTAGTCCCTTTGTTTCTTCTTTAAAGTTCCACTAAATTACAGTGAAGGAATTAAAAAAAAGGAACAAACCTACAAGATAGAAAGCACAAGAAAGTGAGGCCTTGGAATCATGGACTTTTCCTGAATGATGGGTTCACCGGTGCCAGGTAAAGATTTACTTTTGAATTTGAAAGAAGTATCCAGGATCACTGATATTTGAGAAAAGCTTTCCATCAATTGAATCAATACAGACAAGAGAGAAAATGATGCAGCCTGTAGGGGAAAGTTAAACTAAATCATCATTAATGTCCTCAAAGAGACAAGAAAATATTTTGATTATAGTAGTGAAAGAAAACTAGCTTGCTTCTTATGGAAAAACATAAGAAAGATTTGGGAAAAATCATATTAAGTGAAGTAAGCTAGACCCAAAGAAATACAGGCTTCATGGTTTCCCACATTTGTAATAATTAGTGCACATCTAGGACTCTCCTAGCAGAGAATCACAATAGCTCAAAATTATGTACATATGGTCGTACAGGATGATACCAAACAAAATGAACTCTAGGATAAGGAGAAAAGAGGTTTATCTTTGTGATTGTTGTTCTTAATGCATTATGTTACTTCTATTCTCTTTTTTCCCCCGTTATGGTTATTTCATGTGGTTACTGTATTTGTCTTTGTTACCTGATATATTGTATATACCTTTATTTGTTTATTTGAAATAGAGAAAGGAAGGGGGGAGAACAATATGATTGGGAGGGGATGAGGGGTGGAAAACAAAAATATGAGAAGGGATATCAATGTGTGAGAAGTAACGCACCTGACCAATTTAACTAACCCCTCTATAATTACCCTGACAATAAAAATAAAAAGAAAATCCAGAGAACAAAGTACTCTTGGATATTAAAACTATTAAAGTTTTGATGGAAGGGCTGAAGGATGATGTTTTGCAAGATTTTTTTTTAAATGAATGAAGTATCCAGTGAAAATAGAAAAAAAATAATAAAATAAGAGGAATGAACCTAAAAAGGTCATCTGACATCCTTACATCTGTACCAAAGAAACTTTAATGGGGAATATATAGAAAATAATAATTAAAGGAAAATTTCCTACACTGAGAAATTGAATATCAAAGTACCTACAAAAGGAATATAAATAAAAGATATGCCAAGCAACATTTGTAAAAATTAATACTACCAAATTAAAGGAGATTATCTAAACACTTCCAGAGATCAGGATGGTGATGGCAGTAATAATAAAATGAGAAAGAAGAATCCCAAGGACATTTACTAGACACCAATGGAGCAAAGTCTTCCAAATTAACAAACTGTCAACCTACTGTTGGAGTAGAATGCAGATCTTAACAGAAGGCTCAAAAGTGTGCGTCTTCCACATGGCTTTGGTCATGGAGAATGTATTGGATGTGCTCCATGAGCAATATGGGAGAAAGTAGAAGAAGAGGCGAATCAGAGTCTACTTCAGAAAAGAGGAGGGTTTCCCAATGGCAACCTTTGAGGCCCACTAAGAAGACAGCCAATATATATATACTGGCAAGGGAGGATGGACAATTTGGGGGTAAAGTCCCAAATAAAATGAGATTCAAAATTAGATTGAAAATACAGAAAAGACTGTACAGCATTGCTGGAATATGTGGTCAGATCAATTCAGCAATTTAAAAAAAGAAAAAAAAATCAAATAATTTAGAAAAGAACAAATTTCTTTTATTATCCCTCATCTGGTCATTTAGTCCCTTGTAACTAGTTCATGTTCTGTTAAATCGTGAGCTTACAGTCGTGAGCTTCTGAATTAGAAAGAAATCCTAACTTGTTCTACTGGTATAGTATCAATGTTGTTTAGACAGTGACATCAAAAGCCTGTGCCTTGAACTATCCAGTAGAACTTATTTCCACAGGCTCCAGGAAGGTCCTCTTGTGGAAGATGACACCCTTTTCCTGCCTGGGAAGGAAGCATCAGAGTAAAGCAGAAAACTGGGCATGACAATAGGCTTTAAATTGCTTTGTTTAATTTATTGATCCATTTCGCAAATGGAAGTCCTAAGAAGAGCATTTTCCAAGAATAATACACCTGGAATTTTTTGTCATGTCATACAAAACAAGATAATCCCTTCGATCTAAAAATTCAGATTAAACATACATAAACATTATGATTAAACATACATAAACAACAGCACAAATACTACATCTCATTTAAAAAAAAAACAGTCATTGTGGGCCAGATGCCAGTGGCTCACGCCTGTAGTCCTAACTACTTAGGTGGCTGAGATCTGAGGAGTGCAGTTCAAAGCCAGCCTGGGTATGAAAGTCATGGGACTCTTATCTTCAATAATTACCAAAAAACTGAAAGTGGTGCTGTGGTTCAAGTGATAGAGCACTAGGTTTAGGCCAAAAACTCAAGGAGAATGTCCAGTATCTGAGTTCAAGCCCCAGGATGGATATACAGACACATAAAAATAGGCAAAATTATGTTTACTAATTAATGATTCAGGATTTTATTGTACCCAGAAATGATCGGAGTAACAAATTAATAACTTATTCAATTTATCATCAATACAAGACTTTTAGTAACCTAAACATTGTGGAATCTATTATTAACTGACACATTATAAAATATAATATCCATTGAAATATTTACACAATAATTGGTTAAACACAAACTTTTGTTTTTTCATAATCTTAAATACAAATACTACTCCATCAGTAAGCCTGTAATTGTTTAAGAAGAATATACTTAAGTAGTTGGGTGCTGGTGGCTCATGCCTGTAATCCTAGATACTCATGAGGCTAAGATCTGAGGATCTCAGTTTGAAGATAGCCTGGGCAGGAAACTCTATGAGACTCTTATGTCCAGCAAACTTCAAAAAAGTTAGAAGTGGCCCAGTGGCTCAAGAAATAAAGTGCTAGCCTTGAGCAAAAGAAACTCAGGAACAACACTCAGGCCATGAGTTCCAGCCCTAGGATTGGAAAAGAAAAAAATTAAGTAAAATATAATTGTAGTCTTGTATAATAATGCTGATGACTCAGAAAAGACTTGTTTGTATTAAACCAAAATAATGATTTATTCTAATTTGCCAAAGGCTTAGATAATTATGTGAGCTAGAATTCGTGTAATATTAGTTTTAAAAAATATTTTAAGAGCGAGGACTCAATATTTACTTACCCAATGTTATGAACGTGGTATTGGAAATATAAAAACAACTACATAGACATAAAAATTTATGACTCTATAGACATAATATTTTATTACATAGATTAATATGTATCTATGACATACAAACCCTCAGCCTAATTTTAATTATGTTCTAAAATGTAAGTGCCAGTGACTGTATATAGAGATTCCCTTCTTGAATACTTGTTTGTTAAATATGTCATTTGAAATATGATGTAAAAATCAATGATAATAAATTCTTTAATAATAAAAAATACTTTAAGACAATTTATTAGAAATTCTATTTCCCTCATATCTTGGAATTTTATGAATATTTAGCTATATAAGTTCTTACTTATATAAGTTAACCAGAGTAGGGCTTTAATTGAAGTGATTTTATAATCAAATTTGCCATTTGCAGGTAGAGAAGTATTGTATATTCACACAGCAATATTTAAAGGCCTTTCTAAATTATAGATATCAACATACAGAAGAGACATACAAATATATTTATATGTTTGAAAAAGAGCTTTGTACATCCTAAGTTTTAAAATTCTAGTCACAGATCAAACATCAGCCTAGACATATAAAACTCACAAGTGCTGATATCCACTTCCCAGTGAGCATGAAATTCTTAATCGATTTGAGCTCAATATAGACAAATAGATGAAGAAGTGGCTTAAAGTTCTCTCTCTAGCCTTCTAAAATGAGTTTGATATGATTTTGGAGGTTTCTGTTTTCCACCCATTAGAAAATTAAAAGGCACAGTAATGTTTAAGGCAAATGGAGTAAGTTGATTTGAAAGTGCCAGGAAGGCTATGAAAGAGAGTAGCAGAAATTCCCTATTAGGAGAGAGGGCCCACAGGGTGGATTTTATACCACAGGGTCTCTTCCATAGCTCCTCCCCTGAGCCTTGTGCTTTTTGATGGCTTATGCTTGTGCTGCTCTGGCTCCTTTCATTGGCTCCCAAGTTATTATGGGAAGAAGAAACACTTAAGTAGAAGGCCAAGGCACTACAGGAACAAGAGATATCATGTTATAGACCACTTGTTATATCTACCATGTTTTATCCCTACCTACCTAACCATTCTCCTGTCTCTCTCAAGTCTGTGGACTTAAGAAAGTACCAGAGCAAAGAATGATTTCTATAATTTTGAAAGGCTATCAATAAAATGACTATCTGAATGCAGGTTGTCTATATTTGCTATTTACCTTTTTATAAAACTTTATTTGCTACCCATGACACTACATTATTCAGTTTTTTAAAACCAATTGACAGGCAAGAAATGATCTTCCATTTTTAAAGCAAGCACCCAAATCCTCATCTACCTTTTTCACATACAAGAACTTAATGGAGGAAAACAAAGCCTCTTAAGAAATCAAGGGAGAATTTTGTGTCTTAATGGCTTATTAGATGACAAGGTAAAACTGCTTTGCCCCAGGCTAATTCTAGGAAGGCTGGGCTAAGCTGGCCTGGGGTAAAGGACTTGTGCATGGAGGTGTTCAGCGGATATAAAAAAAAGAGAATCTTGGTGACCATAAGCATCACCTCCACTATGCAGGCATCAGTGGCTCACCCCTGTAATCCTAGCTACTGAGGTAGCTGAGATCTGAGGAAGAGGGTTATAAGCCAGCCTGCTTAGAAAAGTCCCCATGAGATTCTTATCCCCAATTAACCACTCAAGAAATTGAAAGTATGGGCCGGGAGTTTGGCCTAGTTGTAGAGTGCTTGCCTAGCATGCACGAAGACCCGAGTTCAATTCCTCCGTACCACATACATAGAAAAAAGCTGGAAGTGGTGCTGAGGCTCAAGTGGTAGAGCTCTAGCCTTGAGAAAGTCCAAGGACAGTGCTCAGGCCCTGAGCTCAAGCCCAGGACTAGCAAAAAAAAAAAAAAAAAAAAAAGAAAGAAAGAAATTGAAAGTAGAGCTATGGTTAAAAGTGGTAGAGAGCTACCTTTTCTACAGTGGCTTGGAATGGCTTCAATCACCCAGCAAAAGTGACATCTATATATGTTGCTAGAACTTCATTTCAAATTTCCCTGCAGCCATGCGTCATAAATATATATATATTTGGGGGGCGTTCACAGGGCGTGAACTCAGCCTGGGAGCTGTCCCTGAGCTCTTCAGCTCAAGGCTACTGCCCTACCTTTGGGCTTGGGCATTGTCCCTGAGTTCTTCAACTGAAGGCTACCACTTTACCCTTGAGCCAACCCCACTTCCTGTTTTCTAGAGGTTAATTGGAGATAAGAGTTTCAGGTTCTATTGTGCCTAGCTGGCTTTGAACTTGATCTTCAGATCTCAGCCTCCTGAGTAGCTAGGATTACAGGCATGAGCCATTGTGCCTGGCTCTAGCCTCTAGTTGTGGAGATTCCCTTTTTTTTTGCATTTTAATAATTTTATTGAAAGGTACCAAACATGAGCGGGTAAGGTTACATCTGCCAACTCAAAATTAACACTGATGTTTTCATAATGTTGAAATGTATCATCCCTTTGTGGAAACTGAAAGGTTTTCCATAAAGCATGGTTCACAAAAGTTAAGGATAACATACACTTGGTCTTTGGTTTGTTTCTCCAGTGCTCATTTATCCTTAACTGGCCAGAATGGCTAACCACCATTCTGGGAGCCTCTGCCCCTGCATGTACTGTCCTGTCCCTAACAGTTCTGACACTATGGAGATTCCCTTTTTACAATGGCCCAAGATATAAAGATTAGAGGCAATGAAGGAGTGATTTGGGATTAGATTAAAAAAGAATGATGATGGTACAGAAAACAACATTCTTCCATGTATTTAGCCAGGCGCATACAGAAGTGAAACTTACTGGCTGGTGTTTGTGGCTCTAGTCTGTAATCCTAGCTACTCAGGAGGTTGAGATCACAGTATGAAACCTGAGCAGAAAAGTCCAAGACACTCTTATCCAACTAACTATCCAAAAACCCAGGAGTGGAGCCTTCAATCCTCTGCCCCCTAGTCTGTATGAATGATCAGATTCTGTGGAGAAAAACATGACGATAGTAGACACGATCCCTGTGCTGAAATGAATAGGGTAAAGAAATGTGTGGAAAAGGATATAAGGGCCAGGAGTTTGGCCTAGTGGTAGCACCACTTGCCTAGCATGCTTGCCTAGCATGCACTAAGACCCAGGTTTGATTCCTCGGTACCACATACATAGAAAAAAGCTGGAAGTGATGCTGAGGCTCAAGTGGTAGAGCTCTAGCCTTGAGAAAATCCAAGGACAGTGCTCAGGCCCTGAGCTCAAACCCAGGACTGGCAAAAAAAAAAGAATATAAAAGACAGTATGTAGTAAGTATAACAGATTCACATAATTATTATTTCAATTAAATAATATCAAGAACTTCTTAGTAATTTTAGCATCTTCCTTTATTTCCTATTTGCTGGGTAATTGAATTTTTACCTGAGTTGGCTTCTAACCTTGCTTCTCCAGGTCTCAGCTTCCTGAGTAGATAGAATTACACATATGAACTACTGTACCTGATATTATTATTATTATTATTTTATCATCATCATCATTATGCCTTTTGGGAGTTTTATTTACCAATGATAATTTTAATCCATTTTACATCTTTACTGGATTTATTAGGTGATATCTTCTGCCTTTAAGAAATAAGCCTTGTATTTTTTTCATATATTTTTATTGTAATTAATAGAAGGGTTACATTATAGTTGCCAGATAGGAGGTGCATTGATTCACATACATTGATACCCTTTCTCATGTCTTGGGCCCCATTTCCCTTCCCTTGACCCCCATCCCTCATCTTGTTTTCCCCCCTTTCCTATCCAAGCCTTGTAAATGAACACTACCCATGGACTCGATTGTTTGAATAGGTATACACGTTGTGCTGCATTAAGGACCTGAGATTGTTAAAATTTTCCTACTTCATCACAGCCAATTATTTATGACCCAAATGATGAGAAATCATTCATTGAGTTCTTAGAGATTGTGCTTTGCAAAGCTGATATGTAAAGGAAGACTAAGATTTATGCTATATGTTGTTTACAACATCATGCTTAGTAAAATACAGGTGTGCACGACAGATAGCACATCCTTTCAGGTTGTCTGTTATTATTTCTACTACATACAAAATATGCCTTGTCTCTAAATTACTTCAATTGGGTTTGTAAACTGTATATTACTTATAAATATTCAGACTCTGTCTTGTGTAGCAGAGTTCTCTGTGTTCTGAAGAGGAAAGTCTGGCCTTTATTCATAATTTGATTTCTTTTTTTTTTACTATCATAAATACTTTATTTTTTGTTTTTTTATATTTTTATTGTAATTAATAAAACGGTTACATGATATTTGCCAGATAGAAGGTGCATTAATTCACATACATTGATACCCTTTCACATGTCTTGGTCCCCATTACCCTCCCCCCCACCCACCACCCACCCCCCGTCTTGGTTTTCCCCCCTTCCCTATCAAATTTCAAATAACCAAATACAAATAAATTCAATATATCAGGTAACAAAGTGAGATACTGTAACAATATGAGATGCCCAAGGGACAGCAAAGGAGATGAGAGACAACATAGTACATTAAGGACAACAATCGTTCGTTATGTGGCTTTTGTTTCAATATCCTGAAGGTCCTTTCAATTAGCTTCATACTATATGACCTTATGTATCAAGGTTTTGCTCTATTGCAGATCTCTGCTAGTAGAGCCCAAGGTTTCTACTGATTATGACCAATGAGGGAAACCATTGAGCCTAAGTTCCTTTGAGTCTGGCTTACTTCACTTAATATGATTTTTTTTCTAAGTCTTTCCATTTCCTAACAAATGGGGCGATGTCGTTTTTTTCTGACAGCAGCATAGAATTCCATTGTGTACAAATACCACAACTTGTTTATCCACTCATCAACTGAGGGACATCTAGGTTGGTTCCATATCTTTGCTATGGTGAATAGTGCTGTAATGAACATTGTTGTGCTAGTGGATTTAGTATGCCCTTGTTTCTGGATGGTTGGGTAAATGCCAAGTAGTGGAATTGCTGGGTCATAGGGAATTCTATGTTTAGCCTTTTGAGGCACTGCCATACTGCTTTCTGCAGTGGTTGAATGAGTTTGCACTCCCACCAACAGTGTAGTAGTGATCCCTCCTGGCCACATCCCCTCCAGCATCTGTTATTATTCATTTTCCTGGCAATTCTAACTGGAGTGAGGTGGAATCTTAGAGTTGTTTTGATTTGCATTTCTTTTATGACCAGAGATGTTGAGCATTTCTTCATGTGTCTATAGGCTATTTTTGTTTCTTCTTCAGAAAAAGCTCTCTTTAAGTCGTTGGCCCATTTTTAATGGGATGGTTGTTACTTTGGAGATTAGTTTTGGAGTCATTCAATTTTTTGAGTTATTGATATATTTTAGATATGAGGCCTTTGTCCATTGTTTGGTTGATGAAGATTTTTCCCACTTTGTAGGCTTCCTCATTAATTTACTAGCTATGTCCTTTGCCATACAAAAGCTCTGCAGTTTAATGCAGTCCCATTTATCCAGCCTTTCTCTGATTTGTTGTGATTCTTGGTCCTTATTAAGAAAGTTTCAACCTGTGCCAAGGAGGCCTAGTGTATCTCCTATTCTTTCTTGTAAAGTTTTCAGTGTGTCAGCTTTTACCTCCAGGTCTTTGATCCATTTGGAGTTAATTATAGTGCAGGGTGACAAAGAAGGATCCAACTTTAGTTTTCTGCAGGTGCTTAACCAGTTCTGCCAGCACAACTTGTTGAAGAGGCTGTCTTTCTTCCATTCTATTTTTTTGGCTCCCTTGTCAAAGATTAGGAGGCTATAGGTCTGTGGTTTAATATCTGGGTCCTCAGTTCTATTCCATTGGTCTTCAGGCCTGTTCTTGTGCCAGTACCAAGCAGTTTTGATAATTATAGCCCTGTAATAGAGTCTAAAGTTTGGAATTGAAATTCCTTCAGTGCTGTTCTTTCTGCTAAGAAGTGTTTTTGCTATATGGGGTCTTTTATTATTCCATATGAAATTTTGAATTGCCTCTTCTATTTCTTTAAAGAATGCCATTGGGATATTGATGGGTATTGCGTTGAATTTGTAGATAGCCCTTGGCAAGATTGTCATTTTCACAATGTTGATTCTTCCAATCCAGGAGCATGGGAGGTTTTTCCATTTCCTTAGTTCTGATTTAATTTGCTTTTTTAGCGTTTTAAAGTTTTCATCATAAAGGTCCTTTACATTCTTAGTTAATCTAATTCCTAGGTACTTTATTTTCTTTGAGGCTATTGTGAAAGGAGTTTCTTTACTGATTATTGCCTCGTTCCTCTCACTGTTGGCATAAAGAAAGGCAGTTGATTTTTGAGGGTTGATTTTATAGCCTGCTACTCTTCCAAAGTTTTGAATCAGCTCAAGGACCTTGGGGGTAGAGTCTATAGGATTCTTTAAATACAGAATCATGTCATCTGCAAAGAGGGATAGTTATACTTCCTCTTTCCCTACTTGAACCCCCTTTATGCTTGCTTCTTGCCTTATTGCACTGGCTAGGAATTCTACTACTATGTTAAAGAGGAGTGGAGAGAGGGGGCATCCTTGTCTCATTCCTGATTTTAGAGAGAATGGCTTTAGATTTTCACCATTACGTGTAATACTAGCAGTGGGTTTCTCATACACAGCCTTTAGTATATTGAGGAATGTTCCATGGATTCCTAGTTTCTCCAGAGCTTTTAACATAAAGGGGTGTTGGATCTTGTCAAATGCCTTTTCTGCGTCTATTGAGACAATCATGTGATTTTTGTCCTTGCTCCTGCTGATGTGTGGAATTATATTAATTGATTTGCGTATGTTGAACCAGCTTTGCCTCCCTGTGATGAATCAAGTTTGATCATAGTGTAAAATTTTTTTGATGAGTTGTTGTAGACGGTTGGCCAGTATTTTGTTGAGAAGTTTTGCATCGATGTTCATCAAAGAAATAGGTCTATAGTTCTTTTTCTTTGATGAATCTCTGTCTGGTTTGGGGATGAGGGTTATACTGGCTTCATAGAATGATTTGGTAAAGAACCTTCATTTTCAATTTCGTTGAAGAGCTTGAAGAGTATTGGTGTGAGCTCTACTTTGAAGACCTTATAGAATTCAGCTGTGAATCCATCTGGCCCTGGGCTCTTCTTAGGTGGAAGTTCTCTAATTGCCATTTCTATTTCAGAGCTTGAAATAGGCCTGTTGAGTTGGGTTAGTCCTTCTTGGTTCAGTGTGAATATGTTAATTTGGCTAGGAATTCATCCATTTCATCTAGATTCTCAAATTTGTTGGCGTAAAGGTTTGAGAAGTATTCCCTCATGATATTCTGGATCTTAGTAATTTCTGTCGTGATATTACCATTTTCATCTGCGATTTTGTTTATTTCGATATGCTCTCTTCTTTTTTTGGTGAGCTTTGCTAAGGGTTTGTCAATTTTTTTAATTCTTTCGAAGAACCAACTCCTTGTTTTGTTGATTCTTTCTATAGTTTTTTTGGATTCCAAATCATTTAATTCTGCTTTGATTTTAATAATTTGCTTTCTTCTACTGGGATTAGGGTTGGTTTGTTGCTCTTTTTCCAGGAGCTTAACGTGACACATTAACTTGTTGGTTTGCGATTTTTCCCACTTGTTGTTGTAGGCAGTCAGGGTTATAAATTTTCCTCTGAGTACTGCCTTTGCTGTGTCCCAAAGGAGTTGGTATTTTGTGTGCTCCTTACTGTTAAATTTCATAAACTGTTGGATTTCTGTTCTGATCTCTTCGATCACCCATCGGTGACTCAACAATGTGTTGTTCAGTCTCCATGAGTTAGAGGATTTTCATTGGTAGAGATGTGTGTTCAGTTCCAATTTGATGCCTTTGTGGTCTGAGAGTGTGCATGGAATAATTTCAGTGTGTCTGAATCTGACCAGGTTTGTTTTATGGCCTAAGATGTGGTCTATTTTGGAAAATGTTCCATGTGCTGCTGAGAAAAACGTATATTGTGTTGTTGATGGGTGGAATGTTCTGCAGATGTCTGTTAGATCTATTTGGTCTATATAGTTGTTCAGTTCTAAGGTTTCTCTGTTGAGTTTTTGCCTTGTTGATCTGTCCGTAGGTGAGAGTGGTGTGTTAAAATCACTGACAATCACTGTGTTTCGATCTATGTATGGTTTCATTGTAAGTAAAGTTTGCTTGATGAAGTTCGGAGCCCCGGGATTGAGTGTGTAATATTTAGGATTGTTATGTCTTCCTGGAGGAAAGATCCCTTTAGTAGTATGTAGTAACCTGCTTTGTTTTTTCTTACTAATTTTAGTTTGAAGTCTATTTTATCTGATATGAGGATGGCAACTCCAGCCTGTTTATGGGGGCCATTAACTTGATAGAGTTTATTCCAACCTCTCACTTTCAAAAGATGATTGTTTTTTTGGGTAAGATGTGTCTCTTGAAGACAGCAGAACGATGGCTCTTGCTTTTTGATCCAACTAGACAGCCTATGCCATTTAATTGGAGAGTTAAGTCCATTGATATTGAGAGTTAGGATTGAGAGATATTTATTAGATCCTGCCATTTTTAAAAGCTTTTATTAGGGCCTGTGTCTTGACAGTTCTTGTGGTCCTTAGATGGTATGCTGTTTAGGTGGCATTTCTTTCCCTATATTGCATTTATTTTGGTTTTCTCTGTATAGAACATCTTTCAGAATTCTCTGTAGTGTTGGTTTTGTTGCAACATATTGTAGCTTTTCCCTGGAATGGAATGTTTTTATTGTTCCCTCAGTTATGAATGAGAGCTTACCTGGGTACAGTATTCTTGGTTGGCAGTTATTTGACTTCAGGGCATGACATATATGCTTCCAGTCACTTCTTGCTTGCATGGTCTCTGCTGAGAAATCTGGGGTTGTTCTTATTGGTTTGCCTTTATAGGTTACTGAACTCTTTTCCCTGGCTGCCTTTAGGATCCTTTCTTTGGTTTCTATTGATCCAGTTTGGATTACGATGTGGCAGAGGGATGTTCTTTTCTGGTCAGGTCTGTTTGGGGTTCTAAAAGCTTCTTGTATCTGGATGGGCCTGCTCTTCTGGATATTTGGGAAATTCTCTGAGATGATTCCCTGAAGTATATTTCAATACCATTGACCTCTTTCACCAGACCCTCCTCAATACCAATTAGCCTTAAATTAGGCTTCCTAATTGTATCTTGGACCTCCTGAAGCGCTCTCTCATTTTTCCTAGATTTGGATTGACTCATTTTCTGTTCTTTCTCTATAATAACTAAATTATCTTCAGCCCCGGAAATTCTCTCCTCTGCATTGTCTAACCTGCTATCAAAGCTATCTACTTTATTTTTCATCTCCCTTGCTTCTAATTGCTCATTTTTGAGGCCTTGCATCTCTTCTTTTAGATCATGTATGGATTTCTTTAGCTCCTTGATTCCCATTTGAGTGGTTAGCTCAGTAGCTTCATTTTCTTTAGACATTTGCTGGAATTCGGTCACCTTTTTATTTGTGGATTGTATGAATTCATCCATCTTTCTTTGAAAAACCTTTATTATGGCCTCCTTTATGGCTTCTTCTTTTTCACTTATCACCTTGTTCATGGTTTCCTCTTGTTCAGCTATGGCTTCCTCCCTTATCTCCTTCTTTATATTTTCACATTTTTCATTAATGATGTTTATCAATTGCATTTGTGTAGCACTTGGAAGACTCTCCTCTAGGTTTGCCAGTGACTGTTCCATTGTCTGTTTACATTGGGTGGGGGATGTTGATTCTTGATTTGACATTTTTCTTGAGTTTCTTGTTCTGCCCATTTGAAAATGGGAGCAACATTAATACTAAACACGATTATAGTTTTTCAGATATAACCAACCTAGAGCTCTGTAGCTGGCAGACACTAGATGTTCACAAGTTTTGATTGGTGTTATCACTCTTTCTTTTTGTGTACTTACAGACCAGTCTAATACATCCACTGATAAGTGATTTATACCCAAAACAATAAGCCTCTCAATCCATTCTCTATTGTCTTTAAGTCCCTCTGAGTCTAGAGAATAACTATACACCTAGATATACAGTATTGCTCAACAGCCATCAAGTGTAGCTCTGTGCAGTATTAAGGTTTGAAAGACGAACAGAGGTCCAGAGATAGAAAAATAGAATGAGAGAGGTCAGGGGAGGCACAAGAGGATTAACGTATGAGTGTAAGAAAATAGTGTAAGGATAACTGACCTAAGTTTGTAAGTAGGTAGCGTATTTGAGTACAAAGTTTGGAAAGTATTAGAATAAAAGTTATGTGTTGCTGCACGACTAGCTCTTAGCCCAGCCAGTGGCCTCACAGTGGACCGTGGGATGCATCTACGAGCTTCAGTCTGAGCACACTGGGCAGATGTTTTCCTGTGCTGCTTCCAGGGCCGGCCCCCAGCCAAGGGTCTGGGGATTGAGAGTTTCCAGGGGCTCTCAGCAGGACCAGCAGGAGACTGCTCTGTTCCCAGGGTCGGGGCCCAGCTGAGGATGTGGGCTCCAAGGGTGGAGCCTCGCCTTTCTGATTCTCAAAAGGGGAGTGTGGCTGCTGGTCGGCCCTTCAGTTCCCTGCTGTGGGGGTCCCCTTGGTGCTGTCTTGCTCAGGATTCCCAGGTGGAGGATGCCCCACTCAACAATTGAGGGGGGGCAGATGCTGGCTCCTATTTTCCCCGCACACCCTACCTGCTGTTGTAACGCAGGGTCCCAGAGCCCTCCACTCTCCAGATCCAGTGGCCTGGGAGAGGAGCCTGGTGGGCGGGTGGGAGCTGGGACAGCTCTGCCTCCCCTGGTGGGGTGCTGAGTCTTAGGGTCCGCCCGCTTGTCAGTCTCCAGTCAGAGGGCTAGGATTTGAGCCCATAGGGCGGGTGGGAGTTGGGACAGCTCTGCCTCCCTTGGTGGGGTGCTGGGTCTTAGGTAGCCAGTCTGTCAATCTCCAGTCAATGGAGCCTGAGGGAGGGGCCTGTTGAGGGAAGGGACAGGATTCGAAATTCCTTGCCCCCCTGCTCCTGCCAGTCTTTCTCAGGCGGGGTGTTGGGGTCTGAGTTAAGGTCTATTGCTTGGCACCGCTCTGCTTTCCCGATGTGTTTGGGGACGCGCTGTATTACTCACGCCTCTGCGTTCCCTCTGTGGGTGTTCCACGGTGGTCAGGAGTCTTTCACTCCCCTTGGGTCTCCTCCGCTGCCTCTGGTCCTGCTGCTTGCTGTTCTGGTTCCATGTTTGGGTTCCGCTGCTTCCACTGCGCGCTGGCCCGGTCCTGTGCTGGTTTCTGCAGCGTTTGGGCTCCTGGCCTGGCGTCCTCCACTGCTGCTTTTTGCGGCTTGGAGCCCGCGGCAAGAGGTGGGGGAGGGGTCCTCGCGTTCCGAATTCTTTGAGAAAGTTGGATGTGAGCTTTATCTGGATTTCTCTTCCGGTTTGAGTCCTTCTCTGTTGCTTTTTGAGTTTGTTTTTGTGGATTTGTTAAGGTAATTGGCTCGTGGGACTCCCTGGTTCTCTCTTTTTGTGTGAGAGAGCTAGGCAGTGTCCCTATTGTCTCAGCGCCATCTTCCTTCCCCCCTTAATTTGATTTCTTTAGTTTAAAAGGTTGTTATTTTGACTATTTCTCTGACTTGGCTGTAACAATTGCTTATTGTAAAACTTGCTAAAATGGTAAGGAAAACTTTAAGTAGGAATATTGCAACAATTATCATGATTTTCTCAATAAAAGAGGAATAAAACTCAGTTTTGAACACAGCAGTTAGCTGGGGATTTGTTGAACCAGCAACCTAAGGATGGCCCAAGGCGCCACACCTTCAGTCCTCCACTCTACCAGCTAACTATCGAAGGGAGTGGGGTAGCTGGGGATTTGTAACCCACCAGCAGAATGAGGTGTTCAGGTGGCTTGAAAATTACTCAGAAGAGACATTTAGAGTGAGAGATATCCTTGCTATACTAAACCAATTGAACAGTCTTCTTGCTTAATTCAGATCAGAGATGGAGGATGATTGACTATCAATGACTTAGTAGGATTCTTACTAATATTTGGGCTATAAAGACTTAGTAAAGATGGAAACTGAGGTTGAGGCCTACTGGAGAAGGAAGCTAAGAGGAACCTGACTAAATTTTGGTCAAGGAGGCAGTCCTAGGCTCCTGGCTCTCTCCAATTTGTTTAAAAAGAACAATCAACACATTATTTTTTCGTATTTGTAGGAGAGTCATGATTCTTACCTTTTATGAATATTGTCCTTCAATTCAGAAATTCATATACTTGTAGAGTTTACTAAATATAGCGAGACAACTAAAGAACCTTTTTGGAATCCCTGATTTCTCAATACAATGAGGGAGACTGGTATGGTTAATTATTACAACAAAATATTCAAATTTTGGAGGAATATGTGTTATGAGTAATAAAGAATCTAGGATATCACAATGCTTCTCTATTGCATAGCCACCAGATTTAACAAAATTAGCATTAATTGAAGACAGAAAATAAAGTCATTACATGTCATTTGTGTATGAAACCTATGAGATGAACATCTCAGGAAATAGATGCTCTTAAGTGCCGATTATACCATTTCCATTTAGTAAGAAAATAGTTACCATGGCAATCAAGGGAATATATAGAAATTTACTTCTACATTAAAACATCTTCTCAAAGGAATGCACTTGCTCTGGACATATTTTAGAAAAGGAAGATGGGTATAAAATATAGCATTTAAGTTTACATTTTTTATATTAGTATGTCTGTTGGAGATTTTCATTTTATGATAGAATAATTTGAAAAGACTGACCTGTTTTAGAAAATTCTTATAACCTCTATACATAATACCCACTGTCATTCTGATATTGAGCCATCCTATAAGAACCAACCTTCCTTCCTTCCTTCTTTCCTTCCTTCCTTCATGACCTCCACTCTTCTCTCCTTCCCTCTTCCCTCCCTTTCTCCCTCCCTCCCTCCCCATTCCCTATCCATTTTTCTCTTTCTTTCTTTCTTCCTTTCTTTCTTTCTTTCTTTCTTTCTTTCTTTCTTTCTTTCTTTCTTTCTTTCTTTCTTTCCTTCTTTCTTTCACCAGTACTGTGACTTGAACTCAGGGTTTAAGTGCTATCTATATCTTAGATATTTTCACAAACAAGACCATACTAAAGCTACCAGCACAACCATATTCATTGTAGTATTTTTTTTTTACCATGGCCAAGATATGGAATCAACCCAGATACCCCTCAATGGATAAATGGATCAAGAAAATGTGGTATATATATACACAATGAAATTATATGCTTCCATAAAAAGAATGGCATTTCCCCATTCAAAAGAAAATGGAAGACGGAAAAATATATTAAGTGAAGAAGCCAGACCCAAAGAAACGAAGGTTGCATGGTTTCCCTCATTCATTTTAACTAGAAGGTGATATAAATATGCAAAAATGCACTGTATTATAAAAATAAAAAATACACTTGGATGTGGTAAATTATACTGGATTTCAGACATAGACCAGAGGAGGGTATTTTTAGAGGATCACAGAGGCTCAATGGCTATGTGCCATTGAGATTTTTAATTTTATTATATTCTTTGTCACTGTTTTTGATATCTGTACTTTTTGCCTTGTATGTAAACTTATCTGTTTTGAGAAGGGTAACTGGGGAGCACAGAAATGGTGGATAAGGGGTGAACAAATGCATCTGTAATATTCACTAGACACTATTTTGAAAATGAACTATATAATTTGCCATGGAGGACAGGAGGGAGAATATGGAGAGGGTGAAGGAAGGAGTGACATTCTTCAAAAAGAAATGTACCCATCACCTGACTTATGTAACTGTGTCCTCTGTGTATATCACCTTTAGAATAACAGTAAAAAAAAAATCAGTTAGAAACTCCAAGGAAGTTTTGATTCTTCTAAATCAGAAAACACCCAGAATGTGGGGTCTCGACTAGAAGAGCCACAGTGTGTCTCAGAGCCACAGTTCTTAGTTTCAAGGCCTCAATTACTCTGGGGTGTGTTTTGATACAAGTTTCAAGGACTGGCCTGACTGATACTGGTCTCTACCCCCACTCCCCCACTATCCAATTGCAAGTCTTTTTCCTTTTCATTAACTGTCTATTTGTCAGTATCATCTAATTATATTCACTCTTCCAGATCTCTTTTGTGTTATGTTCAAAAGCAATCACTCATCTCAGCCAGGAATATATTGATCTGGGGTAAGTAAGCGACTATTAATTAAATGATTTTAGCTCTAATGTACCTTTGGGTATATGTATGGATTATTTAAAACTTGGTTTCTTTGTTGTTCTGTACATCTGTAGAGAGCTGTTTAAATATTTACAAGTAAATGAAAAGTTGAGAGATCTGCAGCCATGTGGCAATACAGCATTAGAAAGCAGAGTTCTAGCTCTAGACCAATTAGCTCTGGGAATTGGCTAATGTCAAAGAGGAAATGGCCTCTTACAGGCTAAACTGGTCAGAAGATATTTGCTTCAAGATTATTGCAAGAAGGAAAATTATATCTTAGTATCTATCTGGGAATAAATCTAAGTACAGCATTGGAATTTATAGTGAAGGAACTATATAGGAGCCATGGACTGACAATAAGAGGAAGTATCATGGCTAATTCTAACTAACAGGCTTTCTGACATCTTAAGAAGACAAGGTCCCTTATTTGATATTGGAAGTGATCAGATATGGACAGGGGTAGGCCTCTGGTAGACTTAGTTAGCATGGTCTCCATGTTATAAGGGTACTTTATGTTTTTCTTTACTTTTCTTTCTCCTTCCTCCCTTCCTCCCTTCTTATGTCTCTCCCTTCTTTCTTCTTTCTTTCCCTCCTTTTGTTCTTCCTTACTACTTTTTCTTTCTTTTTCTCTTTCTCTCACTCATTCTTCAATTCCTTATTTCTGCCTTTTTTCCTCTCTTTCTTTCATTATGAGTTGAACTCAGATACTCTACCTCTTAAGCCACCTCTCCAGCTATGTTCTTTAATATGTACAGATGGGCTTATGAGAAGGCCTTGGGATTTGTGTAAAGTTTATTATCAGTCTTTGTCAGTAATTCTATTGCTTCTTCAAAAAAGGGAAAGTTAGACTATCTTTGACCATTTAATGCTTGAACTTTTGATAAGGTTCAAGATAGTATAATAAAAACACAAATCCAAAGTTTTGTGATCACTCATTCTATAAAAAGCAATTAAGATAGTTCCAAACTTGTGACTAATGCTTGCATAGTTACTTGCCTCTTTAAATTTTCCATCAATTAAGTCTTTCTTTTTTTTGCTGTTTTTAATTTTTTTATTGTAATTAGTAAAAGGGTTACATGATATTTGCCAGATAGAAGGTGCATTAATTCACATACATTGATACCCTTTCACAATTAAGTCTTTCTTAATCTCTGACCTACTTCAGGCATTATTTCCTGTGCTACTAACTATCTCCTTATGGGGTTTCCTTATCCCTACAACAATGTCTCCTACTTAAACTCACAAGTGTCGGGGTGCCAGCTCTACCAGACCATCACTTTTCAACACAGTCAGTATAGCACTGCACATTCCACCAATCTTGGAACTTTGACAATATCTCAAGGCAGAATTACAATTTGTAGACAAAATATTTGTTCCTGCTTTGTTCTCATTAAATACTTTCTTCATCCCAATTGGTTATCAGGGTAGCCAATTATGTCCAGTCTTAACATCTTTAAAATGTGCATTGCCGTGTTTATTGCCACTGCTTCAAACAAAGATACCATGGATTCTCTCAGACATTACTATAACAGCTTCTTGGTAGTGGGGGCTGACCTTTCTGTATTTGCCCTCTTTTCTCTTTTGTAGATAGGCAGAGAGATGACCCTAACTCTAAATAAAAAGGGTATTCCATTATTCATTTACTGAGTGCTCTTCAGTAGGTTTCTCCCTAGTAGATGGAATATAAATTGCTCATTCTGGAAAGTCCAGTTAGATCCAGGCATACTATTCCTTCTTGAACTTCATTCTTGGTCTCTCCTTTGTCTTACACCCATAACTCCAAGTAGCTTGTCATATACAACTCTATCTTACACAGTTCTATTTCTCTCTAACTCTCAGTCAAGGGTTTCATCTTTCAGGCAATTCTCTGAGCATTGCCTCATCAACTTTAGGTGCCGCTCTACATGCCCCAATGTTTGCATCCTTAAAGCCAAAGCTCTGGCATGTGCAGTTACTTGCTTTTCTGTCATTTTCCCTAATTGATCTGTGTTCCTGAGAGTAAGACTGTGTTCTGCTGCCTGGTGGAAGGCACAGACAAGCATGTCATATTTGACCTGGGACTAAAGTTGATAGGACTGTGGGACTTAAAGGAATTCACTGTAGAGCTTCTTGAAGAATTGTGGGAAAGGCTGCAGGAAGAAATGAGGCTGAAATTTTGCGTAGTAGCCAGACCTTGAAAAGCTTTATTAGCAGTGGCCCCATTTCTGATTTATTTTTCTGTCTAGTTAATAGAAATTACTATGGCCATGCTGTTACAGATAACAATAAGGCTGATAATAACTGCAGTGTTCTTTTGTCTTTTGTCAGGGAAGCTAACAAAATGATTTGGCTCTTCATTTGGGGAAAAAAAAGTCATATAACAAATGGAATGGTTGTAAACAATAGAATTAATTACCTCTCCTAGAACTATTATTTGGTGTCTATTTAAGGCTAGTAGACTTTATTTTAATAAGTCTGTGCTGTAGCTTATTTGCATATATTTGCATATGGTTCTGTGAGGCATTTGGGGGCATCTAAGATAACTTCAGCTTATGTATTGCAAATCTTGCCTTCAGAGGTTAAGTCTATTCAAGTAGGAGATCACATTCAGACTAGCTCAGAGAGGACAAATGCAAATGCCTTAAGGCCTGGTATTGGGTTAAGGGAAGATCCTGGAGAAGAGTCCAGTTCCTGGGTCCCAGGGACTTCATCCACTGACTGTCTATGCAAAGCCAGGTACTTTGAGTGGCCCAACCTTCAGTGTGCTTGTTGAATTGGATATGGTTTAATTCTAACAGTTGCATTGAATTTAGTTCTTTTCTACCATGGGGGAGAGTGGTAGTGACTGGCTGTCTTTTAGACTTTATTATAGGACTGCTTACTTCATGTTATGTCTCAGGGTCTTAAAGGAGCCAGTGAACTGGAGACTTAGAGAAAAGGTATGCGAATCTATGCAAGCAGTCCTCTATGGGGACTCTACACATGGTAAAGAAATTATTGGGGAGGGAGTATGCCCATTGGAATTTCTTGGTGCTAATGTGACTTATGTTCTTTTTTTCAGGTTAAAAATATGAATTCCAAATTTAAAGGTATCTCTACCTTTTATTTGCTTTGCCATTTACAACCTTTTAGTTGTAGTCAACTAGCAATGTATTATGGCTCTTATTCATACAAACACACACACACACGCACACTTGGTTTACTGAGGAGGTAATGCTTTTTCCTTACCCTAAAGAGGCTAATTTGCATCTAGCATTGATCTGTAACTTTCATAGTTCTTCTATCTATATATGTGTTCTTCAAGTTTTCTTTAGATACTACTGAAATAAAATGTTTGCTTAACATATGAAATAAATCTTTGCTATGGCTCCATTTTGTATTTTTATGAAAGCCATGATTTTAGTTTAAAAAATCATTAACACAACACAGTGCAGTTTTCAAGGGTGATCATAAATTGCTGCTTAAAGATAAAAGAGACTGGCCATTGTAAGCAGGTACTCTATTACTTAAAATATATCTCTAGCATTTTTTTATTCTACTTATTTTTCAAATGGGATCTCACATATTTCCCAAATGTTAACTTGTATATTTACTTGGAGCCAGCCTCAGATTTTAAACCTCTAACCCAGATCTTCTACATTGCTAGACTCACAGACGTAAGCCACTACAGCCAGCCTCTGTAATTTTACAGAGGTTGTGTTTTAATTAAACATATTTGCCTCCCTGAGTGTGGTTAGAAAATCTAGATTTCTATGCTACTGAGTATTTACAAGTCTGGAGAATTAACTTCTGTTTCATAAGAAATTTCAGGTGTTATTAAAAAAATAACCTTTCTGTTACAAAGTGGGATCAAAAATGTCTTATTGTTCCTATACATACAGAGCAAACCAAACCTAGGCATCACCAGTCTATAGTTTTTATCTCAACACTGATAAATAGATTGAGATGAATTGTTCCCCTTGGAAACTCAGCATATTCTGTCAAATTGCCTAACCTTTCTGACTGTCTTTGTAGCCTAGGAACTTGGAAGTCATTGGAAAGGTTTTAAGTAATTTCCTGGGAAAGTCCTGTAGGCTTTGGCTCTACATATATGTCCTTGCATACACATGTGTAAACCTTTATTCTTTAATGGTGAGCTTAAATCACTACCATTTGACCAAGAAAGCATTACAAGTATTTTCAAGGATTTTCCAAACAAATGGTGCATGAAATTCCTCCTCTTTAATTCAGGATATTCTAGGCTCACTGTATTCTTCTTTGTTCATTTGTTGGTTATGGATTTATAATTGACCTAGAGGGGAAAAAAACCCCAGAACAATCTGGGGCAATCAAGGGCAAACATCCCTGGAGCAAGACTTTCTTCGAGCTTATTATCCCTTGACACAACTGCAGTTTTCAGAACTGAGTATGAAGATCTTACCATCATTATAGACCAAGTATCACATTTCAATTTCAGGGGCCAATATACAGAATATAGAGAAGTAAAATTCTTTGTTAGAATACGTTAAGTGAGATCTACTGATGCCCTTGGTTTGGATTGAATGTTTGTACTAGGTACAAAAGACTAAAGCAAAATGGAGTGGTTCATGCTGAAATTCCTCACCATCCAAAAAATAATTTAGAAATAAGAGATAGTAGCCAAATCTCTACTTAAGCTGTACAATACAGAATCCCCTCTATTTTAACCCTTACAAGAATATAGCTTGAAGTAATATAATTTTAAATAATTCCTTTTGGTTCTATTTCTTAGTGTGTGTGGGGGGGGTTTGGTGTGTGTGTGTGGGGTGTGTGTGTGTGTGTGTGTGTGTGTGTGTGTGTTTGTGCGCAAGTACTGGTATTGGTACTTAAATTCAGAGCCTAGAGCTCTTGATTGGCCTTTCTCTCAAGACTGGAACTCTAAGTGAAGCTGTAGCTTCAGTTCTGGATTTTTGATGACTAATTGAAAATAATCCCATTGACTTCTTGTCTGGGTTAGCCTTGAATTATTATCCTGAGATCTCTACCTCCTGACTAGTTAGGCTTGCAGGCATGAAACACTAGCAGCAGGCTTGGTTCTGTTCCTTTATTCCCACTTTACAAAGCTCATTGCTATTTATCCAGTAGAAGTTCTCATTCTGTATCCCAGAATGGAGGCTTCTCCATGAATCCCAAATAAATTAGATCTACAATTGTTTTAATTTCATTTTATCTTTTGACATACATCTTGCTTCATAAGGATTCGGCCACTACTTCTTTTGGGAACATGAACTTACTATAAATAGCCAGAGTACTACCACATTTCAAAGTTTATCAATTTGCCTTTCAATCTGCATGATCTAGGAAACATATTTATATCAATAATGCTCTTCTTATGCAAAATAAACTTGAGGAAGGCTTAGTTTCTTCTTTCAATTACCAACTTTCTTTTGTAGCTTTTATAATAATGTGGAACTATTTAGGTATATGGAACTTTCAGATACTTCTCTTTTTTATAAGATGTGGTAGGCTGAAAAATAGGCCCACGAAAGATCTTCATACCCTAATCACTGAAATCTGTGAACATCATTGTATTATTCAAGGCTTTCCTTGAATACAGAATCAGAAGATAAGAAGAAACAGAATCAATAGGTAAGAAGGGATTGTAAGAAGATATTTATTATAGCCAATTGCAAGAAGGTATTTAGGCTGGGTGGTCAGTAGTTCATGCCTTTAATCCTGCTACTCATGAGGCTCAAAGGATATTGGCTCAAAGCCAACACTTGGTATGAAAGCTGCTGAGACTCTTATATACAATTAGGCATCAAAGGCTGGAACAGCAGTTGTGTGACTCAAGTGGTGGTCATTAGTCTTGAGGGAAAAGCTAAGAGACAGCACTGGGTCCTGAGTTCAGGTCCCAGTTTTAACACACACACACACACACACACACACACACACACACACACACACACAGAGAAGAATTTATTAGACTTTCTTACAGGATCAGAATCTGGTTCCACAATGACTTCCTGTATGCTGAAGAGCAAAGATCTGCTCAGTCTATGAAAGTTAAAGTCTCCCTTCAAAGATGAACAAAATATACAGCCCCATTTTAAGTTGGATAGCCTAAATGTTCCTTAAAGGGTTCAATATCACATTCTAGGGATGAAGAATCTGGAGTCTGATATCAGCTACAAAATACACAAGTTGAAAGAAGTCAAGTTTGTCATATACATGAATTTCCCCTTACTTTTTTTTGGTGTTCCAGTCTACTGGACTGCTCTACCTATATCCACAGAGGCTTTTCTGTATTCAATTCACAGACCCACATGCCTATTATTTCTGGAAATACCCTCAAAGCCCAACTAGAAGTGTACTTTGCCAATGTTTCAACCTTGTCAAGTTGATGAGTGAGATCAATTATCACAATGTTACTCTCTAGGGCCAAAGCAATTTTTGGAAGTATAGTTAAGTATTTTGAGAAATTATCCTGGTTTATAGAGGTAGACTTAATACAATCATAAGGGTTATATTTAATAAGAGAGAAAGTGACATGAGAATGTAACAGATTGTGATGATGCTTTGGAGATGAAATAAAGGCTACAAGAGATTCAGGAAGCCATTAGAAGATGATAAAGGCAAGGAAACATTCTTTGAGCCTCTAAGAAGAAAGATCCCTGCCTGCTTCTTGATTTTAACCTGTTAAAACTCATTTTGGACTTCTGTCCCCAATAGCTGTAAAAGAGAATTTTGCTTGAAGTCACTACACTTATGGCAACTTGTTTCAATAACAATGAGAATTAATATCTAAAAGAAAACAAAGAAATCTGTTTTTTCTTCCCCCCTCTTCGGTTATCTCTGAAAAAATCACATGATACTTTAGGTAATGACAGTTTAGGTAAAAGAGTTAGATCATCAGATTTGTTTCTTTCATTTTAAAAAGTGATCTTGACATGTCAAAAATCAGAAGAGCTATCAAGAAATCTGCTACTGTATTGAGGGAGAATCATAGATGCTATAGAACATGAATAGTTTTAGCTGCATGATTTATTAATCAAAATGACAATGAAATATATTAAAATAAATGCACAAGAAGCAATCATGATTCTAGCTCTTCTCAATGACAATTTTTCTTTTTCTTTTTTTTAAATAATCAAGGACATTTTAAAAGCAGCCCAAAACACAGGAAGTTATTCTAATGATATATAGAATCTCTACTTCTTGGCAGATTATGCTAAAGATGAATGCTAACCTTTCCTGCCCTTTGATAAGAGCAAACTCTGTACTCCAAGACTAACTTTAATGGAAAAAAAACCAAAAATTATTTTTTGTGAATAACATACTTCTCCATAAAGGGTTTAGAAGATTCTTTTTATGGATTTTATGAATTACCTCACCAGAAGTATATTGACTTTGCCAAATTTTCAACACACTATTGCTTATTTTTAGGTTCCTCATTTGTATTTATTAGAAGTTAAAACAAAAAAAATCACCTTTTTTGCATTCCCTCCACAGTTTTATCCATTTAAGTTTATTCCACTTAAGTTTTAACCTTCATTATCTTCATTTACATTCTAAAGCAAGATATTTTGATTTTAGGATGAAATAATGACTCTCTTTTTGTGTTCACTTCATTATCTTCCATACAATCTTGTTTTCTGCCACTTTAATTTCTAGTAATATAAATAACCTATGTTACTTTTAATTTTGAACTAACTTCATTTAGCACAGAAAAAAGGTGTGTGCATAGGGGGGTAGAATTGGTAAATAGGAATATTTTAGAAAGCCAGAAGAGAATACCAGTTTGAATCTCCATAGTCCCATGTATTTATCACTTTTCTTGTGTCAGTAGTAGGGCATGTACTCAAGATCTCTTGCTCTCCCTTGGCTATTGTTTTAATGGTTGGTGCTCTCTCAGTTGAGCCATGCCTCCACTTCTGGCCTTTTGCTGGTTAATTAGAGGTACAAGCCTCCAGAGTTTGCTTCCCTGTGCTGTTTTTGTACCTGATTCCTCAGATCACAGCCCTCTGAGTAACTAGAATTATAAATATGAGCCACTAGCATTGGTTTCATTTTATTACTTTTTTTGGCCACAGTTTTTATTATTGGATCAGTTTTATATTCATGTATACAGGATATGTAGCTTTTCACATTGTTATTAGCTCAAATTTGTTGCACAGAAGTTTCATTTAAACAGGTTCACACATGTTAACATGTTTATACATGTACCTAGATCATTCTTCCTGCCTCCATACCCTTTCTCTTTCCCAAAACAATCACGATGAGCTTCTTATTTCAGTTTCACATACAGACACAGGACTTGTTTTTACCTCCCTGACAATTTAAAGTAATACATAATTGTTTTATTTTATTTTTTGATGGTCCTGGTGGTTGAATTCAGGTCCTGGACTCTGTCCCTGTGCCTCTCTGTGCTCAAGGCTAGCACTTTACTACCTGAGCCACAGGATTACTTCTGACTTTTTCTGAGTAGTTTATCGGAAGTAAGTCTCATAGACTTTTCTGCCTGAGCTGGCTTGGAACTGTGATCCTCAGATCTCAGCCTTCTCAGTAGCTAGGCTTACAGGCATGAGCCACTAGTATCTTATTACTTAATATGCCACTGGCTTATATTATTTATTGAAAGAGGTTTCACCAGGATATTTCACACATATAACTATTTATTTTTGAGGGATAAGTAGTCAATTTTTATCACTCCTAAGATAGAAATAGTGAATGCTTTCACTAATACAGTAGTTGTCAATTTTGTATCCAGGAAATATTTGCCAGTATTTCATTAAAACGACTGACAGGTGATGGCCAGTGCTTACGTCATAGAATGTGTAGAAGCTGCTAAATAGTACACTATGGACAGTTCCAAACAAAGAGAATCGACTTGGTATCCTTGTTGAGAAATATGCTTACATACTCTCAGAATAGAACCGCATTGCAGCATATTACAATAAGAAGCCAAGACACGTTTATAGTCCAACTTCCAGATCTGGATATATAAGATATGTGTGTGTGTGTGTGTGTGTGTGTGTGTGTGTGTGTGTGTGTGTGTGTACCTTGATCATATATATATTCTTTTCCTGGTCCTAGGGCTGGGGGCTTGAACTCTGGACATGGGCTCTGGCCCTAGCTTCTTCTTCTTCTTCTTTTTTGCCAGTCCTGAGCTTGAGCTCAGGACCTGAGCTCTGTCCTTGGGTTTCTCTCAAGGCTAGAGCTCTACCACTTGAGCCATAGCACCACTTCCAGCTCTTTTCTATGTATATGGTCCTGAGGAATCAAACCTGGGCCTTTTTGCATGCTAGGCAAGCACTCTACCACAAGGCCAAAGTCCTCACCCCCCAAGCTTCTTTTGTTAAAGTCTAGCACTCTACCACTTGAGTACAGCACCAATTCCATTTTTTTCTGAATTGTTTATTGGAGATAAGACTTTCATAGACTTTTCTGCCCAGTCTGGTATTGAACCAAGATCCTTCAATCCCATCTTCCTGAGTAGCAAGGATTATTGGTGTGAACCATCAATCCCCAGCTAGGGCTGAAAATATTTGAGGAAAAATATAACTGTGCTGAAAAGGTTCAGGCCCTTACTTTGTTATAATTTCTTAAACAATAGAGTGTAAAATCTATGTGAATAGTATTTACCTTGTATAGATATTATTAATCTAGTGGTGATATAATGTATTTGGGAGATATGCATAGATCATATGCAAATACTAGGTCCTGTTATAAAAGATTTGATCAACAATATTGTTTTAATACTCACTAGGGATCTAGAACCATTTTAACTGATCCTTCACAGGTACAACTATAAATTTGTACAATAAAAAGAGAACTCTGGGTGCTAATAATTCGTATCTACCATCCTAGCTACATAAGAGTCTGAAATCTAAAGACTCTTATGTCCAATTAACAAACAAAATATCAGGAGTGAAGGTGTGGCACAAAGGGCAGAGCCTTAGCTGTGAGCAGAAAATGTAGAGCAAGATTGTGAGGTCCTGAATTCATGCTCAAATATTGGCAAACAAACAAAGCAAGCTATGAAAATATATGCTTCCTGATCAGCCTTCTATTCTCTTATTACAGATATCCAGAGATTCCAATATTATTCATTAATGAATTCAATTTACTGCTCCCCCACCCTTCTTTCTCTCCCCTTTCCTGAGGCTGGAACTCAGGACTGAGCACTGTTCCTTAGGTTTTTCATAAAGCTAATGCTCTACTATTTAATCCACAGCTCCACTTATGGCATTTTGGTGATTAATAGGCGATAAGAGACAGACTTTCTTGTCTAGGTTGGCTTGGATATTTAGACTCCAGCCTCTTGAGTTCCTAGCATTACAAGCATGAGCCATAGGCACCAGCTTAATATTAAGTCAGCATCTTGACAGTTATGTGAAAACTGGAATACTATAGTTCACAATCACTGTTGGTATAGAAGTCATCAGTTAATATCTTACTTAACCCTAGAGTCTATAACTTAATATGTTTTCCATAATCTAACGTATATGCTTGCTTATATAATCTATAATGTAACATAACAGTTTTGAGGAATTAAGATTAAATAGTATATTCGCAAGAATCAATTAGGGGCTCCTGTTGTGGCTCAAGAGGTAGAATGACTACATAATAAGGCCAAGGTTTTGAGTTCCAACTGCAATGGTGCCAAAGGTAAGGGAGAAAAAAAAAACAATTTAGGATCTATTGTGGTGTTCCCTCATATTATTTTCTACATAGATAAAATCAAGGAGAGTGATGTTTTAAATGATGTACTTTAAAATCAAATTCTAATCAAACAAGTCTAATATGTCTAACAATTAATTTTGGCTGTACGAACTAAGACTCTGATATAGAATATACCTTGTAGCTAGGATTTCTGATAGTATTTTCCTTTTGTCTTTTTGTTTTTTTGAAGTAGGTATGGAAATGATGGCACATTTAAATTATTAAAATCATTAGAGCGTTATTTTCTGCAAATTCTGGCAATATTAGATTTATGCAATTGCTTATGTTAGCTATAAAACAATCACAACAGAGCTCCTTTATGAGAACTGCCATCTATTTTATGGATACTTTCAGATATAGTGAAATATTTCAAATTCACTTCGAAGTGGAAATGATTTTTCTCTTACAAACACCTGGCAAATAGCTTGTTGCATCATCTCTGTACTATCAGCTCCAGAGGAACAGGTAATCAAGAGCTACAGCCGACTGGCCCAGATCTCAACCACCTTGTCCCCTTTCAGTGAGAGCATTCTTATAATAGAGCTTTCCAATAATCGAAACAAAGTCAAAATATTAACAAACCATATTTTCTACTTCTAACATAATCCATAATCACTCATTTGTCCATCTTGGTGGGATAATGACCCAACCGTCTCAGTTCATTTTCTAATGTTATGATACAGTTTGAGTAATTTCTGAATAGTGGGTGTTTATTAGGCCCATGTTTCTGGAGGCTGGGAAATTCAAGAGCCCTGCTACTGGTATCTGGAGAGGGCCTTGATCCTTTATTGTAACAAAACAAAAAGGCAAATAGCAACATTGAGACAAGGAGATAGTTTTAAAATTTTCATCAAGTTCTCATTCTAGAAAGAACTCACACATTCTTGCCATAACCCATTCTAACCACCTGTTGGAGGTTCTTGCTTTTAATCTTACTACAATGGCAATTACATTTCAATATGCCTTTTTGAGGGAACTGCTCAAACCACAGCATTGTGAAAATATCAAAATGTAAAAAAATATAATTATCATATATATCGAGAATAGAAAAAATGCTCACCTAACAGACAATAGAATCAGTGGGGTGATGAAATTGATTAAAATGCACTTAAGGATATAGGTCTGGTGGCATATACCTGTAATCCTAGCACTTTGGAGGCAGAGGCATAAGTTATGTAGCCTGGGATACATAACAACACCCTGTCTTAACATAAACAAAGAAAAGAGAAAGTCAACCAACCAACCAAGAAAATGTACTTGAGTATTGTGTATCATGTGGTGAGTATTAAAAACTAATGAAGAAATACTAGGAACAAACCATCTTATGTCTGATAGTGCAAATAAAAGCAGAACCTTTGGGGTTTTATCATTCTTCTACACAGAATTCATTTCAATTCAATCAGACAAAAATTTTTGAATTGCCATGTAACTTTCTAGAGCTCAGACTCCAATCAACTGTACACAAAGTGATAAACTAAGAGCCATTTCCTTGGAGTGTTGAAGAAATCTCTGAGTGGGGTTGTCAGACAATGATTTAACATGACTCTAAATCAGAACAAGAAGTCATCCTTTTATCTCATTTTAAAATTATTCTTAATTTTATGTGATAAAATAATTTGACAAGTGGCACCAGGGAAGCATATGGACTCCAGAGTTCAAGAGGTGAAGATCTCTTTACATGTTCAAGTGTTTAACACTGAAAACCAAGTGCTGTCCTAGGACCTGAAGGTATAGATATAAACCAACATAGCAGAATCTCTGTGGGGCCTCACTTTCCAGTGGAGGGAGGGAAGAGAAAAGCAAGAATGTTTTTGTAGGAAATGGAAAGAAGGATCATACAAGACATATCTAAGTATGTGAAAGATGAGAAATGCTAGAGAGAAAAGTTAAGCAGAGATGGGAGCAGAGAAAGCATTATCGTTTTTAGGCAGTGACCACGTGCTCATGAAGATGTCATTTGGATGAAGATTGGAAGGACGTATGTTGGCAGGGTATTGCAATAGGGCACAAGGAGGGAGTCAGATTGCCTTTCACATCTCCTATGACTTCTGGAAATTTAGCTGAGAGGGAAGGTTCCCCCAGCCAGATATGGTCACCTGAAGATACCTGAAGCCAAACTTTGGACTTGATACAACCATTGTTTATAGTTTTGCAGAAGTCTGATAAGGTTTGGGCATGGTCATACTTTCTGGGAAATTTGCGGCTGGTTGTTATGATGTGATTTTTTTTCTCCTGCACTAATTTAAAATAATGAAGCTATTTAAATGACAAGATAAATACCAGATCCTGTGGGAGATTTTAAATAAGGATGCTATCTATCTCTTGCTGAAGTTTTCTTTTTTTGTCTTTTTGGTGGGGGAGGGAAGTAATAAACAATTTGTACCCAAACTACACTTTACCTCAATCTTTTCTTCTTTAGAAGCCTGACTGGAAGTAAAATGCACTGATGTTGGTCTATAAAACACTTCAACTTTTCCAATAAATTCATTTCATTTCCATGCAAGTGAAGTACCACTTGTAATATTGCATGTGTCATGCAGAGATGAGTGGAATATTAATTGCCAGTGTTTCAGTCCAATTTGTGCATCTCTGAGAAATGCCAACTATGGGCAGGCAGCACGGCCTTCTTTTGTTGATGGTGAGTCAGCAGAACACAGTGGGCTTTGCTAGTAGACATAGTCCAAGTACATGACAGAAGATGCTTGGGTATAATTGGCAAAATTGGTAGGGTGGCCCACCAATTAGCCTGATCATATGAGAAAGGTATCTCTGAAGGATATATTTTCTTACAAATACAAATGGAACAAAAAAGGCTTAAAACACAGCCTTTGCAGCTTGCACTATGATTTTGCCGAGGTCCCAAGTCATAGACTTGATTGTGTCAGGACATAATGGCTCTGAATCAGCCATGTTTGGGTAACTGTAGTAACACAGGGTCACAGAAGGGGCTACTCACCAAGTCTGCCACTTTGATGCTAGCATTATTTCTAGTCAAATACATGCAATTAAAAGGAAGCAGATGTTTTAAAAAAGCACTGTATTGTATTTGTCTACAACAAGACATAAAGAAAGTCTATAAGACGACTTTCCAATTCTCAAGCAAAAAGCTAGGGTGGGACAGCTGCTCAAATGATAGGAGTTCTAGCCTTGATCAGAAAAGTCGCACAAGAGTATGAAGCCCTTGTTCAAGTCTTAGTAGCAGAAAAGAAAGAAAGAAAAAAAGATAGAAAAAGAAAGAAACAGGTTTTATCTCTGGTTAGTTGGTCTTTTGTCCATATAATTTGCAGGACCCCATCTGAAGGAGAGAGTGGAAGAACAATATTTTCTCCTCCGTATAATAAGACCATTTATGAATACTGATGAAAATGGAGCCACCACTAAATGCCATTTCTCTATCATCAGACACTGTGAAAAGTGCTCTTACTTGCTCCTATCCGCATTGTTATTTATGAGCAGTAAGGGTGAATCTCTAACAAGTCAATTACATCATTTGTCCAAAAATGTGAGTTTTGTGGGTCCTAGACTTTGTATTTGAGTTTTCTTACCACCACCCTAGTCCCTCTGCCCCCAGACAATCATATTAGGTTTTCGTAAGAACCAACCCCAAAGTAAGGAAAAGCTGTTGTAACAGTCCTTTCCTTTTATAATCTTATGTTAAAAGCACCAAACAAGGTCACACAGGGAAGAGCCTTCAGCATAGATTGAAAAATGAGGACTTCTTACTTTTATAGCCGTGTCCCACTTAGAATCGCGTTTCAGCTAAAAAAAAAAAAGAAGCAATTTCATGAAGTGCTAATTTTAATCAACTTGCATCTGCATAAGGACCTCTAGCCCTTCTCTCCTGTATTCCATTATATAATTCTCCTCTTTCTAGGCTTGACAGCACTGGAAAGATTTATATTTGGATTTGTAGTTCCATCTATTAGTAAAAACATTAGGTTGTTCTTTCCAGTTTCACAAACTTCCTCTTTTTTTAATTATTCTTTTTACAGAAGGATTTTACTTAGTATACAAAAACCTGTTAAATTTGATTAAAAAATCAGTATAAATTCCAGAGCTTATTTTTTGGCTCATTTTGCTGTTTTTTTCTCCCTAATAATCTATGGAATTCAACAATTTCTGAGTGCAAATACAGAGATCAAATATTGTCTTGATTTTTTTCTTTTCTATTTTTTTCCCGATCACAATATACTATAGTGTCTGTTGGAGTAGTTTTTACCACTTAACACAAATGTTAGAGTTTGATATGGTGTTTTTTGTTGAAGTAGAATGGCCTTTCCTGCCCTAAAACCACTTTGCTAAGGTTCAAAACTGAAGGTTTTTTTTTTCCCACTGTGGCAGAAATAGCTTTAAAAGGCATTCTTCAGTTTCCATGGTTAGGGCCCAGGTAAGTTCTTAGTAGACGCTAGACAAATAGCTGTTTTTAGAAGCACAAGTCTGTGTTTCAAGAAATGCAGAGCCCCCATTATGCTTAGAGGCAAGGTTGCTGTTCCATGTGTGAGAGAGCACATCAGCTCAATGCAGGTGAGGTTGGGAACCTCCAGCAAGTGTCCAGTGAATGGTGTCCTGGTCGATAGGAATGGTGTTCCAAACATACATCTCTTCTCAGACTTCCCAACACCCAAGGAGACTGCTGGGGCTTTTCTTCTGTTTCTTTTTAAGTACAGGTTTGTGATACTGCTTCATTGTGATATTATTTCAGCAGACTGAAAAGAAACTAGATCTCAAAAAAAAAAACTGCTCTTGGAAATCATCCTGCCTTATGCCCCAAATAGGATAGTAGAGTAGGATAGTCACTGGAGTCGTGAAGTAAAGATCTCCTTCAAGCTTGTTCATTGCATCCAAACGCTGCTTCTTCTTTCTCCTTTAGGGCCTCCTTTAATGTACACACACAGAAAAATATGTAGGCATTCTTCCTCTGTTTCTATGTCTTTCTATCTCTGTGAATTTATGTCTGGGTAATTCTCCATCTTTGTCTGTCTGTCTGCTCCCCTCCCTTCCTCTCTCTTACTCACACACATACAGAACATAGAGTGTTCTTTGCTTATCTGATACCATCTAGGGGTAGGTTCTTTTTCACTGTTAAAGAAAAGAGAAATGAAAGTACTTGAGGACTAAATATATTTAAAAGTAAAAAGAGAGCCAGGTGCTGTGGCTACACCTCTAATCCTAGCTACTCAGGAGGTAGTGATCTGAGGATCACAGTTCAAAGCCAACTTAGGCATTGAATTAAAGGCTATGAGACCCTATCTCCCATTAATCACTAGAAAAAGAGGAAGGAGGGTGTGGCTCAAGGGGTAGGATGATAACCTTGAGTTGAAGAGCTCAGGGACAGCTCCCAGGACCAGAATTCAAGCCCCATGACCCACAAAGAAAAAAAAAGCAAAAGGAGGCCAGGATCCAGTAGTGTCTCATATCTGTAATCCTAGCTACTCAGGAATCTGAGAGCTTAAGAATGAAGTTCAAAGCCAATGCGGGCAAAAATTTCCTAAGACTTAAGTAATAGAGCGCCAGCCTTGAATAAAATAAACTAAAGGCCTTGAGTTCAAACCTTAGTACACAGACACACAGACATGCACAGACACAGACACACAGACACACACAGGCACACACACACACAGACACACACAGATACACACAGACACGCACAGACACAGACACACAGACACACACAGACACGCACAAACACACAGACACACAGACACAGACAGACACACACACACATATACACACACACAGAGCAAAAGGAATGAAAGGAGAGGGAGTAACAGTAGACCCTGAAAAGAGGGAACAGCCCAATTAGGTATCCATATTGACTGGCCCATCAAATAGCTGTTCCCTGCTCCTCTCCCTTTTAAGTGTGTATCTTTGGTCTCATTGACTAAGTGGTGGCCATAGTCTGATTGGACAATCCTCCCTCCACCGCGCCCCCCAGCACACACTTGAAGGCAGCAGTGAGAGAGCTTAACATCTTGCCTTTCCTAAATCTTCTGCGTCCCTCCTATATTAATCGTTTTCTTCCTCACCATTACCCCCACCACCACAACTACTTGGCCAGGGGCCAGCTAGTTAACTCTCTCATACCCATGATGAATATGTTCCAAGATAGCCAGTGAATTCCTGATATCACGTAAAGCACAGAACCCATTATATACGCTTCTTTTTATATGAACATTCTTATGACAACATTTAATTTAGAAACTAGGCACAGTGAGAGATGAATGATTGACCACTAATAAAACTGGATGATTATAACAAAATCCTACCATAAGTTTCATTCAAAACTTTCATATTTTTATTTCTGGAATATACTATTAATATTTAATATTAATATTTTGGTTGATCATAGGAAAATGAAGTCCTAGCTGGAAGGGAGCTGTGTAAATCCTGTCAGGTCACTCAATGGTGATGAGAACTGACCTTGGTTTCTTCCTACTTGTCTGTGAGATCAGGAAGAGTGAATGTCTCCAAGGGCCCCATATAGCTTTGAGCTTAGTAGGATTATTATTTTTCAGTGACTGACCCCACTGTAAGTGGGGCTATACATTAACTTCCATTCAGCTAATGATTCCTCTCCAATCCTTTCTTAGGTCTGCTTGTTTTTCTCTCCCCAGTCGTCATTATAGATTAGATATTCATAATTCAACTATGACTGCTCATTTGCAAAAGTAATTAATTGGTGTTTCAGTAATAAGCAAAAAATGATCTCATATTTGTTGGTTGACATCATGTAGACCCAAAGGCGATTTTTGTCCAGCTTATCTTTGTCCTCAAGGACAAATCACTTAAACATAAGCTGTTTTTGAATATTTAAGATACCTACATGATTCTTCACTAAAGTTCCAAATAAATGATACCCTGTCTATGTTTACAAAGGCAACGAAAATAAATGATAGGGTGATTACTTGGTGAATTTAATTAAATTAGGATGAATTGTCTTAAAACTCTCCTTTATATATCAGTCCTTAGAAAGATAAATTTAGTTTTTGCTTTTTCAAGTGCAGATCCTTCTTATCTTTGTGATTTTTTTAAAATAGCATACCATTTGTTAACTTATTTATTTTTTGAGATTTTTAAATTGTATTTTATTGTCGAGGTGATGTATAGAGGGGTTATAGATACATTGGCCAGGTAGTGGGTGTATTGCTTCTTGAACCTTGATATCCCTTCTCATATTTTTGTCCCCTGTTCTGTCCCCCCATCCCCTCCAAATCATCTTGTTTTCCCCCATCATTTCCCTATTTGAAATAAACAAATAAAGGTATATATAATATACCAGGTAACAAAGTCAGATACAGTAACCACATGAGGTTAACCATAAGGGGGAAAAAAAGAGAAAAGAAATAACTTCACATAGTACATTAAGAAAACATGATCTTAATCCAAGGTCTTTATTCCTCAAATGTCAATACATGTCCTGTCTCTTTTTCCTTTTTGAAACAAAACTTGTTACTTAAAGAAATCATTTCAGGTAACTTTAGAGCTGTGTAAGAAATTTGAAGAATAATTTGATAATTTTGTTTACCCGCACCATTGGAAGCAGCAGCTCATTGTTAATATGTTGGGTGATGAGCCATTTCCAATTCAAATCCAATATTTGGGGTAGAGGCTTGACCAACTGTGATAGGCAGATGACATCCATAACCAATCATTGGTATTTATATTTTATTTAAATAAGGCATAATGTGTATACAGGTATAATGTGTATAAGATATAATGTGTATACAGAACAACTGTATCTCCACTACTAAACCAGAACAGTTAGCTAGTATTTATTAAACTATTATTTACTTTGGGTTCTAGGTGAGTTACTAGGCCAGGCATATATATTTTTCTTTTACTTCTCTAACAGGTTTGCGAAGAGTCAGATTCACGATTTGGGACTATATCTGCTCACCTAAGGGGCCCTCCTGGGCTTGAGCTCAGGGCCTGAGCACTGTCCTGGGCTTTTCTCTACCACTTGAGCCTCAGTACCACTTTGGCTTATTTTTTTTTGTATGTATATTGTACCAAGGAATCGAACCTGGGTCTTCATGCATGCTAGGCAAGCACTCTACCACTAGGCCAAACTCCCGGCCTGGTTTTCTTTAATTTTTAAGGTTTGTGAAATCAGCTGTACCAGAATCCCTAAGTTGAATAGGATCTAGCAAATCAGTGGTGCTATTCTATATTTATCAATTAGAAAAGAAACTGCTCTAAATGTATATCCATATATAAAGCAATCAGAGTCTACAATCTCTTATCTATTTTGCAAGATATTAAATGAGAAATCTTCCACTTCACAGTATGCTGTGAACCAAAACATGGTTAGAAATAGAGTAATTTACTGTGTTCAGTTTTACATATTTTTGATTAGAGAACATTTACAAAAATGTTTGATTTAAATTTAAGAAATTGTTTGTCATTGTCATTTTAAGCTTTTCACCTAAATTTCATGAAGACATGTAAAACTTAAATACCCCAAACCAGTCTGCTTTCTAGGATACCTCTTCTTAGAGGGAACACTACAGTCAAAATACTGCACAAGGCTGTGTGCATACACAAGTAGCTATTTACAATTTTTAAAAGCGAAGCATTAGCATGCCATTCAAACTGCTTTTTGACTTGACAATATAGATTGTTTCATGCCACTTCATAAGCTGTTTTCCATCTTTTTAAACACTTGTAAATAAATATTCTGCTGTTGGAATGGACTATCATTTATCTAACAGGTCTCTGATTGTTAACAATCATCCCAGATAAATAAACAAGGACTTCCATTCTAATTTATCTTTCCCTCTCTCCATTTCTCTCTCCTTCTTTCTCTTCCTCCCATTCATCCTTCTCTCTCCTTCCCTCCTTTTCCTCCTCTTTTCTCTTCTTCTATCTCCTCTTTTTTTTCCATGTACTGGTGTTTGGTCTTACCCTAACTTTCATATTACTTCTCAGCTCTGCTGTTCCTGAGCAAATCCAGCCTGATGACAGGTCTGCCTTTTCCATGTCAGACATGTTTGCTGCATTGACTTAATTTTGCCAAAAAACAGAAGGATTTGGGGTCCTCATTGAAATCAAGTTGAAATGTACTGGTCCTGTGATCTTGAATCACTAAGTATGCCATGGAAGTCATTTTCATCTGTCAGTTCTATCTAGGAGGAGTTTGGTATTTTTCCATGGCAACCTCCTAAGATAGCCTAATCCCTGTAATTTTAATAAAGTATTTTTTATTGGTTCCACTGGTAAGCTTTGTCAGGGGCAACACATAAATATTAGTATGTAAATGTCTACATTACCTTATTCATTGACATTTATTCAACACAGCACAAATACCTGTACTCAAAGGCTTAGAGTAAGGTTTAGTATGTATGTATGTATGTATGCATGTATGTATGTATGTATTTTGAGCCTGTCCAGGGCCTTTTTCTCAGGACCTGGGTTTTATTCCTGAGCCTTTTTGCTCAAGGCTAGAGGTCTATCACTTGAGCCACTTCTGGTTTTTTGGTGCTTAATTGGAGATTAGAATCTCACAAACTCCTGCCTAGGCTGGCTTCAAATTGCCATCTTCAGACCTTAGCCTCCCAAGTAGCTAGGATTATAGGCATGAGCTATGGATGTCCTGCTAGAGACAACTTAATTTTTCAAAGGTGACAGACACCCTGGCTTTGTCTTATGGGGCAATCTTACATTTGTTAACTGAAGGTAATTAGGATCTAGTTGTGTCATCTGATCCTCAACTATCTAGAGCTGATCTAGAAGATTTTAGTCATGTAGATAAATGACTAAAATCTTCTACATCACCTCCACTGTGCAAGACCTACCTTAAGGCCACTGGAGATTCCAGGTCCATATGTGACTTACTAGTGCAGAGCATAAAGACTCTAATATGAAAATAAAATAGAATTGCATAGTTCATTGAATCAAATTAAAACACATCATGGAAAGTCAGGGAAATGAAATGCAAGTAATCTAACAGTCTTAGTTTAGGGTACGAGTAGGTAAAAGTACAATTTCCAAGTCCTGAATACCATAATGCATGTTTATCTTTCTGTTGCTCTCTTTCTTGCTGCTGGTGTAGAGATGAGAAACTAAAAGAGGTCAGTGTCCTTTGCTGATGGTATGGTTATAAGGACTAGAGTTGAAGTTTGAGCCACAGGTTCACAGACAGAAGAAGCTTCAGGCCAATGAACAGAAGCCTGAGAACACTTGACCCTAGTGAAGCCATACAAGCCTTCTCAGAGTGGGTGAATGCAGTTGTTATCCTAGCTATGGCAAGATTCTGTTTTTACATTATTTTGCATAAAAATATTCTTTTGTTCATTATATTCATAATTTATTCTGTGGATCAGTGGCTACTTCACATACCATGGTTAATATATTCAATGACTTTTCCCCTACTATAAGTTACCTGCTTTACTTATTACCTATATCTTCCATATGTTTTCTGAGTTTTGTTTGTTTCCTATAATTTGCCCACTGGGCTTAACACTTCTGAGGAGTTCAGTCTATCCTGTTACTTTCCTGATTTTGTGCAGCAGAACTGAGTGGAATTAAGCAATATAGGAAAGGCACATTAAAACATCTCGTTCTTTAACTCCTAGGACCTATCTCAAAACATAGCACTATTACATGCGCAAAAGACATATGGTAATTTCAATATAAATTATATTCCATTTCAAGGCTGTGCAAAATTATGAGACAGATGCATTTAGTTGGCAATATTTAAACCAGGGGTGTTATTACAGATTCCTTTCAATATGACCTTTTCTAGAGAGATTTAAAATGTTATTCAATTTAAAAAAATATTTACTATTATATCCATGTATACATCTAGTAAATAATAATAGAATAAATATTGAAATATTCATTCAGATGAAAAATTGTAGTCTGAATGTAGAGCTAATTTTACACTTCATGCCTTGGTGTTCCAAATATTTAGCAAAAATATCACTCCTGGGATTGGAGATTCTGACCTCATACTCTGTTGCCTAATGTTTCGTCCATGGTAGACAAGTTGCATGTGATCTGAAAGCACATAGCCTCTCCAGCATCCGAGGTGAATTCACAAGTAGTAGAACTCACAAATATGTTGGCTAGACTCAGTTTCTCCAGTCTCCTAAGCTTTGTCTCAATCATGATTTTGACCCAGACCTCAAACCTATCTGACCCAATGGAAGGTCAGATAGTACCTGAGAATGTGCCTGTCCACAGAGACAGCAGTTGCCACCCATAGAGAACCTTGTTGTAGTGGGTCAGTGGCCAGTGGATGTCTTTTTTGGTTTCTGGTCTCTGCTCCACACCAAGTGACTGCTGGAAAGAAAGAATGATTCCCATTCATCCCCCACTCAAACATGTTTGAGAAGTTGTTTATAAAGAACTTGTTTTCCCTTTAGAGAGGCAATACAGTTACATTGTGACTGTGCAAATGTGATGACAGGACACTGAAGAACATATGAAGGCAAGACCGTGTTACTGAGGAGGCTACACATCTACTTATTTCTTTACTACCATTGGTGAAGTATTACTTCCTCTACCATACCAGCCTGCTCCTGGCCTGCTTTACGGTGTCTGAGCACTTGGTCATACTGCTAGATCTTGTGAAGTGATATCCTATAGCTTAGAGTGTAAACTGACATAAAGACTCATGAGTTTCCTCATCAGAATTGCCTATCTCATCTCTTTCTTTTTTTTTTTTTTTTTGCCAGTCCTGGGCTTGAGCTCAGGGCCTGAGCACTGTCCTTGGACTTTCTCAAGGTTAGAGCTCTACCACTTGAGCCTCAGCATCACTTCTGGCTTTTTTCTATGTATGTGGTACCCAGGAATCGAACCCGGGTCTTCATGCATGCTAGGCAAGCACTTTAACCACTAGGCCAAACTCCCGGCCCTCATCTCTTTCTTTCTGGGAAAGTTTAGATCTAGTCTTAGAGGTTGATTGGGAATGGGTCTCACCATTCCACTTCTCTCTTTCTCCCAAGATACTTGCTCAATGCAAATACTAAATGCGAAGACTAAGTACATGTCACATGGGCAATTCTAGGTTGAGTACATCTCTCTGGGAGATCCTGTAGCATGTTGGTGAAGTGGAAGGTGAAATGGGTATTCCTACAGCCAGGATCCCTACTTATGGCTAAGATAATGTTAAAAGATGTAACAAAGCTTTATTTTGTCTTTGACCTCAAATTGAATTTTTTAAAATAAATAAAAAGGAAATATCTATGTGCTGGTGGCTCAAGCATGCAGTCCTAGCTACTCAGGGGACTAGCAGTTGGAAGTCAGCCTAGGATGGAAAGTTCACAAGATTTCATCTAAGTTAACTACCAAAAAGCCAGACTTGCAGTGTGTCTCAAGGGCTGGAGCACCAGGTCTAAGTAAATATGCTTTGGAACAAAGGAGACATGTGAAGTATACTTTTACCTGTAAGTTAGAAGCTGAATTGATTTTTTTGTTGTAAATTCTGTTGACCTCAGGAACAAGTGGCATCCCCAAATGATCTTATAAGTATTTCTACTCCTAGACAATGAATTTATGCCTTCCTCTTTTCTCCATCTAACATTTTACTTATTTATTTTTATTAGTGTATATTAATTGTACAATCTACTTGACATTTTAGAAATGCAAGCAAGAATACTTCATGGGCTTAGGTAACGAAAGAACAAATGGGGTGAGTGAGCTGGCATTTCATCTTGGCACCGCTTGACACTGAATGAGCAGTGGGAGGTAATTTCCAAATGAGTTTTAGGAGGAAATGAGAAGGATGGCTTTTCTGTGGGATCAATTATCTCCATCCTGAGTAGGCAGTCAAAACACTGGTGGCTGAAAGAGCCTGGCACTGCCAGTCAGCACACACTGCATTGTGAGCGGTCAGGTGCTGTTTGGGTAGATAGATGATTCCTTGAATAAAATAGGTCACTGAAGTAAAGTTCAGTGGCCAGGAAAGTAATTTAGCATTTTAGAAATGCATCAGTTAAAGGGGAAAAACAACACTTTGCAATATGTTGTTTTGGAATTCATAGGCTGAATGAGATTATCTTGATGACATTTAGAGAGCATATCAATGAAATATTTTGGGAGATAAAGTTTTTCCTACAAGAAACATTTCTAAATCTAATTCTACCTATCAGCACTTTTGTTACTGCATAGAGCAACACTGGCATCTTTTTGTGTGTCTAAAAGTATGTAATATGCTGTATTTTTCTTCTTCAAAGAGGTTAGTTTGGGTCACATTTTATCTCAACTGCAGTTATTGTATCTCACTTAACATTATTATTTTCAGTTCTATTGTATTTTTCCCATTGAATTCTTGTCTTATACTTGATGCTACAATTTGATCTGTATACATATGTACAAAATCTTCTGTTAGGAATCAATAAAATTAAAATGAGAAAAGCAAAATGAATGATAGGATTTGGATATTTATTTCTGTATTATTAATTAGCTTCTTAAAACTACCATCTATATTTTGGGATTAGACTGTATAATTTTTGTATCATTGCAGTAGCCAATATAAAATTACATTTATTGATTGCCAGTGTTGCTCAATAGATTTTTCAGAACTCCAAAACTGGTGATTGCTTACTAAGTCTTCAATATTCAGGATGTATTTTATACTATCTTAATTTAGACTAGCTACATTTCAAGTGCTCAGTCACATCTCATACCATGTGTAGCTACTGGTTAACAATACCAGATAGTATGGCTGTAGAAGATAACAGTATAATAAAGTTAGCATATTATATATCTATACAATGGAAAACATTTAATATTTCTAACAATATTAGGTTCTTACATATTTTGTTTTTTATTAAATACTGGAATATCACAGGTAAAAAGATAATGTTGTAGATCATTGATATTTAAAATGAACTTAATTTAAAAATCCATTTCAATATATAAGGTCAACTTCCTTTTCATGTGTGCATTCATGCATATGTATCAGCTGAATTTTTCTGGTCTTTCCTGAATTTTAATCATTAATTCTTTGAAAATTTTTGTCACTTTATTTACTATTATTATTATTATTAAATAATTGCACAAAGGTGCTGTATATGTAGTGCTAAGGATAGAACCCACAACCTTGTGCATTTTAGACAAGCATTCTTCTACTCAGCTGCAATCCCAGCTCCCTGATTCCTATTTTAGAATTTTTACTTTGCTAAGAACAGACAAATAAATACCAAGAATAATAAAAAAATAATGTTTGTGACAACATTTGAGTGGGGAAATTAATAGCAGGATTTCCATTTGTCTTAGGCTAGAAACAACAGATTTAACCTGTCATATGTTAAATAAATTTAATCCTGGGCCACCTTTATTTGGCTGCATACAGAACATTTCAGGGTTAGAAAACGTATTTGACATTGTCAAAAATAGAAGTGAAAGGCTGTTTTCTAGGACATCCTCACTTCAGTGAGGTTATAAAGAATGACTAGCTAATCTTATAATACCTTGGCTTTTTCTGTTTCAGTATACCACCTGTATATTGACTGTTACATATTTTCCAGATCAATTTATGATAATACTTCTGAGTTCTTTTTAGTATGTCATGGATTATGTTGATCCAGGTCTCTTTGTCCATCCCAACTTGCTTGTAGTCTCTGAGAAAAGGGTGTGCATTTCAGTTCTCTTTATGTGTGAGTCGTTTCTCAGCAGGTGTGCCACTTAGAACTACTTTGCAGGAAAACCTCTTCTGGGGCTAGGTAGGTTAGACTGTCTCTGCATCTCAAGAGCAGGGCAGTAAATACCACCTCAGCAAAAATAAGTACAAGAAAGAGAGACCAACTATGGAGCAAACAAATCTTTTTTGTATTATGTGTATCTCAGAAAATCTAATCATTTAAAAAACAATGTAAGACTGACTACATTGTCCCATAAAAAAACTTTAATTGAATCCTCTGAAAAATTACTGCACTCTGACATGTCAGAGAGAAATATTCTAGCGGAATCAACCAGAAGAAAATGTGATAAGGAACACTTCTTGATTTAATTCTTAATTAGATGAAAAACTTCAAAGGATATCGAACAATTTCCCTCCCTTTGTTTTTTAGTTCTGAGGAAAAAGCTTGAAACTAGTAAAGCCTCATAGCTGTAGCCCAAAGACAGAACTTTCCCTCAGTATAATACAGTTGAACTTTGCGTGCATCATTTTTTTTTTGATCAAACCTGGAAGCTATGGAACCTTGAGACACAGAAAGGACAAACTTGTCCTTCAACTGAAGATAAAACTTAAGTTCATGGAAGTTTAAAAAACCTTGTCATCATTTGCAGGTCCTCTTTGGATACATGAATGCACAGCGTTCACTTTTTTTCTTCTCCCATGTCAGGTTATAAACTAGTTGCATGGTGCATTAAAAACTTCTGGCCAGGTGCTGGTGTTTCCTGAGGCTATTCATAGCTACTTAGAAGGCTGAGATCCGAGGATCACAGATGGAACAGCTTCGACAGGAAAGTCTGTGAGACTTATCTCCAAGTAACCACCAAAATGCTAGAAGTAAAACTGTGGCAGCACAGGTGGTAGAGTGCCAGACTTGAACAAAAGAAAAAAAAAAGAATATGAAGGGAGAGCAACCAGGCCCTGAGTTCAACCCTAATACTAGCACAAACCAACAACAACAACAAAGCCCTCTGAATTAATAAGCCATCAGCTACTCACCTGTTCATGTAGGCTCTTTTGTAGCAGATGCAGCTATGTAGTTCACGAAGTTTATTCCTTTAACATTAGGAAACATGGAAACTATGAGTTACCTCCATAATGTTTATGTATTAGGTAGCAGAAGAATCAAAATCATATATTTCAAGAAGATCACTGTCCATTGTGTAAGGAAAACAAATGTGACTATAATTTTGGTACAGTATGGTCAGTCATCATGGCAACAGCATGTAGTGCCTGAGCAACCTCAGAAAAGACAAGAGTTGGAATTTCCTGGGAGACTGAAAGTTCTCAGAGCTGGCAAGGTGGGTGAAAGAATCTAGGCTAGCACACAACATACATGAAGACACGGTTATGTGAAACAGCATATCCTGTAGCCTGGCAAGGGTTTAAGGAAAATAGGAGAGCGTGGCAAAGGATTCAGATCAATAAATTTAGTAAATATTCATATGAGACTGAGCAGCATCCACAGAAAAGGCTTAGACTTTGCCCTTGAGGAATTCACACAACATGTTACAAACACATTGGGTCAAGTGAGAAGAAACATCCGGTTCACTTGCTCATACTCATTCATTCACAAAGAATTGAGTACCAACTCTGATGCCAGGTGTTAAGGGTGGTGATCAGGATATCCAACATAGAATAAGATCAGCACATGCTATCCACACCTGAGTACTTAGCGGCAGAAAGAAAGCAACAGTTGGTAGTTACATTGACACTAGGATCTATAGCATCGAGAAGGTCCAGGTTCTTCAAACCTCACATGTAGGGTATATTGTAATTTGACAGAGCAGAGCACACTGCATTTACCATTCTGTCTTCTTATTGAATAACTTCTCCATCCTTGAATTCTTAATTCATTCTACCCCTTGGTCAATTAAGAGTTCATTTCTAATAATATTCAAAGGAAGGTTAGCTGGGAAACACCATTATCTGAGTGTGTGCAATGTGGAGAAGAGTCATCTTTTGTCACAAATGACTGATAACACTAATGCAGAAAATGTGTTAGAACTCTCTGTGCTTAAAACTCTCTGATGTCTATGTGCTTATCTTTCTGCAATATGATTTACAGTTTCTGGATCACCTTTTTGGGTAGCTCCATTTTTCTGAGTCAGAGTTTTTAATTCATGATAAAATGATTCTGGGAGACTGGCAGTATGGCTCAAGTGGTAGAGTGCCAGCCTTGAGTGAAAAAGTCAAGCGGGAACACAAGCCCTTGAGTTTAATTCTCTGCATTAGTACACACAGCAAATAAATAAATATAACAATTTTGATAGTTTCTTACAAAACTTAGCACACTATTTCCATCTAATTCCACAATTCTGATTCTTGTCATTTACTGTTCATATGAAAATATGCATGTGGATGTTAGTGAAGATTTATTAATAATGTTTTAAAAGTAGATAGTCAAGATAGTCTCCTACAGGTGTGGCAATCCAGTCAGTGCAATATTATCGATAGCTAAAAGAAATGCTCATAGCTAAAATGTATTCAGGATGTTTATTTATTTATTTATGACAGTACTGGGGTTTGAACTCAGGGTTTTGCAATTGCTGGGTAAGTGCTTTATCATATAAGTCATATCTCCAGCCATGGGGTAACCTTAAATGCATGTTACTAAAAGAAAGAAGCCAATCCACCTGGTAGCAGGGTATAAAATTAATTGCCTTCCTATATGCCAACAACGAGAGAAGTGAGGCAGCAACCAGGAAAGCAACTCCTAGGAATTATCTTAAATAAGAATGTAAAGGACCTTTATGATGAAAACTTTAAAACCCTGAAAAAGGAAATTAAAGCAGAACTGAGGAAATGGAAAAAACCTCCCATGCTCCTGGATTGGAAAAATTAACATCGTGAAAAAGGCAATCTTGCCAAAAGCTATCTACAAACTCAATGCAATACACATCAATATCCCAATATCATTCTTTAAGAAAATAGAAGAGGCAATCCAAAATTTTATATGGAGTAATAAAAGATCGTGTATAGCAAAAAACAATTTTTAGCAGAAAGAACAGCACAGGAGGAATTTTAATACCAAACTTTAGACCCTATTACAGAGCTATAGTAACCAAAACATCTTGGTACTGGCAAAAGAACAGGCCTGAGGAACAATAAAATAGAACTGAAGACCCAGAAATCAACCCACAGACCTATAGCCACCCAATCTTCGACAGGGAGCCAAAAAAATATAGAATGGAAGAAAGACAGCATCTTCAACATATGGTGCTGGTAGAACTGGTTAAGCACCTGCAGAAAACTAAAGTTTGATCCTTCCATGTCACCCTGCACTAGGATTAACTCCAAATTGATCAAAGACCTCCAGGCAAAAGCAGATACACTGAAAACTTCACAAGAAGAAATAGGAAATGCACTAGGTCTCCTTGGCAAAGGTTGAAACTTTCTTAATAAAGACCCAGAAACATAATGAATCAAAGACAGTTTGGATAAGTGGGACTGCATTAAAATGCAGAGTTCCTATATGGAAAAGGACATAGCTAGCAGGCTAAATAGAAAGCCCACAGAGTGGGAGAAGATCTTCACTAACCATACAATAAAGGTCTCATATCTAAAAATATATCAATAGCTCAAAATATTGAATCACTTCAAAACTAATCTCCAAAAACCAACCATCCCATTAAAAGATGGGCCAAAGACTTAAAGAGAGTCTTCTCTGAAGAAGAAATAAGAATGGCCTTTAGACACGTGAAGAAATGCTTGACATCACTGGCCATAAAAGAAATGCAAATCGGGGCCGGGAGTTTGGCCTAGTGGTTAAAGTTCTTGCCTAGCATGCACGAAGTCCCGGGTTCGATTCCTTGGTACCACCTACATAGAAAAAAGCCAGAAGTGGTGCTGAGGCTCAAGTGGTAGAGCTCTAGCCTTGAGAAAGTCCAAGGGCAGTGCTCAGGCCCTGAGCTCAAGCCCAGGACTGGAAAAAAAAAAGAAATGCAAATCAAAACAATTCTGAGATTCACCTCACTCCAGTTAGAATGGCCATGATCAAGAAATCTAATAACAACAGATGCTGGCAGGGATGTGGCCAGGAGGGATCACTACTATACTGTTGATGGGAATGTAAACTCTTTCAACCACTATGGAAAGCAATATGGTGGCTACTCAAAAGCATATACTTAGAGCTCCCCTACGAAGCAATTCCACTACTTGGTATTTACCTAATCGACCAGAAACAAGGACATACTAAATTCACTGGCCCAACAATGTTCATTGCAGCACTATTTACCATAGCAAAGATATGGAACCAACCCAGAATCGACTGATAGCAGTCAGAGACGTGACCGTCACACTGTAATAATAGACATTACAGCTAGTGAGGAGGTCAGCAAGTAAAGGACTTTATGGTACCATAAATCAATAAGGTGCAGCAGGTAGCTACAGAAAAATAGATGGCTCATAACATGTCTCCAGTCATGGAGCATCAGCCTAATGAGCACAAGGCCATGAGTTCAAACCTCTGTACAAACAAACGAGAGAAAAAAGGGAAGGTAGGAAAATAGGGAGGGGTGGAGGGAGAGAGGAAAGGATGGGAAGAAGAAAGACCCACCTACCTAACAGGAGAATATACATAGCACATTCTCCAAGAGTAATTATATTTTAGACCATGAAACATGTCAAATTTAAAAGAATCGATGGTCATGTCTAGGGCAATAAGTTTCCCTGAAACACTGAGAAAGCAGTTCTCAGGGAAAATCTATGCCACAAACACACTATATATTTTTTCTTTTTTTCATTATCCTTTTTTATTGTAATTAATAGAAGGGTTACATTATATTACCACATAGAAGGTGCATTACTTCACAAACATTGATACCTTTCTCATGACATGGTCCCCAATTCCCTCCCCCTCTCCCCTTGCTCATCTTGATTTCACCCCTTCCCTATCCAATTTCAAATAACCAATTAAGCACATATAAAATATATCAGATAACAAGGTGAAATATTGTAACAATATGAGATAACCAAGGGATAGCAAAAGAGATGAGAGATAACATAGTACATTAAGGACAACAGTCATTCATTATATGGCTTTTGTTTCTATATCCTGGAGGTCCTTACATTTAGTGTCATATTATTTGGCCTTATGTCTCTAGATTTTGTTCTATTGTAAATCTTTGCTAGGAGAACCCAAGGTTTCTACTGATTATGACAAATGAGGGAGACTCTTGGGCCTATGTTCCTTTGAGTCTAGCTTACTTCACTTAAAATAATTTTTTCTAAGTCTTTCCATTTCCTTACAAATGGGACGATGTCTTTCTTTCTGACAGCAGCATAGAATTCCATTGTATATAAATACCACATCTTGTTGATCCACTCATCAACTGGGGAACATCTGGGTTGGTTCCATATCTTTGCTATGGTAAGTAGTGCTGCAATGAACATGGTTGTGCTAGTGGATCTAGTCTGTCCTTGTTTCTGGATGATTGGGTAAATGCCAAGTAGTGGAATTGCTGGGTCATAGGGGAGTTCTATGTTTAGTCTTTTGAGAAACTGCCATACTGCTTTCCATAGTGATTAAATGAGTTTGCACTCCCACCACCAGTGTAGTAGTGATCCCTCCTGGCCACATCCCCTCCAGCATCTGTTGTTTTTAGTTTTCTTGATCCTGGCCATTCTAACTGGAGTGAGGTAGAATCTTAGAGTTGTTTTGATTTGCATTTCTTTTATGACCAGAGATGTTGAGCATTTCTTCATGTATCTGTAGGCCACTTTTGTTTCTTCTTCAGAGAAGACTCTCTTTAAGTCTTTGGCCCATCTTTTAATGGGATGGTTGATACTTTGGAGATTAGTTTTGGAGTGATTCAATTTTTTGAGCTGTTGGTATATTTTAGATATGAGGCCTTTGTCCACTGTATGGTTGGGGAAGATCTTCTCCCATTCTGTAGGCTTCCTAATTAATTTACTAGCTGTGTCCTTTGCCATACAAAAGCTCTTCAGTTTAATACAGTCCCACTTATCCAGCCTTTCTCCTATTTGTTGAAACACACTAGATTTTAAAAGGAGGTGAATGGAACCATGAGTGATGACAGAAGGATCCTATAATTCTAGCACTTGGGAGACTCAGGTAGGAAGATGGGGAAATTTGAGACCTTGGCTACATGGTGCATTCTAGGTAGGCTTGAAATAATATAGTGAAGCCATAACCGTAAACCTGGGGGTTAGGGGATAAAGTGTAGCATTAGAGCATTTTCCCAGCATGCACCAGGACTTGAGTTTGATCCCTAGGACCAAACAACAACAACAAAAAACCTCAAATCATTAATCTAATTCCCCATATCAAAATAGAAAAAAAAAGCAAACTCAAACTCTGTATACCTTTGCCTGTTGTAAATAGTGGAACAGATATATAATAAACATGGTTATTGGGACTGGCTTTTTCATTTATTAGAAAGGTCATTTTTCAAGATTCAATGAGCTTTCAAGTGTCAGCCCTTCATTTTTTAATTGGTAAGTAATATTTTGTAAATGGACATCTAGCCAGTTTGAAATGTACCTCAAATCAAAATACAGTTCTTGTTTTAATGCTATTTTAAGTGGCTAGTGTAGTTATTTCAGATATATGACAGCTATCATTATGTCTTTGTAACAGATAATAGAATCTGAGGTAATTATATATAGTGAGAGACAACAAAATGAGTCCACCGAATTATTAAAAATTCATTTTCAAACTTTATACAGTCATGATATGGGAAACATCTTGTTTACTTTGGATGCATAGAATTTTTTATAGCATACACAATTATATTATCATATTAAAGAAGGGACTAAAGCATGGAGCTTGAACAATTTCCCTTGCCTGTATATACTGCCATTAAAATCCTCTACACACAGCTGCAGCATTTGAGTCACATTTATCTCTCAGGCCTAGAGGGCACTGGTCATGACTTAGCACAGAACTCTTTGTATATCAGCTCAGTTGGTTGGCTTATGGATCTTTTAATTACAAATCATACATACTGGAATTAATCTCTCTATTCAACCCCTTCATTTTTAACTAAAAATACACTACCTATTGTGACTGGTTTAAGTTCCTGGAATATCATAAATGAACAAAACAGACATATTCTCATAAAGCCCTGTTGCAGTGGTGAGATACATAGAAACAAAAAAAAACAAATTTATGAGCAAACAAAATTATGATGGTGTGATATAGAATAAAGTAGGGATGTGAGTTGGGCTGGTCTGGGAAAGCATCTCTGCAGAGCTGACATTTGGAAGGAAATTTCCAAATTCTTTGGAAGGATGAGTCAGGGGAGAAGCAGTGGTGAGCCAGTTGTTCCAGGCAAGTGATTAGAGTATCAAAAAATCAATCATGTGCTAGATGTGTTTTTATCATGTTCCCACACCTGACACGTATATATCTTAACACACACACACATATTCACTCACATGAACATTCCTATGAATTCAAGCAATATACACCCAACCACCACATGTATAAGCTCTGTAACAACGTACTCCCTCATAATAGTCCCTTGTAGCACTTTATAGTGCTTTCAAAGTATTTGAAAATTGACAAATACGTATGTTTTCTACAGATGAATCTCTGTTTTTCTCTCCTTGTCATCACAAATATTTTTTTAAAAAATCATCACAAAATAAGGTAGAGTCAATTTTAGAGTCCTATTGTGCTGAAGTACACCCATTCTTTTTTAACAGCAGATGAACTTTATCTGTAATAATTTATTATGAAGAATAAAAATAGAATACATGATGGATAATCATTCTTAAATCTGTCTGTAGTGTGTAGCATTACTGGGAAATTGTGGAACCTTTAGGATAGAAGAGAGCGAGGAAAGGAGTGGAAGGAAGCAAGATCATTAGGTGTACGTGGCTTGAAGGATATTTTTAAAATATATTTTATTGTAATTAATAGAAGGGTTACATTATATTTTCCAGATAGAAGGTGCATTACTTCACAAACATTGCTACCCCTTCTCATATTTTTGTTCCCATTACGTCCCCCACCCCCTCCCCTCATCTTATTTTCCCTGTTGAAGGATATTTTATTGATTCCTCTCTGTTTGCTTCCTGGCTACCATGAATAGCATATTCCTTTGCCATATTTCTACCATAATGTATTGCTTCAACCCAGGCCCAGAGTACCAAGTCCATTGATAGTGAACTACAACCTCTGAAATGATAAGGCAAAATGAACAATTCTGCATTGGAAGATGATTATCTCAGGCATTTTGAAAAATCATAGTGGATTGCTGACTGGTACCTGCTGAAAAGTTCCATTCTGTGCACATAGCGTGTTATCAATAAATGCCAAATTGAACTTGTTTTCTCTGTCCTTATCTAACTTTCTGATATTACTATTTATTTTACCTGCTTATGTTTATATATTTAGAAATCATCAGGAAAACATTTAAAAACTAATAATACTCATCAAGAGTACTTGACAAGTAAATGGAATCATTAGACTTCTTGAAAATATCTTTGAAATATCTAAAAATTGCACTATGTCCAACATAGCACAATTGTGTATAATAGTATTGGGGCTTGAACTCTAGTCTCTTGCTCCTAATTAGCTTTTTCTACCCAAGGCTGGTCCTGTGTCACTTGAGCCACTCCACTTGTGGAATTTTGGTGATTAGACATAGGATTCTTTCAAATGTTTATGTCTGGCTTGGCACTCATTCTCTTGAGCTATAGCACTACTTTTGGTTTTTAGTGTTTAATTGGAATAAAATGAACATAGCTTTTTCTGCCCAGGCTGGATTAGAACAGCTATCTTCATATCTCGGCCTCCTGATTAGCTAGGGTTACAGGTGTAAGCCTGTCTCCAATATTTTTTTTGTCAGTCCTGAGGCTTGAACTCAGGATCTGTGCACTGTCTTTGAGCTTTCTCAAGGCTAGTGCTCTACTACTTGAGCCACAGCACCACTTCTGGCTTTTTCTGTGTAAATGGTACTGCAGAATCAAACCCAGCACATCCTGCATGCTAGTCAAGCACTCTACCACTAGGCCATGCTCCCAGCCCCTCCAATAATTTTTATAATGTACCAAATGAACATTTCAATACCATACACACAGTGTTGTATCATTGGACTACACTCAGAGGGCATTTCTGAAACACCACCACCTCTACCAACACCAAAACCAAACTCTTGGTTGATTGTGGCTGAAAACAATCACTACATTTCACTCCTGGGAAGTTTGACAGTGACTGCCACTTCTGCTCTTCCAGTCAGAAATGAGAAGTTATTTGGCCTCTAAGGGCATTGTTTTAGAGTTTAGTTCATGGTCATTTACCATCTTATTTTTCCTTCAGTTTTATTGTGAGAACAATGCTAATGACTGGGTTTGATTCTGAGTGGTGCAAAAGTGTAACGAATGTGTCTCCCTTTGAGGGAGTTTTACTATTGAGCACATGAGCTTCTTCTCATGTGCCATGCATAATAGAATTATTCAGAGGCAAAGCTGAGACTTTATGTTGTGCTGTTTTACATTTCTCTTCTGGTCTGATGCTCTTAGAAATGGTAACCAATGACATTTATTAATCATCTTAAAATGTATATATTCATAAATACAAGGAATACTTCATTTGTATTGATTGATAGCTATGTGCCGTAATCTATGCAGGGCAAAGCCTGCTTTGTTGAAGGCATTATAACTGTGTGGTTATTATGCATGCACAACGTTGTTCCTGTGGTTTTGATGTTATGGGAAGTAGCAGACTGTTTTCTTAATTCTCCTAAGTTGAATATTCCCCTAAAGACTCATTATGAAAAGGCATGTTGAAGCGTGTGGTGTCATTACAAGATTGTTCTCGCTTGGCAACAAGCAACAAAAGGAGAAAAATGTTTCTGACAATTTCTGAAATGTGATCATTAGAAATCACTGTATGAAATTAATGAAAAGAGAGAGAGAGAGAACTAAGCGCTTAATAGATGACATCATGTGTACCACTTGATGAGGGCTTTAAATGGAGACTGATCATTTGCTAAGTGTAGGCAATCGTTTTCATGATCAACTACTTGCTTTGCTCCTTGTCCATTATAAAAATTGAAGTGAGTTCAGAAGACTGCCCCAGAGAAAATTACATGCAATTAAATGAAGGGTGAAAACTTCACTTCCAGTCCTCTAAAGTCTGTCCTCCTTCTGCTCCCCGTTTCTTAAAAATCAGCTAGAGAGATAATCCTGAGCAGACAATTCGGTCTTCCCTTTGATATTTCTTGTTTTTCTCCATCTGCTAGCTTTTGGCAGCTCTCCACTATGTGGGTCTCCACCTGGCGAGGCCAGGGTTCTTCTGTTGCCCATGTGTCCGTTTCTATGGAGCCCTGTATTATGCCTGACCAGAATCTCATCCACTGTCTAGAGATATGAGACCATTAGATTGCCATTGACGACAGTGCAAGTAGGAAGAGCAGCAAACATGGGGCCTGCAATGCCTTCTCTGTCGGGTTCTGCAGACTCAGCTTGATAAAATCCAGAAAAGAGAAATGGGATGCCTCGCCTTGTGGCCATAATGGCTGCAAGGAGTCGATGATCAAGGCTTGAGAGGGACAGAAGAGAATAATAAGAAAAGTAATGAGTAGTATAGCTGTTTAGGGGCAAAGATTGTTCACTAGAAACTCAAGAAAATTATGATACCTAGGCACATTTTCTTCTGTAATATACACAACTATTCTAGACAGAAAAGTACGAAACCCGTAACAGTTTGTCTGCTAATAATGATGAGAGGAATTGGGTCATTGAAATACATCAAACATGGTTTATTTTTACAGAGAATGCATTGCAGGTTTGTAGGGAAGTGGAAATTTGTTGGGGAGCATTTCATACTTTTGACATTTCAGCCTTTTCTATCAAATGAAAATATTTTCATGCAAACACAACTGCAAAGTTTTGTCATTACACTTTCAGATCTGGATAAAAATTCAACTTGCCTATGTGACAGATACAAGTTTTAACTGTAAAGAAAAAAATTAAATGTCATAGGCATTGAACAAATGTCAATCTTAACATTTCTGGGTGTCAAAAAAATCACTCTGATATAGGAGGCACCAGAATTGAAAGCCAAACTTGGCATTTTAAAAAGGACTTTACAGAAAGATATAATTACCTTCTGGGTGTGCACTGTTATCCATGACACCTGCTAAATGTGAGAGTTGGATTTTGCTCACTGACCAGCTGGAATTCACTATAAGTTTTCAGTAAGGGTCCTGCTTTATAAGAGGATATGTTCCTGCAGGTTAGATGGCTTCTTACTGCATACGCAGGAAGAAGCATCTATAAAAGAATAATGAGTAACATGTATAATGTGTATAACGGTTTTCAGAACCTTTCAGAATGTAGCTGGTTTTGTCTGGGTCTTATAGAAAGGCTGAGAGAAATACTTACAATCTTGAACACTTAGAAAGGTTAAGTGTTACATGTAGGGTCACACAGGGAGTGAAGGGGCAGATCTTAAATCCACTCCTTTCCACCCCATTCCTAAGATCTATTCCATCTTATACCCTTATTAACAACTTTGTAATGCTAAGCACAGGTTTCTTTCTCTAATGCATCACTAAGGTGTCCGATTGCAAATCACTATAGAGGATAGAAACTGGATACTCTCAACCCTCCCACTGAACAATAGTTCCTTAAGTAAGTTTGTCTGTGCACGTTTTTCCTGTTCAGGGCTTCTATGAACTCTCCAGAAATAATGATGTAAAAAATTGCTTTGATTTCCATACTATTTCACTGATATTTAGGCAGTGACTGCCAAAAATCAAAGAAGCAGATAGAAGACTTGGAATTCTGAGTTTTTCATCAAGCTGTTTTTCCCTATCATAGAAATAAGCCAGGGATGGAGTAGTGTGGCTTTCTGGTGCAGGCTGGCACACCGGGTTTTCTAGTGTAACTCTCCAAATGGACTTATCCATCCTGAGCTCTGTGCTTAACCCTGTAGACAGGAAGAAAGCCTATCCAAGCAGCTAGTGACTAATCAGCTCAATTAAGTGCTTGGTTTTCTGATAGTTAATAACTTAGCAAACATGAATTGAATGGTTACTGTATCAAGCCTTATGCTGAATAGTTATGAAAAAGAATAAACCATTGTCTTTGGCATTAAACAAAAGCCCGAGTCCAGTAGATTTGCCTGGTATGAACTTATAAATCCTATTACTGATGGCTATATTTGAGACTGGAAAAAAAAGAAAAGAAAAACTGGAACAGGGGCAAGTCATTAATATCTGGTTGATCTGGTTGTCTGCAATCACATGAGCTGGTGATAAAGCTAGGGAAAGGGTCTCTTAGGTTCCCCTGGGTAATTCTCCACTGTTGGATTGCAACAATTCAGGATGAAAAGCAATGCCAGTTATTGGCTAATTTGGACTTGAAGTGGCTTCATTATCAAGTGCACTTCCTGAGAATCCTGTATTTCCTTGTTTAAGTGTGGCTGATGACGTCCTTGTAACCAAGGCACTGGGCTCAGCCCAAACACTTCTCTCTCTAACACAGAATATCCCAAGTTAGCAAACTCTTTTCTATGCTATGTCAAGGCACACAAAGTCCCAAAAGTTTTAATCCAATGATTCACAAACAATGCCATTTGGGTTTCAGTAACCATAATGCTTTAACAATTGTTGACTTTTATTGGTGTGTAATTAACTGTAGTGTGTCAAAGTGAGCACTGTAATCTTTTGTGCATTCAGAGATGCAGATTTCACTATTTTTCCTAACTAGTCACATGATAATCACTGAATACTTTGATGTTATCTGTTGACATATTGACAGGTAATACTGATAATTATAATGGATGTGGATCTGATGTTGACTGATCACATTTCAAAGTATTTGCTAATTCAATTTTTCAACTAGTTCCAATGTCTGAGACACAGTTTTGGAGGAGATTGTGGAGAAGGATGGAGAGTTTGAGAAGATGGTTGACCTATCAACTTAGTCTGTTAGATTCAGGAGAGCTGGCATTTTTATGGCTGTCATTACCAAGATGATTACAATTGACATATCATGATTCCTATGTTAAGGTCTGCACTGAATGGCCCATGCTAACCAACATAACATTTTGTCTTTCTACACTTGCTATTTTAGGCTGGCAATTCCTGATCTCTTTAGAGCATGTTGCTACTGCAACTATCCACACTGTCACAAGCCATGTGTTCACTGTAGTCAAGCACAGACAGCTGTGGCCTCTCAACCCAGGATATTTCTCCAGGATCTCTCCTTCCCTTGTTCTTCTCATTTTTAAACTGACAAAGCTGGTGGGACTCATACGGCACCCAGGGCACTGTTTCCCATCTCTTCCATCAGATGGCTGATCAATGCTACTGTATGATTCACTCACGCTTGCTTGTAGTACCCCCCCATAAACCTATGACCTCCAAAGCAGGGCCTCCCCACAGAGTTGTAACTATGTTGTCCTTTCCCCCACCTCCAATACAAACCAGCTCTTTCTGCTCTAATGATAGACACTTGCTCTTTCCTTCCTCCCCTCTTTATATTAGCCACCTTTATGTCATTGTGACAAGATGCATAAGGCAATCAACTTGCATTTTGGTTCACAGTTATATATGCTCCCAGTTTTTAGAAATGTCCATAATCCCTTAGATCCATCACTTTGAACTTGTAGTGAGCAGAAGGGTAGAAGAGTATGGTGAAAAAATGTGTGGAGGATAGAGATGAGAAGAGAAGGAAAGAGAAGAAAGGGAGGGAGAGAGAAGGGAGGGAGGGAGAAGGGAAGGAGGGAGGGAAGGAGAGAGAAAGCAAAGGAGAGAGAGACAAAGACAGAGACAGAGACAGACAGAGACAGAGAGACAGAGAGTCAGAGAGAGAATATGAAGGGGCTTACTAGGGGTCTATTATCACATTATCCCTCTTTTTTTTCACATTATCACTCTTAAAGGCACATTGTGGCCAAGTGCCTAACTTCTTTCCACTTGGTCTTACCTGCTAAAGACATCACACAATAGTGCTGTAGGCTGGCAACCAAGGCTTTAGCAGAAGATCTTTTGGGATCTGTTTGGATCTGTTTCAGACCAAAAGAGGTCTGTACGATACCTCTTCAATAATCTGAGTTAACAGTATTTATGAAGCCTGGATCTGTATCTATAGCAGTATCTATGAACTATATTGTTCATGGGATACTAAACATTGTAGAATAGACTATTCTGTGTTCAGCTTTGTACAGAATGTAGCTAGCAATTCTGGAACAGTGCAAAACTTACTGCCTTCTGAGACCTTAATTTAACCAGTCTTTGATTTCTCTAGCTTTGTGCTTGGAACAAATAACAACTGATTTACTTATTAATCACAGGCTTTCAAATTTTTAAGAACTTTTGGGATTATCTGGATAAAAATGAGCAGATTTAGAAAGAAAACTCAAGTTGTTTTCTGGGTAACAGATAATGTTCAAGGCAGTTTTTTTCCCTCCTAGTACAGCTTGAAAACCACCTGACAGTAATTAAATTATTCCACCATCTCACTCCCACCTCCCACACACATTTTCCCCTTTTGTTTTGTTATTTGGTGGTGTGTGCAATTATCTCCTTTTAGGAAACAAGCACAGCCACCGACAACGACACGTGCTCACTGTAAATCTGAACTGTGGGGATATGGAAGAATGCATCCCTTCCCTTACCTCACAGGTTGTAAAGTGGTTATTCACATTTCCTTTGATGAGAATTTTAAGCACTGAGCACCGTCTTCAGAAGTACGTGGCACAGATGGCTGGGAATACTGTGTGATACAGAAAGCTGGCCAATTTCTTCAGTTATTTTCACCTCCTGAACACATTCCAAAGAAACTCAGTGGTATATTTTCGGGTGTCTTTACAAGACCTCTTTCCTTAAATACAAATATAGTTTGTTGGTGCGTTCACTTTAACATGGCTAGGAGCCTTGGAGGGCTATCTCCATTGTACGTGAACTTGTAGCATTTTTATATAAAATGAAACATGTTCAAAGCTCTCCTGGGTGTTGCTTCCTAGGAATGAACACAGCTGTTTCCTCTCCTCTCCTCATACAGGCAGACTGCAGTAGGAGGCATGCTGTTTAGCTGACTTATAATGACCTTCATGCCTGTTGTCTGTGTGATGACATAATCCATGTAGAGGAGAAAGGAAGTTTCCAGGTTACCCAAGTCACTCTAGGAATTTGACTCCATTGAGTATGAATTTGGGGTTGATAGATAACGTAGGTTTCTATAAAATGGGGAGAACCATTTCTCCATTCTGGATTTTAACACTGTAGGTCAGTGAAGCATTTTTTTTTTGCATTGAAGTGTTTCATAAATGGTATTTGTCATGGACATGTATGTGGGTCACTGTATCTAGAAGGTCAGTGGTAGAGACATGTCAGCACACATCTGATTGTTATACTCAGGGACTTTCTGATTCCAGAGATAGCTCAAAGGCATTCTTAGGGACAGTCTCCTGTCAGCCATCAGGGTCCTGTGGTGAGTGAGTACTTAGCCTAACTGACAATGATTCCTGGCCTTATTTTCCTCCCTAGTGTATTCTGTGTTCCAATTCTTGCTTTCTGAGAACATGCAGACTAAGGCATTAACTCTGAAGTTATAGTTTCTGGAAAGACTAGAATAACAGAGTTCAGAGAAGTGAAGAGTTCTCTTGGGGGGTAAGGTGGTGGTGGTAAATATGGCAGTAGCATTACTGGGGTAGTGTCCAGGTGGTTCACTTTTTCTATTGTTCTAGTAAACAATTAATGGGTAAAGATAGTACCTAATTTTCCATCAGCATAACCAGTTTTGGGGTGTGTGTGTGTGCGTGTGCGCACGTGTGTATGTATGTGCACGTGTGTGCATGTGTGTGTGCAAAATTCCTTTGTAAAGATATTCAGGCCACCTCATTTCATTTCCTTCCTTTCTTCCTTTTTTTCCTTTCTTTCTTTCTCACATGACTTTTAGAATCCATTGTTTCCAATGCTCCATTTACCATTTACGTAAACTTTGGGGATATGATTTCAACTCGTCAAAAAAAATTTTCCCTTGTTTGTCCTGTCACATCTGTCAAAAAATTAAGCCTAGCTCAAAGCTGGATGTGGTGGCTCACACCTGTAATCCTAGCTTCTCAGGAGGCTGAGATCTGAGGATCAAGGTTCAAAGACAACCCAGGCATAAAACCACATGAGATTTCTCTCCAATTAACCTCTAGAAAACAGGAAGTGGGGCTTGGCTCCAGGGGAGGTTGGCAGCCATGAGCTGAAGAGCTCAGGGACAATGCCCAGGACCAGGGGTAGGGTGGTAGCCTTGAGCTGAAGAGCTCAAGGACAGCGCTGAGGCCAAGTTCAAGCCCATGACCCACAAAAAACAAACCAACAAACCAATAAACAAAAACTAAGCCTAACTCAAACCTCTACCTACCTCAATTTCCTACACATCAGATGAGAGGCTCCCTACCAGCCATGAACTGGAATGGGGTCTGAACTTTCACCTCCAGAGAGTGATGGAGTTCTTCATGGCAACAGGATACCAACCCCTCAATGGGGAAGAGATACCTTTCAACAAGAGACCACCTCCTAAAACAATGCCCCCTGTCAGTGGGAACAGCAGGAAGTAGCCAGAAAGACAACCATTCACCCCTTCCTCTTGTCTCTCCTCTCAGTCTCCTCTCTTTGCCCAACTTTATTATGTATCCAGAAGACCCTATATGGAGGATCGCCCCTCTTCCCTATAAGACTAATTTTTTTATGTATATAAACATGGAATATGAAGGATTGAATCCTGTCTTTTCCTCCAAGGTCAAGCAAAACACCAGGTGCATACTCACGTGCTTGTCTGCAGGCAGGTCATTTTGAATTTGGTCCCCAGGGGATACTAGCCTCCACATCCAAGGTGGGGCATTCCACTGTGGGTCTCCAAGAGACCATTATCCTACTTTAAATTTTTGTTTCCTTGTTAAGCCTTATAAAAGCCTACCCCCAAATCCAGTCTCTAATACAACCTTCTATCCTGTAGGAAGGTCTGTGCTCCTCACTGTTCTTCAATAAACAGTCCTCGCCTGTGGGAAAAAATTATTTCCCTTGCATTTTATCTGAATGCCCAAATGACCTGTTAATTTTTAAAAGTTATTTTACTTCACAGACATTTCATATTTTCAGTCCAATGGTTATATAGCATCTATATAAATATATATACATATATAATATTTGGATCAATTCTTTTAACTTTGGAAAAGTAGTCATATTTCATTCATTAAAACATCAATATAAGATGAAGGGATGAGTTGCTTTAATAAAAGGCAGACTGATTTAGAATTAGCAAACCAAATACTTTTTCTGGTGCAGTGATCAATACACAGAGTTGAGAACACATTTAGAGACAAAGGAAGTCATGGAGAAAATGAAGTTTTTTATTACTAATGACAGTTCTAGCTCCACATGTGTTTGGAAATAGGCCAAGTGCATTGGGTTTATGCAGTATAAGATACTTCTTGTTCCTTTTTTGCATCAGTTAAGAGTGTATAAGCAGCCACTGGAAAATGCAGTGACAATAAATGGGCTACAAAGGGAGGAATAGGAATGGAAAGAATGTTAGGTAGAGAAGATAAGAAATGAAGGATCACCCTTGCTTTTGCTCTGATTATGTTCTTTCATTTATTTATTTATATTTAACTTATTGTAAAGTTGATAAACAAGCAGGTTACAGTTATTTAAGTAAGGTTTCTCTCTTTTCTCTCTATGCTTTCCTTCCTTCCTTCTTTTTCCTTTCCTTTCTTCCTTTTTTCCTTCCTTCTTTCTTTCTTTTCTTTTCTTTCTTCCTTTCCCCCTTTCTTTGTAAATTTAGATTAGGAGAGAGCATAAGTCTTACTCTGCCTTGCATATCTGAAGTATTTTTTAATTTGCACAGCTATATTTTTGTAAGAGAAAGGAAACTGACTATTTTTCATGGCGTGAGGAAATTAGGTTGAAGAGTCCTTTGAAAGCCCAACAATAGATATGGACCTTTATGTATTGCAATGAAGTTCTGATGCTAACTATACAGACTTACCATCAGCTGCAGCAGATTTCAATGCATATCCCCACCCGATTTCCTTTACTTCCGATGTCAATGACAAGCTTGGGGGATCCCAAGTTACCTTTATTTCTGATCTCCTGTTTATTAGTTTGAGAATTACCCATGACCTGTTTTTGCTTGGTATATTAGAGGAACACATACCATCCAGAAAATTATTATACCTGAAGGGTTTTATTTTTGCCTCTTTTGTATTAGGTTTAAAGAGGAACAGTCAAATGAAAAGGCATTTAGGTAACATTTCATTTTCTCCCAATAGAGTTAATATGCTTATTTTCGTCATTTCCCTTTCCCCATATCACATGTGTTCCCCAACCAGAAACTGTCAGGAATCTTGGTACTCAGAGATTTTATTAGAGTTTCATTGTATAGGCATGGCTGATTGAAACATTCATTGGCCATCTTTTGCCTTCACCTATCCACAGAGGTCAGGCTGGCTCAAAGACTGGACTTAGTAATAATACAATTTGTCTTTCAGCTGGCCAGCTACTCTCTGGAGTCATTTAAATAGTATAAACTCACAGACAATGAAGAGATTCTCTCCTTCGGGAAATTCAAAGTACATTCTAAGATCCATGCTAGGTACTCAGGACAAAGACCACACCAAGTATTACACAGCAACCCTCTTTACAGAAAAATCCAGTGACTCAATTAAGTTTTGCTTCAAAGATCAAGGATTGAGGGCCGGGAGTTTGGCCTAGTGGTAGAGTGCTTGCCTAGCATGCACGAAGACCCAGGTTCAATTCCTCGGTACCACATACATAGAAAAAAGCCAGAAATGGTGCTGAGGCTCAAGTGGTAGAGCTCTAACCTTGAGAAAGTCCAAGGACAGTGCTCAGGCCCATGACTGGCAAAAACCCCCCCAAAAAACAAAAAAACAAAAAAAAAACAAAAACAAAGATCAAGGGTTACACAAACCTCGTGGTTATAGAGTTGAGAACTGGTTTCTCAAATGTGGCACTAAGCCTGGTATACATTTCATGCTTAAACTGAGAAACAAATGAAATGATTCTAAGTTTGAGAACCAAGGGCAGCATTCAGAGGGTCACAGAAATGCATTTACTGATCTGGCCAAGATAATTACAGAACATTTCAGTGCAATAGATAGCTTAATAAAAGGCATTATTCTGGAGGATAAAACTGTTGGAGAGGGAAGAGGTTTTCAGAAATTCAGATCCATTTACACATTAAGGATTACAGAGATTTTGCTCATGTAGTTCAGAGACAGAATTCTCAGTCAAACTGAACTCACCAGCAAACTCATGCGAGCAGAGTCCTCCATCACAAAGGACCAAGTTTCCTTCCACAGAGGTAGTCTGCATATAGTTTGGCTCATTTGTTAAAGCAGAAATTTTTGGTAAACAAGAGGAAAAATCTTCAGTGACCTGTAACTGATGACTGGTCATGTGTATTAAACAGAGACTTGCATGTGATTCAAGGGGAACTTTTCTTAAAGCAATTTGTGCTTAAGGTTATGCATAGCAATTGTTTTCCTTAAGCTTATGGGTCTTGTGTCAAACTTTTGAAAAGAAAAAAAAAGCTGTAGTCTAAACTTATTTGACCTTGTCAAATTCCAGGAGATCTTAGTACATTCCCTCTAATTTAAATTCCATTTGTATTCCTGAACTATGAGTTAGGCATTTTTAGTACCTTTGTTACTCATTTATTTTGTTACTTGGAAAATAAGTACTGTACATGTATGAAATAGAATGTGACATTATCAGTAAGATAATTGATATAAGTTGTGTTTAACTTTGCTTCATTTATATAAATAATAAGCTTATTCTCTAATATTACTTTTAAGAAACAGTTATTCTTAAGGATGACGGACACTATACTATTAAGGCAAAAATAACTTGTGAGTTTGAGATGTATGAATTATAGTGTTTTTATCTGGGTTATTACATCACAAGCATGTGTGTTTGCTTAATAAGATTTATGTTCTTAACCAGATATTAGAACACAGACCTATGGCCACCTAATCTTTGGCAAGGGAACCAAAAAAATAGATTGGAAGAAAGACAGCCTCTTCAACAAGTGGTTCTGGCAGAACTGGTTAAGAACCTGCAGTAAACTAAAGTTGGATCCTTCTTTGTCACCCTGCACTAGAATTAACTGCAAATGGATCAAAGACCTCGAGGTAAAAGCTGACACACTGAAAACTCTACAGGAAGGAATAGGAGATACACTAGGCCTCCTTGGCACAAGTCAAAACTTTCTCAATAAAGACCAAGAAACACAACAAATCAGAGAAAGGCTGGATAAGTGTGACTGCATTAAACTGCAAAGCTGTTGTATGGTAAAGGACATGGCTAGAAAATTAATTAGGAAGCCTACAAAATGGGAGAAGATCTTCCCCAACCATACAGTGGACAAAGGCCTCATATCTAAAATATACCAGCAGCTCAAAAAATTGAATCACTCCAAAACTAATCTCCAAAGTATCAACCATCCCATTAAAAGATGGGCCAAAGACTTAAAGAGAGTCTTCTCTGAAGAAGAAACAAAAGTGGCCTAGAGACACATGAAGAAATGCTCAACATCTCTGGTCATAAAAGAAATGCAAATCAAAAGTGAGATTCCACCTCACTCCAGTTAGAATGGCCAGGATCAGGAAAACGAATGACAACAGATGCTGGAGGGGATGTGGCCAGGAGAGATCACTACTACACTGGTGTTAGGAGTACAAACTTATTTAACCACTATGGAAAGCAGTATGGCAGTTCCTCTAAAGACTAAACATAGCGCTCCCCTATGACCCAGCAATTCCACTACTTGGCATTTACCCAATCATCCAGAAACAAGGACATACTAAATCCACTAGCACAACCATGTTCATTGCAGCACTATTTACCATAGCAAAGATATGGAACCAACCCAGATGTTCCTCAGTTGATGAGTAGATCAACAAGATGTGGTATTTATATACAATGGAATTCTATGCTGCTGTCAGAAAGAAAGACATCGTCCCATTTGTAAGGAAATGGAAAGACTTAGAAAAAATTATTTTAAGTGAAGTTAGCCACACTCAAAGGAACATAGGCTCAATGGTTTCCCTCATTTATCATAATCAGTAGAAACTTTGGGCTCCCCTAGCAGAGATTTGCAATAGAGCAAAACCTAGATGCATAAGGCCATATAGTATGATGCTAAATGAAAAGACCTCTAGGATATAGAAACAAAAGCCATATAATGAGTGATTTTTATCCTTAATGTACTATGTTATCTCTCATCTCTTTTTCTGTCCCTTGGTTATCTCATATTGTTACAATATCTCACTTTGTTATCTGATATATTGGATATATTTGTATTTGGTTATTTGAAATTGGATAGGGAAGGGGGGAAAACAAGATGAGGGGTGCGGATCGGGGGAGGGAAATGGGGACCAAGACGTGAGAAAGGGTATCAATGTATGTGAATTAATGCACCTTCTATCTGGTAATATAATGTAACCCTTCTATTAATTACAATAAAAATACATGAAAAAAGATTTATGTCCTTGATACTGGAAACCAAGCTTAGCTGCTCATATCTGTTATATCTACATTGTAATGATTTTACACAAACTAAAAAGAATAGAAGAGTCCTGTGAAAGGAATCATTTGGCCAGGTGACAATGCCTCAAACCTGTCAACTTAGCTACTCAGGAGGCTGAAATCTGAGGATGGAGGTTTGAAGCCAACCTAAGCAGACAGATGGCCCAGTACTGGCAGAGAAGGAGGGGGAGAGAGAAAGAGAGAGAGAGGGAGAGAGAGAGAGAGAGAGAGAGAGAGAGAGAGAGAGAGAGAGAGAGAGAGAGAGAGAGAGAGAGAGAGAAATGAAGTAGTAGGTTCCCTTTATCTCTGGCATCTTAAGATAACATCACTCATGCCCAAAGATAAAAGTGATTATTGCTCCTGCTTTTTCAGGAAAACAGTGTGTGTGTGTGTGTGTGTGTGTGTGTGTGTGTGTGTGTGCATGAGTGAATGAATGAATGCATTTTATTCATGTTATCTTCCATCTTTCTTGTCTCTCTTTCCATATCTACTAGCATCCTGAGTCTTCAGACTCAAGATTATGCGTTCCTTTGAAGCAAAACTTGCAGTTAAGATTCAGAAATTTGATTTGCTGGCTTAAAATAAATTACCAGTGTATCCTGGATATGGTCTTCATTGACACATATCTCCGAGGTATTTCCACCATAATTAACTTATTTGATTATTATTATTACAGTAAGTTCTTATGCCAATGCATGTGTAGACGCACATTCATCCAACAAAAATGTGATTTGGGGCCGGGAGTTTGGCCTAGTGGCTAAAGTGCTTGCCTAGCATGCACGAAGACCCGGGTTCAATTCCTTGGTACCACATACATAGAAAAAAGCCGGAAGTGGTGCTGAGGCTCAAGTGGTAGAGCTCTAGCCTTGAGAAAGTCCAAGGACAGTGCTCAAGCCCTGAGCTCAAGCCCAGGCCTGGCAAAAAAAAAAATGTGATTCAGATCTTCAGCTTTGTATATCAATAAGCATTAATCATGATATCTCTTCGTCTCTTGTTTGCTTATTATTAAAACAATGACAGAAAGAAAAAGGAAATGATAATGACATTACGGACTTTCTTGGCACTCTGGAATAGAAGAGTTCTGAGTGAGTTCATGTTACTTCTCGAGCTCTGTGATGAGGTGCAGCTTCCTACAAAAAGGTAATGGAGGAACTGAGAATGAGTGCTTTCCTAGCATTCATGAAACCCTGGGTTCAATTCCTTAATACCACATAATCAGAAAAAAAAGGAATTAAGGAGTTAGAGGCCTGGCTCAGTTGATAGAGTGGAAGAAACCAAGTTTGAGTCCTGACCTTGAACCTGAAAGAAAACAAACTCAAAAGAACTAATTGAACTCCAAATGTTATTTTAGAAGGCTGCTGTTTTGCTTACGTGATACATTTGAGTATGATGCTAAGGAGAATGAAGAAATGTAGTACTCATTTTTTATATAATAATTGAACAATTGAATTTTCATAAAATAATTTCATTCTAGCTATCTACTCACCTTTTTTTCTTCTCTTCCTCCCTCTTTTCTCCCTTCTTCCTTCCTGCTTCCTTTCATTTCTTTCTGGTTAGCCTGGGGTTTGAACTCACAGCCTGGCCCTGGATAGGCAGGCACGGATCATTAGAACTGTACTCTTAGACTTAGTCACCAATTTTTTTTAAGCAGAGAATGATTTCTTTGCTGAAAGTTATTTTAGAAGCCCCTTCCTCTCATGTAGTTACTCATATTTATTACAACTACATTTTAAGCTTTTGATGGTGGGAATTACATGTCTTTTGCAATGTTTTATTCTTAGCTACTACTTCATACTTAATGATGACTAAGTAATGAAATAAAATGACTCTTGAAAACAGGTTTTTCAGCCTAAATGCCATGAATGTCTAACAGTGAAAGTTTAGTTGTTACTGGAGGTTAACCACCAGCAGTCATTGGCAAGGGATTCTGTATGGCAGCTTTAAATCACATTGTCTATTCTGCTTATCTCTGAAAAATACTTATTAAGTATTAGCAAGAAAGTTTCCTATCCAAATTTTTGTCTCTGAAAATGTGTGTTAGGATTCACATCATTAAATGCAAAAATAACATCTGTTGTGACTTTTTTTAAAATTAAGGATAGGATTGTGATCTAAAGTGTGCCTTTTAAAGAATTTGAGCCAGGCATAGATGGTTCATGCCTATAATCCTAACTACTCAGAAGGCTGACATTTGAGGGTCACACTTTGAAGCCAGTCTGGATAGAAAGCCTATAAGACTCTTATTTCCAATTACTGAGCAAAAAGGCAGGAAATGGAGCTGTGATTCAAGTGGTAGAGTACAAGTGGTAGAGCAAAGAAGTGTAGGGACAGTGCCTAGGCCCTGTGTTTAAGCCCCAGTTCTTGCCCTCCCAAAAGGGATTTGAGCATTGGTATGTTCATGGGTTGGCAAAATTTATAAAGAGCCCAGTGAGCCCAGCTTCCTTCTAGTGCTTGTCCTAGAATGGATGGGTTGATTTCATCTGGGTTGCTCATGTGTCTAGCTCTAATCTGGGCTAAGCTTCTACTCATCACAAAGGCAGGGGAGAAAAGCAAATGAGAAACAACAGCCTGGTGCTGATGGCTCACACTTGTAATCCTACCAGGAGGCTGAGATCGGGGGATTGTGCTGTGAAGCCAGCTGGGGGCAGGAAAGTCCATGAACCTCTTATCTTCAATAAACGATTCAGAAAGAGCTGAAAGTGGTGGCTTGAGTGGTAGAGAGATAGCCTTAAGCAAAAAGAAGCCCAGGGACAGTGTCCAAGCCTTGAGTTCAAGCCCTAGGCTGAAAGGAGAGAAAGAGAGAGAGAGAAAGAAGGTGGGGGGAGAGAAACAGACGGAGAGAGACAGAGAGACAGAGAGAGAGGCAGAGACAGAGACAGAGTTCAGAACTACATAATGCCACATGACAATCCCTCTTGCCCCTGACCCATGTTTACTTCTGATGCATTTGGTAGCTGACAAAGCAAATCCCAAGAACACCCTTGGGTCACTGGTGGAAAATGAGTCCTCTTTTTCTTAGAAAGAATGATACATCATTTTGCAAAATGCATAGATCCATGAAGGGCAGTAATGAGGGTCATCAAGACAATTAATTCAGTACTCCAAACTAGTTAAATGTGTAATATGGCAGATGATGAGGATGGTGACATAGAGAAATCATGTAAAAATTGGAGTGAGAGGAGGACTGGTGACAGCTGTATAAACCACTAAAGAAGATAAAAATGTAAGGTGAGATGTATTGTGGCACATGGATTCTCCACAGAGGATGCTGAAGGACCTGAGACAGAAGCATGGTGTGCATATTTGAGTCAGAACAAGTCTAAATTAAAATGGAGCAGACAGAACAAGGAGGGAGGCAGTATTTGTGGAAAAGAACTTAAGACCACTGGAAGAACTTCAGCTTCTATCAAGGAGCACATGGGCCTGAAGATGCTTGGGGTTGTGTTAAAAACAGGTTTTAGTGGTGGTAAGGCGAGGGAGGTGTGGGTTACAGCTCCGAGGTAGAGAACTTTAGGTAGACAATCTAGCATGTGCCAAATACTGTTGTTGAACACAAGTATCAGTAGGAAAGAGGAAAAGGCTGAGTGAGGCATGCACAGAAAGAAGGAGAGATGGAAGTCTATTGTAATACCCACAGGATAGGTGAGATAGTGTAATAGAACAGAGTTCTCTGGGGTGGTTCAAAGGAGTCTGGATATAGTTTGGTGATAAAATTCATCATTCAGTCATTTCTGTATTGCATATGCAAATAGACTAGACTGTGCCTCAAAAATAAGCTAGTTGGTTGTTTCCTGAAGAGACATAATAGAGAGATTGCCAATATCAGGTCCTGAAAATAGCTTTCCACTATTGTTTAACACTGTAACTAAGCACACTTCAATCTACATTTATAAATTTCATTTATATCTCAAAGTTAACTTGATATAATGTTTGTTAATAACTCACTTTTATCACATATAGTACATTTCAAGTAAATAGTGTAACATGTTTTAAAACACTTTTGATTGTTGCCACCCCTTTTGATATTCTCACCCACCCTTCCTCTACTCACTCATTTCCTCACTCTTCCTAATTTTGTAGTATATACATTGGATTTTTGTTCATATTCTCCCCCTCTTCTTCTCATTCATGTGTCCCTTTCCTCTTGACCTTATCCTAACCTTTTTGAATACCTAATTCCTGGACACTTAATCAGAAATACGAAGGCCTCTAGTATGGCAAAGGACATAGCTAGTAAATTAATGAGGAAGCCTACAGAGTGGGAGAAGATCTTCACCAACCAAACAACAGACAAAGGCCTCATATCTAAAATATATCAACAACTCAAAAAATTGAATCACTCCAAAACTAATCTCCAAAGTAACAACCATCCCATTAAAAAATGGGCCAAAGACTTAAAGAGAGTCTTCTCTGAACAAGAAACAAAAACGGCCTATAGACAAATGAAGAAATGCTCAACATCTCTGGTCATAAAAGAAATGCAAATCAAAACAACTCTAAGATTCCACCTCACTCCAGTTAGAATGGCCAGGATCAGGAAAACGAATAATAACAGATGCTGGAGGGGATGTGACCAGGAGGGATCACTACTACACTGTTGGTGGGAGTGCAAACTCATTCAACCACTATGGAAAGCAGTGTGGCAGTGCCTCAAAAGGCTAAACATAGAACTCCCCTATGACCCAGCAATTCCACTACTTGGCATTTACCCAACCATCCAAAATCTAGGGCATACTAAATCCACTAGCACAACAATGTTCATTGCAGCATTATTCACCATAGCAAAGATATGGAACCAACCTAGATGTCCCTCAGTTGATGAATGGATCAACAAGTTGTGGTATTTGTACACAATGGAATTCTATGCTGCTGTCAGAAAAAATGACATCGCCCCATTTGTTAGGAAATGGAAAGACTTAGAAAAAATCATATTAAGTGAAGTAAGCCAGACTCAAAGGAACTTAGGCTCAATGGTTTCCCTCATTTGTCACAATCAGTAGAAACCTTGGGCTCTACTAGCAGAGATCTGCAATAGAGCAAAACCTTGATACATAAGGCCATATAGTGTGAAGCCAATTGAAAGGACCTCCAGGATAGTGAAACAAAAGCCATATAATGAATGATTGTTGTCCTTAATGTACTATGTTATCTCTCATTCTCCTTTGCTGTCCCTTGGGTATCTCATATTGTTACAGTACTTCACTTTGTTATCTGATATATTGAATTTATTTGTATTTGGTTATTTGAAATTTGATAGGGAAGGGGGCAAAACCAAGCCGGGGGGGGGTTAGTGGGGGGGTCGGTAAAGGGTACCAAGACATGTGAAAGGGTATCAATGTATGTGAATTAATGCACCTTCTATCTGGCAAATATCATGTAACCCTTTTATTAATTACAATAAAAAATATAAAAAAGAAAGAAATAGAAGAAGAAAATGAAAAGACCTTCCATGTTCCTGGATTAGAAGAACTAACACTGTGAAAATGGCAATACTGTCCAAAGCTATCTACAAATTTAATACAATATTCATCAAAATCCTAGCATCCTTCTTCAGTGAGCTAGAGAAAGCATCTAAGAATTTATATGGAGCAACTGAAGACCTTGAATAGCAAAAGCAATCATTTTCTGGCTGAATAGTGCTGGAGGAATCACAATACCAAACTTCAAATATTGGAGCCAGAGTAATGAAGACAGCGTGGTACTGACACAAACCAAGGCCTAAAGACTCACAGAACAGAATAGATGACCCAGAAATAGCCCTACAGATCTACAGCTATTTAACTTTCGATAAAGGAGCCAAACACTTAGGTCAGAAGAAAGACATTTTCTTCAATAAATGGTGCGAGCATGCTTTTGCTTTTGCAGTTCTGGGGGTAGAGTTTCTAAAATGAATCAAGTAGGCAAAGCAATGGCTGGCATTATAGTCGGAGAGAATAAACCATAAGAAGGCCTAATACCATGGCAAACCAGGGTATAATTGATACTAAGAGAAAACAGTTGTCTTTGCTAGAGATTGCTTGCATATCATCTTGAATGAATTACTTATTTCAAGGACTTCACTTCCCTCTTCGATACAAAAACATCAATACTTAGCTTATATTGATATAAGGATTGAATGGGATAATGTATTTGACATTTTACCTCTTAGGGGTTTAAAGTCAAGACCTTCCATTTGCTTGGCTGGCACTTCAGTAGTGCCCATAGTCCAGTAGTTTGGTAGTTATTTTTACAGATGGAGTCTCTCAGATTTTTCTGCCTAAACTTGCTTTGAACTAAAATCTGGCTGGGCACAGTGGTTCATGCCTAAAATCCTTACTACTCAGGAGGCTGAGATCTGAGGATCATGATTCAAAGCCAGCCTTGGGCACAAAAGACCTTGAGATTCTTATTTCCAATTTACCACCAGAACACCAGAGTGCTGTGGCTCAGTGGTAAAGTGCTAGCCTTGAGCTGAAGAGCTTAGGGAGGGGGCCCAGGTGCAGAGCTCAAGCCCCACTACCGACTATATATATATATATATATATATATATATATATATATATATGTCTCAGTCTCTTACGGAATCTATGAATTCTCAATGAATGCTAGTTATCATGATTACTGTCATTGTAATCTCTACTACTGTCCTTCCTATTTGTATTGTAGAAATTTCAAGCTTCTAAAGTGCTATCAAGATCCAGGCCAAGAAATACATGGAACATAATGCTAAAGAGATTATATTGAATCTTGTAATGTTAAGAAATTACTTCTTGAGAGATTTTAGCAGAGGACTAATTTCTGATTTGGATATTCAGAACATCGCTCTTAAATATACTGGAGATGATTGGGAAGTGGTAAGGAAGGGCAGCTTACTCACAAATAAATATGAGACAGGTGTAGGCTTACAGTTTAAACTGTCTGAAGACTATATGTGTATAGATACTTCATGGGTTGAGTAAGTAGCAGGCAAAGGCATACATAAACGTAGAAAATCTCCTTATGGAAAGAAATACACAATTCCACTGCTGACTTGCTCTAGAGGAGCTAGAATTGACTTGAATTGTGGGGTTCGGCCAGCCATTGATTCCTAGTACAATTCTAACTTCATTCTCAACCCTCCAGTAAAAATAAAGATGCCATGTTCTTTGCTTTATTGAATGTTTGACCACTTCTAATTGTAATGTTACACTTCACCAAAAAATGTTGGATTCATATGGAGTAATTGGCTAGCTAATGACTCTCCTAGGAATGTGGTTTTAGCTGAATCATTATTAAATAATGGAAAACTCAGAAAATTTAAGTCTTGTTTTAGAGATTGTCTGCAAAATAAGCAGTGCTATGTTTATGATTTCTGATTCTCTCTATTTCTATGTGCTTCTCTTGTGTCCTCACTGTATTTTACAAGCAAAAAAGAAAAAAAATGTCCTCCTCTTAACAGTTCCTATAATTTGAAATTTATAACTATGTCCAGGGTAATTCACTCATAAGCCAACTATAAATAAAAATAACTGCAGAAAACATTTTCCTTTCTTTAAAAGCAAAGCTGTAAAATCTGTGTAAATTTCATTGCACAAACCATGAAACTCTAATTTTTCCGCTTTACTAGTCACTTTGAGTAAATGATTTTTGCATATGTGGAGTGTCAGAAATCAACAAAATGGTTCAAGAGAATGCAAGAGATTGATTTTTTTTACTACAAAAATATCTTCTACCTGATAGCAAAAAATGATTCTTTGGGTAAATTAAAGGCCCAAGTAATTCTAGGGAACTTCATTCTAAAAGATCTATGTCTCCAATTAATATGCTTTTCTGATTTATAGATTAACTTTAAAATTTTCTCTCACTCTTGTGATTATTTTTTTTTCTGGTCTTGGAGCTTGAACTACTGTTCAAGTGGCCTAGCCATTGCCTCTGAGCTTCTTCTACTAAAGGATAGCCCTCTACCATTCCAGCTTTTTATGTTATTAATTGGAGATAGAGTCTCACAGACTTTTCTGCCCAGAGAGGGATTCAACCATGATCCTGAGATCTCAGACTCTTGAGTAGCTAGGATGGCAGGCTTGAGCCCCAGTGTCTGGCTAATTTTTTTTAAAATGAACTCCTTAAATCTTTTATTTCTACTAGTTAAGAAATGATCATACTTAGAAACCTAGGTAAAGCTACTATGAAGCCATTATGTAAGGAGGAGAAATCCTTTGTCCTGAATAATTCGGACAAGAGTAATTGCTTAGTTAAATAATCTGGCTAGGATTCCATTACAGTTCTTCATTCTGCCCATGTAGAATACATTTTTGCAGCAAAATCAATGTTGTGTTATAAAAATGGAGACTTTCTGATTTCCTATGTTGTCCTTTCATAGATAAACCACATGGGGTGCAGCTGAAACTCCTCTGATTGAAATCCCCAAACATTCAATTTGGGGAAAATGAAAGGTCTTACCAACAAAGCTCCCTTTAAAGGCAACCCTTATGCTTCCCACTTGACCAGTAAGAGCAAACACAATGAAGCTGGAGTGTTTTTACAGATGTCCAACACAACACACCATTATTTTCTATTCGTCTGAGTTCTTGATGTGATGAGCAGGAACTCTGAGAAGCTCCAGAACCATGACATTTTGGGCACACTGGCGACACACTAAAATGTGCTACTGCTCTTCCTTAGGTTCCCAACTTCATGGTACATAATATGAAGCATTATCTGTATCTTCTTACCTGACACAGGTATGATCCAGTAGTTCCACTTAAAAACTGTAGTTGTAGAACTAGTTATCTATAGAAAATGATGTTCCTATAATCAGGTGTTTACTAAGTCCCTCCTTCCAATCTATTTTTATGTTCTTCTGTTTCATTGTGCTTCCACTTATACATCCAATAAATAAATCTAGCTTCTCCACAGTGGGGGGACCTACCTTGTATAAGAATTAAAATCCCTCTGATGAGCCTTTGTTTCTTCTTTTCCAATACACCAAGAAATTAATTGAGTTGGGAGTGATTGAGTTCATGTCATGACTTGAACTTCAGAAAATTCTTTGAACTCTTACTTTAACCACATAGACAACAAATGATAGTTTGCATAAAGATTTATTATATATGTAGTTTGAGTACTAGGTAAAGTCACTTGTCACCAGGATCCAGGCAACTGACATTCAAAAGGGGGGCATTTAATATGGTAAATTGTGGGAAAATTCTGTAAACCCCAAATTGGACTCAATTTTTGCAACAACTACAGAAAAGGATAAATGCATACTTAGCTCCTCCTTTATCTATAAATACTTCCAGGTGCTTGCAATCATCTGTATAAAAGATACAAAAAAGATACTTGGCATTTTATTTTCATTTTATCTTTTTCAAGACTGAGGTTTGAACCCAGGCCTTTAAACTTGGCAGAATGAAGCTCTACCACTTAAGCCATGCCTCCAGCCCTGCTTTTAGCTAGTTAATTTGGACATGAAGTCAAGTCAACTTTTCAGTGTAGGCTGCCTTCAAATCATGATTCTCAGCCTTCCAGGTAGCTGTGATTATAGATATGAATCTCTAACAGTGAGTGAAAGAAATTTTGTGATATTAGTTTTGTGTTAATAAGTGCATGCGTGTTCGTGTGTGTGCCAATACTGAGCTTGAACTCAAGGTGTCTTGCTCTTGCTTAGCTTTTTCACACAAAGCATGTACTGTACCATCTGAGCCACAGTTGCACTTTGAGACTTTTGCTGGTTAAAGATAAGAGCCTCACAATCTTTTCTGCTGTGCTGTCTTTGAACCATAGTCCTCAAATCTCTAGGATTACAGGCATGGATAATCAGTGCCCAGTGATATTAATTAATTTTTATAAATTTAGGTTTGTGAAAGGGTATCAATGTATGGGAATTAATGCACCATCTATCTGGCAAATATCATGTAACCCTTCTATTAATTACAATAAAAAATATATGAAAAAAATTTAGGTTTGTATATTAGCTTTTCAAAAACTATGTTTGTTTTAACAGTAATTTTGAAGTAAGATTATCTCTCATTTAAGCAAGTCCAAGAAGAAGTAACTGCATGTGAAAGCCATTTGGGTAGGTGGATCGTTTACCAAGAGAGCAAGCGACTTATTGTAACTATGAGACTTGACCTTCCCTTAGCATTCATTGCAGGGTTAACTGTCCTGAGGAACTTAATTTCCCATCTGAAGTAATGCCAACTCCTGGACTCACACAACCATTTGCTCTTCTTTAGTGTTTGATGAGAGCTATTCAGTGAAAGACATTTCTGAGTTAGTACAGAGTATACGATTTGTCACACATCCCAAAATAGCAGCAAAGATGTGTTACCAGAATGACTTCAAGGAGGAAATGATTGATTGTAATTAGAAAACAAACCACATACCAAGCACTCAGTCATCAGAAATCTTATAGAAAAGGATACCTTTATTAGGACATAATTATACACAGTACTCATACACCTGTTATTCCATTTATAGAATCCTTTGTCTTCTCAATAAATACTGGAGCAATAGGGAAAATATTTGCTGAAAAGGGAGACATTGGATAATGGTAGATTTTTTAGCTAGTCTTATCAAATGTTTCTCACAAATTCGGTGCAACTGTGTTTCTACCTTCACTTGACTGTGCAAGGACTTTCCTCCAATACTGAACATATTTAAAACCTTGTACTGCCAGGTACCAGTGGCTCATTCCTATAATCTTTGCTACTCAAGAGGCAGATATAGTTTGATATCTGATATCTGAGGATTGTAGTTCAAAGTTGACCCAGGAAATAAAGTCCATGAGGCTCCTATCTCCAGTTAAGTACTGAAAAAAATTAAAAATAAAAAAGCCAGAAGGGGAGATGTAGCTCAAGTAGAAGAGTTCTTGCCTTGAGCAGATAAGCTCAAAGATGGCACAAAGGCCCTGAGTTCAAGTTCAATATTGGCACACCTTGCGCCTTACTAGTTGGTTGTGTTCAGTGTCATTTATAGTACCGGAGTCTTAGATGCTCTTTAAACATCTTTTCAAAGCTGAATACATGCATGCATACTGAGAAGGGGAAATGTTTGCATTCATAGTTATATAGAACTAATATGATGGGAAAAATGAGAGGGTAGAGGATTAATGAAAAGCTAAGTCTTGTGTGTATGTCAGGGTTGGCCTGGATTGCAATCCTCTTATTTATGCTTCACTCACAGCTGGGATTGATAGGCACTCATCATCGTACCCAGCTATTGGTTGAGATGGGTCTTACAAATATTTTGCAAGTAGTTGCCCTTACAAACCATTATCTTTTGATCTGTACCTCATAAGCAGGTAGGATTACAGAGAGTTCTTACTAGTACCCAACCTACACTAAAATTTCACACGTCAGGCTTTATCTAAAATTTTGAGTTGGAGAGTCTCAGAAGTCTTGATCTTCTGGTAAATTCTGCATGAGGAATGTGGTTCGCAATTAGATTTTCTGTAATTGGTTATTTTGCCTTTGTTTCTTTCTGATGTGAATTATTCATTTCTTTTAAGTAAGCAATCAACCACCAAAGCAGACACTTTATGTTTCCAATTTGTTCACCATGGTACTGACATTATAGGATGAACCTACATAAATATGAAACCTACTTCCTCTTCTGAGGTACCTATTCTGTTTGGAAAGGCAGGTGCAACACAAATAGATATAGAACACAAAAGTATATATAATTAAGGAGAACGAGACTTCCAATAGCCTGCCTTCTCTTACTAACAACGTTACTGGAATGTCAATCCCAGGAAATACTGACTTAAGAGGAGGTGTTAAAACTCATCAACACAATAGTGCTATGAGACTGGAAAGTAATTGATTGGCTTGCCACTTCAGCTATCAAATTGAGGCATCATCTCTAAATCATAGTATTTTGTGCATATTTCAATTTGAGATTCAAAATAAAAAGTTGTTGCTGAAGAAACAATTGAATGTATGACCTCTAGAATGGACATAATGGGCACTGGTGGCTCATGCCTGCAATGAGACCTGTTGGGGAGGTGGCGATCAGAATTATCATGATTTGAGGCCAAACAAACAAAAAGTTTGCAAGCCCTTATTTTTGCCTATGGTAGGAAATAGCAGTAAGATTGTCATCCAGGCTGGTCTGGGCAAGAAGTGAGACCCTATCTAAAAAATAAGAACAGGTCTGGGAATTTAGCCTAGTGGTAGAGTGCTTGCCTAGCATGCCTGGAGGCCCAGGTTATATTCCTCGGTACTACATATATAGAAAAAGCCAAAAGTGGTACTGTAGCTCAAGTGGTAGAGCTCTAGCCTTGAGAAAACCCAAGGACAGTGCTCAGGCTCTGAGCTCAAGCCTGGGATTGGAAAATATATATACATATATAAATAAATAAACAAAAAGGACTAGAAATATGGCTCAAGCATCTGTCTAGTGAGATTAAAGCCCTGAGTTGAAACACCAGTAATACTTAATATGCAAAATTAGTGCTTTTGAATTGCATATTATGTCATGACACAATGTGAAAAGTGGCTGCTCAAGGGAATTTGCAGGGTACCTTCCATCTCACTGATGGGACATACAAGATACCTGAATTTCTCGTAGCTTGGGTTCCTTGTTGTACTCCTCTACTCTCTCTTTGGTTTATAGTAATTTTACGAGAAGCTTTTACCTTCTAAATTAAGCTTATCAAGCCTAATAATTGCCTTCTGAGTAACTTTTAAGATCTATTTTGTACTTGTATACTATTTCCTTAATATTTTTGTTCATCTTGTTGGTAGAAATATTAAAATGCTAAGAAATAACAAGTAATTAAGACACTTTGCCAAACAGTTGAATCAATATAACTGGAGTCACTAGACTCTAGTCACTAGGCTCAGCATGCTATGCTTTAAGAGAATGCCCCTGAAATGGTAATTCTTTTCAGAGATTTTATTCAACAGATCATGTCAGGTTCTCCATTACTTACAACCTCACCTTCTTGTTGAGCTTAGTCTACATGATACTGTATTTGTAGAATGACTAATGTACACACTCTTTGTGTGTACACTTAGAATTCAGAAGAGAGATGCTTTATGAAGATCCTGGTATCTAAAGTCTGCCTCAATGGGTTGGTTGATTTTGAGAAGCAGAAGTGAAGGTAATAGGCATAGATTGTCTACAGGATCCTGGATGGCAAGAAGCAGAGGAAACAGGGAACCAGGAAGAAGACTGCACTAATGAAGGACACATAGATTACCAGAGGCTGTGAGAAATAATTTCAATTAGCAAAGTTGTGTTTGACCATAGAGCCTTGGAGTTCAAGCTGAGTTGTGAAAGGAAAGACAGAAAAAAACCACCAAGTATAATCAGAGAGGCAATGTGATAGAAGCCATGTTTTTAAAAAAAAACACAAAAAAACACGACAGATCAGAGTGGCAAATGAAACTGTGATTAGAAATAAAGCATAAAGCACTATTTACAACCCAGGTACTGCACATCATAAATAATCAACGCACAATATTCTGCACCATCTACGTCTTTTGGTTTCAAAACAATTTATTTATTATTCCACCACTCTCAATTATCTAAAACAGAACACTACAATTCCATATACCATCTGTGAACTCCAAATGGTCATAATTAACAATCACAAATGTTCTCAAAAGGTGATGTGCTAAAAATAGCTTATCATGCTTGTCAGCAGGCTGTTTCTTCAGAGACCATGACATTCAATGAGAGAACATTACATTTTCTGGTGTTTTTACACGATTATTTTTACATGGATTATGAAAAAGACATGCTTCTATAATTAGCCTTTCTGAGGTTTACTAGTTTGACTAATGATTAATTAGAAGCAAAAAAAAAATCATCAAGGCCATACAAAAATAAACTTCATTAGTATGAGTAAAGCCTAGGTTAGCATTTAGAACATTAGTCAACATATTCTAAAATGCCTGGTAAACATGGAAAATCTATGACAATTATTTGGAAGATATTTGTGGCAAATGTAAAAGGTTATTATATTATTTTATTAGCAAATATTCTCCACCTTCTTGACTCTTTAAGGAGAACTTCAGAGAAAATCTCTGACAGTTGAAGCTGAATGGCTCAATAAAGTAAAGATCAAGAATTTGGAATTGAACTTCAACCAGTGGAAATGGCAGCCTGTAAGATACACATGTCTGGGTGCCCAAACTGTCACAGCTAAATAAAAAGAATCAATGAGCCAAAAATTATACTGAATTTCATCAAATGGAAGCAGTCACAGATTCTAAGATACACTATTATTTCATATACCACTAAGAAAGATAAAATACTCCAAATAAAACCATGGCTCAATACTTCTGTCTGATACTAAATCCTTTTCTTAAACATATTGAAAAATTCAGAGTTATTAAGCAGAGTTTAAAAGTAATATATTATGAATTTCTTTAAAAAGAAATAAATGTAAGAAAAATGGGTTGGCTAAAGTATCTCTACAACTCTTCCCATTCATTGTCAAACATATATATATATAATATAATACATATTTTGTATTACATATATCACATCATATATATATGATGTATATAACTGGAGTTTGAACTCAGGGCCTGAGTCCTGCTAGACAGGTCATTTTATTACATGAGCCAACTCTCCAGCCTTTTTATGTCTTTTTTGTTTGTTTGGTTTTTGGTGCCAGTCCTGGGCTTGAACTTAGGGGCTGGATGCATCTCTGAGCTTTTATGCTCAAGACCAATTAGTGCTCTACCATTCAGATTTCTTTCTGGTGAATGAGAAAGAAGAGTTTCATGGACTTTTGTGGCCAGTATTGCTTCAAATGACAATCCTCAGATCTCAGCCTCTCGAGAAAATGGGATTTTAGGTGTAAGCCACTGGTGCCTAGGTATATTATTCTTTATATTATCAAAAGCCTGGATGATGAAACTTTTTGTTTGTTTGTTTTTGTTTTTGGCCATTCCTGGGGTTTGACCTTGGCCTGAGTACTGTCCCTGAACTTTTGTGCTCAAGGCTAGTACTCTACCTCTTGATCCACAGCTCTACTTCTGGCTCTTTGTGATTAAAGATAAAAGTCTCATGGAATTTCTTTCCTAGGCTGTCTATGAACCAGAATTTTCATATCTCAGCCTCCTGAGTAGCTAGGTTTATAGATATGAGCTACAAGTGCCTGGCTTTGATGAGACATTCTCAAAAAAGTACACTGCTATTTTCTCTGGAATTGTTTTCAAGATATCAAGTCTGATCAGGCATTCATCTACCACCAACAAGCTGACTATCATTGTTAATAGTCAAATGAACTCATATACACTCACGCACTTTGAACTATTGCATACTAACTTAGCTGGAGGAGTTGAACAATCTGAGAGCATCAGGTTTCCACAAGGATTGAGTTTTCAGTACAACTATTTTGTACCCAAGTTGAACTAACCAAGCTTATTTAAGATACCTGTATTAGCTTCTAAATCCCAAATAGTTCATGTTAAACAAATGAACTTTATTTTTTTGCCAGTTGTGGGGCTTCAATTCAGGGCCTGAGCACTGTCCTTGAGGCTTTCTCAAAGCTCGAGCTCTACAACTTAAACCACAGAACCACGTCCAGCTTTTTCTATGTATGTGGTAACTGAGGAATTGAACCCAGGTCTTCATGAATGGTAGACAGGCGCACTACCACTAGGCCAAACTCCAGGCTCCTAGACAAATGAACTTTTACATACACACTTAGAGAGAAGTATTGAACAATATGGGGATATTAGGATTTTGAATTTTCAGAAGCTTTATTTTGGCCTACTCTCAATGAATTAAACTTGTTTAAACAAACAAGACCCAAAACAAACAAACAAAAAAGAAAAAAACCCACAAAACTTCAAAAAGTTAAACATAGTGATTCGACATAGGCATCAAACTATGGCATTCAATAGATAGTATACAAGAAAGAAATGGATATAATAAGATAAAATTTTAATTTTAAGCAAACATTTGTTTCATTTTTATAATTTTATTGTCTGGGTGATGTACAGAGGGGTTACAGTTACATTCATCAGGTAGTGGGTACGTTACTTCCTGAGTATTGTTACCCCTTTCCATGTTTTCCTTTTACTTTTCGTTCCTCACCCCCTACCAATTATTTTGTTTTTCTCTTACCTTCCCTTTTTCGAATAAACAAATAAATCATATACAATATACCAGGTAACAAAATCAGCTACAGTACCAGCATGAGATGAACCATATGGGGAAAAGAAGAGAAAAGAAATAGTTTCACATGGTACATTGCAAACAACAATCACAAAGATAAACCTCTTGTTTCTATATCCTGGAGTTCATTTCACTTAGCCTCATCCAATATGGCTATATGACATGGCTTTTGAGCTACTATGATCCTCTTCTAGGAGAATCCTAGGCTTATACTAATTGTGACAAGTGAGGGAAACCATGGAACTTATGTTTCTTTGGGAATTGGCCTACTTCACTCAGTATGAATTTTTCCAAGTCTTTTCATTACCTTACAAATGGGGCAATGTCATTCCTTCTGATGGTAGCATAGAATTCCATGGTGTATATAGACCACATCTTCATGATCCATCCATTCTACTGTGGGGTATCTGGGTTGGTTCCATATCTTAGCTATGTTGAATAATGCTGCAATGAACATGGTTGTGCTGGTAGGTTTCATATGGCCTTATTTCTGAATATTTTGCAGAGATTTTTTTTCATACACTGATGAGACTCATGATCTTTCTTTCAGTGGTTATTAAATAATTGGTAAATAAAAACACTACAGAATTGCAGTTGTTTACTGAAGCTGCCAGAAATAGAAAGTAAGTTATACATTATGATGGAACATATTCTTTCGGTGATACTGTGATGGAGGGAGGTGGAGTTTAAAGTCAGGGCCTCTTGCTAGCTAGGGTAGTTTGACATCACTGAGATGCACTTTCAGTCCTATTTTTCACTTGTTATTTTTATAATAGGGTCTCCATTCCCTTCCAGCAGAGGAAAGAGCTGTGATATGCTTACTTTAGGTTTCTCATCATGGCTGACATTACAGACATACTCAGCCTCTTAACCTCTCACGTAGCTTAGGATTCGGGGTACATGCCACTGTATCCAGCTAGGGTTTGAGAAGGGGAATTTCAATCCAACCATTCTCAGTATTTTTTTATGCTAGGAATAAGGCATGGGCTGCTAGTGTGTAGGGAAGGTCTGCAGTCTTGAATTAATTAGAAACCAATTAACCAGGATCAAGAACTAACAGAATTGGTGGAGTCTTTTGTCCAGGAAGTTTCTCATCCTAGCATTTCACAGCTTCTTCTGTTTTGCTGTTATGTACCTTTTTTAAGCAGAAGAGTCATTAATACAAAATAAAAGAGACATTAATATTCTGGGGAAAATACATATTCTAACCTTTTTGTAGGTTAAAGTTAACATAAAAATCAGCCTTCTGGCCATTAGCAATTTTTCATCACAGTGATTCACTATTTTTTTGTAATTTTAAACTCATCATTTTGATTTCTTGATTTTTTTTGCCAGTCCTGGGGACTGAACTCAGGGCTTAAGCACTGTCCTTGGGCTTTCCTCAAGGCCACAGCCCTACCACTTAACCCACAGCACCACTTCCAGTTTTTCTATGTATGCGATACCAAGGAATTGAATCCAGGTCTTCATGCATGCTAGACAAGCATTCTACCATTAGGCCAAACTTCTGGTCCGATTTCTTGATTTTTTAAATATTTTTTATTGTAATTAATAAAAGGGTTACATGATATTTGCCAGATAGAAGGTGCATTAATTCACATACATTGATACCCTTTCACTTGTCTTGGTACCCATTACCCTCCCCACCACCTCCCCCACCCGATTTCTTGATTTTTACAACATTAATAGTATAACTTCAAAGAAAGCTAAGCTTTCATTAAGATGCCCTATTTGACTAAATCGTTTTGTGTTTTTCTTTAATTAAATCACCTGTGTCAGAAGTTAGCTAGTTTCTGTTCTAAGAAGGGAATTTTTGACAAAATGATCTTTGATGCTTGCTTTAATAATAGTACTTCTTAGCTGGATATGGTGGCTCAGGAGGCTTAGATCTGGGGATCGTGGTTCAAAGCCACTAAAGTCCATGAGACTCTTTGTGTATGGGGGTGGGGGTGGGGAGCTTATGGGGCTTGAAGTTGGCCTGGGCATTCTCCCTAAGCTCTTCAGCTCAAGGCTACCACCCTACTCTTGAGCCAGCCACACTTCCCATTTTCTAGAAGTTAATTACAGATAAGAGTCTCAGGGTCTTTTGTTCCCCGGGCTGGCTTTGAACCTTGATCCTCAGATCTCAGCCTCTTGAGTAGCTAAGATTACTGGTGTGAGCCACTGTGCCTAGCAAGTCCATGAGACTATTATCTCCAATTAACCACCAAAAAACTCCTGGAAGTGGTACTGTCCTTGACGACCGAATCTGTTATAACAGCCTCTCATTGCTCTGAAAATCTTTTCATCTGTTCTAATGGCTCTGGCAATTTCTCCTTTCTCTCATGTGTTGCTTTGATGTGGTTACCAATTTTCTCTTTGTGTCTCAGTTACAAAGTGTAACATAGATATTTCTTCCTTCCCTCCCTCTCTATAGGGAATTGAGCCCAAGATCTACACATCCTGAGCCATTTTATTTTAATTTTCTTTTTGAGGTAAGGTCTCACTAATTTGGCTCAGGCTCGTATCAAATTCTATCTCCATTTTAAAATATCTAGGATTATAAGCCTGAACAACTATGCTGTGAGTCAGATTTATCTTTTTGGAACTTAAATTTTAATACCTACAACATATTTTGGTTGTTTTTACAAGAAAATAGGGAATTTCAGAAATTCTTCCAATAATAAATTTTTGTTTTACTAAGATCAAATTCACTTCCCTTGGCTGTTTCTACATCCTTCTTTGCACATCATAACTTTTCTTACCAATGTTGAATCATTGTGTGCAAACATCACACAGATGTTTGAAGAGGGAATTTTGATTCTGTGTTCATATGTCAATGCACATCACTTAATTGGATCGATGACAACATGGACCCCTGGGACCACAGGCACAGCTCCACCAAGGAGGGCCAACAGTCACTGTAAGACACAATCAAGGTAAAATTTATCTAGGGACAGAAGGACTTCCCAGGGAAAAACATAATATTTGAACTGGATTTGCAATAGGCAACTACTCTGGAAGCGCAAGTTCATTCAAAAGTGAATGATTGTTAGCTGGGCCTCAGTGGCTCATGCCTGCAAGCCCTAGCTACATAGGAGGTTGAGATTTTGTTTCAAAGCTAGATCAGGAAGAAAAGTCCATGAGACTCCATTACCAGAAAACCAAAATAAAGCAGGACTGAAGGCATAGCACAAGTGATAAGAATACCAATCATTTAAGCAAACTAAGCCCCTTGTACAAATAAAATAGCAGTATCACAAAATACAACAACCACTGCATAAATCAGTGTAACAATAGGAAAAAAAGAAAATAGTGAAATAATTGATAGATCTATGTGTGGAATTTTAGTGTCCTGGCTTCCATCCAATTTTCTAGTTTTCCTAAAAGTAATTCATGAAGTGAATGAAGTATTTCATTATTCTAGTCTTGATTGCTGTTAAGTTGGAAATCTGCCTGGGATTTAATCTGTTTGAGGCACTTATGCTTTAAGATAATTTATACAAGAATTGAATTAACTGTGTTTTTATTTTCAGAAAATCTGCACAATCTCCTAAAGAAGTAGTTACTCAGTATTTCTTTTTGTGATCCGGAAGTCTGGTAGATATGACTAACCTCCAAAAGCTGGGCACTGGTGGTTGTTGCCTATAATCCTGGCTACTCAGGACACTGAGATATAAGGATTGTGATTTGAAGCCAGCCAGTGTAGAAAAGTCCATAAGACTGTGTCTCTAATCAGCTACTAGAAAGCTGAAGGTGGAGATGTGAAGAAAAGTGGTAGAGCATCAATCTTGATGTGAAAAAACTAAGAGGAAGTGCTAAGGCCTAGAGTTCAAACCCAAGTACAAGCACACACACACACACACACACACACACACGCACACACTTGCACACAGGAAACATAGCTTGGTACACATGAAAGTACAAACACTTTTTAAAAATTAATTTTCTTTGTTGTTATTATAGAGGTGATGTATAGGGAGATAGCAATTATATGTGCCATGTAAAGATTATATTTCCTTTTATACAGTATCTTCATAAGCAATTTAGATAAGTCATAAACAATTTAGATAAGTAGTTCTTCTAGCAAATATTCTTAGCATGAAGGTTATGAATCATCATTTCCTAAAACTATTAGGTGCTCATATTTTATAGAGAAGTTATTTGTTACTAAACATGTTTATATGACAGTTCAACTTTATAGCAAATAAAAGAATAATTTTAGGTAGTTATTAACTTTTAGTATAATACATATCTATTTCAGATATTTCATTAAAGTTTCAAATCCTTTTTTTCAGTTACACTTTTAAAATGAGAGCTTTATAATAGCCGTGAGAAAAAAGACAAAAGCAATTAGGATAGGGCACGCATAAGATAAGAAATAACCACCTACAGAATGAAAGCAAAAAAAACAGTATGAATTTCCCCAAAGTATAATTAAAATCTAAATGAGACATGGTTACAATATAAAAATTAATAGGAGTGTTAGGCAAATGGAGGAGAAGGGAAAAAGGAATAGACAGGACTCCATTCTCAACCAGCTAAAATTGTTTATTGCCAGCCAGGGACACAGCCTTCCGGTGGGTATGGAGGTTGTATGAGGGGATGGGTTTGGGGTAGGGCATACATGGAGTCTGGGCAAGGAGGCAGGGGTCAGTGGAAAAGCCATTAGGTCTAGGAGGTGGAAGTTTTTGTTGGGCCTACAATGATGTGTTTACAACCAGGCCTGTGTGAATTGCCCTGCCTGCCCCTCAAGCAAGTTCACACATGTCTGAGGTATTGCCTTGCATCTGTATGCCATTCAGATAATATGGTGTGGGCCAATCCTTTAGAAAGTACTATTTATGGGCCAGGAGTTTGGCCTAGTGGTAGGGTGCTTGCCTATCATGTACAAAGACCCGAGTTCAATTCCTTGGTACCACATACATAGAAAAAAAACTAGAAGTGGTGCTGTGGCTCAAGTGGTAGAGTGCCAGCCTTGAGAAAGCCCAAGAACAGTGCCCAGGCCCTGAGCACAAGCCCAGGAGTGGCAAAAAAAAGTACTATTTACAAATCATTTATCATTGTCAACGTTTTTTCTTTACCAAAGATCTTGTTATAGCTAGGCTTGAACCTGCCATCCTCCTGCATCAATGTCTCTTGGGTAAGGAAATTTCAGGTATGTGCCAGCATTCCTGATTTTATTTTGTTTATTTTTTTCGTATATTTTTATTGTAATTAATAGAAGAGTTATTGTGACTTGAACTCAAGGCCTCATACTTGCTAGTCATGTAGCCCTACCAATGTGCCATAGGTTCAGCCCAAGACTTCTTTTCTAACATTTCTGTAGCAAGCAGTTTGGCAGACCAGCGCATGAAAAGAATCCAGAGAAGCCCAAATGCTCACAAAACAACAGTACAAAAATGTAAAATTACATAGATTAATATGGATTTATGACATACAAACCCTCAGCCTAATTTTAATTGTGCTCTAAAATCTAAGAGCCAGTGATTGTATATAAAGATTCCCTTCTTGGAATACTTTGTTAAATACACCATTTGAAATATGATGTAAAAATCAATGTTAATAAATTCTTTAATAAAAAATGTATAAAATATATACTCAAAGCAATAAGGCAAACATCAGTGCATAGAGGATATTAAAATATTTAATTTCAGACTTGAAATAAACATGTAGCATATAATTACTGGAAATTATATTTAGATGACATGGAAGTATACAGTTAGAAAATTGAACATTTCCATCATACTTCTCAATTCTACAACCTGACCAGGGATGACTTATTGTTTTCGTTTTTTGGGGTTGTTTTTTTTTTTGCCAGTCCTGGGCTTGGGCTCAGGGCTTGAGGACTGTCCTTGGACTTTCTCAAGGCTAGCACTCTACCACTTGAGTCTCAGCACCACTTCCGGATTTTTGCTATGTATGTGGTACGGAGGAATCGAACCCGGATATTTGTGCATGCTAGGCAAGCACTCTACCACTAGGCCAAACTCTCGGCCCCGGTTTTCTATGAATTACTACAGAGCTTTTCTTATCTACCTACAGATTTGTTAATGTGTTAAAATTTTCCATGACCCACAGCAGGGACTTAACATAATATTTTAGCTACTATACCAATAGCTACTAAAAGGCTCACCAAATTGTGTGTACTATACAATGCTCCATCAGATATCTTCATACTCATAAATGTATATGAGACATTTGTATAATAAAATGCCAAAGAAGTAGCCTTTGGGGGCTAAAAATATGACATTTGGTAAAATAAAAAATTATAAGTGATTTTCATCAAGGATAAACAATAAATTGATGCTGTAAGGATTTGAGACTCGTTAGGGACATTTTTGAGACTATTGGGAATCTTTTCATTCACAACATGTGGTTTATATGGTCATATCTTACTCTCAAAATTAATGGCAATTTTTTCCCATGTTTCACTATGAAGTTTTTTCAAGGTTTATGTTTGTTGCCATTTATCAAATTGGTTGGTAAAAGGAAAGTCAAATTCATTTGAAAGTATTATTGGATTCATTTCTTATGCTTTATCCTTTATTTTCTAAATCATTAATATTAAGATATAATTCCTCCATCATGAAAGTGAGTCAAAATTTATTGTTTTTAAAATATATCATCTCAGGATGATATACTAGCTTTCTTTTATATGCTAATATTTAATTTTCTAATCGTAAAACATCCTGGAATAACCTATGATTAGTTATTATTATTTAATATGTTGGGCTGAGTTTGATTACACAAAAATCTTGTTATGTAACTTTCTATTTCCTTGTTTTTTTTATAATTTTTTATTGTAATTAATAAAAGGGTTACATGATATTTGCCAGATAGAAGGTGCATTAATTCACATACATTGATACCCTTTCACATGTCTTGGTACCCATTACTCTCCCCCCCCAACACCCACCCCCCGTCTTGGTTTTCCACCTTCCCTATCATATTTCAAATAACCAAATACGAATAAATTCAATATATCAGATAACAAAGTGAGATATTGTAACAATATGAGATACCCAAGAGACAGCAAAGGAGATGAAAGATAACATAGTACATTAAGGACAACAATCATTCATTATATGGCTTTTGTTTCAGTATCCTGGAGGTCCTTTCAATTAGCTTCATACTATATGGCCTTATATATCAAGATTTTGCTCTATTGCAAATCTCTGCTAGTGGAGCCCAAGGTTTCTACTGGTTATGACAAATGAGGGAAACCATTGAGCCTAAGTTCCTTTGAGTCTGGCTTACTTCACTTAATATGATTTTTTCTAAGTCTTTCCATTTCCTAATAAATGGGGCGATGTCATTTTTTCTGATAGCAGCATAGAATTCCATTGTATACAAATACCACAACTTGTTGATCCACTCATCCACTGAGGGACATCTAGGTTGGTTCCATATCTTTGCTATGGTGAATAGTGCTGCAATGAACATTGTTGTGCTAGTGGATTTAGTATGTCCTTGTTTCTGGATGGTTGGGTAAATGCCAAGTAGTGGAATTGCTGGGTCATAGGGGAGTTCTATGTTTAGCCTTTTGAGGCATTGCCACACTGCTTTCCATAGTGGCTGAACGAGTTTGCACTCCCATCAACAGTGTAGTAGTGATCCTTCCTGGCCACATCCCCTCCAGCATCTGTTATTATTCATTTTCCTGATCCTGGCCATTCTAACTGGAATGAGGTGGAATCTTAGAGTTGTTTTGATTTGCATTTCTTTTATGACCAGAGATGTTGAGCATTTCTTCATGTGTCTATAGGCCATTTTTGTTTCTTCTTCAGAGAAGACTCTCTTTAAGTCTTTGGCCCATTTTTTAATGGGATGGTTGTTACTTTGGAGGTTAGTTTTGGAGTGATTCAATAATTTGAGTTGTTGATATATTTTAGATATGAGGCCTTTGTCCGTTGTTTGGTTGGTGAAGATCTTCTCCCACTCTGTAGGCTTCCTATTTAATTTACTAGCTATGTCCTTTGCCATACAAAAGCTCTGCAGTTTAATGCAGTCCCACTTATCCAGCCTTTCTCTGATTTGTTGTGATTCTGTGCCAAGGAGGCACAGGTCAGCTTTTACCTCCAGGTCTTTGATCCATTTGGAGTTAATTCTAGTGCAGGGTGACAAAGAAGGATCCAACTTTAGTTTTCTGCATGTGCTTAACCAGTTGTGCCAGCACAACTTGTTGAAGAGGCTGTCTTTCTTCCATTCTATTTTTTTGGCTCCCTTGTCAAAGATTAGGTGGCCATAGGTCTGTGGTTAAATATGTGGGTCTTCAGTTCTATTCCATTGGTCTTCAGGCCTGTTCTTGTGCCAGTACCAAGCTGTTTTGATAATTATAGCCCTGTAATAGAGTCTAAAGTTTGGAATTGAAATTCCTCCAGCACTGTTGTTTCTGCTAAGAAGTGTTTTTGCTATACTGGGTCTTTTATTATTCCATATGAAGTTTTGAATTGCCTCTTCTATTTCTTTAAAGAATGACATTGGGATATTGATGGGTATTGCGTTGAATTTGTAGATAGCCCTTGGTAAGATTGTCATTTTCACAATGTTGATTCTTCCAATCCAGGAGCATGGGAGGTTTTTCCATTTCCTTAGTTCTGCTTTAATTTCCTTTTTTAGGGTTTTCAAGTTTTCATCAAAAAGGTCCTTTACATTCTTAGTTAAGCTACTTCCTAGGTACTTTATTTTCTTTGAGGCTATTGTGAAAGGAGTTGCTTTCCTGATTATTGCCTCGTTCCTCTCACTGTTGGTGTAAAGGAAGGCAGTTGATTTTTGAGGGTTAATTTTATAGCCTACTACTCTTCCAAAGTTTTGAATCAGCTCAAGGAGCTTGGGGGTAGATCTATAGGATTCTTTAAATACAGAATCATGTCATCTGCAAAGAGGGATAGTTTTACTTCCTCTTTCCCTACTTGGACCCCCTTTATGCTTGCTTCTTGCCTTATTGCACTGGCTGGGAATTCTAGTACTATGTTAAAGAGTAGTGGAGAGAGTGGGCATCCTTGTCTCGTTCCTGATTTTAGAGGGAATGGCTTTAGATTTTCACCATTAAGTGTAATACTAGCAGTAGGTTTCTCATACACAGCCTTTATTATATTGAAGAATGTTCCATGGATTCCTAGTTTCCCCAGAGCTTTTAACATAAAGGAGTTTTGGATCTTGTCAAATGCCTTTTCTGCGTCTATTGAGACAATCATGTGATTTTTGTCCTTGCTCCTGTTGATGTGTGGAATTATATTAATTGATTTGCGTATGTTGAACCAGCTTTCCTCCCTGTGATGAATCCTGTTTGACCATAGTGTATAATTTTTTTGATGACTTGTTGTAGTCAGTTTGCCAGTATTTTGTTGAGAAGTTTTTCATCGATGTTCATCAAAGAAATAGATCTATAGTTCTCTTTCTTTGATGAATCTCTGTCTGGTTTGAGGATGAGGGTTATACTGGCTTCATAGAATGAGTTTGGTAAAGAACCTTCATTTTCAATTTCGTTGAAGAGCTTGAGGAGTATTGGTGTGAGCTCTGCTTTATTAAAAATAATGTAGCATAATAAAAATGTTTGTATAAATTCACAAAACAAAAATAAAATGTGAGCCAAGAACTTTGAAAAGTAAAAATAAGTGGGTTCATCAGTCAGAGTAAGGGCTTAGTCTACTAAAGCAGGATATTCATAAGAAGGCCTTGAACATGTGGAAGAGGCGGAGGGGCTCTGTGGTTTCTGTGCATCTTTCTTTGAATTTTAAATTTCCCTAAAGAATAAAATCTGTCACCAAAAATTGTAGAAATATCAAAATTGCCTCATTTATATTATTTCTTTACTATTCTAAATAAAACATCCACCATCCAACTAAAAAATTGCATTTTCTCATTGCTGTGGGAAAGATAGTGATAGAATGGAGCAAGCTAGAGGCCTGCCTATTTAATGGGAAGGAAGAGGGATTCCTTTATTTTATTTATTTTTTATTGTAATTAGTAAAAGGGTTACATGATATTTGCCAGATAGAAGGTGCATTAATTCACATACATTGATACCCTTTCACATGTCTTGGTACCCGTTTCCCTCCCCTCCCACATCCTCCACCCGTCTTGGTTTTCCCCCCTTCCCTATCAAATTTCAAATATCCAAATACAAATAAATTCAGTATATCAGATAACAAAGTGAGATACTATACCAATATGAGATAACCAAGGGACAGCAAAGGAGATGAGAGACAACATAGTACATTAAGGACAACAATCATTCATTATATGGCTTTTGTTTCACTATCCTGGAGGTCCTTTCAATTAGCTTCACATTATATGTCCTTATGAATCAAGATTTTGCTCTATTGCAAATCTCTGCTAGTAGAGCCGAAGGTTTCTACTGATTATGACGAATGAGGGAAACCATTGAGCCTAAGTTCCTTTGAGTCTGGCTTACTTCACTTAATATGATTTTTTCTAAGTCTTTCCATTTCCTAACAAATACGGCGATGTCATTCTTTCTGACAGCAGCATAGAATTCCATTGTGTACAAATACCACAACTTGTTGATCCACTCATCAACTGAGGGACATCTAGGTTGGTTCCATATCTTTGCTATGGTGAATAGTGCTGCAATGAACATTGTTGTGCTAGTGGGTTTAGTATGTCCTTGTTTCTGGGTGGTTGGGTAAATGCCGAGTAGTGGAATTGCTGGGTCATAGGGGAGTTCTATGTTTAGCCTTTTGAGGCACTGCCACACTGCTTTCCATAGTGGTTGAATGAGTTTGCACTCCCACCAACAGTGTATTAGTGATCCCTCCTGGCCACATCCCCTCCAGCATCTGTTGTCATTCGTTTTCCTGATCCTGGCCATTCTAGCTGGAGTGAGGTGGAATCTTAGAGTTGTTTTGATTTGCATTTCTTTTATGACCAGAGATGTTGAGCATTTCTTCATGTGTCTATAGGCCATTTTTGTTTCTTCTTCAGAGAAGACTCTCTTTAAGTCTTTGGCCCCTTTTTTAATGGGATGGTTGTTACTTTGGAGGTTAGTTTTGGAGTGATTCAATAATTTAAGTTGTTGATATATTTTAGATATGAGGCCTTTGTCCATTGTTTGGTTGGTGAAGATCTTCTCCCACTCTGTAGGCTTCCTATTTAATTTACTAGCTATGTCCTTTGCCATACAAAAGCTCTGCAGTTTAATGCAGTCCCACTTATCCAGCCTTTCTCTGATTTGTTGTGATTCTTGGTCCTTATTAAGAAAGTTTTGACCTGTGCCAAGGAGGCCTAGTGTATCTCCTATTCCTTCCTGTAGAGTTTTCAGTGTGTCAGCTTTTACCTCCAGGTCTTTGATCCATTTGGAGTTAATTCTAGTGCAAGGTGACAAAGAAGGATCCAGCTTTAGTTTTCTGCAGGTGCTTAACCAGTTGTGCCAGCACAACTTGTTGAAGAGGCTGTCTTTCTTCCATTCTATTTTTTTGGCTCCCTTGTCAAAGATTAGGTGGCCATAGGTCCGTGGTTTAATATCTGGGTCCTCAGTTCTATTCCATTGGTCTTCAGGCCTGTTCCTGTGCCAGTACCAAGCTGTTTTGAGAATTATAGCTCTGTAATAGAGTCTAAAGTTTGGAATTGAAATTCCTCCAGCGCTGTTCTTTCTGCTAAGGAGTGTTTTTGCTATACGGGGTCTTTTATTATTCCATATGAAATTTTGGATTGCCTCTTCTATTTCTTTAAAGAATGACATTGGGATGTTGATGGGTATTGCATTGAATTTGTAGATAGCTCTTGGCAAGATTGTCATTTTCACAATGTTGATTCTTCCAATCCAGGAGCATGGGAGGTTTTTCCATTTCCTTAGTTCTGCTTTAATTTCCTTTTTTAGGGTTTTAAAGTTTTCGTTAAAAAGGTCCTTTACATTCTTAGTTAAGCTCCTTTAAAAAGAATGAGAAATAGATCCTTGAAGGGAGGCAATCTCAGTGACATATGTCTGTCAGCCCTTCTGTCTTCCCTGTTGTTGTTGGTTTTTTTGACAGTTAGATCCATGAAGTTTAATATTATACTAAGAAGCCTGAACATCCTTAGTGTTATGTAATTAAATTTCCTAGGGCTGTAGCACAACCTCAGAAATTATAATGATAGTATAGGAATACATATATTATTTAAACCCTGTTTAAGTTTTCTAGGAAGTAAGTTTATATCATTGAGAATTTCACACATTCAATTGTTTAAGCGCTTGAGTACATCTGTTGTATATTATAACACCTTTAAAGGTTGACTGTGAGAGCCCTTGTGCTTGGAAGCCACTTGCCTCTCTTTCTCCTTGTTTCTCACTCTTACCTCATGGATGGCCTTCTCTACTGGACCTTAAGAATGCATGGTATGCATTCTGTGTTTTTCTGAGGTTATAACTGAATGGTTGGCATTGGAGGATTTTCTTCTTACTGAAATCTTAGTTATTTCTATTAGAATAAGAAACTAAAATATCTCTCAAAATTGTTTTGTTCTTTATTGTAATGATCTATTGTAGGCTACAATAGCGCTCACATATTTTTGGTTCATTTCTCGTATTCATCTACATATCTTCATCTCATATGTCCACTTGCTTCAAAGTAAAGTCTTGGAACATTGATATTATTAGCCATGTTGAGGTGGACAGTGCATATAAAATGAGGTGGAATTTTAAACCAGTGAGCCTAGGGATATTGATAAAGCAATAGATTAAGGAAGCCTGTAAGCAGGACAATGTCTTTGGCATAATGAATTTACATTTGCACAGTGTACTTGCTGAGATAAAACTTTCTTTGATATGGCAAGAAACAGAAAATTGGTAACCATTAATTTGGTCCTGTCTTTTCTGTACTGTGATTAGTTTTGGAAAGTGTAACCACTTAAAAGTAATTTGAAAAATTTCTGTTTCATCTTAAAAGATGTGTTTTGTATATTACAGTCTGCTTTTGGCTTGGGTCCAATACTCATAAAAATAAATTATAGCTGGCCATTCTAATTATAGGAGCAGGCCTTTCCAGAGGAAACCTAATTATTACAAAAAATAAAGAATTTCTCTGGGAGCAATTTCTGCAATCACAGGTCTCCTTGCAGTTATGGGACCAGGTAAAGTCATGGTTTTGCCCTGTGACTTGGGTCCTTCTCTCTTTTTTTAAATATATTTTTATTGTAATTAATAGAAGGGTTACATGATATTTGCCAGATAAATGGTGCCTTAATTCCCACACATTGATACCCTTTCACATGTCATGGTCCCCATTTCCCTTCCCCCCCTCCCCCATCCCTCATCTTGTTTTCCCCCGTTCCCTATCCAATTTCAGATAACCAAATACAAATATATCCGATATATCAGGTAACAAAGTGAGATAGTGTAACAATATGAGATAACCAAGGGACAGTAGAAGTGATGAGAGATAACTTGGGTCCTTCTCTTTTTTGCGAGCCCCTGGTTGCTATCCTCCTTCTCATTTTCCGATCATGTATCTTAAATTTGCTAATCAAATTGTCTCTACTTGCTTAGAAAATTTCAAACTATAAATGTTGATGGAAATGAAAATCACCCATTACCAAGGACCTGTGGACAGCACCTCCCTCCATGACAGGCTCTAACACTGCCAGGAAATCCACAGTGCCCACCTTTCAGCAGGAAGTAGCCACAAGATCAATGCCCCTCTTCCTCACAGCTGTCAGGGCTCATCTAGCACAACCTGACAATTTATGGAGGGGCAGAAGGGAGCAACCTGCTGCAGTGTCACTTGTAGGCTAACCCTACTTTTGCTGTCCTGGTTTTCTGTTTGTTCTCTGATATCAGTTTCAAGGGATCTATGTAAGCCTTGTTTGTAGTTCAGTATCTAGAAGTTTCTCTTCTCTGCCTCCTTTTAATTTAGTGACATGAAGCTATTTTTGTCCATGAGTTTCATTTCTAAATAGACTGATTACTTTTTTTCTGTCCAAATGACTCTTCCAGTTCTCTGGGTAGACAAATCTCATTGATCCTTCGAAATCCATCCTAGAAATATCTTCCCAGGAAAACTTCTTTTCCATTCCTAAATCCATATGGTATCTTACTCCAGGAAGACTCTGAACTTTCAAAGTCCAATCACCTGACCCTGAAATGTTTCATCAGAGTCAAGGAGTATGTCCTTAGAATAAGGTTTCCAGAGTTGGAAAATATTATATTAAGAGAAGTAAGCCAGACCGAAAGAAAATGATTTCCCTCATTTGTAAAACTAGAATATGTCCAAGATATTTTTAAAAGGGAATCCCAAATACCCAAATGCTTAATGCATGGGACCATATCCTATTCAATGATGTGTACCAACAGGAATTCTAACATATGGAAATAAGAGCTCTTACTGTGCCTTGTATGTAGCTTTTTCTTTCTATTTCAATTCTGTTAGTTTTCTGTACCTTGTGTCATGGATATAAGATTATTTGATGTGTGAAAGGGAAAGGGAAACACAGAAACAGGTGCACAAAGGATGAATCAATTCAACGCTGAGACTCATTTGACTCTAAGTTGGATATGGACCTTAAAACTGGGGAAGGATGGAATAGGAAGAGATAAGAGAGAGAAAAGGAGGGAGAACAAAAACAAATGTAATCATTCCTTTAGCTATGTAACTGTAAATCCCTTGCTTATTAACTTTCCAATAAAAATAAAAGTAAAATAAAAAGAATCTCGTTTCCACAAACCCATTTAGAACATGGAAGCAGGAGTTTCAGTTCATTTGATTGATTTTTTTCATATATTTTTATTGTAATTAATAGAAGGCTAACATTATATTCATCAGATAAAAGGTGAATTACTTCACATACATTGATAACCTTTCTTATGTCTTGGTCCCCATTTCCCTCCCCCAACCCCCTTTCTTCCCTATCCGACTTCAAATAACCAAATAAACATATATACAATGTATCAGATAACAAGGTGAAATACTGTAACACTATGAGATAACCAAGGAATAGCAAAAGAGATGAGAGATAACATAGTACATTAAAGACAACAATCACTCATTATATGGCTTTTGTTTCTATATATAGTGGAGGTCCTTTCATTTAGCGTCATACTATAAGGCCTTATATATGTAGGTTTTGCTCTATTGAAAACCTCTGCTAGGAGAGCCCAAGGTTTCTACTAATTATGACAAATGAGGGAAAACATTGAGCCTATATTCCTTTGAGTCTGGCTTACTTCAATTAATATGATTTTTTCTTTCCATTTCCTTACAAATGGGGTGATGTCATTATTTCTGACAGCAACATAGAATTCCATTGTGTATGAATGTGACATCTTGTTGATCCACTCATCAACTGAGGGGCATCTGGGTTGGTTCCATATCTTTGCTATGGTAAATAGTGCTGCAGTGAACATCGTTGTGCTAGTGGATTTAGTATGTCCTTGTTTCTGGATGATTGGGTAAATGCCAAGTAGTGTATTTGCTGGGTCATAAGGGGAGCTCGATGTTTAGTCTTTTGAGGAACTGCTATACTGCTTTCCATAGTGATTGAATGAGTTTGCACTCCCACTAACAGTGTAGTAATGATCCCTCCTGGCCACATTCCTGCCAGCATCTGTTGTGATTAGATTTCTTGATCATGACCATTCTAACTGGAGTGAGATGAATCTCAAAGTTGTTTTGATTTGCAGCATTTCTTCATGTGTCTATAGGGCATTCTTATTTCTTCTTCAGAGAAGACTCTCTTTAAGTCTTTCCCCCATCTTTTAATGGGATGGTTGTTTCTTTGGAGCTTAGTTTTGGAGGGATTTAATTTTTTGGAGCTTTTGATATATTTTAGACATGTGGCCCTTGTCTGTTGTATGGTTAGTGAAGATCTTCTCCCACTCTGTAGGCTTTCTAGATAGTTTGCTAGCTATGTCCTTTGCCATACAGAAGCTCTGCAGTTTAATGCAGTCCTACTTATCCAGACTTTTTCTGATTTGTTGTGTTTTTTGGTCCTTATTAAGGAAGATTCAACCTGTGCCAAAAAGTCATAGTTTAACTTTTACCCTTCTTGTAAAGTTTTCAGTGTATCTTCTTTACCTCAAAGTCTTTAACAGATTTGTAGTTAATCCTGGTGCAGGGTGACAAAGAAGGATCCAAATTTAGTTTTCTGTAGGTGCTTAATCATTTCTGCCAGCACCACTTGTTGCAGAGGCTGTCTTTCTTCTTGCTTCCTGCCTTATTGCTCTGGCTAGGAATTCTAGTACTATGTTAAAGAGAAGTGGAGAGAGTAGGTATCCTTGTCTCGTTCCTGATTTTAGAGGAATTGGCTTTAGCTTTTCACCATTAAGTATAATGCTAGCTGTGGGTTTGTCATACACAGCCTTTATTACACTGAGGAATGTTCCATGGATTCCTAGTTTCTCCAGAGCCTTTAGCATAAAGGGGTTTTGGGTCTTGTCAAATTCCTTTTCTGCATCTATTGAGACAATCATGTGTTTCTTGTCCTTGCTCCTGTTGTTGCGTTGAATTATATTAATTGACTTGTATATGTGGAAATAGCTTTGTATCTCTGTGATGAAATGTGTTTGGTCATAGTGTATAATTTTTTGATGAGTTGCTTAAGATAGTTGGCCAGTATTTTGTTGAGAAGTTTTGTATCAATATTCATCAAAGAAATGGGTCTATAGTTCTCTTTCCTTGATGAATCTCTGTCTGGTTTTGGGATGAGGGGTATAGTGGCTTCATAGAATGCGTTTGACAAAGAACCTTTATTTTCAACTTCATTGAGGAGCTTGAGGAGTATTGGGGTGAGCTCTGCTTTGAAGACCTTATAGAATTCAGCTATGAATCCATCTGGCCCTGGGCTTTTCTTGCATGGAAGGTCTCTTATTGTCATTTCTATTTCAATGTTTGAAATAGGTCTGTTTAGTTGGATTAGGTCTTCTTGGTTCAGTGTGGGTATGTTAATATTGGCTAGAAATTCATCCATTTCTTCTAGATTCTCAAATTTGGTGGCATAAACGCTTGAAAAGTATTCCCTTATGTGCTCTGGATCTTGGTAATTTCTGTCATGATATTACCATTCTCATCTGTGATTTTGTTTCTTTGGATGTGCTCCCTTCTTTTTTTTGGTAAGATTTGCTAAGGGTCTGTCAATTTTGTTAATTTTTTCAAAGAACAAACTTGTTTTGGTGATACTTTCTATGTTTTTTTTGGACTCTACTTCATTTAATTCTGCTTTGATTTTAATAATTTGCTTCCTTCTACTGGGATTAGGGTTGGTTTGTTGTGCTTTTCCAAGAGCTTAAGGTGCGACATTAAATTGTTGGTTTGCGATTTTTCCAATTTGTTAATGTAACTACTCAGAGCTATTCATTTTCTTCTGAGTACTGAGTTTTGCTGTGTTCCAGAGGAGATGGTATTTTGTGTGCTTCTTTTTCTTAAATTTCATAAACTGTTGAATTTCTGTTCTGAACTACCTGATGATCTATTGGTGATTCAACAATGCATTGTTCAATCTCCATGCATTACAGGGTTTTCCTTGGTGGAAATTGGAATTTAGTTCCAATTTGATGCCCTTGTGGTCCAAGAGAATGCAGGGAATAATTTAAGTGTTTCTGAATCTGCACATGTTTGTTTTATGTTCTAAAATGTGATCTATTTTAGCAAATGTAACACGTACTGCTGAAAAAAATGTATATTATGCTGTTATTGGATTGAATAATCTACAGATGTCTGTTAGATCTAGTTGGTCTATACAGTTGTTCAAATCTGAGATTTCTCTGTTAATTTTTGCCTGGTTGATCTGTCCATAGGTGAGAGTGCTGTGTTAAAGTCACCAACAATCACTGTGTTTCTATTCGTGTGTGGTTTTAGTGAAAGTAAAGTTTACTTGATTAAGTTCAGTGCTCTGGGATTAGGTGTGTAGATATTTAGGATGGTTATGTCCTCCTGGAGGATAGATCCCTTTATTAGTATGTAATAACTGTCTTTGTCTTTTCTCACTAATTTTAGTTTGAAATATATTTTATCTGATATGAGGATGGCAACTCCAACCTGTTTATGGGGGCTGTTAGCTTGATAAACTTAATTCCAAACTCTCACTTTCAAAAAATGTTTGCTTTTTCTGGCAAGATGTGTCTCTTCACATGAAGAAATGCTCGACAACTCTGGTCATAAAAGAAATGCAAATCAAAACAACTCTAAGATTCCACCTCACTCCAGTTAGAATGGCCAGGATAAAAAAAAACCAAAAAACAAAAAAACCCTAATAACAACAGATGCTGGAGGGGATGTGGCCAGGAGGGATCACTATTATACTGCTGGTGGGAGTGCAAACGTGTTCAACCACTATGGAAAGCAGTATGGCTGTTCCTCACAAGACTAAACATAAAGCTCCCCCTATGACCAGCAATTCCACTACTTGGCATTTACCCAACTGTCCAGAAACAAAGACATACTAAATCCATTAGCACAACGATGTTCATTGCAGCACTATTTACCATAGCAAAGATATGGAACCAACCCAGATGCCCCTCAGTTGATGAGTGGATCAACAAAATGTGGTATTTATACACAATGGAATTCTATGCTGCTGTCAGAAAGAATGACATCACCCCATTTATAAGGAAATGGAAAGACTTAAAAGAAATCATATTAATTGAAGTAAGCCAGACTCAAAGGAACATAGGCTCAATGGTTTCCCTCATTTGTCATAATCAGTAGAAACCTTGGGCTCTCCTAGCAAAGATTTTCAATAGAACAAAACCTAGACACATAAGGCCACACAGTATGACGCTAAAGGAAAGGACCTCTAGGATATAGAAACAAAAGCCATATAATGAGTGATTGTTGTCCTTAATATACTATGTTATCTCTCATCTCTTTTGCTATTCCTTGGTTATCTCATATTGTTACAGTATCTCACTTTGTTATCTGATATATTGGATGTATTTGTATTTGGTTATTTGAAATTGGATAGGGAAGGGGGGAAAACAAGATGAGGGGTGGGGGTGGGGGGAGGGAAATGGGGATCAAGACATGAGAAAGGGTATCAATGTATGTGAATTAATGCACCTTCTATTTGGTGAATATAATGTAACTCTTCTATTAATTACAATAAAAATATATGAAAAAAGATGTCTCTTGATGACAGTAGAACGATGAATCTTGTTTTTGATCCAACTAGACATCTATGCTGTTTAATTGGAGAGTTAAGTTCATTGATATTGAGGGTTAGGATTGAGAAATATTTACTAGTTCCTGCCATTTTTTAAAAGCTTTCGTTATGGCCTATGGCTTGACAGTTCTTAAGGTACTTAGCTGGTATGATTTTTGGGTGCCATTTCTTTGTCAGTATCACATTTATGTTGGTTTTCAATGTGTAGAACATTTTTTGAGAATTTTTAATGCTGGGGGATTCTTCAGTTTTTGTTTTATTTTATTTATTTTTTTTTGCGTGAGGGAGGTGGGAATCTTGTGTCTACACTAAATTTGGGATCCAAACACTTTAAAAAGTCTTTTTCTCCTGCGATTTTGCTTTGTGCTTTTTCTGATTAGTTTCCTTGATTGGGCAGAAAAAAAGCTGGTGGTGCTGTGAGTGGCTTTGTTTTCTAGGAGTGTGTCCCTGCCCAGGGGGAGGAACTTCCGCTAGCGCTGGGGTTGGGGGGGGGGGACATCTGGCTAAGCTGCCTCTGGGAAAGTCTTTGCTCTCTTGAAGGATGGTGCTGCCAGCCCCTCATCTCAGGCTCCAGTTGGCTTGGCGGGGTTTTTGCCAGCAGGCAAGATGGTGCTGCTCTCGGCTGGTGGGGGAGGGGATTCCTTCCCAATGTCTTTCATTCTGTGAGCAGAAGTGGAAACGTCTCCATGGAGGTACTCACAAATTGCTGGATTTTCTTGTTCTGTGAAGCTGGCAGGTCCGCGCCGCGGCTGGGTGACAGCTCTGAGCTCGCACAGGCTCTATGTGGCTCTGTCTGGAGCTGGAAGGTCTGCGCTACCGAGAAGTGCCGTCTGCTCAGGTTCAGGAGGGAGGCATTGTCTCCCTGGCCATGCTGCTGCACAGAGCGGCTATCACGACTCCACGCTGTCTTCTTCCTCCGGTTTTCTGCCTTTGTCCTCTCTGACTGAGATCTCTGTGGTGCTAAAGCTTACTTAGGATTGATCTTTGGGTATGAACTTTTCTCTATGATGCTAAAACTGGTATCTTGGCGAGAGCTCAGAAAGACTCACACTGAACCGCCACCACCTTCCACCCAACCCCTGACTGATTTTTTTTTATAAATTGATTTACAAACATTCTGAAGGCATTTACATATGTAATCCTGATTACAGAACTACGTATCAGACACATAGAAAGTGTTTCATGCAGCTCTGGATGAAATAATGGTCAAGCTATACTGAATGCAATTGAAGGCATGAGTTTGATTCTTGACTGTACTTGTCAGTAGATTTGCATTTGGATAAATTATCAAAGTATTATGACTCCTAATTTCTCAGTCTATGAAAAATAACAATACATATTGCTTTATGAGACTCATTATTTTTATCCTTTCATTAACGTTTTATGTGGAAATTTAAAAACCTCCAACACTTCAGAAACCAATGGTTCCTTCTAATCTTCAGGTTCTTTAGCTGGCCTGTTAAATAAATTGACATAATCAGAGGAATAGGAAAACCATTTTAATTATGAAGCACACATGGAAATGCTCATGAAAATGGATGCTGTACAGATCAGCTGAAGTTTTAAATGATTCTGGGTTGCTGGAATGACTAAGGAAATTTAGGTTCAGGGTCTCTGAGGGGTGTTTATGGCAAATTTTGTGAAGCTAGGTGGTATGGGGAAGATGTGGTAAATACATATTGCTTTTAGAAGTAGGCAAAGTCTATCAAGTATAAAAGTTGTCTCAGAATACCTGGTGTCCTGGTAGAGATGCCTCATGCTCACACGTGCACACCTGCACACACACACACACACACACACACACACACACACATACACACACATACACACACATGCACCATTAGTTAATGAATGTGATTTCCTTTACAAAAGGGGAAACCTATACTTTGTTTTTATACAACCAAGAGCGGGAAGTCAAAGGCCATTCTTGTGTTGTTGTGTTGGATAGTTCTTACTTTCCTTTAGCTCAAAATAATCAATATGTCAAAGTGGCATACTTGAGGGTGATGTGTTTCAAACTTCTTGAAAGGCTGGGAAAGCAATGTCTAGGAAAGGTAGGTTTTTTTTTTTTGGCTGATTGTTGTTGTTGTTGTTGTTATAAAAGCCCTTTCGATATTGCAACTTTGAGAAAATTGAACCCTAAAATTAACCTTTCTGACTATCTCAATTCTCTAGAACTATTTTCAGGGCTGATCTTTTCCTGGGAATTTTATAGTTCAGTATTCCAGGTATTCATCTTTCTAGTATACCTGGACAGATAAATGATGGAAAAGAGCTCGACTACAAAACTTATGTCCACAATAATTGAGCTGTTTGCCCACAGGCATTGATTGTTTTCTTTTATTTCAACCCAGTCTGCATCTGGCTATCTAGTTGATCAACAATTATTGAGTATGTACATGGGTAAAGTACCATTAGCAGTAATAACTACCATTTTGGGGGGCATTAAAATGTGCCAGCCACTATGCCAAGAACTTTATAACACTCTCAGTTCCCACAGCAAACTTAGAGGGTGGTACAATTATTTATTCCCATTTGACAGTAGAATTTGTACATCACTTGTCCAAGCTCTCATACAAAGAAATGGTGAAAACAAGGATTTAAACCTAAACCCTCTGTCTCCAGAGCCCACTGTGCTAAATATTATATTGCTCTGCTTCCACTGATTTCACAGATCTTAAATTGCATGCATCCAGGGCTACTGCTGAGGGAAAAAAAGTGAGGGTGAGAGGAAAAGCCAAAATAATTTTGAAAAATCCATCTGTCAAAAGATTAAAAATATCACTTGTTTGTCCAGCTAATGCTGCTAATTTTCATGCCCATTTCATACTTTTTTCCTAATATTGCAAGCTCTTGATTCTCATAAGTGAACATTAAAAGGTGATTTTTCATAAAGGACTTACATTGTGTAGTATATAGACATAAGCTTTTGGAATTTACAGTTGTTCTTAGTTGCATGAAAGAGGAGGATAGAGCCTAGAGGGAAGAGCAAATATGGCCCGATCGTAACATATTTCAGAAAGAGCCAGGTCAGATGATTTCCCAAAAATCATATTTCAATTTTGAATATGGAAATACACTTATATTTATTTTGGCTTTAGGTATGTATCTGATTTCACTAACTTAGAAAACAGTACAGACAATTATATTGCCTCTTATTTTTAAATTCTGGGGTATTTTAATGATGTCATTGTATTGGTATAAATGCTACTAAGTAGGATGTCTGGAATGTTGAGCTATTTCTCATTTGCTGAGTAAATGTGATTATTTCCTCTCTGTTATGGTTCAAGACAGTTTTCTAAAATTTCACTAGAAGTAGTCTGTTTATTCTTGATTAGGTGGGCTTTTCATGATGAAGTCTGGCCCTTTTTGTCACTTTTCTTTAAGTGTGAGGCTCAGTTTCCTGAGCAAAAAAACACTGTAATTTATTTTGGATTTCTGAGATGCTTAGGGATAAATTACATACTCTCTTTGGAATTTTAAAATATCAGATTAATTTTGTTATTCAGAGTGTTACACAGACAGTACTTTAAAGCTCTTACTAGTCACGATCAAATGGGAAGAGTAAATTTTTTTTTTATCAATTTTTAGTATAGTTTGGGACCTTGAAGGAAGGTAGATCAGTTTAAATATATAAACGGTTGTAAGCTTCAGAATGAACAATTCAGTCAAAGCGCAGTTCACAGAAAACCCAAGTCTTTACATTCTAAAGCTTAGTTTTAGAAACAAAATTTTGGTTATCTTTTAAAAAGAATTTAAAGCTCTGCGGAATAGAATAAGTAACTGATAATCACCCTGCTCAAATTATAAGGGGCAAGTAAATAATATTTGACTGTGTATAGCAAAGTGAATGCTTCATTATCAGCATACACACAGGCCTGGGTTTAATCCTAGGCCCAGAATATGTTTCTATGAATCATACACGTATTTCTGAATAACATATATATGTAATCATAATTTGCACATGTATAATAAACATGAATGACACATATAAACATATGAAAATATACATATGTAATGGTCTATGAGTCATCAATGTATAAATAATATATATGATGCATGAAATACATGTGATATATAATATGAATTTATGATGACAGGATTTTAATAATTTGTAAAGGTGAAATCACTACTGGAAAGTGATTAATATTAGTAATAGTAAAATTTTTGAAGTGCTATACTATTTCTGATTTTTGTTCTGATTATCAAGTGATGGCACAAGGGGATTACATTTAACTTGCCCATCTATGTATGTAGTTCATCTGGATCACTGTCATCCTTCTGTTTTTCTTACCCATTTTGTTGGTTCCCTCCCCAGACTCATTTTTTATTTCCCACTTCCTTGATCATGTAAGGATATTGAGTGTTTTGTATATTTGTTTTATTCATCATCCCCTCCTTACAATCTTGTTTCAGCTCTCTGATATTCATGTAGTTAAGCTACCCATTAAAGGCTCTGTGGGGTTTCATTTCTGTATTGCTGTACTACTTCCTGATTTTTTATTGTAGGTGTCTGTGCATGTAGCTGAATTCTTTGTTAGAATAGTTAAGACCATAGCTTTCAGCATTATAAAAACAAGTCAGACATCAGAATATGTTCTGACATGGCTAGTTTAAAGGTTCTTCTACCAAGCTTTAGTGCTGTGAATAGAATGGAAGGCTCTTTAGCAGGGTGGGTGCTCAAATGGATGTCACCAGAGAAATCTTCATGGGTTCAAAAGAAATCTACTCCACAAAAATCAGAACAAATGTCACAACATGCAGGTGACAGGAGAAAGCAAAGGGATATTAAAATTCTGATTTTGAGAAATAGCTAATATCCACGGGTAGATTGATTTTTTCACATGTATATTAAGCAAGGAAAAATAGAAATAGGCTATCATGCAGAATATTTTATATTAGATAGCCTTTCAAATATTTTGGGTGGGGACATTTTTTAAAATATTTGAGTAAAGGTCTGATGTAGTAAGTGTATTCAGGAGTTTATGTGTTGCAATTAGTTTTATTGCCAAGAAGAAGCCTCAATAAGAGTATTAATGTGTAATTTTCTTGAAACTATTAAAAAAGGCTTTGTTGAAGGTTTGAACTATCCGAATTAACCTTGGAGAGTGATAGGTGCTGCTATTTTAATGAACTAAAGCTTTGAGTTTGGGATTAAGTTTAGTGAAACCAAAGTAATTTTGTACTTGGGGAAATGAAATCTGAATAAAGTGGAGAGGAATTTAAAATCCCTCCATCTCTCTTGGCTTCCTAACCTTCACCCAGTACAGTCTAACATATCTTAATTTAGGAATATTTTTTTCTTAAAGTTGCATGCTATGTAACATCCTCTAAGAAGCATTGTTTAAATCTTCTCCTTTTTATAAATTTCATTTTTATTATCTTTAAATAATTGTACAAAAGTTATAAATCATCAAATTGATTCGTAAGTATAATGGATCTTGATCAATGTCACCTATCTCTCCCAACCCAGCCACTTACCCAGTTTTCTTGGTTTTGTGTGTCTCACCCAATGAAGCTATCAGTACCTTACAGCAGCAAGTCAAGGAGTTCCAGGTATTTTTCTAATAGACTTTTTGTGTTCCAGTCTTGCTACTTTTAGCAACCTCCTTCCCCACCTATCTTAGACATATTTTGTACCTATTTGGCTTGCTGCTTGATTTATTTTTCAGCTCTAGTTTGTCTGTTTGTATTTTAGTATGGGGGTAATGTATAGAGGGGTTACAGTTCCATTCATCAGTCAGCTCTAGTTTTGCTGTGAAATTATCTGGTTTTCTCCATGCTCATGTTTGCTTGTTTGGACATCTCTGACACATTATTCATCCTGGAGCTCAGATCTCAGAATCCCAACTGGCTGGGCTTTGAAAGTGGAGTAACGCTTGTTCATAAAATCCTATTAAAGCACCTATTCTGACTTTGGGGAGAGGCTCTGTTCTATAAATAAAATGCATTTTATTCCATTAGCTTCTTCTGAGATTAATTCATCATTTATTTTTCCTCTGAATAGTACTTGCATGAGTTACAGACTCTCAGTTTGCAGCTTGTCTGGGATTTTGCTGTTAATTTGTTAGAACTTTGCTACATGAGAGTATTTTCAGTTAAGTCATGTAGTTATACTAAGACATTTCTTTAAACATTGCCTTATTTTGAGTTTTCTTATGAAAAGGAGAAAACAAAACTGTGATGTAGGCCATCAAAAAATAGAGTCATTTCTTTCATGCTTATGGCTTGAATATCTTTTATTTGAAATAGCTGGGACAGGAAATGTTTCACGTTTTGGAACTTTAGGTTAGGAAATATTGGAACATATTTTACTGCCTATGCATCCTTTATTTGAAAATCTATAATCCGAAATTCTCTGAAATCTGTAACTTTCTTGGTATTGGCTGAAATGATATGAAGTTTGAGACTTTGGAGCATTTCAGATTGCTGATTTTTTGGATTAGAGATTCTCAATTTGCTAGTAGTTCAAATAAAGTGACCATTTGGGTATTGCTTTGACTTAAAACAGAAGTTTATATAATGTAATACTATGTACTAAATTACTTATCTCTGACCCCAGGTGTTTAGACCAGTGTTTCATCTTGATGTACTTGCAGACTCAAGTATTTTGATGTGAAGAAATCAGGGCAGAGCATTCAGATTCAGAAATAGAAGTCACATGATTGCTCAGTACTTTTATTTCTAAGTGTAACCTATTGGTATGTAAATTACTCAGTGAGATTATCTCAGATGACGAACTATTAGCATTTTAGGAAAATTCACTTATCAGACTGTCTTCCAACCTAAGAGTTGCATGAATGAAATATTGCACAACTGGTAACTTCTGAAAATATTACAAGGAACAAGTTGAGAAGTATGTTTTATATTCATCCCTTTTCTCTTGTTTCCTTTTATGTGCTATAAACAGATCTTTTATTCATATTTGGGCTCTAAAGCAATAACCTTTTTCTCTTGTTGGAGATTAAAAATCATTTAGTGCAGACCAAAGTGGTTATGGCTTACATGATTTTGATCTCAGCTAGAATTTTTTCAGTCTGTACAGAGTTCAACTTTCCTTCTAGCAAGTAACACTTTGCTATTATCATTTATTTACTCATCTGTTCTCTATTGTGAGTCCTGGATTGGCAGAGAACATGATGTAGTTAAGTTAGTGTTAAACCTATAGTAAATATTTAGTGATAATTTTTACCTCACAAATTTATTTTAAAAAATCTTTGCAATGTTGAGTCAAAGTAACTATGCTATTGAGTTCTTTTCCACTAGAAGATCCTTAGTGGTAAGTCATGCACTAGGTTCTGAAGTATTCTTGCTTAAAATGACTGTGCAGAGCAAGTCAGCATCATCTTCAAGGTGGTCACTTAATCCTTTCTTAAGAAAACAGCATTATGGATTTGTATAAATTCAGACAGAGCTTGACTGTCCAGGCTTTCAAAGTGTGATGGATTGCCTCTTTTCTTGAGAGGTGAATAAATCATCACAACCTCATAAATCTTAGCAATCAGTTTTTCTTCTCCTCTGAAGAATTTCTATGAATAGTTTACAGGGGGTCCATGAAGTAAAGATGGTAGAACTAGGGAAAAATCCAAAGTGAAGGCAAGAATTAAAATGAAAAATGAGCAAAGTTGGTAAGCTTTTATGTGTGCCCAGCTGACATGTATATAATATGTTTATCATGTGATCTTTGGAGATAGACTTACAGGAGGAAGGCAAGTGTTAAGGAGAACACCAGCTGACTGAAAGGGTTGTTGTCTACCGCTATTAGTAGGGGTTTTACTCAACTATACTTGGGGAATCTCCGTATTTATCCCCAGGAAAATAACAGAGCTGTCCAAAATCTTGTTTTTGTTTGTATGTGGACTGGAATATGGAATGTATTGTCCTATGGTTTGTATGCAAAGGAAGAAATTTTATTTTGTATTGTTTTGCAAGTAATTGCTATCACAAGGTTTATAGCTCAGAAAGGGGAAGAATGGAAGCTGCAAATTACATTTTCTCTATCACACACACATGCACACACACATGCACACACAAAATATATGCACTTATGTATTTGCTTTGTAATATCAAAAGAACCCAAATCCACAAGATACCAAAAGTCCTTCCCTCCCTCCCTCGCTCCCTCCTTCCCTCTCTTCCTTCTTTCCTTCCTTTCACCCTTCCTTCCTTCATTTCGCTCTTCCTTCCTTCCTTCCTTCCCTCCCTCCTTCCCTCCCTTCCTTCCTTCCTTCCTTCCTTCCTTCCTTCCTTCCTTCCTTCCTTCCTTCTTTCCTTCCTTCTGTTCTTCCTTCCTTCTGTTCTATTATTGGGGCTTGAACACAAGGCCTTCTTTTTTTGCTTAGCTGTATGACTCAAGGATGATGCTTTACTACTTAAGTCATCCTTTCACTGGTTTTTCTTTTGTTGGTTAATTGTTAATTGGAGATAAAAGTCTTTGAATTGTCAGCCTAGGCTGCCTTCAAATTATGATTCTTCGATCTCAGCCCCCTGAGTAGCTAGGATAACAGGTATGAGCCACCAATGCCTAGCTGAATTTTTCTTAAATATAAAGGATTCTTTAGGTGATTTTAGTCATCATTGATTTACTTTTGACTGTAGAAAACTTAACTGAAGAAAAATATTTTTACCTTACAGTGGAAATTTTTGTTATATATGACTATATCCTAACGTAATAGTCTTCTGTGATTCAGCAATGTATTCTTATGTTTTATTTAACAATGATATTGTGGTTTGGGCATGTATATTTCTCCTAAAGTACACATTAGAACATAAGATTCTAGTTAGATGTTAACAGGTAGGGATTTCAAGTGGTCATTAAATCATGAGGACAGAGTCATTGAGTGTGACTTTTATATTAGTATCTTTCCACTCTATAATACAGCATTCATCCTCCTTGCTTGGTGAAGTAAGAGGCACTATATTGACAGTAGAGACTAGTTCATCACCAAACAGCTAAGCAACTAGTGCATTGAATTAGGACTTCTGATCTTCCAGGATTGTAAGAAATAAAGTTGTGTCATTTGTGAGCTATGAGCCTTGAGTATTTTGTTATAGCATCTCAAACAGACTAGGGCCATTGTCAATAGAAAAGATTATTTCTCTTGTCCTAGAACTTGAAGTCTTGTAGAAAACACAAACAAGCACTAAGGAATCCTAACAACTTTGTCTGATTTGTTCACTGCTTTATCATCACACTGCAGTAGTAACTGAAGAATAACTGATGCTCAGTGGGTGTTAATTAAATAAATAGTTATCTATGAAGTTGGTGTTATGATGGAGGAGATGCAGGAGCATAGAGGGAAAAGGTCAGGGACATCTTGGAAGAAGACTTGTCTTCTTTGTCAAGTTACAGCACCTAATTGGCAAATCCCTGCCGCATTGTACAATATTTTTATATTTCACATATAATTAAAATATCATTTAATATGTTGGATTTTTGTAGGATCTACACACAGTTTGTACATGTCAAAGCATAGATAAATTTATATTCAAAGAGGTCAAATTATATATCATTTGGGCTAATATACTTGCTTGAAGCCTAATATATTTGTACAATATGTAGTTCAAGTTTTATTTGCCACCTTCTCCTCCTCTTCCTCCTCCTCCTCCTCCTCCTCCTCCTCCTCCTCCTCCTCCTCCGCTTCCTCCTCCTCCTCCTCTTCCTCCTCTTCTTCTTCTTCTTCTTCTTCTTCTTCTTCTTCTTCTTCTTCTTCTTCTTCTTCTTCTTCTTCTTCTCCTCTTCCTCTTTCTCCTCCTCTACCTCCTCCTCTTCCTCCTCCTTTTTTTGCCAGGGCTTGAACTCATTGCCCTTGAGCTTTCTCAAGGCTAGCACTATACCATTTGAGCCACAAAAACAGTTCTGGCCTTTTCTGTGTATGTGGTGCCAAGAAATTGAATCCAGGTCTTGTGCGTGCTAGGCAAGCACTGTATCCCTAGGTCATACTCCCAGCCTTGCCATAATATTTTCTATTTGACAAAATAGAGCACCCATTCATGTTGAAAGCACTAGAAAAAAATGGGAATAAGAGGTACATTCTTCAAAATAGTTAAAGCCATATATGAAAAACCTATAGCCAATATTATACTAAATGGTGAAAGACTGGAACCATTTACCTTAAAATCAGGAAGTAGACAGGGATGCACACTTTCTCCACTTCTCTTTAATATAGTACTGGAACCCTTAGCCAGAGTAATGAGGCAAAAAAAGGTCATCAAAGGGATCTACATAGGGAAAGAAGAAATTAAACTATCGCTATTCGCAGATGACATGATCCTATACCTGAATGACCAATAAGTACCACTCCCAAATTCCTAGAACTAATAAACCACTTTAGCAAACTGGCAGGAAACAAAATTAAGCTGCAAAAGTCTGTAGCCTTCTTGTACACCAACAATGCAAAAACAGAAGGCAAAATCAAGAAAATGATCCCATTTGCTACCCCAAAGAATAAAATACTTAGGAATTAACTTAACCAAAAATGTAAATTTAATGGAAAGTATAAAAGCCTAATGAAAGAAATTAAAGAGAACAACAAGAAAAGGAGAGATATCCCATACTCATAGGTAGGGAGAATCAATATAGTGAAAATGGCCATACTGCCAAAATTGATATACAAATTCAATGCAATCTGCATCAAAATCCCAAAGACATTCTTCACTGAAACCGAAGATACAATCCAAAGGTTCATATGGAACAAGAAAAGACCTAGAATAGCCAAAACAATTCTAGGCAAAAAGAGCAATGCACATGGTATTACAATACCAGACTTCAAACTCTACAATAGAGCCATAATAACAAAAACAGCATGGTATTGGCACAAAAATAGACCAGAAGATCAATGGAACAGAATAGAAGATCCAGAAATAAAACCACATACCTACAGTCAACTTGTATTTGACAAAGGAGTCAAAGATATACAGTGGAACAAACACAACCTATTCAATTATTGGTGCTTGCAAAACTGGGCAGCCACATGCAGAAAACTAAAAATTGACCTTATCCTTTCACCACGCACAAGCATCAACTCAAAATGGATCAAAAACCTCAATATCTGACCAGAAACCTTGAAACTGCTACATGATAGAGTTAGAGAGACACTGGAACTCATAGGGACAGGCATAAACTTCCTGAACAGAGTCCCAGGGTCACAACAGATTGAAGAGAGACTCGATAAATGGGACTACCTAAAATTAAAAAGTTTCTGCACAGATAAAAGCATAGCCACTAAAGTAGAAAGACAGCCAACCAACTGGGAAAAGATACCAATAATACATCAGACAAATGCTTAATATCCAGTATCTACAGGGAACTCAAGAAACTAATGTCCCCCAAACCCAACATACCAATCACTAAATGGGCAAGGAAACTAAAGAGAGACTTATCAAAAGAAGAGGTTAAAAAGGCAGAAAAGCATATGAGGAAATGTTCATCATCCATGACCATAAAGGAAATGCAAATAAAACAACCCTAAGATACCACCTTACCCCAAGAATGGCCAAGATTTTGAACTCAGAGAATGACAGATGCTGGTGGTGTTGTGGAGAAAAAGGAACCCTACTGCACTGCTGGTGGGATTGTATGCTAGTTCAGCCACTCTGGAAAGCACTGTGGAGGTTTCTTAAAGAACTGAAAATTGACCTTCCCTACGATCCTGCCATACCACTCCTGGGCATCTACCCTGAACATCATAACCCAGGATATGATAAGAACACCTGCTCAGTTATGTTCATCTCTGCACTATTCACAATAGCCAAGCGATGGAAACAATTCAAATGCCCTACTGCAGATGAATGGATACAGAAAATATGGTATATATACACAATAGAATTCTACATAGCCAACAGACAAGATAAAATAATGGCATTCTAGGGAAATGGATGAATCTAGAGCGAATCATGTTGAGTGAGGTAAGTCAAGACCAAAGGAACAAAAGGCACATGATATCCTTAATATATGGCTCTTAGATCCAAACAGCACAAGAGAGATGACTCAGTATTCACATAGTCAATGCTATGGACATGGTATTGGAAATATAAACACAACTACATTGACATAAAAATATATGACTCTATAGACATAATGTTTTATTACATAGATTAATATGTATCTATGACATACAAATCTTCAACCTAATTTTAACTATGTTCTAAAAGGTAAGTGCCAGTGATTACATATAGAGATTCCCTTCTTGAATATTTGTTTGTTAAATATGTCATTTGAAATATCGTGTAACAATCAATGTTAATAAATTCTTTAAATTAAAAAAGAATAGCACCTAGAGTATAATGTTTTATAAGTATTATAGCTTTTCATATGGTTTTCTCTATATTTTATATTATGTGTAAGGTATTATATAAATTTGGTAACGTACAATTTTATTTTAATGATTATTATTTTTAAAATACATGATCTGGGTAGAAAACTGTGTCAATTTATAACAGCCATTTTGATGCCAGTTGAAGTTTACAGAAGGAGAGGCATTTAGATAGGTATAAAAATGTAGAAGTTGGTTGGGAGAAATGGGGGAGAACTATGAAAGGGATGACATTGATCAGGATGCATTGCTCTCACAAACTATTCACATGTTGAGTTTCACCTTCTCTCTACAAGTTCTTAAAGATAGTTAAATATTGTTCTTAAAGATAGTTTAATATTGTAGAAAGTGTTGACACTATAAGGAGCATTGATAACAAGCCATCAATAGCAAGACAAAAGACAATATATTCTCAGCATTAATAAAACATTGATGTGGTTAAGAGGAAAGTTAGAGAATTCTCTTTAATTGGGTATCATTGGATTTTGTAACATGATTACTAGTACATTCAAGTTGTTTCTCAGAACTATGTTATGTTTTTAATAATTAACATTATTATACAAACACAAGTTTCATGTAAATGGTAATGTATGTGAGGTAGGAAGACAGATACATTGGATAGATTTCAAAATGTTTAATGGAAGATGTTCTGAAAAATATAGTATGTGCACTAAAATATGATGGCCTGAGAAAAACTGAAGAAACTCAATAATCGTGGGTTTCCTTCATTAATTTTATGCTTTCAGAGAAAGTCTTGCAGTGTGTTTAAGAATAAGCTGGGGACTGGAGACACAGAAGAGTAACATGTTATCTCTGTTAATAGTACATGGAAGGAAACAGTTGAGAATGAAAACACCTAGGTACTGATCAGTAAGGGATCCTGAGGAGCTGAATATTTAGGTGTTATTAGAGTACAGAGCTCTTTTGGGTAGGTAAGAGTGATGGAAGAAGCAGCTCCATGACAGGAAGACCAACAGACTAAAGATTCCTGAACCTTCTATATGGCCAAAGCTTTGAAAGTGGGACTGAAAGCTTATGAAAATGGCATTCAATGCTGGATGTGGTGCCTTACGCCTGTAATCCTAGCTACACAGGAGGCTGAGATCTGAGGATCAAGGTTCAAAGCCAGTCTGAGCACAAAAGGACCTGAGATCTCTTATCTCCAATTAACCTGTAGAAAATGGAAAATGGGGCTTGGTTCAAGGGCAGGGCAGAAGCCTTGAGATGAAGAGCTCAGGGACAATGCTAAGGCCATGTTCAAGTTCCATGACCCACAAAAAAAAAAGAAAGAAAGAAAAAGAAAAAGAAAATAAAAATCATTCACATAGAGAGAAGACAGACAAAGGCTAAACCCTGATGGGTCTTGTATGCATTTAGCGTGGTTCTGGCTTGTAGTAATTGAATAAATGAAGACTGTTGAATATAAAGGATTGATGTCTGATAAAAGTGGTTTCTTTTGGAGGAGAATTATTAAAATTTCAACCATTAGATATGGCAAATTACTGTCCTAATTTCTCACTTCCTTCCACTATAGTCCAACTTTACTATACATACTTTGACTGGCCTAATTGCATGTTTGAGAATGTAACATGAGCAGAGGCTTTACATTTATTTCCAAGATTTGGTATTTTGGGGGGAGTTCCCTGTCCTCACAAGAAAGAAATGGTCTAGGTAACTACCACACACTCAATTGAATCCCAGAAGTGTACTAAAAGCTTGGGATCCAGCTTTTATCAGCTTTGCCCATCCTGTATCAACGGAGCCTTAGTCAACTCACACTCAGGAAGAAAAAAGAAGCTTTTGTTACTTTTAAGCACCAATATTTCAGAGCATTTGTTAAACAGCCAAAAATTGACTACTACAGTGATATGATACAGCATTCTCAGGTTAGTGGAGTTGGTAGAGTGGTAGAGAACTCAACAATTAATCTACCAACCAGTAAACCAAGTGACCAACCAACCAACCAACTACCCACCAAACAACCAAACAACGATGCTCTTTTATCTACCTTTATAAAATCTTATAATGAAAGAATGGAGATATCTGAGGTTGCAGAAAGTCACTTTATTTTATTAACTTTTATCAAACCTTCTAATAATTTCTCTTAGATATTCATATTCTTGAAAAATATCAGTAACTGTAAATTTATAAAAAGTGGATTTGTAATGCAATTCTAGATCTCAAAAAGGCTATAATATTATACTTGGAAGAAGAGTTTAAAATTATACTCTTTCTTGATATAAAATAACCACCTTTCACGGAAAACATTTCTAAAGGGTTACGATTATTCTAGTCTACTCAAACATATCCTATGTTAATAATGAGTATTCCTGGCTGTATGTCTTCTAGTGCTACACTCTATAACAAAGAAGACACTTGAGATATGCTTGATTAATCATTAAAAGTAAGTATTGAGTTGAGATATATTTGTTCACATGATTTAATCATTTAACACAAAATGCATATATCAAAAGATTGTTCTCTGTTTCCCAAATGCATTAAATATAGATATTACTTTTGGGGCCAGTACAGGGGTCTGAAATCAGGGCCTTGTACTCAGTTAACTTATCTGCTCAGCTGATTTTCTACTACTTGTGCCGCACCTTCAAACCCAGCTTTGTGCTGGAAAAATCCACTGATCACAGATAAGAACCACAAGTGCCCAAAAAATTTGAACTTTAAGTACACTCTTCACAAAAGTAGTTACATACATGAGTGACTGGTGTCCAGCTCCAAATATAAACTTCATCAATTATATCTAACTAAAGCATGAAAAGAATGATGTATCATGTTGCTTACATCTTAGCTTAATGTGTTTGTGTATAAAGATTTCTTAATGTTTTCCCAAGCAATCTCTTAAAATAAATGTGGCTTGAGAAAGCCACACTTTTTCATGCACAGCTTGAAATTTCCTTTGAATCAAGGACTAACCTGGAGCTTAGTCTAAGATATTCTGCGTAAAATGACTTAGAAAATTGAGATCAGTTTCTCGTTTATAGACAGAACTGACTATTCATTCAAATTCTATGGGAAATTTTCACAAGCAGACATACATGTTTGCATGTTTCAAAGTTTAACACAGATAATTTCAAGTTTAGCTCATCAAATGTTGGCAGACACAGATAAATAAAAGATTCTGTGTGGAAATATAGTATAATAGAGAAAAGGCATATGAATTAACTTTCTGTGTATGGTCAGTGTAGATGATAATATTTATACCAAAGGATTGTTGAGAAGATTAAATGAGCTGATAAATGCAAATTGCTTTAAACAATACAAGTCACATAATCATTAATTTTGTCACCAGACTTACATAATAGATAACTACAGACTTAGAGAGAGACTATTTCTAAACTGCTGTTCCAATTTAGTATCTATTCTCTCATATATACATAAACATAATTCAGAGTTCCTTCTCTTCAAATGAAAATTTTGGTACTAGATATGCTCATAAATACCGTTACTTCAACTCAGGTCATGATGTTCTATCTAACCAGTTATTGAAAGTCTTTTGCTTTTGAGAACATACAGAAATATGAAGTTCCATGGTTTTGAGAACATACAGAAATCTGAAGTTCCAGATAAGAATGGGAAATCTGCGCAGAATTTTATATTTTTCATGAGTCTTATGTTGTTCTGTGTATATTCAAACCAGGGGGACATCATTTCTCCAATAGGAAAGTAAAATTCCTTGACTTCCTGTGTAACTCAGAGGATAATATCACAGTTACGATACAGACATTTGGTGAATACTGATAGCCACATGTTTTCCTGCATTTTTCCCAAGTATTTGCTCTTGGTTTGGGACAAAGGCCTCTGAGTAAAACTAATGGAAATCATTTCCAGGCCAAGATGGTTAAGGGCTTTGTGCCTTGATTTTATCTTTTTTTCTGTTGTGAAAACTTTCATCAGTTGAGATGGATGTGACAGAAGAGGATGCTCCCCAAGTCACTAAATGGAGAGCCTCAAAATCTACATAAGTCTTGATATATGTAAGAAATATTTATAGTCTACTAAGACTTTGAGATTGAAGTAGCAACTATTTTGTTTGACTAATAAAACAAATGATTATCTGAGAATAAGCTCAGTTAAAGACATATAATGATGTTTGTAATGATGGAGAGAAAAAAGCAAAAGTATAACCCATCATCTAATAAAAGTTATATGCATATAATCCTATTTCTGCATATAATGTATAGACTGATAGCCAAAATATTTTCAAAGAAGTTTTTAATTTTATTAAAGAGAATTACAAGGGATGTTATATGGTTTAATGTACGTAGCTATTGAGCAATTGTGGTCCTGTGCTAGGAAAATCCTACATGTATACTATTTATTACAAAGGAAACCATGGAGTCTATGTTTCTTTGGTTTTGGCTTACTTCACTTAATATGATTTTTTTTCCAAGTCTATTTCTTTACAAATGTGGTGATGTCGTTCTTTCTGATGACAGCATAGAATTCCACTGTTTATATATGCCACATTTTCTTGATATGGAAACAAGAGGTTTTATTTTGTGTTTGTTGTATTAATGTACTATGTGAACTATGTGAAGTGTGAAGTGTTTTGTTTGTTTGTTTTGTTGTTGTTGTTGTTCTGGAGCTTGAACTCTGGGCCTGGTCTCCATCCATGAGCTCTTCAGCTCAAGTCTACTGACCTACACTTGGAGACACAGATTAATTATTGATGAGTTTCATGATCTTTAGTGCCTTTGAACCATGATCCTTAGATCTCAGCCTCCTGCGTACCTAGGATTACAGGCATGAGCCTGTAATCTTTACTCTTTTGTTTATTGCCCCTCTGGTTTATTTTTTATTGTCATTATCTGATTTTGGTACCCTGGTGAATTGTACATACATTTATTTGTGGTGGGGAAGGAAAGGTGAACAAGAAAATGGTGAGACAAAGGACAAAGAATGAACTATGTAACAGTGATACACACATTATGTTGCAATTGAATTCTACAACTTGGGGAGGGGGGAGGAAAAGTGGGAGAAAAACTCAGGAGTGGAGCAATGTCCAAAAAGAAATGTACTCACTAACTTACGTATGTAACTGTAACCCCTCTCTACATCACCCTGACAAGGAAATAAAAGAAAAAAGAAAGTAGAGAATTATAGGGAATCTAAGTCACTTCTCAAATATTTATCAGAATCTCCTTTTTGCTCTCTGTAATTCTTACACACTTCACAGCATTGGATCAAAGTGATGTCTAGTGAATATTATACTTCTTTGATGACCTTCTTAAAGACAGAAATAAGGGACAGTGCAAATTAGTTAGTTTGTCCATCTAAATTTGTCAGGCATTTATGTTCATCTACTATTTTCACTGTCTTTCAAGTTTATGTAGATGCATTATTGTCCTTGTTTACATCAACCAGTACATTTATCTTTGACTATGTATATATATATATATATATATATATCACAATGAGATGGTGCAATGGTTCAGTAAGACTTCTGCTTAGGACACACATTCAAACAATTTTGGATACAAATTAACAGCAAAATCATCCCTAACTTCTCATGCAGTGAAACATATTGGAGGCAAAATCCTTTAAACTCCTTGATCTAGCTGTGATCAATGGAGAAAATGGCATGAAACTGTTAGAGATTCCTGCCATATGACTCACATAATAGAGACATTGGAGTCTACATTTGCTTCATCATTCAAGAGCATTTAATAACACAGATAGCTAGTTTAGGAGATCTACTCTTTCACTCTGGTCTTCAAGTCTAGCTCACTGTTTTGCATTCCTTTAATACATCCTTCCTCACAACGTTAAAAGCCAACTGACCAGATCATTCTCTCTCTTCTTGTTTCAGGGTAATGTTTACTTTTCAAAATCCTTGTGCGTTATATATTGATGGGAAGGAAGTGAAAGCACACATACTATCACAAAGACACAAACAAATTCCATATGCTTAAGAGCATGTGGAAAAAACATTGTAGGGAAAACTATATTTAAGAGGGTGAAGGCTAATGAATGAACATGTTTTATGTGAAATAAACCAGACAGAGTGGGCAACAATTCTTTTTTTCATGTATTTTTTATTGTAATTAATAGAAGGGTTCCATTATATTCATCAGATAGGAGGTGCATTACTTCACATACATTGATACCCTTTCTTATGTCTTGGTCCCCATTTCCCTCACCCACCCATGCCCCTCATCTTGTTTTGCTCCCTTCCCTATCCGACTTCAAATAACCAAATAAGCATATATACAATATATCAGATAACCAGGTAAGATACTGTACCAATATGAGATAATCAAGGAACAGAAAAAGGGATGAAAGATAACATAGTACATTAAGGACAACAATCACTCATTATATGGCTTTTGTTTCTATATCCTGGAGGTCCTTACATTTAGCGTCATACTATATGGCCTTATGTATCTAGGTTTTGTTCTATTGTAAATCTCTGCTAGGATAGCCCAAGGTTTCTACTGATTATGACAAATGATTTTGTCTAAGTCTTTCCATTTCCTTACAGATGGGGCAGTGTCGTTCTTTCTGACAGCAACATAAAATTCCATTGTGTATAAATACCACATTTTGTTGATCCACTCATCAACTGAGGGGCATCTGGGTTGGTTTCATATCTTTGCTATGGTAAATAGTGCTGTAGTAAGCATCGTTGTGCTAGTAGATTTAGTATGCCCTTGTTTCTGGATGATTGGGTAAATGCCAAGTAATGGAATTTCTGGGTCATAGGGGAGCTCTATGTTTAGTCTTTTGAGGAACCGCCACACTGCTTCCCATAGTGGTTGAATGAGTTTGCACTCCCACCAACAGGGTAGTAGTGATCCCTCCTGGCCACATCCCCTCCAGGATCTATTGTTATTAGATTTCTTGATCCTGGCCATTCTAACTGGAGTGAGGTAGAATCTTAGAGTTGTTTTGATTTGCATTTCTTTTATGACCAGAGATGTTGAGCATTCCTTCATGTGTCTGTAGACCATTCTTATTTCTTCTTCAGAGAAGACTCTTTAAGTCTGTGGCCCATCTTTTAATGGGATGGTTGTTTCTTTGGAGATTAGTTTTGGAGTGAGTAAATTTTTTGAGCTGTTGATATATTTTGGATATGAAGCCTTTGTCTGTTGTCTGGTTAGTGAAGATATTCTCCCACTCTGTAGGCTTTATTGTTAATTTGCTAGCTATGTCCTTTGCCATACAGAAGCTCAGAAGTTTAATGTATGTCCCACTTATCCAGACTTTCTCTGATTTGTTGTATTTCTGTGTCCTTACTAAGAAAGTTTCAACTTGTGCCAAGGAGACCTAGTGTATCTTCTATCCCTTGTTGTGTAGTTTTCAGTGTATCTGCTTTTACCTCAAGGTCTTTGATCTATTTGGAGGTAATCCTAGTGCAGTGTGACAAAGAAGGTTCCAACTTGAGTTTTCTGCAGGTGCTTAACCAGTTCTGCCAGCACCACTTGTTGAAGAGGCTGTCTTTCTTCCATTCTATTTTTTTCTGGCTCCCTTATCAAACACTAGGTGGCCATAGGTCTGTGGGATAATATCTGGGTCCTCAGTTCTATTACATTGGTCTTCAGGACTGTTCTTGTGAGTGGGCAACACTTCTATGATTCTTTGTATGTAAAATGCCTAGAATAGTCAAATTCATAGAACTGGACTATAGGAATGTTGTTAGTAGGAACTGCTGGGAGGGTGGGGAGAAGGTAATAGAGACCCCCTATTTAATGGTTTAGAACTATATCTGGGTACATTAAAAATGTTGGAGTGGTATAATAGAGATGGATTCACAATGGAAAGAAGGTAGCCTAGTGCCTGTGAGCTGTACAAAAAAATTAGCTAAAATGATATATTTTGCCTTTGCATATTTTATTCCCTCACAAAAAAGTAGTGAATGTGCAGAACTAATTTGGACTAATGCTTTGGATTGGAGCAAGTCACTTTTATTCAAGCCCAGATAATTGGATCATGGGCAGGTGTGTCCTCCTGTTGGTAGCCTATGGCGTCAGCCATTTTCAAAGGTGCTACATGTATCCTGTTGCAGAAGAATCAGTCAGACATCTGAATGTTCTTCTCACCTATAAGCGTTAAGTCTCAAAGCGTAAAACTTCCAGCACAGGTATAATAGTTCCCTTTGTTTATTTTACATCTAATACATTAGGAGACTAAAGGAATTGAGGAATATCATTAGATAATAGATACCATAAAAACAGCTCATCACAATTCATTCATGCTTTATTAATCACATGTTCCTGGTTAAGACTTTTGATTTGAAAAATAAGGGTCTCCTTTTAGCATCTGATAAGATATTAATGTGCTGCACAGAACAGCTCTGGCAGCATTAGGCACTTTATAAATAGAGTATACTCTGCTTAGTGGTACAGATGATCCAGGTGTTGACTCTCATCATGATCTCTGCAATTTTATCTGTAATACAATTTTCCATGAGATTCAGAGGAACATAATGTCAAGAGTTGCAAATCAGAAGTCTAGGCAGGAAAATTAGATACTATCTTCTCCTGAAATATTTCTTGGGCCTAGGAAATAGAAGGCTGATAAAATCAAACTTTCATGGCTTTCCTTGTTTCTACAGCAGCACATATCTTGTGTACAACTGTTTCCTGTCTTTGGGCCTGCTATAATTCTTGACTAAAATGTTTTCCTAGCTTGGATTTGCCAGTTACAGTCAAACTATCCCTCAGGGATGTTGGAAATGCTGTCAGCCATAGCCCCTTCCTCATTAGCACAGTCTCCTGTGCTGGATAACTTTTTCTGAATTACTCATTCAGAAACAGCTTTCAGTGAGCTTGAGCTTTTGCTTCTTTTATTTACTTTCATATTGGTGGCCCTATGGTTGGAACTCAGGGTCGTTTGCTATTTGAAATACACACTGAACAGCTTTTGCTTTAGTATTCTTTCTCAGACAATGTCTTGAACTTTTGCTGGGGCTGGATGCTTCATACTTTTTTTCCCCCAAAGTTAAGTGTTATAGCCAGTTTGCATGGTGGATCCCAATAACTCCTACCTCCTATTCTTTTTTTTAATTTATTAACATTGATTTTTTTACATCCTATTTCAAATGACGTATTTAACAAGCAAGTATTGAAGAAGGGAATTTCTACATATAATCAATTGCACTTAGATTTTAGAACATAATTAAACTTAGGCTGAGGGTTTGTATTTCATATATACATATTAATCTATGTAATAAAACATGTCTACAAAGTCATAAATTTTTATGTCGATGTAGTTGTGTTTATATTTCCAAGACCATGTCCATAGCATTGACTATGTGAATACTGAGTCATCTCTCTTGTGCTGTTTGGATCTAAGAGCCATATATTAAGGATATCATGTGCCTTTTGTTCCTTTGGTCTTGACTTACCTCACTTAACATGATTCGCTCTAGATTCATCCACTTCCCTGAGAATGCCATTATTTTATCTTGTCTGTTGGCTATGTAGAATTCTATTGTGTATATATACCATATTTTCTGTATCCATTCATCTGCAGTAGGGCATCTGAATTGTTTCCATCGCTTGGCTATTGTGAATAGTGCAGAGATGAACATAACTGAGCAGGTGTTCTTATCATATCCTGGGTTATGATGTTCAGGATAGATGCCCAGGAGTGGTATGGCAGGATCGTAGGGAAGGTCAATTTTCAGTTCTTTAAGAAACCTCCACAGTGCTTTCCAGAGTGGCTGAACTAGCATACAATCCCACCAGCAGTGCAGTAGGGTTCCTTTTTCTCCACAACACCACCAGCATCTGTCATTCTCTGAGTTCAAAATCTTGGCCATTCTTGGGATAAGGTGGTATCTTAGGGTTGTTTTTATTTGCATTTCCTTTATGGTCATGGATGATGAACATTTCCTCATATGTTTCTCTGCCTTTTTAACCTCTTCTTTTGATAAGTCTCTCTTTAGTTTCCTTGCCCATTTAGTGATTGGTATGTTGGGTTTGGGGGACATTAGTTTCTTGAGTTCCCTGTAGATACTGGATATTAAGCATTTGTCTGATGTATTATTGGTAAGTATCTTTTCCCAGTTGGTTGGCTGTCTTTCTACTTTAGTGGCTATGCTTTTATCTGTGCAGAAAGTTTTTATTTTTAGATAGTCCCATTTATCGAGTCTCTCTTCAATCTGTTGTGACCCTAGGACTCTGTTCAGGAAGTTTATGCCTGTCCCTATGAGTTCCAGTGTCTCTCTAACTCTATCGTGTAGCAGTTTCAAGGTTTCTGGTCAGATATTGAGGTTTTTGATCCATTTTGAGTTGATGCTTGTGCGTGGTGAAAGGATAAGGTCAATTTTTGGTTTTCTGCATGTGGCTGCCCAGTTTTGCAAGCACCAATAATTGAATAGGTTGTGTTTGTTCCACTGTATATCTTTGACTCCTTTGTCAAATACAAGTTGACTGTAGGTATGTGGTTTTATTTCTGGATCTTCTATTCTGTTCCATTGATCTTCTGGTCTATTTTTGTGCCAATACCATGCTGTTTTTGTTATTATGGCTCTATTGTAGAGTTTGAAGTCTGGTATTGTAATACCATGTGCATTGCTCTTTTTGCCTAGAATTGTTTTGGCTATTCTAGGTCTTTTCTTGTTCCATATGAACCTTTGGATTGTATCTTTTGTTTCAGTAAAGAGTGTCTTTGGGATTTTGATGTGCATTACTTTGAATTTGTATATCAATTTTGGCAGTATGGCCATTTTCACAATATTGATTCTCCCTACCTATGAGCATGGGATATCTTTACATTTCCTCCTGTCCTCTTTAATTTCTTTTGTTTGGCTTTTATAGTTTTCATTAAGTAATTTGTTTACATCTTTGATTAAGTTAATTCCTAAGTATTTTATTCTTTTGGGCGCTATTGCAAATGGGATTATTTGCTTGAGTTGGCTTTTTGTTTGCGTTTTGTTCGTGTACAAGAAGGCTACTCACTTTTGCAGGTTAATTTTGTATCCTGTTACTTTGCTAAAGTGGTTTATTAATTCTAGGAGTTTGAGGGGGAAACTTATTGGGTCACTCAGGTAGAGGACCATGTCATCTGCTAATAGCGATAGTTTAATTTCTTCTTTCCCTATGTGGATCCCTTTGATGTCCTTCTCTTGCCTTATTGCTCTGGCCTACCCCCTTAACAAATGTGTGTACCTCCATATTTTATCAAGGTTGGGCTTTTTGACTAATATTTTATGTAAGTAATATATGTCATATCTGATATGACGTTATAAAAACTTTCTCTCTACCCTTCACTCTCATTTCTGTTTTCCCTCTTTATTTAATAGCTTTCAGTGAGTTTCTTTATGCCTTCTTCATAGATAGATTGTAGATGTAATATACATGGATTTAATCCACTCTCCACCATTCTTTTTTCTTCTCCTTTGTTAACTCCCCTCAACAGTCTCACATTTGTGGTTGTATTTATTCTCTCTTTTAATATACATGCTTATATATGTGTATGTGTATATGCATCTAGGTATACATATATACAGATATATCTTTTAATTCTTTATTGTGCACCTGAGAGAGAACATGTGACCAATGTGCTTCTGAACCACGCTTAGTTAACATGATGTTATTCTTATATCCATTTTCCTGCAAATAACAATTTTGTTCTTTTTATGGTTGAATAAAACCCATTATATTTAATATAATATATTTTAATATGTATATATGTTGAATAAATACCACAACATAAAATATATCAATATATAGTTGTAATATTGTATATTGTGGTATTTATTCGGCATATATTCCATATGTTCGTGATTTAGTAATGAGGTAGGTTGCTTCAATAGTTTAGTTAGCAACACAACCATGTTCATTGCAGCATTATTCACAATACCCTAGATATGGAACCAACCTCGATGTTCTTCAGTAGGTAAATGGATCATGAAGATGTGGTACATATACATCATGCAATTCTATGCTGCCATCAGAAAGAATGACATTCCTCATTTGTAAGGAAATGGAAAAACTTGGAAAAAAATCATATTAAGCAAAGTAAGCCAATCCCAAAGGCTCCATGGTATCCCTTATTTGTAATCATGAGTATGCGTCCTAGCAGAGGAGCCCAGTAACTCAAAAGCTATGTGTTTATGACCATATAGGATGAGGCTATGTGAAATGAACTCTAGGATAGGGAAAAAAGAGACTTACCCGTGTGGTTGTAGTTTTTACTGTTCTAATGTGAAGATATTTCTCTTTTTTTAAATTGTATTTTATTGTTGGATGATTTACAGAGGGGTTACAGTTACATTCATCAGGTAGTGGGTACATTACTTCTTGAACATTGTTACGCCTTCCCATGTTTTTATCCCACTTTCCCTCCCCTACCTCCTCCCACTCATCCTGTTTTTCCCTTTCCTTTCCATTTTCAAAAACAGAAATAAATGTATATAAAATATACCTGGTACCAAAGTCAGATACAGTAACAACATGAGATAAACCTTAAAGGGAAAAGAAGAAAGAAGAATAGCTTCACATAGTATATTAAGAACAATAATATGTGAAGATATTTCTTTACTCTTTTTTTTCTTTTCTTTTTTTCTCTTTTATTCCCTTATGGCTTATCCTCTGTTGTTGTATCTAACTTTGGTACCTCGTGTATTGTATATACATTTGTGAACTTATTTGAATCAGGAAAGGGAAGGGGAAAAACAAGATGATTTGTCAAAGCACAAAGGATGAACCAGTGTAACAGTGATATTCACAAGACAATATGTTGGAAATGAACTGTACAACCTGGGAGGGGTGGGGGAAGAAAAATGTGAGAAAAACATGGGAAGGGTACCAATGTTCAAGAAGTAAGGCACCCACTACTTTATTAATGTAACTGTAAACCCTCTATACATCACTATGCTGATAAAAAATAAATATAAATATAATTTAGTTACTGTGAATAGTGCTGTAGTAGGCTTGTAATTGCAGCTGTCTGAATCGGATCTTGACTTTTGTTCTTTCACATACATGCCCATGAATAGATCATTGGATTACATGTTAGTTATGGTTTTTACTTACTGTTTTGTGATGCTAGGATTTTGTACATACTAAGAAAGTATCTACCATGGAGGTACAGCTCCAGGTTTGTTTTATGTTTTTGAGAAAACTCCACACTGCTTTCTGCAGTAGTTGCCATAATTTGTATTCTCACCTACAACATACAAAGTTACCTTTTTCCTACACATTTTTTGTCAGTAGTTGTTGTTTGTGTATGATGAGTGACATAAATTGAAATCTGTGTGGTATTTTCTTTAAGACCAGAGATGTTGAACCTCTCTTCCAGTATTCATTGGCCATTTGTATATCTTTAAAGAATCATCTCTGCAGTTCATTTGCCTATTTTAAATTGGACTTTGGGTCTTTGAGTGTTGAGTCTTTGGAGCTTCCTTGGATGGTTTTTTGTTTGTATAGACCTACCTTTTGTCATGGATATATATAACCTGCTTTTCTGATGAAAGTGTTTTGGTTTTGCTGAAAGAGGTTTTCTTTGTTTGGTTTGGTAAACTCTTTGTGGTCTTTTAGGTGTAAACTATGTCATCTGTAAGTAGGGATAATTTGCCTTTTACCAAGCTCCAGGCCTAACTATATCTGCTTTAGTTAAAAGAGAAGCCACAGTCATGTGATCAAGATTTTCATAGAGATGTTATTTATAAACTTGGTTTCAATTATTAAATAATTATGGATAATATGGCTTAAAAATTAGTTGGGCTAGTAGATCCAAAAAAGAATTATACCCTTATCTTCTCTCTCTAGATAGGAGACCAACATTGTTATTTGTTACTTTAAGGAAACTACATGTGCAGCCAGACTTGTACTCTCAAGTAGATAAAGGAAGGAAGAATGGTAGAAAAAGAATGAGAGAGAGGTAATATGAGAGACTGATAGAGACATGAGAGCAGGAAGTGAAGAGAGAAAGAGAGAGAGAGGTTGTGTCTGTTTGTATGATCACATGGGGAAACTTCTAAAACTAGTTGAGTGGAGCTTGAACTCCTCCTGTTATCTTGGAAGTCAAGTCTCTATCATGTTGAGGCAAGGTGAGTTAAGTTGGAAGAAGAGTATTTAAATGTCATAGAAGGTCAAGAAGAGTTTATCCAGTTCTGCCTGGTACTTTGTATAAGCTAAAAAGCTTTCAGGTTCCAAACTTCTTTCTTCTTTGAAATTATCAAAGAATATCAAAGGAATTACTTCTCAGTTCATTTTTACAACCAAGTGGCTGTGAAAGAATGTAAGGGGAGATATTTTTCATGGAATCAAAATTTTATTCAGTAACAGTTCAGATCATTACCAAAGCTGGCAATGAAACAAATAAATAAGCATATAGATGAAAACAAAGCATAATATGTTACATAAGTTGCCTTACCATGAATCCATGGCACATTGGTTCCAAGGACTCCCATAGTTATCAAAATCCATAGATGCTCAAATTCCTTATGTATAATGGCATAGTAGTCTCATAGAACCTACACACAGCTTCCTATACACCTCAAATTATATCTAGATGACTTAATACAATGGAACGTGAAAAGCTAATTGCATGTTCTTTAAAAATAATTCAAAATCAACTTGTAAGCCATTCCTACAGACAAATCATTTCTAAAGAATCTTATAAATATATATACATATGCATATACATGCACGCATATATGTGTGTATGTACATACATATATTCATATATGCATATATATACATATATACATATGTACACTGGGGTTTGAACTCAGGATCCCATGCTTGCCAGATTTGAGCCATTCCTTCAGCCATTTTCTGTACTGATTATTTTTAAAATAAATTCTCATTTCCTGCCTAGGTATTTGCTTCAAGTATAATCCCGTAATTTTTTTTCTACCATAGTTAGGATAAGAGGTATAGGCTCTTGCACCCAGCTTTTTTGTTGGGATAGTCTCTCAAACCTCTTCTCGGGCTGTCCTGGAATTGGGATCATTCCAATCTCAGTGGCCCAAGTAGCTATAATGACAAGAATGAGCCATCAGTTCTGGGCTAAGTAATCAGGTTATAATGGATACTTAAAAATTGCTTTTGATCCTATGTACATAAGGTCATATAGGATAAGGCTAAATGAAATTAACTCTAGGATATAGAAACAAGAGCTTTATCTTGTGTGCTTGGTGTTCTTAATGTGCTATGTTATTTCTCTTCTCTATTTTTGCCCTATGGTTAATCTCATGTTACTGTATCTAATTTTGTTACCTAGTATATTCTATGTATGTTTATTTGTTTATTTGAAATTGGGAAAGGAAGGGGGAAACAAGATGATTGTGAGAAGATGGGGAAGGGAAATGGAGACAAAAACATGAGAAGGGATATTAATTTTCTAGAAGTAATACATCTACAACCTGACGAATATTACTGTAATCCCTCTATACACTTTTCCAACTATATAAAAAAGAAAAAAATTGCTTTTGAGGGGCCGGGAGTTTGGCCTAGTGGTTTAAGTGCTTGCCTAGCATGCACAAAGACCCGGGTTCGATTCCTTGGTACCACATATATACAAAAAAGCCGGAAGTGGTGCTGAGGCTCAAGTGGTAGAGCACTAGCCTTGAGAAAGTCCAAGGACAGCGCTCAGGCCCTGAGCTCAAGCCCAGGAATGGCAATGCCTTACTATGCAGTGTCTTACTATGTATCCTATGCTGGATAAGTAGCAAATCCCAATGCCTCCTCTCTGCCTACAGAATACTGGGATTACAAGCATGAACCACTACCCCCAGATAATACATTATTAATATTTATATTCTATTTCTCTTAAACAAAAAATTTAAACATTTTTATACATAGTCATAGAAAGACTCACAAGAAAACAAAATGCTATCACTGAAAAATTATTCAAAACTATCGTCAACTTCGGATGGAGAAGTTTCTGTAACATCAGACATTGCTCAGGCTCTTCAGTCATGAACTAATTCCTAATGGATGCAACACCTTGCATTATTTATGCCTTGTGGTGGTTTCACAAACCTAAGTTAAGATATTCTCTCTTCTTGTCAGATGCAGGTGGCTCATGCCTCCAATTCTAGCTACTCAGGAGGTTGACATCTGAGGATCAATATTCAAAGCCATCCCGGGCAGGAAAATTCAAGAGACTCTTATCTCCAGTTAACCCCCATAAAACTGGAAGTGATACTATGGCTCAAGGTGTGGAGCTACAGCCTAGGCCAGAAAAGCTTCCAGGCACTGAGTTTAAGCTACATGGCTGACAAAAACCAAAAGCCCAGATATTCTCTTTTCTGTAGTCAGTCCAAGTTCTCTACTTACTTATATCATAATTGTGATCTTTTACAATTCTTTTGAAAATTTTCTCATTCTACAATTATGATGGCTATTATTAGTTTTGCTAGCACTGGGCTTTGAATTCAGGCTCTTATGCTTACATGACTTTCTTTCTCACAACTGGAATTCAACTCACACCTCTACTTTCAACTATTTTTGATGGTTAATTGAAAATAAGAATATCATGGACTTTCCTATCCTGCCTAGCTTGGAGCTATGATCTTCATAGCTCCAGTCCAGCAATGTGTTCCACAGGAGATGGAGTCTCAGAGACATTTTGTGCCTAGGCTGTCTTTGAACTGTGATTCTCCAGGTCTGAGTATCCTCAGTAGTTCTGATCATAGAGTTGATCTACCAGCACCTGACTACTGTTTTTCTATTCTTTAATATTAGCTTGTGATAGGAACCATGGTTTCTAAGAGTATATAACTATTCAGCGCATTACTTCCTAAAGATTTCCTGCTCTCGTGTTTGGAAACATTCGTGTCATAGAGATGATCTTCTTGAATTTATTTACCTCAATACACCTCTAGAGCTATTAGAAGGTAGGTACCTTCTGTGATGTCTCTCTATAGATGACTTTCAAGAGATACCACATAAAGGAGTGAGAGTAGGCCTTAAGAATGAATCAATTTGGCAGAAAAGGTGGAAGAGAAGGATAGAAGAGCATGGATTTCAAAGTTCCAGTAATTACATGCTGTGAAATCTTGTATGCTACTTAATTTATTTGGATCTCAGTGTCAGCAGATATATGTGAGAAATGAGTAATATTATTTACCTTATGGTATTTCTGTGAGAAAGAAATAAGCACCCTCAAGGAATTTAGAGAAATGTTTAGGCATTAATTGCTCAATGACATCAATTACTCTTTATTATCATCATGATTATTATCATTAAAAGCATCAAATTCCAGCTTTATCACATACCAATATGGTCTCAGGTAATGTCTTAGTCCTCCAGTTTGTCAATCTCTCAGATGAGGACTTTAAGAGTTTTCTCAAGAGGTTATAATATATCATAAAATGTGCCCAACATAGAATTTAATAAGTGTTCAGTATTCTTTCCTAATGGTGAACATGTGGCTGAATATATGAGGCAAGAGTCCTAACCAAGACAGCTAGAGAGTAAGACTGAATATCTATATTCATATTCATATATATACATGGATCTACACACACACACACACACACACACACACACACACACACACACACACACGCTTCCCTAGAATTGAGCAAACTCAGGGGAACATTCCTTCCCCCCAAGTACCCTAACCCCCATCCAGCTCTCTTCAGTCTGTCATATGAAACAGCACCATTGAAAGAAAGTGATCAATTCCTGATCTCTTTCAGGGACACCACATCAGTAGTTTGGATGGTAATTATCCAGGACACTGGGCTTCAGTGTGTCCTCTATATCTCTAAGACCAAACTGTGAAGGTTTCTCATCCCACAAAATGGAATCTACTTACCTGAACATTGTCTAGTTTCTGTCTAGAGGTGTTTGATGCTAGAAAATTGCCTCAATTACTTATTTGCCTCCCTGAATCCTTGCCTGGATCTGACAAACTCATGTGAGCACTCTTCCAGTTCAGATGACATATTTTCCTTCTACAAACTATAGGACAGATGATTATTTTATAATCTCCTCTGACCTCAATCATTTTATGCCTCCCTGAGTCTCTATCCCAGCCAGATTAATTGGCTTTCAACCACAAAATCAGATCTATTATTTCTGGTCAGATTTTGGATACAGTCCTATTTCTCTGATCATCACACATACAACCCACCTCTCTGAGTGGGCTCTTTGGCTTGTATTTTCCATATTTAATGCCAGAGTGCTTTCCTTGTACAGGTCTAGTCTTTCAAATTTTCGGTACTTTCAATAGAGCTTCTGCCACTGCAGTTTTTGTGTGTCAAACACATAAATAATAAAAGATTAAGAGGACAAGCAAATATGGACTTTGCTAAAAAAAAATAATTCCAAGTTAAATTTGGTGTTTATTCTTCCACATCCCAAAATGTTGTAATCATAAAAGTCTGATAGAATTATTCTGACACATGAAATGACACCTAGAAAACAAAGCCGTTGTTACCACTCATTTGAAGTGCTTATGAAAAGCTGGTAGAATGAATAATTTGAAAAATGTATTAAAACTGTATGAGCTACTCATGCAAATTAGGAATAACCTGCAGGTCCTGGGTCAATCTGGAGGAAACACAAAAGAAATTTGATTTTGAGAAATTTCAAATTGTGTGTGTGTGTGTGTGTGTGTGTGTGTGTGTGTGTGTGTGTGTACAATTCCTGGGGTTTGAACTTAGAGCATGGATGCTGTCCCTGAGTTTTTGTATTCAAGGAAGTTCTCTACCATGTGACCCACACCTCTACTTTCAACTATTTTTGATGGTTAATTACAGATAAGACTCTCATGGATTTTCCTGCTCTGGCTAGCTTGGCACCATAATTCTCAGATCACAGCCTCTTGAGTAGCTAGGATTATAGTCAGGAACCATGGCACTAGCTAACACACAGGTTTTAGTAAATCTTAAAAATATCATCTATATTTCTTGTCAATAAAAAGATACATATTAAAGATGTTTTCTTGGCTCTGACTGCTAAATTAGAAAGACAGAAAGGGGACAAATCAGAAGAGTACAGAACTTTGTTGACCTCAGTATAACGATGCATTATGGTTTTATAATGGTGGGTGTCTTATCATTACACATCTGTTTAAGCCCATAGCATGAACATCATGAATGAATTGTGTGGAACTATGGCCTTTGAATAATGATATGTCTAGGTAGCAAATGTGGTTGTTACAGTTGTTACAATTTGTTACCAGATCACAAGGTATGCAGAGGCTAGGTGTATCCTAGAAATCTGTTACCACCTATTGAATATAAAGTCTATTTAAAAATAAGGCATCAAATGTTGAAATTTCATAGGCTTTACATTATATACAACCAAATTTCACACTCAGTTATATATTTGATTCTCAAGTTCATTTATTTATTTATTTATTTATTTAATTTATTTATTTTTTAGTCCTTACTTAGATCTTGGGGTTAGACAGTTTCTGGTTCCCATGAACGTTTTCTTGCATCACCTCTAGATACTAATCATTCTGGCACTATGTCATAAAAAAACTTGTGAGATAGAAATGATGCTTTCCACTTAGTACATTATGGAGGTTACCAAATTATTCATAATAACAAAAATGTTCTGAAGACCTCTTGTTAAGGCATCCTCTGTAAGAATCTAGGCTTTCATTTGGGTTTCAAGCTCTGATTTTTAGTGTTTACCTGCTTCTTGGCTGTGTAACATTTTTTAAGTTATTTAACCTTTCTGAATTTCAGTTACTCCCCTGATCAAATGAGGATTAAAGCAAAGATCCCAGGAAACATTCAATTCCATTGTGATTTTTTTTCTCAAATACTTCTAAGGATGCTCACAGCAGTCACAAGGGTATTTCATAAGTCATTGCTTGTAATTACTAGTGGTCCCTAAGCTCCAGCCATTTTCCTCCTGTACCACTCTGCCTCCACGTGGTGATGTCCCTGATTGTGGCAGCAAATGCCCATGTACCACACAAGCAGATTTGTTATCTCAAAATGTGTGGATGAACAGTAATTGTCACTCACAGATTTTGTGGGTTAGGAAGTGGCTTTGCTGGAATATCTTGATTCTGAGTCTTGCATGAGATGTTGGCTGGGATTTCTGTCATCTGAAGGTTTGACTGGGTAATGGGCCTGCTTCCAAGATGGCTCTCTCATGTAACCATGGACAGGAGGCATTATTTCAATCGCCTGTCCCATTTGGCTAACATCTCTTTTAAAGAGCCCATTGTTAGCCAGGTGCTGGTGGCTCACGCCTGAAATCCCAGGTACTCAGGAGGCTGAGTTCTGAGGCTCACAATTCCAAGCCAGCCCCCTGCAGAAAGGTCCCATAAAATTCTTATCTCCAATTCACCACTCAAAAACAGAAAGTGGCCCTGTGGCTCAAAGTGGTAGAGTGCTATTCTGGAGTACCAAGAGGCTCAGAGACAGTGGCCAGGCCCTGAATTCAAGCCCCACAACTGACAAAAATAAAGCTCATTGTTAAAATTCTAAAAAATATGAACACCAATTATTAAACATATTGTTAAAACATATCACACAGAAATCATTTAAACAAGCTATTTGAAAAGCCAACGTAGCAAATATTCAGAACTCATCACTACGATTATTTAAAAATTTTCCATTATGGGTGTTTGTGGGTTATTTTTGACTACTCTGTCCACATGGGGAGATTTGAAGGTGTATACTACTGTGCAACTCTTTCCATTTCTGCAGTCAGTGACATTGGGTTAGTCGTTCAAAATCATTCATGTTATGAATGTCAGTCAGCACTAGAAATCAGCCTTAGTGTTATTGCTTATTGATTGTTCAGACTTTAGAAAATGAGGGAGAAATGTTAACAACACAGATTAAACTCGAAAGTATGTCATATCTACAATATCTACAGCCTTTTCGTTGGGAATAGCATAATATTCTTTGTGTGTGTGTGTGTGTGTGTGTGTGTGTGTGTGTGATGGGGCTTTAATTCGACTTGGGAGACGTCAGCTCAAGGCTGAACTCTGAGCTCTTCAGCTCAAGGCTACCACCCTACCCTTGAGTCAAGCCCCATTTCAAGTTTTCTAGAGGTTAATTGGAGATAAGAGTCTCAGGTCCTTTCCTGCCTGGGCTGGCTTTGAATCTTGATCCTCAGATCTCAGCCTCCTGAGTAGCTAGGATTACAGCCATGAGCCACCACGCCCAGTATAGCACAACATTCTTTTTAAAATGTTTTTTTCATATATTTTTATTGTAATTAATAGAAGGGTTACATTATATTCACCAGATAGAAGGTGCATTACTTCACAAACATTGATACCCTTTCTCACGTCTTGGTCCCCATTTCCCTCCCCCACCCCCGCCCCTCAATATTTTTTTTTTATAACAACTCAGCAAAATAAAATTCTGGTTTATTGTTGGACAACATTGTTTCACATATACATAGAACAGGCCAAAAAAATAATAAACAGCAACTTCATAGACAAAAGAAAAAAAAAGAAACCTTTTTATCTTTGGCCTTTTTAACCATCTCATACAAACAAACTACTTTATCGTACACCTAACTACATACACAAAAAAAGTTACTGGAATGCTCAGAATAAGATTGTTTTTTGTTGTTGTTGTTTTTGCTTTTTTTTTTACAAGATTATTTTCTCCTTTGAGATTATAATGAACATGGTCACACCACAAGTAGTCAGAAGCAGGACAGAATGCGCTGACCCCTAACAGTATGTACAAAAATATAAAATGTAAATAAAAAATACAAATTTTCCTTTTTAAAGTACTTTTAAGAAAAAAAAGCAGGGCCTTGGAAGTGTTGGTATTTTCCTCCCCTGTTGCAGATTCCCGTGGTGGTTGTGGTGGGGTGGTGGAGAGCTTGGTGATGCTGCCCGCTGAGGGCGGCGGGCCTCTCTCCTCGAAGGTGACCACGTTTAGATTCTGAGCCGGGAAGTGGAGGGTGAGTAGGTCACGGTGGCCTTTTTAGTTAACTTTTCCTCTTTTGCTGTCTAGTCCTCCTCATCAGTCTTCTGCTTCTTGGTATTGACATCATCGTCCTCATCATCTTCAGCTGCCTGTTTGCCTGGAGCTGCCTCTGCCTCCTCCTCTTCCTCTCCATCCTCCTCCTCACCATCACCATCTTCCTCTTCTTCTTCATCTACCTCTTTATCAGCTTCCTGCTCCCCATTTCCCTCATTGGCATTCCCATTGGCCGGGGCATCTCTTCCATCCTCTGCCTCCTCCACAACTTCCTCCTCTCCTTCAAGTCCTTGGTGGTGATCTCGGAGCTGGAGAACACAGCTGCATCTGACATGGTGTGGGGTGGGGGGCCCGCCGGTAATCCGGTGCAGCGAGGAAAAAAGAATGCCAGAGTTAGAGGAGGCGCGCGGCGGAGGAGGTTGCGGGAGCAGGACCCAGGAACAATGCAAAGATGGCTTTTCAGAGCAGCCAGTGGGGGTCAAAATTCTTTTAAGTCACAACTATTGTCCACTTCCGCAAGGATCCCTTCATTACTTTTCTTTCTTTTCAATTATCAGTGTAGTCAAAAGTGTTAACCAATTTCTGTCAGAAATTCAACAAAATAATGTAAACAGCCTATGAGAATCAACTGGTTGTGTGGTCCTCAAAATGTTAGTATTTGTATACATTATTGCTTATATCTTCTATAGCCTTAAAATCAGCAATAAGCATGCACATATAAATACACTTCTTGTATTTCTAGAGCCAGATGTGGAGCTGTTGTTAACGTACAATTGTCTCTCACATAGCTTCTCTACAAGCCTACTTGAGTGTCCTCACAATATAGAAGCTTCATCCAGGAGAGTGATCAAGAGAGAGAGAGTAGGACTGGCTTATACCTGTAACTACACAAGAAGCTGAGATCTGAGGATCATGGTTCAAAGCCAGACGAGGAAGGAAAGTCTGTAAAACTTTTAGCTCCAGTTAATTAGCAAAAGGCCTAAAATGGAGCTGTGGTTCAAGTGGAAGAGCAGTAGTCTTGAATAAGAATGATAAGGATCAGTGCCTAGGTCCTAAGTTCAAGCCCCACACCCAGAGTGGGACCACCAGGAGAGTGAGGAGGGGGAAATTGGAGAAGCTGTATTGTCTTCATTACATAGTTTTCTAAGTCCTGTGGTGATTTCTGCAGTTTCACAGTGGTTTCAAAGGTTATTTTTATTTAATGTCAGAGGGAACTATACCACAACACAAATTTCAAGGACCAGGAACTTTGGGCACACATTTTGGCAACTGACTGCCACAGGGTATCTTTTGGCTTCCAAGGAGCAATGTCTCTCCTAAGCATGTGTAAACACAATACAACATGCCAAAATAATAAGGACAACTATAAGACATTCACACTCTCCTAATAATCCCCCAAGTTTCATCCTAGTAACTTTGTTATACAGCTCAGATCAAGATACCTCTGTGGCCCATCAGACCTAGTTTTTCCAGCATAAGTCTTTAAGGACACTCAGTCTTGAGATTAGAGACAAGCTATTTCTCTCCAGTTCATAACTAATAATGGTGAGATGGGTAGATGACCATGATATTTAAATAAGAGGCATATGTGAGTCAAGAGCGTTGAATCTATGAGTATAGTTTGAAATTTGTTTGACTGGAAGGGTGAAGTCCTCTTCTTCCTCTTCCTCTTCTTGCACTATTCCCTCTGGGCTCTGGATAGCTGTGAGTCATCCATCCATTTCCAAAAGATTTTCAGCTGTGTTTGCAGCTGTGCAGTTCCCAGTGCCTGCTTCCTGCCAGCAGAATTTTGAGAATCCTAAGTCCTTTAAAAAATTGTACTTTGTGTACTTTTCAGGCCAAGCTTCTGCCCATGTATTTGCATTTAAAGTTTTTGGGTCCTTTATTAGATAAAATGCATGTACACAAATCTTTTCGAGATAAACATTTCTCTAGGTTGGGCCTCTGCTGAGATTGCTGAAGAAATTTATGGTTAGGTTTTTTTTTTAAGTCTATTATTTGGCTCAGCAGTTTGCTAGAACAACATATCAAAGGGTTAACAAAGGATTTTACAGTCACACCTTCTACTATATCACAGCATTGTGTTTTCCTAGAGGAAACCATGGATTGGATCTTTACTTGGAAACTAATTCCTAATTTTAGCATTTCTGGTCACCTGCAATGCTAAAGGCAGTAAAGTTTTTCCTTCTACAAAATTTCAATTAGAAATAAGTGAGTTCAGTGAGATGTAGGACAGCATGGTGGGAAGTGTTAATAGTGTATTATATGGTTGCTGAGACAAATCTTAAATGCTCTTATAACACTAAAGTAACAAGTATGTGAGGTGATGAATAGGTTACTTTCAATAGTTTCACAATATGTGTTTATATCAAAACACCTCATGCATTATAAGCATATACAATTTTAATTTGTCAATTACACCTTATACAATTTTAATTTGTCAATTATACCTTTGTGTGTGTGTGTGTGTGTGTGTGTGTGTGTGTGTGTGTGTGTGTGTGTGTGTTTGTGTGTGTGTACTGGCTCTAGGGCTTAAAGTCAGGGCCTGGGCACTGCTCCCAACTTTTTTTTGTTTTAGTTTTTAATTTTATTTTTTTGCTCAAGGCTAGTGCTCTAGCACTTGAGCCACATTCCAAGGTCTGGCTTCGTTAGTGGAAAGAGTCTTATGGACTTTTCTGCTTGAGCTGGTTTTGAATTTGACCTCAGTTTCCTGAGAAGCTGGGATTAGAGGCTTGAGCCACTGGCACCTGACTGACTTTCTTTTTTTAATTGTAATGAGGTTTCAACTCAGAGCTTTGCACATGCTAGGCAGGAAGTCTAGTACTTACTTGAACCTCATCTCTAGCCTTTATTTCTTTTTATTTTTTTGGCTTATTTTCAGAGAGGATCTTGTGCTTGCTGACTTATGGCCAGCTTTGGACCTTGATCCTCTTACTTACAACCTCCTGCAAGACTACATCTCAGACACATTCCACCAGGCCTATCTTATTTGATTCCTGTCTTATTTGATTAAGATGGAGGTCTTACTGATGATTTCCTCAGTTTGGCCTTTAACTACAATCCTCTCAATTTCTGCCTCTTGATCAGATGGGATTAAAAGTGTGAGCCACCTGACCTAGCTGTCTTTAAGCTCCAGGCTGAGGTTATGCTATCAGCAGCAAGAGGCAACAAACAATACCATGATACCTTTTTTTTGCCAGCCCTGGGCCTTGAACTCAGGGCCTGGGCACTGTCCTTGGGCTTTCTTAAGGCTAGAGCTCTATCACTTGAGCCACAGCACCATTTCTGGCTTTTTTTTTTTTTTTGCTATGTATGTGGTACTGAGGAATCAAACCAGGGTGTTCATGTGTGTTAGGCAAGCACTTCTACCATTAGGCTAAACTACTGGCCCAACAAATAATACCTTTAACACTTTCCCTAAACTCTAAACCTGTTATTGCATTCATAGGCTACTTTTCCTGCTCTCTTAAAAATCAGGAAACAATACTTCTAGACTATCTGCCACTTGATTACAAGCACTCCCTTTCTCCCATCTTTCTCTATCTTGTTTAGCTTTTTGCAGATACCCTCTGAGACTTTCCTAAAAATTTGCTTACATGCTCTAGGCTCATACTAATACTCTTTCTCAAACCTTCTCAGCTCCTACCCACATTTTTTTCTCCAAAGCCTCCCCCTATTTTTTAGCTACCATTATTCTAGCAACCCATTTCCAACTACCCAAGTGCCAAAATATGTATTCTTTGTCTATCACTGTTTAAAAATGACTCTGAAGCCTAAATTACTAAACATTTATCACTTCATAATTTTTATGGGTTGGAAATTTAGAGCAGCTATAGGCTGAATAGTTCTGGCTCAAAATTACTCATGAGGTTAAAGTTAAAATTTGGGTTGAAGTCAACTGAAGACTTGACTAGGGCTGTAAGATCAGCTTCCCAGATGGCTCACTTTCAAAGTTGTTGGCAGGGGGCCTCAATTTGTTGCTGTCTTTTTGGCAGGAACTCTTAAGTTCCTTACCATGTATGTCATCCATAGAGCTGTTTTAGGGTCTGTGGTAGCTAACTTCTCATGAAACAAGTAATTCAAGACAGAAGGCAAAACATAGATGTGGTGTCCTTTGGAACCCAGTTGGACAGATCAAACCCTAACATTTCCACAATAGTCCACTGGATCACAGATCAATCCTGTTCACTATGAAAAGACCAGAGTGTCAGGAAGGGGAGACCATCAGCAAATACCTCAGGGTCTCACAGCTACAAATCACACATTAAGCATCTGTGCTCCATATACTCAAGGCAGATGTCTTGCTACTTGGGCTTCTACAACAAACAAGAAGCAGCACTGTTGTCCTTGGTGTCTAGGCCAAGATAAAGAATTCCTGAAGTGGACAAGGTTGTTATCTATTAGATATGCTCAAGCAGTGCACTGCCTAGAGCTGAATAAACATTGCATAAATACTTTCCTGTATATTCTTGATTTATGGGGTCTCTCAATTTATTTTTGGCCTAGAAATATAAGTAGTATCTTAAGGGACAGATACAAGGGATACTCATTCTCTAATCTATGCCCATTGACATAGTTGTTGTTTATTTTTTAAAACAATCCAATCAACCAAAAAAAAATCTTTAAACCCTTAGTTGCAATTCTTTGGTTAAAATCTTGGAAATTTGATCACGGAAACTGTAATAATGATGGGTACTACTTATTTTCTCGTCCTTTCTCCTTCCTTCCCTCCCTTCCTCCCTCCCTCCCTCCCTCCCTCCCTCCCTTCCTTCCTTCCTTCCTTCCTCCCTCCCTCACTCTCCCTTGATCTTTCTCTCCCCTTCCTCCCCTCCTCCCTTCACCTCTCTTTCTCTGTCTCTCTCTCTCTTTCTTTCTTTTTCTCTTTCTCTTTCTCTCTTGCCTTCTTGTTTCCTTGCTTTCTTCTATGTTCGTATTAGGGCTTGACCTCAGGCCAAACTTCATTCCTTGAGCTTCTTTCAGTGCTTTACCATTTGAGCTATGCTGCCAGTTCTGACATTATTTCTTTCTTTCGAATCCAATGATTGTCTCCTGATCTTTGTCCCTTTCACTTCTTTTACATTTTTTTGAATTATTATTATTGTCAGCCTTGCTTTCTACTCTGAGCCTCTTCAAACCTTCATGCAATAAGCACCTGGAGCCTCTGTAACTTCAGGCTTGCTGAAATACTCCAGAATCATATCCATAGGTAATCAGGTATTTCCTATTATCCACACTGGGAACAGTTAAACAACTAAGAGGCAAAGTGAAAAGTTAATCCTAGGTTATAAACCTTCAAGAGAGAGAATAGTGTGCATTCTAAACTTAGAAAGCTGGTTCTTTTTTCTCCTCACTTGTAGCTTAATTCTGAAGAAACATAATCAACCTAAAAACAAAATTAGGACCATTTTACACATATGCACACACATGCGCACACACACACACACACACACACACACACACACACACACACACCCTGACAGAACTCAGGGCCTCATACTTGCTAGGCAGGTATGAGCTAAGCACCATCACCTGTAGCCTTCTTTTGCCTTAGTTTTTTGTTTGTTTGTTTTATTTTGTTTTTCCAGATTGGATATTATGTTTTTGCCTGGGTCTGATCTTGGACTACAATACTCCAATTTGTGTATTATCATAGATGTGAGAAATCATAGCTAGCTGATTTGTTGAGATATGGGGTCTAACTGGCTGGGATGGCCTCAAACCATCATCTTCTAAATGTCTATTTCTGACATAGCAGGATTTACAGGCACAGCCATCATTCCTACCTCTCTTTTTTAAATCAAATGTCATTAAAGCAAAATATATTGCCATGAAAGCTTCAACAATTCAATTTCTCATGTTTTTTTCACATTATTAGTGCTAAATCCAGTGTAAGAGACTCTTTTGCTTGATTTCTAGAGGAAAATTAGAATGAGAATCAGAAAAGTATGGAAATGCTCGAAGAGTTTGGTGTGTGACATTAAAAAGATCTTTTTCTGAATGTGCAGCTGTGCAATGAAGGTAAAAGATGCTGCTCATTGCATCTTTTTGGTGCATCTTTTTGAGATTCCCTGAATCTCACACTCAGTTGTAATAGGAACCCCTAACCTGGAACCATTCTATAGAATAATGATAGAAATAGTAATTATAATGATAGAATAATGATGTAATAATGATAGAATGCATGTACACTGTAGATTGCAAATAGAGCTACTACCATTAATTGTCTTTTAGTGTTTTGACTGAGTTTGAACTCAGTTCCTGGGTACTGTTTTTTAGCTTTCATACTCAAGTCTGACATTACATCATTGAACTACTTCTTGCTTTCTACTGATTAACTGGAAGTAAGAGTCTAACAAACTTTCCTGCCTGGGCTGGCTTTGAATTTCAATCCTTGTATCTCAGCCTCCTGAGTAGTTAAGATTGTAGGCATGAGTCACCAAAGCCAGCTTCTCCATTATTTGATAAATTATGCCATAGTACTTACCTAGAACATTTTTAAATGGGGTAATATGAAAGCAAAATATTTGTTAGGAATAAAAGTGACCCTGTGACTTAAGATTTCACTTCATTGATTTAGGTTGTCTTTGAAACTGAGAAATCAGGTTTTTGTTGTTGTTCTTCTTTATTGAATTCACTTCTTAAATTTTCTTGAAGTAGTTGTAAGATAATTTCATTTCAGCATGTCGATATATGATGCGATTCATCTTGACTAGGATTTTCCAGTTCTTTACAGGTTTGTTTTTTGTTTTGTTTTGTTGAAAGCATCATGTGAGGCAGTCTGGGGTGGAATCAAGAAAAGAGCCAAACATACTGAATGAACATGGGGGTTGCAGATACGATAAAGAATTTTACAAAACATAAGAAGAAATCATAGGCTGCATAAAGAGAGGCCCTGGGACCTATGGCGAACATATAAAGAAAAGGAAACACAAAGCTAGACAAGAACAGGTATATAGAAGCTAAACTCTGAGGCGTGTAGGAATAGTGTCACAGGTGAACACTCCATGTAGCTTACTGCCCTAAGTGGATCTATTCTCCATATCTCCACTCATTCATCCACCCGTCTATCCATCCATCTACTCAACCATCCTTAATAGACTTTTTTTGGGGGGGGGATAGCTACTCAGTAGCAGAGATTACACATGTGTTTTTGCAGAACTCAGTCCACTATTTTAGGCTGTAAGTTTTATCACCTCGCACCCATTAAGTCAATTTCAAGGCACATCCTACTTACAGAATCAATACCTTAGATACTAAATACAAGACCTCATGGCAGTCCCCAAACAGCCAAGGGTGTATAAACTTTTAAACTGTAAGCCACAGTAGCTGGAGTGCTTTGGATTCATTCCTTTTAAAGCCAGGCTTCAGGTAGTGCAGTGTATTTCATATCTCAAAGGCAAAAGGATGTGAAATCCAAATAAAAAAAAAGCTAGAAGTCTAAGAACATTACCTGGGGGTTATGTTAAGCCAGCTGTGGCAGCACAAGTGATACTAATCTTTGCTCTTGGGTGGTCAGAGCTGATTTTCAGCTTGTGCCTCTGAAATGATTTTTCACTGCTGACATGGTTTCAGGTTTTGTCAAAGGCAGATGGTTTCCTGGATTCTTACTTCATTTTCTCCCTCTTTGGTTCCCTAGAATTTGCAATCCTGTAGGTGTGCCTCCCACTCCTGGTTTTCTCACCCTGAAGGTGTGCTCCAATACACAGTCTGTTTTTCTTCCATGGTTTGATCTTCCCAAGCTATGATTTTATTAAACATCACATAAAAAGGGCAATAAGGAGGCGGAACCAAAGTCATCATTTTGCATAGCCCTTTGTCTAAGGCAGTCAGTCATCTTTGTTCAAATGTCTTCTAAAAAGTCAAAGGCAACAAGAAGCCAATTCAAGCCATTCAGGCCTCATTATTTTGAGTCTGTAAGCTGCAGTCCTGTGATGATGCAAGCTTGCAGATAAGCAGCCCCTACCCTCACACATCTGCTATGTTGGATTGTGAGTTGCAGCCCTTGGAAGTGATCATTGCTACAAAATGACAGCCTGGAAATGAAAAGGAAGGATGTAAATCTGTTGCAGCATGAGCCTTGGGTTTGTGTTTCAGTATGGCTGTGATATTGAAAGGCATGGAAAGATGTCTTACCTTAGTTGAAGTTTTGCTAGGAAACACACTTTCCATTAACTGACACCTTAATCATCTTCTACAAGACTTAAAGGGCTGTCTGGAATGAGAAAAGCACAGCTTGTAACTTTTCTGCAATTCTGATGATCTAACCACCCACACAGTATAACTTCACTTTTATTTAATCATAACTTTTAATTTCCAGAAAGGTGCTTGATTTGAACTCAAACTGCTGAAACCGTGACATTTTACATTAAGTTGCTTTCATTCTTTTTGTTTTCTAATTACCATATGAAACATTATGCAAGTCACTATGTAAAAAAACCAAAACATCCGTCTGTCTTGATACTGAAAAAAATATGGTTATTTCTAAATCTGCAAGAATCAGGAGTTAATATTGTAAATTTAATTATATTTTACATTAATGACTGAAATCAATTGTAAACTGTTTCTATTAAAAAAAGTTTGGACTGGGAGTTTGGCCTAGTGGTACAGTGCTTGCCTAGCATGCATGAAAATCCAGGTTCAGTTCCTGGGTTCCACATACATAGAAAAAGCCAGAAGTATAGCTCCAGCCTTGAGAAAGCCCAAGGACAGTGCTCAGGCCCCGAGTTCAAGGCCCAGAACTGGCAACAACAAAAAGAAGAAAATATCTTCCATTAATCATTTGATAGGATCAGAAGGAGGCTTGACCTATGTGGGTATCTAAGTCCAATGTGTACTCAGAGTGGTTACATTAAAGAAAAGAAGAATATACTAATATTTTAGCACCTAAGTCTTAGAGGGTGTGACAGGTGCTTTATTTTGTTCTTTTTGCTAAGATACCAGTATTCCTTAGGCAAAGACTGCTTTTTTTAAAATGTTTTTTTCTGCATTGTTTTTCTATGATTAAGTGTTATTCTCCAGCTATTTCAACTAATTATCATTGTCTCCCTGAAGGCTGATGAAACAAGGAGGCTAGCAGCATTAGGCTAATTGTACTCCATGGCTTATTAGGCATCCATGTGTCTTTGTTACTGTGCTAAGTACTGCATCAGGCAAGTTAAATAGCTCTTATCCATGCCTGCCACATGATCATTCTGGAATGTTCACAAGGCAAGAGCAAATCAGTTGCATGGTGTGCTTCTAAGTACTCTGGAGAGGAAAACTCAGAGCTCAAAAGGAATGGAGTCAGGAGGCTGAGATCTGAGGATCCTGGCTCACAGCAAGACTCAGTAGCAAAGTCCATGAGGCTCATATCCCCAGTTTACCAGCAAAGAGCTAAAAGTACCATGGTAATTCAAGTGGTACTGGGTGCTAGTCTTGAGCAAAGAAAGCTAAGGGGCTTGAGGTAAAAGCTGACACACTGAAAACTTTACAAGAAGGAATAGGAGACACACTAGGCCTCCTTGGCACGGGTCGAAATGTTCTCAATAAGGACCAAGAAACATAACAAATCAGAGAAAGGCTGGATAAGTGGGAGTGCATTAAACTGCAGAGCTTCTGTAAGGCAAAGGACATAGCTAGTAAATTAATTAGGAAGCCTACAGAATGGGAGAAGATCTTCACTAACCAAATGTAAGACCCCCGACTCAGCGGGACGTTTTCCAGAAGGAGACCCTTCCCAAGGAACAACGAGGCCACGCAGTCGGATGCAAACAGCAAGAGGTTTATTTGGGTATCGGGCGCCCGGGCGACAAGTCTCCTAGAAGACTTGCGCGCCGGACTGGGGAGAGGGGTATATTTTTATAGACAGCTGAAGCAGGCTTACAGAAGCAGAGGCAGCATAGTTACAGGAATCTGATTGGTTTATTAAGTTCCTATTATTGATACACTGGGGACTTCCCATCTTAACACAACTTCTTAACCACAAACCTGGCCTAATGTTACTTCACTCTGGTGTAACTGCAGGAACTGCAGGCCTGGTGTTTCTCCATTCTTTTACCAAACATCTGTTCCTCTTGGTTCCTGGAACCCGGGTCAGATGTTGGCCCAAACATATCCTGTTCTTGCACCCTATTTTTATCCTGAGGCTACTTCTTTATTTCTGAGTTCAAGCCTTGCAAAATGGCATTACTAATGCTAAGCTACTAAGTATATGATAAGCTTTTAATTTATTTATCTTCTCAGGGGGAGGGTCTTTCATTCCCCCCTTTTTCTTGTGACTAAATAAAATCCTTTATTTTAAAGAAAATCTTCTTGAGGCACCTGGTTATATTGCTGTGTTAATACCAAGGCTTGGACTACTGCCACCCGATTTTTGACAAATTGCAGTATTCGGTTCAGTATACAGGGACCAAATAGCAAAATTAGAAAAATAATGGCTAACAGGCCCATAATACTTGAAAGTAGAGTGACAAGCCATGGTGATTTATTAAACCATCCCTCAAACCATCCTTGTTGTGAATCAAACATTTGCTGTCTTTGTTTTAGTCTTTCTCTTAGTTTGGCCATGTTATCTCTTACGATTCCAGTATGGTCCGCATAAAAGCAACATTCCTCTTTAAGGGCTGCACACAGTCCCCCTTCTTTTAGAAATAATACATCTAGTCCCCTTCTATTTTGTAACACAACTTCAGACAGGGAGGTTAAGGACTTTTCCAAGGCACTGACTGATTCTTCTAGAGCTGTAATATCTGAATGCATTGCACGTTGAAGTATTTTAATTTTCTTACTGGCCAAAAGGGCGGATGTCCCAGTTCCAATTCCAGAGGCTATTCCCCCCACAGTTATTCCCCCCAATATTGGCAGAAATCGGGGGTCAGAGTGGGCCACCAGGTATTGGGGGGCGCTGACTGGGTGGTCTCCCACACTACCTCCGCATTACCAGACAGAACTTGCCAGGTTAACAGCTGAAGTTGGTGGGGAGAGCCTTGACAACAAAGGGCATTGATATATATAAGAACCATTATTGGGAATTTGTCTTGAGGGGGTTTTGGGTTCGCTGGACTTGCCATGTCTGTTGTCCGGTCCCAGAGTCCACAGGAGTTGCGGGCTTGACGTGGGATACGTGGATCCAGGCGGCGATCCCGTCTACCTTGAGAGCGGTGGGGGTGGTCAGCAGGACAGTGTAGGGTCCCTTCCACCTGGGTTCAAGGTTCCTGGTTTGGTGTCGGCGGACCCAAACAGAGTCACCAATCTGGCTTGAGGGGGTACCACAGGCCGGTCCTGTTGTTCTTTGTATGCTGCCGCCAGAGGTCTCCAGACCTCTTTCTGGACCAGTTGGAGAGCCTGCAAATGGGCTTGAAGAGTTTGACTATTAGCAAAACTGGCGATATTAGGATCCAAAAAGCTGACAGCAGGTGGGGGAGCCCCATACAGGATTTCAAAGGGAGTCAACTGATGGAGTCCTGGAGTATTCCGGGCCCTATACAGGGCCAAGGGGAGGAGGAGTACCCAATTCCTAGAGCCAGTTGCTAAGGCTAATTTGGTCAGAGTCTCCTTTATTGTTCTATTCATTTTTTTTACCTGCCCTGAACTTTGGGGTCTGTAAGCACAATGCAATTTCCAATCAATCCCCAATAACTTGGCCACCAACTGACTTACCCTGGAGACAAATGCTGGCCCATTGTCCATCCCCAGGACCTGAGGCATGCCATACCTAGGAAAAATTTTTCCCAGTAGTTTCTTGGTTACTACTTTGGCTGTTTCATGCTTGGTGGGGTATGCTTCCACCCATCCAGAGAAGGTGTCTATGAATACTAGAAGATATTTGTAGCCATATTGTCCAGGTTTAATTTCTGTAAAGTCAATTTCCCAATGAACACCTGGGCGGTGTCCTCTCACTCTGGCTAATAGTCCAATTTTAGTCCGTCCTGCATTTACCCGAGCACACTCATTTTTGCAGGCTGGCACCGGTTGGTTTTTAAGACAGTATAGGGTTGAGAATCCAAAGTAATACCAAGGTGACAACTTTTAGTAACCAGATTAAACAAGGCTAGGATTTTCTAGACAGGCACAGAAGACTTGAAACTGTAGCCGTTCCCCACAAGTGCAGTCTCTACTCTTGCATATTTGTTACTACTATTTTTTCATGCCTCTAACTTATACTGTCTTAATTTTTTAAGAAACAACTTTTTGGTCCCTTTATCTAAAGAGGACTGATGGGCGACGATCCATCTTCTATAACTTCTTTAGGCTGACTCAGGGGCGTTGTCTCTATACCTAGCCAGGGACCCTGAAAACTTAGCCTATTTTACCAAGAGGCTGTCAAGATTACATATATTCTACTCCAAATTGGAGGTCATATAAAGCATTTAATAACTGCACAAACTTTTTCTTTGGCTACAACAGTGTAGTTTACTTAACACCCATTTGCAAAGGCATTTTCCTGATTTTCTGGGGAACTTAATCCCTGCACTCTATGCTTCAGTTGCCAGATCTAAACAGATAATAGGGACGCAAGCGCCACATCCACCCTGAATTTGTGGCTGGTGTCAAATCAAACTTCACTCAGTTAGGATTTTAAACCATATCACAGATGATTGACAAGTTCCTGCCCAGGTATGAAAGGCATGGGCATTAGTAAGGCATGCTTACAAACTATTCTATGACCTCCCGGCTCTAATTAATTTTGAATGGCTAAGCACAAATGACTCTAGGATCTGACACCACCTCTGCCATCCAAGCTGTGGCTTACTGCATTTGGATGCTTCATTGTCCCAGTAGTGTCTCTCCACACAGGAATAAATGTCCCATTGGCATTTCACTCTGTTGGTTGCTAGACTTGAACTCAGGGTCTGGGTGCTGTCTCTCAGCTCTCCAGCTCAAGGCTAGCACCCTGCCACTTTTAAGTCCTAAACACAGGGCCTGAGTGCCTCTCCTCAGCTCTGCAGCTCAAGGCTTGCACTCTGCCACCGAGTCCTGGGCCTGGTGCTTGAGTGCTGTCCCCCAGCTTTTCAGCTCAGAGCTAGCACTCTGCCACTTGGAGCTCCAAAGCAACTCTCAATAGCACTCTGACAGATTAGACACCACAGTCTCACAGGGACTTTGCCTTGCCCGGGCTGGCTCAAAACTGCGGCTTTCAGATCAGTGAGTCCTACAAAGGACACTTTACTCCAATTAGAAGCAACAAGGTGGTCAACTCAGAAATAGTCTCTAAGCATGATTTTACCTGGAACTTGGTGAGGGCCAAATTTACATCTGAATGAGGATCTGTTGTCATTTTCCATGGACCTGCTGCAGATTGCTATAGAATAACTTGCAAGAATAAGCTAAAATAGCAATTAAGCAACCATTTTGGTAGTCCTAATTTTTCTTGTTTAAATAAACATTCAGGATAATTTCAATTTCAAACTTTGTTCAGAAACCCATTTCCAATATTCTTTAAAAATTTTTACTGATATTTGCTTAAACAATTAACACTTTAGCCTTTATGTGCATTTGAAAAATCTTTTAAGGGCCCAAGGAACTCCCTTTGTTTCCAGGTTTCAAAACTCCAGCAACAGTTTAAACTCAAATAAGTTTTTCCTCAATGCAAGAACTGTAAACATCATCAGTGCACCAAAAGTCTAAATCTGGACTTAATTTCTTTCTTTTTCTAGAATGCATCCAATTGCAATGCAGTAGCATGAACCCAAATTATACAGAGATAAACTTTTAAATATTTATTCCTTTTAAAATACTAATTATATTACCCAGATTTTACCATCAGATTTTCAATGTCAGTCTGCAAAGAAAAAGAGCAAAGATGTGGATCTCAGTCCACCTGACCAGGTTAAGTGAACGGACCTTCATTCCAGCTTATTTACCCAGAGCTGCACCTTTGCCAGTTCACCTCTCACCCCCCAAGATGGTCACACAGGACTATCCTAAGTTTTCCCATCCTTTCTCTTAGGTAAAGTCTCTGACATTAATAAATAAATTTACATTTAATTCCTAATATTTATCTCCAAATTTTAACTTAAGGAAATAGATTCCAAATTCCCTAATACCTCTGGGCTAAACAGGACACAATGTTTACAATGTAAACAGCTCTATGCATTTCAATATTAAATTATTAATGCAAATTTTATTTAGAAAATACTTTTTTTACTTTACCTTTTTTTTTTTTTACCAGTTTCTCTTTAAAACAATGCAATTACCCTTTGAGACATTGTAAAACATTTTAACCTAATAATTTTCTTGAAGTTTAGACTTAGATTTACCCAATTGCCTTTTTTTTTATTTCAAGTATAAATTTATCCATTGTTTTATACAGCATGCTGATAATTTAACCTTGAACATGTTCACTCACTCATTCACACACATTCATACTCAAAGATCTTAAAGCGCGCAAAATTAATATCGGCCGTTCATTTTCCGGAAGTTTGTGTCAAGAGAGCTTTGCCAATTTTACTCTTGCAGGTGAGAACCAGGTTCAGAACAAAACTTTTTACAAGGCAACTTAGCAGTGATTTATTTTTCTAGGGCTTGTTACAACTGTCCAGAATACACACACAAAAATTGCAAGGATCCATATTTAAGACTGGTACCAATTTTGAAAACAAAACCAGACAACAAAAAAAAACACCTCATAAAACAAGACAGAAGCAGAGACCTTTAAGTACCCAAACTTTGATGGCATACATGGCAGCAGTCACAGACTGTCCCATATTAATAGTCAGTTTCAGTCCCGTCACAATTAACACAAGGAACAAAAATACACAACAGACAAAAAAACCTCACAATACAGCTTCTTTCCAAAACCGAAAGTAAACTGGTGTTCGGAAGAAACCCAGACGTTTCCCTTATCAGCTGGACTGAAGAGTCCTCAGCCCAAAGGGGGAAACAGGACGGGTCAGAAATCTGACCCCAGACATCAAACTGAAAGTAAATTCAGACGGGAGTCCGAGGGTGATCAATCCTCCTCCCTTACAGGTTGTGAGTGAATACTCACTTCAGAAGGGGTACCGAGCACCCCACCAGACAGGCGGAGACTATTTCTAGCCTCTCTCACCCCTGGGACGTCTCCCAGGGGCTACGGTCGGGAGTCCGAGCCCGTCAGCTCCTCCTCAGCACCGCAAAATACAGGCTGACACGGCCGGGTCACAGACGCGCAGGCGCACGTTACAGAGTACAGAGAACAAAATTACAGTCAGACAACAGACAAATTGCTGGCCAGCTTACCTCCCGGAGGTGGGTCGATGGTCCCTGGGTGGGGGTCTCCTATCTCGGTGGAACCTCCAAATGTAAGACCCCCGACTCAGCGGGACGTCTTCCAGAAGGAGACCCTTCCCAAGGAACAACGAGGCCACGCAGTCGGATGCAAACAGCAAGAGGTTTATTTGGGTATCGGGCGCCCGGGCGACAAGTCTCCTAGAAGACTTGCGCGCCGGACTGGGGAGAGGGGTATATTTTTATAGACAGCTGAAGCAGGCTTACAGAAGCAGAGGCAGCATAGTTACAGGAATCTGATTGGTTTATTAAGTTCCTATTATTGATACACTGGGGACTTCCCATCTTAACACAACTTCTTAACCACAAACCTGGCCTAATGTTACTTCACTCTGGTGTAACTGCAGGAACTGCAGGCCTGGTGTTTCTCCATTCTTTTACCAAACATCTGTTCCTCTTGGTTCCTGGAACCCGGGTCAGATGTTGGCCCAAACATATCCTGTTCTTGCACCCTATTTTTATCCTGAGGCTACTTCTTTATTTCTGAGTTCAAGCCTTGCAAAATGGCATTACTAATGCTAAGCTACTAAGTATATGATAAGCTTTTAATTTATTTATCTTCTCAGGGGGAGGGTCTTTCACAAACAATGGACAAAGGCCTCATATCTAAAATATATCAACAGCTCGAAAAATTGAATCACTCCAAAACTAATCTCCAAAGTATCAACCATCCCATTAAAAGATGGGCCAAAGACTTAAAGAGAGTTTTCTCTGAAGAAGAAATAAAAATGACTTATAGACACATGAAAAAATGCTCAACATCTCTGGAGGGGATGTGGCCAGGAGGGATCACTACTAAACTGTTGGTGGGGGTGCAAACTCGTTCAACCACTATGGAAAGCAGTTTGGCAGTTCCTCAAAAGACTAAACATAGAGCTCCCCTATGACCAGCAATTCCACTAGTAGGCATTTACACAATCATCCAGAAACAAGAACAAACTAAATCCACTAGCACAGTGATGTTCATTGCAGCACTATTTACCATAGCAAAGTTATAGAACCAACCCAGATGTCCCTCAGTTGATGAGTGGATCAACAAGATGTGGTATTTATACACAATGGAATTCTATGCTGCAGTCACAAAGAATGACATCACCCCATTTGTAAGGAAATGGGAAATGGGTACCAAGACATGTGAAAGGGTATCAATGTATGTGAATTAATGCACCTTCTATCTGGCAAATATCATGTAACCCTTTTACTAATTACAATAAAAAAATGCAAAAAAAACCAGACTTTAAAAAAAAAGGAAAAAAAAGAAAAATTCATATTAAATGAAGTAAGCCAGACTCAAAGGAACATAGGCACAATAGTTTCCCTCATTTGTCATAATTAGTAGAAACCTTGGGCTCTCCTAGCAGAGATTTACAATAGAACAAAATCTAGAGACATTAGGCCAAATAGTATGACATTAAATGTAAGGACCTCCAGGCTAAGGAAACAAAAGCCATATAATGAATAACTGCTGTTCTCAATGTACTGTTATCTCTCATCTCTTTTGCCATCCCTTGGTTATCTCATATTGTTACAATATTTCACCTTGTTATCTGATATATTTTATATGTGCTTAAATGGTTATTTGAAATTGGATAGGGAAGGGGGCAAATCAAGATAAGTGGGGGGAGGGTGGGAGGGAAATGGGGGGAGACCATGTCATGAGAAGGAGAATCAATGTTTGTGAAGTTATGCACCTTTTATCTGGTGAATATAATGTAACCCTTCTATTAATCACAATAAAAAAATTAAAAATGAAAAAAAAGCTAAGGGATAGTAAGTGCCGGGCCCTGAATTTATGCCCCACCCCCCCACCACTTCCCACACACCTCAAACAAGAGGACAGTATTCACATCATGGAGCCCTTTGAGGCATCTCAACTGTCTGAATGGAAGTGGAAGTTGATGCACTGGATGATTTTGGAAGGACAAGATGGGAGATAGATGAGCGGAACTGGTGTTTAGTTGCAGAAATGTGGGGAGCCGGATGGCACCTGTTTCCTGCCTCGCTCCTTGTAACTTATTTGGTATGTGTGTGCGAGGCCTTTACTCGTTACTAAGTATCAAGTTGCTCTTCAGTCTGCCCATGACGAAAAAGGGCCTGACCAATCCCGAGTCTCAAAACGGCCTTAGCAACAGAGCAGCCAATGGTAGAGAGCCCCTTGTTCCTTGGGCTTATATAAGCAGTTGCATTTCCCGGCCCGGGGCCCCTCTGCTTCAGCTCTCCCTTCAATCAAGTGGCTCTTCAATAAAGCGTGATACAAGAAGGATCCTTGGGTGGTGTCCGTTCTTCCCTGCCGGTCAGGGGTGTCGGGTGCCGCACAGAAAGACCATCTATACCTCAAGCCTGTGGTTTCTGAGTTTCTCTCTGTGCTCTGATGTTTACTTCCTTTTGTGTATATGCTCCATTCTCTGGATCAATAAATGTCTGTTCTGTGAGAGGAGGAATGAGGAGATGGTGGTCAAAGGCATAGCTACCTTCCCTTTCTTGGTTGTACTTGGCAACTCTGTGCCACCTTTCATGTGGAAACCACATAAAATGAACACTCCTCAGAGCACACAATGTGGAACACAGAAAGACAATTAAAAGGCCTAGATTCTGTGTAACTCTCTTTTCTGAAATGTCTGTAGTAGCAAGTTGGATTATCTTCCCAGTCAAATAATATAGTAACTATGAACATAAATCTTTCTGAATGGAAAGAGCTCAACAAAGACGTAGGTTAAAATGGGTGGTGAGAGGAGAAGATTTATTTCTTATGCATGGATCAGAGGTTTCTTTCCTTAAAGAATCAGGTTTGATTTGGGGTGAGGCCCAGTTTGTTTCCGAGGAATTACTCTATTAGTAATGTTACAGTTCTTTCAGTAGGGGATTTCTGGGGCATAGAGTTAGGATCAATAAATACAATTTCTGTGATTTTGATTAGTAGCAGAAACACAGGAAAAACTTGCCAATTAGATTTAAAGATAAAAAAGAACATACTACAAAACGATCTCTGCTCCCTGTTAATTACATCTACTGAGATATAAGTGATTAGATTTTATGATAGTAAAAACATTATAGCAAAACCAATAGGATTAAATGAAAAATTAAATAGCTCAATGCTTGGGAAACTAGATATGTTTAATTGAATTACACATTGTACAATATATGAATCCTACTTCATGCATATGTACAGTTTTAAGTATGTTGTTTTATATGTTGAAACAAATTTAATTTATTTTAGAAAATGTGGTTAGTAATATAACCTGAAGAAACCAAGCTTTTTCTCTTTTCCTGGTCTCCTTACCAGCTGCCATCATCTAGGTAACATGACACTCAGTCATTACTCAGCTCTATGAACAAATAAGTATTTTCCCCATTGGTGCATTTATTACCATCTATTCTCATTGCTTACCTATATCTTCTAGCATAATTTTGCAAGATCACAAAGACTAACAGGTTTTTGTTTGTTGGTTTGTTTGTTTTATTACAACAGTAGCTCATTCTTGTATTTCCAACTTCTGGCCCAGACATCCTGGCACATGTGAAAGATAATATTTGTTACATGAAATAGTGTTTATATTAGATGATCAAAGTAAATTAATGTGCTCAGGCTAATTTTTCTTCTTCCTCCTCCTCCTCCTCCTCCTCCTCCTCCTCCTCCTCCTCCTCCTCCTCTTCCTCCTCCTCCTCCTTCTCCTTCCTCTTCTCCTTCTCCTTCTCCTTCCTCTTCTTCTTCTTCTTCCCCTTCTTCTTCCTCTTCTTCTTTTCTCCTCCTCCTCCTTCTTCTTCTCCTTCTCCCTCTCCTCCCCTTCCTTCCTTCCTTCCTTCCTTCCTTCCTTCCTTCCTTCCTTCCTTTCTCTTTCTTTCTCTTTCTTTCTTTCTTTCTTTCTTTCTTTCTTTCTTTCTTTCTTTCTTTCTTTCTTTCTTTCATTCTTTCTTACTCTTCAGTGCTGTATATTGAACTCAAGGCCTCATAAGGTTTGGACATGTTTTAGACATAAGAACTGGGAATATTTTCTTCCCCTGAGAGGTCTCTCTTCCATTTTCTTTTTAGTAGGTTGTTGTTGTTGTTGTTTGTTTGTTTGTGTTTGTCTTTGTTTTTTTTTGCGTAAAAATCTAATTTATTAGCCAAGTACTGGTGGCTCATGCCTGTAATAATAGCTATTCGGGAGGCTAAGATCTGAGTGATGATTGATGTTCAAAGCCAGCTGGGGCATTAAAGTCTGTGAGACTCCAATTACCAGAAAAGCAGAAGTGGGGCTGCGGCTCAAATGGTAGAGCACTAGCCTTGAGCTGAAGAGCTCAGGGACAATGCCTAGGCCCAGTGTTCAAGCCCCAGGACTGACAAAAACAAATCCAATATATTAAATTTTGTGGTCCATATTTTCTTCTGTCCCAAGAAGTCTTGGCCCAATTAAGGTAGCATGAACTTTTCTCCTATGTTTTCTTCTGTAAGTTTTACAGCTTTAAGATTTTCATTTAGGTTTGTAAACTATTTAGAAATAACTTGTGTGTTATTGTGTGAATAGGATTGTGGCTCATTTTTAAAATATAGATTTCCAATTATTCAGGTATCACTTGTTTAAGACTGTTCATTCTCCTGGGCACCTTTGTTGAATGCAATTAATATCTGACATGATAGGGTATAGGAATGAGGACTCGGGTCTTTTTGTTGGCTCAACAGTTGTTTCGACACACTTTTGACTACTTTGTTTCTATTGAATTGCTTTGGCTTCATTGAGATGCAATTGGTGGTAACCACAGGGATCTATTTCTAATCCTTAATGCTTTTCCATATGTATTTATGTTATGTTATATCTTAGGGTTAATTTTTAGTATCATAGGCAACCCAGTTTTTTTGAAACACTGTGGTGGGTTATTAATTGGCTTTTTTAGAAAGGACTTATGATTTGAGGATTCTTCTGTAAATACCTTGATACCGTGCTAGATGAAGAAAATAGAATAGGATAGAAGAATGTTTTAGGTAAAAATATAGTCTTAAGAGGAATCTAGCCTTATTCTAATTCTGCAGCATACACAGTGTATAATACCCCAAGATAAATTTTGGGCTGACATATGTTAAGTCATTGGTGTGCTATTGCTATGGTATTAAGTTATTAAGTTGAAAAGTGGGGGTGAAGGGTGAGCAAGTCATTTTTCAGGAATATCCAGCAGAGTTTTTTCCTCCAGGCAAGGGCAGTCTCTGCAGAAGTGTGAACCATGAGCCACCAGTAACCAATACTCTCTCAGCTGGTAAGGAAGGGAAAGGTCCTTAAAGAAACACATCTGGTTAACAATCAACAGGATTTGTTGTAGGAGTACTTTTGAGGCTGATATTAGTAAAATATTCTGGAATGTCTACAAAACACCATCATGATCCTGTCAAAGTACTTGGTAATCCTAAGGATTTTGAGCTAAATTTTCCTGCTTATTTCTTTACCAGTCATCACTTTCACTATTGTGTTTATGTATGAGTGCAGGACTAGCGGCTTGAATGGAACTCAAGAGTGTTTTGCTTTTGCTTGGCCTTTTCTGTGCATATCTAGTGATTTATCTCTAGAGTCATACCTCCTGTTTCAGTTTAGTTTTTGATTAATTGTAGAGAAGAGTATCTCAGATTCACCTGCTAAGGTTGACCTTGATCCTTAGATCTCAAACTCCTGAGTCACTAGAATTGTGGGCATGAGCCACCAGCACCCAGCTGTACTTTACTACCTTAAGGCCTAACTTTCTTGAAATTGTTGATGGAACTGAAATTGTTCATCATTCAAATTGGCTGATTACTTTTCTTTATTAACAGAGCATTCAGGTAAATACATAATTTCCTATATGGTCATCAAGTGTATATGTTTAAGATGACTTCATGTCCATGAATTCAGAAATAAGCAATTCCAAACTGGAATGGCTCCTACAAATCTAACTTATACATGGAACTTAAAAGTGTAGAAAGATTTGGTGTATATGAAGCTGAACTAGGGACTTGTGGAATCATTAGCTTTGTACTTGGTGTGAGACTTGACCCAGCAGCTTTCATCATGAACCTAATTTTTGTAGTGGACAACAAGAAGCGCTTCAATTTCCAAGCTCGTTCTCAATGGGACCAAAAATAGAATTTAGTGTTGCTTTGAAGAAACAAGGCAATTGCAGCACTTCACTCTTCTGTAGCAATATTGGCTTATTAAGGAGGCTCTCATGTGCACAGCTCAGCATTTCACTTGAGTGGATCTTTAAATTTGTTCCTTTTTTGCCTTTATAGCTTATTCAGATTTCTAAAGTGTGAAACATTTTAGTGGAAAACATCTTATAGACTTACTAAATAAAGCATTTTACAATGTTCAGTTATATCTAAACCTAATATGTGCAAAGCGTAAAAATGCTATACAAATAGCAATGTTTCATACAAATATTAATTTTTATTAAGATTAGTCCCTGAAATTAATCTCTAGACATCCAACAAAATTGAGGGGGAAATACATCTCTTTCATTTCATAAATGAAATAATTTAATTTCAAGTTCTTCCATACCTTTGGTCCAAGCATGTATCAGAATAAACCATACCAAATTAGATATCTTAAATCATACCAAATTAGATATCTCTAGTTCATTGTCTGACTAGAACAGAGATTAGTAATTGATCATATGCTGCATTTAATACCCAAAGCTTCTCAACTAAAGCACACACTTTTGTGAAGCCTTACTGTGTGTGAATTTCCCAATTCATCCACAAATTACCTCAAACTGATGATATTAAGAGGTAGGGATATTAAATACGTGAATTGGTCATTGTAGAGGGAACCCTTATGAATGTAAATGTGATTAGTGCCTTTATAAAAAAAGACCCAAGGGAGTTCATTTACCCTTTCCACAATATAAGTACATAGTAAGTAGATACTATCTATAAACAAGAAACAGGTCACTCTATTTAACTATTCTCCTGGACATTTGTTGCTGAATTCTGAGAAATACATTTTTGTTAGTAAGTCACCCAGTTTGTGGTATTTTTCCATAGTAGACTGGACTATCAAAGACACATTTCAACCTTGTGAGATGGATGATTTCTAAAATACCCTTGTTTTAGATAATCCTCTAAGGCAGTGTTTTCCAATGCTCGTTTTGTAGAATATGGACTGATAGAACTTTGAAGAGCAATATGAGAAGACTTAGGACTTTGCAGACAAATCTTGGTCACAATCAGATCAAGTAAGGTCAGTGCTGCTTGGAACTTCCCAGAGCAAATTATAAATTCATACGAATTTAGCATTTCAAGAAAAAGCCATGGGAAAGGGTATAAATGTTCAAGAAGTAATGTACCCACTACCTGATGAATGTTACTGTATCCACTCTATATAACACCCTGGAATAAAATTCGATAAAAAGATATGAAACTTAGCCAGTTAATGTTTCTTATCTTTTACTTTAGCTCCATTAAGAATTCTGCAAATGTAGTTATAGAGATAGGTATAGATCTAGATACATATATAGATATAAAATAGATATAGATATAGGCATAGGTAAAAAATTGTTTAAGAACTTTCTGTGTTAATACATCTGAATACATCTTGGTATTTCTAGAAACAGTCAGCTAGCTTTGTGCTAGCTTTGTGTTGCTTTATCATAACTCTGATGTTTCCTGGAAGTTTTTCTTCCAGAGTGGTCCTAGAAGAAAACTGACTACAGAACATTTAGGACAGGATTTGGAAGACAGGTGTCAAAGAGAGAACATATTTGTAGTAAGACATTCATCACTTGAGAGCGCTCATCTCTTAGATTTTAAGCATTTTGGACCAAGTGCCCTGCAATTCATGGGAAAATGATGCCAGCTTTCTCTGTGTGCAGAATTGGGGCTGGCGATAATAAGAGGCCAAGATGGATTCCACTTGACCTGAGGATTTTAGAACACCCCTGTGGGTTATAGTTTGCCTTTGATCATTCATACCTAGAGTTCTCTGTCAACTGGTAAGACTGGCTCATGTATAATAACTTTAGGCTTACAGTGGATGGATGCAAATGTTCATCCTTCTCACACACTGCTCCATCCAGTCACACACTCACATGAATCCAATTTTGTATTAAATCTCTTAATTTATATAATTCAGGCTAGTTCTGCTTCCCTGGCCAAAGCTGAATTGGTACAAAAATTAATTAGTACCAGAAATAATTCCAGAAGAACAAAGCCAGTAAAAAGTACATGTATGAAGACAAGCGATTTGGCTCCCTGGAATGACTCTGGATTACATGAAGTTGAGTCCTTGATCTGATTAGATTCATGGGCAAACATGACCTTGTTTCCTCTGGCAAAGGAGACATTAGTAGTTCATAGCATTCAGGGCACAATAATTAGTAACGTTATAACCTGTTCCCACCTGTAATCAATTACCCATTATGATTTTGGGGTGGTCACATTTTAATTGCCATAAAATATTTTAACTGTGAATAAAGAACATAATGAGATTATTGATTGCTTCAATATTTATTCACTAGTGAATCTGACATTTTATAGAATGAAAATGACAGGCTCAGTTATTGAAGAGCCTAACTCATGAAGAAGTGGTCACCAAAATCTATGGTTTTTCGAAATATAAATAATAATAACTTGTATAGTCAGAGCTGTCTTAAAATCAAATCCAAAACCTAACCTGCAATGAACTGCAATGGACTGCTATGTAGATATAGTTCAAGGATACGCGCATGACTGATGGCAATGTGGACGTTTTTATGTGGCATACCTAACTCCTCAAAGAGCAAAAAGCTACTTTGTGATTGAGACCCCATTTCTAGGATGTCTGTGAGCATTTGTTGTTGATGATGGAAGTAGTAGTAGATTTATTTTGAGACTAGGTCTTGATAGGTAACCCAGTTATATCCCTTTGCCTCCTGGACTCAAGCCTTCTCCTGCCTCTCAGCCTCCTGGGACTACAGGTAAATACCACTGGGCTTAACATCTGCATAATATTTAGCTATGTTTGCCAACAGAATTTGAGAATATTTTACCTGCAATAAACCTTGAAAATATTTGAATTTTTAAATTATTGAAAGGCCAAATTCTGAGGTCAAGGGAGACTATGAATAACTATGAATAACAAGCAGCTCAGTTTTCTATAACGAGGATATGACCAGCAGAAGATGGCTGTGGGCACAAAACTCAGACACAGAAGTGACAAACCAAGGGAGTTAAATAAATGGACTTTGATGATAAAGTTCAGTCTAAGACCTATTTAGAAGACATTTAATGGGTCTAAGTGGTATTTTAAAAACAAGCACGATATGAGTTCTGTGCTATAATGGAAAAAGATGGGAAATACTGGAGCCAGACTGACTTGATTGTGCATCTTGGCTCCAGTATTTCTTAACCATGTAGTCTTTGAAAACACACTTATTTCCTGCATTATAGAAATGACACCTGCATTGTAGATTTTCTCTCTTCCTCACCCCTCTCTCACCAGTTTAAATTCAGAACCCCTGTGAGCATACTTCCAGCTTGTTTTTGTTTTGGTTACTTTTGCAGCTTGGGCAAAATGTGAGACTTTATCTCAAAAATAACCAGGGACAAACACACTAGAGGCAAAGCTCAAGTAGTAAAGCACCTGTCTTGTAAGAAAGAAGCCCTAAATTCAACCTTCAGTACCTCCCCCAAACTGTGTGTGTGTGTGTGTGTGTGTGTGAAGTTCCTTTGCTTGTGCTTGCTTTCAAGCTTGTGTGTGAATTTCCTTTGCTTGTGCTTGGTTATTATTGTTTGTTTTACTCTTTGATAGAGTTAGTGAGGCAATTAAAGCCTTTAGAAAACACTAACACCCACTTTTAGTTGAGATTCTTTTCAATCATTTGCATTGCAATTTTTAAATTTTTTTCCAGGCCCTGAGTTGCAGAACATTGGTAATACCAACTAATTTCATGGTTCATGATTGAACATAAGGCTTTAATTCAATTGTGGACATTTAAAAGATATTTTACACAGCAGCTCTGAGCCAATTCTTAATATTCAGCCATAAATGAGGCATTATTATTTACAATGTGGAGAATAGCTTTACAATCACTCTTTCATTAGTCTTTTTTTCTTTTTTTAATCCTGCACACTGGAGGAGGAGACTTATTTCATGTGGTGCAGGAAGAAAAAAAGTTACCAGGAATTAAATGTTTGAGGGCACTGATTTACTTAAGTAAATCCCCAACCTTGCTGGGAAAGAATCATCTTACAAGTATTATAGGTACACACCTTGTATAAATGTGAATGGGGGATGATTTCATGAATCCTCAGGATTGTTCTTTATAATCTTTCTGATCTTTCAGCTTGTAACTAAATTACAGTTGCACTTTATTTCTTGAAGAAGAAAAATTTCAAAAAAAAGGACCCTTAGAAAGATGGTAAAGGACTGATTTCCAAATGTATTCTGCAAAAGAAAAATAATTCAACATGAAACCAACTAGCTGTGGGCTTTTAGCTCTCTAAGAAAGCACACACATCTCCGAAATGTGTGGCTGTCTCCCAATATGCTTGATATCAAGCATCAGGTTGAAGCAGAAGCACTCTTGTCACTCATCTTTTTCTAAGTAATAGAGGCAAAACTTCTTGCAGGTAATGAACTTGGAAGGCCAAAAAAAAACCCAAACAAACAAAATCTCAGTTCTCTTTTGGAGGTCTTATGATCTATTACACTTTCCTATTTAAAGCTTTAAAAAAAATTCCCACTTTAAATAAAGAAGAGTTGTTAGAGCTTTTTGGTATCAAAAAGAAAGCTTGAAATAGCCTGTTGCAAGAGAAATGTTTGGCTTTTTTGTAATTAAAAAGTTAAGCCTAAAAAAAAAACCCCAACTCCAGAACTCTAATCCTTTAATTACTAAAAGTTATACACTAGATGATTACTTTTGAATTTCTGATGAAGTTTCTTGCCCCTTGTTGTCCTGTTCTAATTGTTCCTACCCCTGGTCATGGAAAGAAGAGTGATGTGGGTATGGGAGTGCCTGGCTGTAGTCCTGGCTCTATCAGTAACCATCTATATGATAATGGAGTTGCCAGTGTACTCCCCAAACCTATAGCTTCCTTCTAAATAAAACAATAATGCTGGTGATAAAATTGGCAGGATTGAGCTTTTCTTTTAAGCAGAAAGAACAAAGTTTATTTGAAAGCAAAAGTAGTGAAACTTTCTGAAAAGAGAGGCTCCAAAAATGAGTGGGATAAAGTATTTTTGGAGGGTGGTTAATAAAGTACAGGGTTCCTCCTTTGCTACCTTTCTGGGGCTTTGAACAAATTTTGCAATGGTTTGTGCATACACTGCCTGCCTCTTTTCATTTATGAGCAGGCACTGGGGGCATTAAAGAAAGAAGAGACTTCTGACCAGGAGCCCAAAGCACTGTGGAATCAAAAAGCACCATAATTGGTGACATGTAATAGCTACTACTTAAAAAAAATCCTGGTTTACTATTTCTTTCTCTTATTCCCCCTTCTCAGATGGAAACCATAATTGTTGATAGGAAACAGGCTAGGATTGCTTTGGGATATTTCCTGCCTCTGAGAAGGCAGAGAAGGATTTGACAGTGTAGGATGCTCTGGGTAAGACTTTTAGGTGGGTGGGACATGGTTTGTGCTTGGTTCCAGTGGGTCACAATAAAACTCTGGAGAACAGTGTATATGAACTTCCTCTTTTTATGGCCTTTGTAGCTTGATAGACTCTAGTTGAGCTCTTTTCAGTGTATTATCTCAGTTAATTCTTACAAGCAGTCTAGAAAGGAGCTTTAACTAGGATTCTTCTTTTGCAGGCAATAAAATGGAGTCAGGTTGCCATTTAAAACCACAGGCCTAAACCATACAGCATGCAAGGAGTTAAAGTAGTAGGGAAGAAATACATGTAACTAGCAAGAGGTCAAACCAGGCTGAGAACAGTCTCCTACATTCAATCTAGGATTTTACTAATTTGCCTTGCCAACATTATTAGCTGGCCAGTATCAGCTACTCTACAATTATGACTGCCTTTTCATTTTTCTTTCAAGCAAATGCCTATCTAAACTATTCCATCTTTTTTTTTTTTTGCCAGTTCTGGGCTTTAACTCAGGGCCTGAGCACTGTCCTTGGACTTTATCAAGGCCAGAGCTCTACTACTTGAGCCTCACCACCTCTTCCAGCTTTTTTTCTATGTATGTGATATTGAGAAATCCAACCTGGGTCTTTGTGTGTGGTAGGCAAGTACTCTACCACTAGGCCCAACTCCCGGCCCCAGTTTCATCTTTTTTTTTAAATATATTTTTAGATGGTATTTTTAATGTTTTGAGGACCATTTTATATACTCACAGTTATGGTAAAAAAAAATTTTTTTTGTTGGTCATGGGGCTTGAACTCTGAGCCTGGGCGCTGTCCCCAAGCTCTTCAGCTCAAGGTTTCTGCTCTAGCTCTTGGAGCCACAGTGCCACTTCCAGTTTTCTATTGGTTCATTGGAGATAAGAGTCTCATGGACTTGAGTGCCCAGGCGGGCTTTGAACCATAATCCTCAGATCTCAGTCACCTGAGTGGCTAGGATTACAGGCATGAGTCGCTGGGGCCCAACAAAATTATCCATTTTTGTTTAAAATACTCTTGATGTAATTCTAACACATTTCTTTAAGTATGCCTATTTATAATTGTGATAATTTGTCCCATATGTGAAAATAAACTATCTTACATCTTGTCTTTCCTAGGATAAATAGTCTCAACATATTCCTCTCATGTCCTTACAAATCTGATGTTTTGTAATTTTCCTCATTTCTCTAATTTTCCTTTTATTTCTCTGAATCTATTCAGTTGAAACATGGGCATTTCCTTAGCCAGCACATTTCCAAATGCCACTATGTCAGATACTGTCTTAGATGCTAGAAATATCAAAATTCCCTCCATAAATATACAGAGTAGGAACTGAGATAGAGAAGTAATTGCCATCATATTAAAAATGATGGTTTTATGTTATCTTTTTCTATTTTATCTAAGTAGCAAAATGAAGTACTTCACTCCTAAACATTAAGAGGATGAGTCTTACATGAAAGGATCCTGGAGGTGAGGCCTAATGGGTGAATAGGCAGAAGATGAAGAAAAGAATTCCAAATAGACAAGACATCACATACAAACACAATATGGTTGGGAAAGAATTAGAGTCCTGCAACACTGAACACACTTGATGACTGGAATGAGCTTTTAGAAATGCATTCTTAGGTGATTTCATTGTTCTAAGAACATTATAAAGCACATTTACACCACCTGAATTGGCTGTGATGTCAATTGGCAATATAATTTCATGGGTCCACTGTTGTATATGTATATCAGTGCCAAAATACCATTAAGCTGTGCATAAATATAATTAGAAATGGTTGCATTAAAATTCAGATCAAGAATGTGGAGACATGCATGTGAAGAGGTTGGTGGTTTTCATGTAATGAATACATGTTTATTAAAGGATTTAAAACTTGATTCATAACATTTTGGAATAGTGGTGAAGGATTTTAACATAAGGGAAGGACTGGACAGGATAGCCATTTCCCAATATTCTTCTGGTTAAAAAAGGTCAAGGATACACTAAAAATAATGTAGAGTTAAAGGAAGGAAGATGGCGCCGAGACAATAGGGACGCTGCTTAGCTTTCTCTGACAAAAAGAGAGAACCAGGGAGTCCCACGAGCCAACTTTCTAAAGAAATCCATGACAACAAACTCAAAAAGCAACGGAGAAGGACTCAAACCGGAAAAGAAATCCAGATAAAGCTCACATCCAACTTTCTCAAAGAATTCAGAACGCGAGGACCCCTCCCCCACCTCTCGCCCAAAGCCACGGAAAGCCGCGCCAGACCAAGCTGCGAAAAGCGGCATGAGCCGGCGCCGGCTCCACGCGGGGAAAGCGGGGGCGGGCACGGGCTCTAACCCACGAAAAGTGGCGGCAGTGGAGGGCACCAGGCTGGGAACCAACGGCTGCAGAAACCAGCACAGAACCGGGCCAGCGAACGGCGGAAGCAGCGGAACCCAGACGCGGAACCAGACAGCAAGCAGTGGAACCCAGACACAGAACACAGGTGGCAGAGGAGACCCGAGGGGAGTGAAAGACTCCCCACCACCGTGGAGCACCCGCAGACGGACGCAGAGGCGTGAGTAATACAGCGCGTCCCCAAACACATCGGGAAAGCGGAGCAGGTGCCAAGCAATAGAACTTAACTCAGACCCCAACACCTCGCCCCGAGAAAGACTGGCGGGAGCAGGGGGGCAAGGAATTTAGAATCCTGTCCCTCCCCTCAACAGCCCCCTCCCTCAGGCCATTGACTGGAGATTGACAGGCGGGCTACCCATAAGACCCAGCACCCCATCAAGGGAGGCGGGCTGTCCCAACTCCCACCCGCCCAACAGGCTCAACCCCCAGCCCTCTGACTGGAGACTGACAAGCGGGCGGACCCTAAGACTCAGCACCCCACCAGGGGAGGCGGAGCTATCCCAGCTCCCACCCGCCCACCAGGCTCCTCACCCAGGCCACTGGATCTGGAGAGTGGAGGGCTTTGAGACCCTGCCTTACATAAGTGGGTAGGGGGTGCGAGTAAATAGGAGCCAGCATCTGCCCCCCCTCAATTCTCGAGCGGGGCATTCTCCAGCGGGAAACCCTGAGCAAGACACCACCGAGGGCCCCCCCCCCACAGTTACAGACTCTGACAAAGCAGTGGAAACACAGCAGGGATCTGAAGGGCCGACCAGCAGCCAAGCTCCCCTTCTGAGAACCAAAAAGGCGCAGCTCTGCCCTTGGAGCCCATGCCCCCAGCTGGGCCCCCCCCTGGGAACAGAGGGGCCTCCTGCTGGTCCTGCTGAGAGGTCCTGAAACTCTCAATCCCCAGACCCTTGGCTTGGGGCCGCCCCTGGAAGCAGCACAGGAAAACGTCCGCCAACCACGCTCAGACAGAAGCTCGCAGATCCATCCCATGGTCCACAGTGAGGCCACTGGTGGGCTAAGAGCTAGTCGCGCAGCAACACATAAGTTTTCTTCTAATACTTTCCAAATACTCTACCTACTTACCCCCTGACCTCTCTCATTCTATTTTTCTATCTCTGGACCTCTGCTCCTATTTCAACCCTTATACTGCATGGATCTACACTTGATGGCTGTTGAGCAACATTGTATATCTAGGTGTTTAATTATCCTCTAGGCTCAGAGGGACTTAAAGACAATAGAGATTGGATTGAGAGGCTTATTGTTTTGAATATAAATTGCTTATCAGTGAAAAATTAGACTAGTCGGTAACTGCACAAAAAGAAAGAGTGATAACACCAATCAAAACTCCTGAACATCTACAGTCTGCCAGCTACAGAGGTCTAGGTTGGTTATATCTGAAAAACTATAATCGTGTTTAGTATTAATCTTGCTCCCATTTTCAAATGGGCAGAACAAGAAACTCAAGAAAAATGTCAAATCAAGAAACAACACCTCCCACCTCCCCCACCCAATGTAAACAGCCAATGGAACAGTCACTGGCAAGCCTAGAGGAGAGTCTTCCAAGTGCTGTACAAATGCAATTGATAAACATTATTAATGAAAAATGTGAAAATATAAAGAAAGAGATAAGGGAGGAAGCCATAGCTGAACAAGAGGAAACCATAAACAAGGTGATAAGTGAAAAAGAAGGAGCCATAAAGGAAGCCATACTAAAGGCTGTTCAAAGAAAGATGGATGAATTCATAGAATCCACAAATAAAAGGGTGACCGAACTCCAGCAAATGTTCAAAGAAAATAAAGCTACTGAGCTAACCACTCAAATGGAAATCAAGGAGCTAAAGAAATCCATACATGATCTAAAAGAAGAGATGAAAGGCATCAAAAATGAGCAATTAGTAGCAAGGGAGATGAAAAATAAAGTAGATAGCTTTGATAGCAGGTTAGACAATGCAGAGGAGAGAATTTCCGGGGCTGAAGATAATTTAGTTATTATAGAGAAAGAACAGAAAATGAGTCAATCCAAATCTAGGAAAAATGAGAGAGTGCTTCAGGAGGTCCAAGATACAATTAGGAAGCCTAATTTAAGGCTAATTGGTATTGAGGAGGGTCTGGAGAAAGAGGTCAATGGTATTGGAAATATACTTCAGGGAATCATCTCAGAGAATTTCCCAAATATCCAGAAGGGCAGACCCATCCAGATACAAGAAGCTTTTAGAACCCCAAACAGACCTGACCAGAAAAGAACATCTCACCGCCACATCGTAATCCGAACTGGATCAGTAGAAACCAAAAAAAGGATCCTAAAGGCAGCAAGGGAAAAGGGTTCAGTAACCTATAAAGGAAAACCAATCAGAATCACCCCAGATTACTCAGCAGAGACCATGCAAGCAAGAAGTGACTGGAAGCATATATGTCATGCCCTTAAGTCAAACAACTACCAACCAAGAATACTGTACCCAGCTAAGCTCTCATTCATAACTGAGGGAACAATAAAAACATTCCATTCCAGGGAAAAGCTGCAACAATATGTCGCAACAAAACCAACACTACAGAGAATTCTGCAAGATGTTCTATACATAGAAAACCAAAATAAAGGCAATATAGGGAAAGAAATGGCACCTAAACAGCATACCACCTAAGGACCACAAGAACTGTCAAGACACAGGCCCAAATAAAAGCTTTTAAAAATGGTAGGACCTAATAAATATCTCTCAATCCTAACTCTCAATATCAATGGACTCAACTCTCCAATTAAACAGCATAGGCTGTCTAGTTGGATCAAAAAGCAGGAGCCATCGTTCTGCTGTCTTCAAGAGACACATCTTACCCAAAAAAACAAGCATCTTTTGAAAGTGAGAGGTTGGAATAAACTCTATCAAGCTAACGGCGCAATAAACAGGCTGGAGTTGCCATCCTCATATCAGATAAAATAGACTTCAAACCAAAATTAGTAAGAAAAGACAAAGAAGGTTACTACATACTACCAAAGGGATCTTTCCTCCAGAAGACATAACGATCCTAAATATTTACACACCCAATCCCGGAGCTCCAAACTTCATCAAGCAAACTTTACTTACACTGAAACCATACATAGATCGAAATACAGTAATTGTCGGTGACTTTAACACACCACTCTCACCTATGGACAGATCAACAAGGCAAAAACTCAACAGAGAAACCTTAGAACTGAACAGCTATATAGACCAACTAGATCTAACAGACATCTGCAGAATATTCCACCCAGCAACAACACAATATACGTTTTTCTCAGCAGCACATGGAACATTTTCCGAAATAGATCACATCTTAGGCCATAAAACAAACTTGGACAGATTCAGAAACACAGAAATTATTCCATGCACACTCTCAGACCACAAAGGCATCAAACTTGAACTGAACACACACCTCCACCAACGAAAACCCTGTAACTCATAGAGACTGAAAAACACATTGTTGAACCACCAATGGGTCATTGAAGAGATCAGAACAGAAATCCAACAGTTTATGAAATTTAACAGTAAGGAGGACACAAAATACCAACTCCTTTGGGACACAGCAAAGGCAGTACTCAGAGGAAAATTTATAGCGCTGAGTGCCTACAACAACAAGTTGGAAAAATTGCAAACCAACAAGTTAATGTCCCACCTTAAGCTCCTGGAAAAAAGAGCAACAAACCAACCCTAATCCCAGTAGAAGAAAGCAAATAATTAAAATCAAAGCAGAATTAAATGATTTGGAATCCAAAAAAACTATAGAAAGAATCAACAAAACAAGGAGTGGGTTCTTTGAAAGAATTAACAAAATTGACAAGCCCTTAGCAAATCTTACCAAAAAAAGAAGAGAGCATATCGAAATAAACAAAATCCCAGATGAAAATGGTAATATCATGACAGAAATTACCAAGATCCAGAATATCATGAGGGAATACTTCTCAAACCTTTATGCCAACAAATTTGAGAACCTAGATGAAATGGATGAATTCCTAGCCAATATTAACATACCCACACTGAACCAAGAAGAACTAAGCCAACTCAACAGGCCTATTTCAAGCTCTGAAATAGAAATGGCAATTAGAGAACTTCCACCTAAGAAAAGCCCAGGGCCAGATGGATTCACAGCTGAATTCTATAAGGTCTTCAAAGCAGAGCTCACACCAATACTCCTCAAGCTCTTCAACGAAATTGAAAATGAAGGTTCCTTACCAAACTCATTCTATGAAGCCAGTATAACCCTCATCCCCAAACCAGACAGAGATTCATCAAAGAAAGAGAACTATAGACCTATATCTTTGATGAACATCGATGCAAAACTTCTCAACAAAATACTGGCCAACCGCCTACAACAACTCATCAAAAAAATTATACACTATGATCAAACTGGATTCATCACAGGGAGGCAAAGCTGGTTCAACATACGCAAATCAATTAATATAATTCAACACATCAACAGGAGCAAAGACAAAAATCACATGATTGTCTCAATAGACGCGGAAAAGGCATTTGACAAGATCCAACACCCCTTCATGTTAAAAGCTCTGGAGAAACTAGGAATCCATGGAACATTCCTTAATGTAATAAAGGCTGTGTATGAGAAACCTACTGCTAGTATTACACTTAATGGTGAAAATCTAAAGCCATTCCCTCTAAAATCAGGAACGAGACAAGGATGCCCACTCTCTCCACTACTCTTTAACATAGTACTAGAATTCCTAGCCAGTGCAATAAGGCAAGAAGCAAGCATAAAGGGGATCCAAGTAGGGAAAGAGGAAATAAAACTATCCCTCTTTGCAGATGACATGATTCTGTATTTAAAGAATCCTATAGACTCTACTCCCAAGCTCCTTGAGCTGATCCAAAGCTTTGGAAGAGTAGCAGGCTATAAAATCAACCCTCAAAAATCAACTGCCTTCCTTTATGCCAACAGTGAGAGGAACGAGGCAATAATCAGGAAAGAAACTCCTTTCACAATAGCCTCAAAGAAAATAAAGTACCTAGGAATTAGCTTAACTAAGAATGTAAAGGACCTTTTTGACGAAAACTTCAAAACCCTAAAAAAGGAAATTAAAGTAGAACTAAGGAAATGGAAAAACCTCGCATGCTCCTGGATTGGAAGAATAAACATTGTGAAAATGACAATCTTGCCAAGAGCTATCTACAAATTCAATGCAATACCCATCAACATCCCAATGTCATTCTTTAAAGAAATAGAAGAGGCAATCCAAAATTTCATATGGAATAATAAAAGACCCCGTATAGCAAAAACACTTCTTAGCAGAAAGAACAGCACTGGAGGAATTTCAATTCCAAACTTTAGACTCTATTACAGAGCTATAATCCTCAAAACAGCTTGGTACTGGCACAGGAACAGGCCTGAAGACCAATGGAATAGAACTGAGGACCCAGATATTAAACCACAGACCTATGGCCACCTAATCTTTGACAAGGGAGCCAAAAAAATAGAATGGAAGAAAGACAGCCTCTTCAACAAGTTGTGCTGGCAGAACTGGTTAAGCACCTGCAGAAAACTAAAGCTGGATCCTTCTTTGTCACCTTGCACTAGAATTAACTCCAAATGGATCAAAGACCTGGAGGTAAAAGCTGACACACTGAAAACTCTACAGGAAGGAATAGGAGATACACTAGGCCTCCTTGGCACAGGTCGAAACTCTCTTAATAAGGACCAAGAATCACAACAAATCAGAGAAAGGCTGGATAAGTGGGACTGCATTAAACTGCAGAGCTTTTGTATGGCAAAGGACATAGCTAGTAAACTAATCAGGAAGCCTACAGAGTGGGAGAAGATCTTCACCAACCAAACAACGGACAAAGGCCTCATATCTAAAATATATCAACAACTCAAAAAATTGAATCACTCCAAAACTAACCTCCAAAGTAACAACCATCCCATTAAAAAATGGGCCAAAGACTTAAAGAGAGTCTTCTCTGAAGAAGAAACAAAAATGGCCTATAGACACATGAAGAAATGCTCAACATCTCTGGTCATAAAAGAAATGCAAATCAAAACAACTCTAAGATTCCACCTCACTCCAGCTAGAATGGGCAGGATCAGGAAAACGAATGACAACAGATGCTGGAGGGGATGTGGCCAGGAGGGATCACTACTACACTGTTGGTGGGAGTGCAAACTCGTCCAACCACTATGGAAAGCAGTGTGGCAGTGCCTCAAAAGGCTAAACATAGAACTCCCCTATGACCCAGCAATTCCACTACTCGGCATTTACCCAACCATCCAGAAACAAGGACATACTAAACCCACTAGCACAACAATGTTCATTGCAGCACTATTCACCATAGCAAAGATATGGAACCAACTTAGATGTCCCTCAGTTGATGAGTGGATCAACAAGTTGTATTTGTACACAATCGAATTCTATGCTGCTGTCAGAAAGAATGACATCCCCCCATTTGTTAGGAAATGGAAAGACTTAGAAAAAATCATATTAAGTGAAGTAAGCCAGACTCAAAGGAACTTAGGCTCAATGGTTTCCCTCATTCGTCATAATCAGTAGAAACCTTGGGCTCTACTAGCAGAGATTTGCAATAGAGCAAAATCTTGATACATAAGGACATATAATGTGAAGCTAATTAAAAGGACCTCCAGGATAGTGAAACAAAAGCCATATAATGAATGATTGTTGTCCTTAATGTACTATGTTGTCTCTCATCTCCTTTGCTATCCCTTGTTATCTCATGTTGGTATAGTATCTCACTTTGTTATCTAATATATTGAATTTATTTGTATTTGGATATTTGAAATTTGATAGGGAAGGGGGGAAAACCAAGATGGGTGGGGGTGTGGGGGGGAGGGAAACGGGTACCAAGACATGTGAAAGGGTATCAATGTATGTGAATTAATGCACCTTCTATCTGGCAAACATCTTGTAACCCTTTTACTAATTACAATAAAAAATAAAAAAAATGTAGAGTTAAATGTTTCACTTTTATATTAAGAGCCCTATTAATATATGCTTCTGATATCAGCAAGAAAATTTCATGAAAAAAAATTCTATCAGAAATAATTAGTTTTAAGCCAGCCACTATTGGCTCATATCCACAACTCTAGCTACTCAAGAGGTTGAGATTTGAAGGACCTGAAGTTCAAAAGTAACCTAGGGAGAAAAATCTGTTGAACTCCATTTCCAAAGTAATTAGAAAAAAATCAGGCTGGAGGTGTGACTAAAGTGATAGAGCACCAGCTGAGAAGGCAAATCTGAGCAAGTGTGAGGTGCTAAGTTTATATTCCAGTCCTGAGGAAATAATAGGGAGATAATGTAATTATTTCTCATCATTAATACTTTTATCAGGACCATCAAGGTTTGATGAAGACAGTCATCTGGGATCATGGGACATGAAAGACCAGGTACTAATTTGACTGTGGGATTAGCTCCTCACAGAAGCTGAAATCACACTTGAGCTGAATACACTTAGTTCAGTCTCCAAGAGAGTCTTGTGTATGGGGACCTGAGCAGGAGTATACTCATGGCTGCCTTGATATCTATAGAGTTGTAAGACTTCTGCCACTGACTAGTGGGTTTTAGGGAACAGAGAAGCCTTTACAAAGAACTAGGCATGACTCAGAGCCTGGACATAAGTGCTTTATATAGGAAATAATTTAGTAAAAGGGCAGGAAATTATGAACTCATCTAGCAATAAGAGCAACCAACCTTTTTGGTTAGGGTTGTCAGAAAATTTTCAGAAATCATCAGATTCTACCTTGGACTTGCAGGACCAAACCCGCAAGCCTGTATTTAATGGAGATCTTATGTCGTCACATTTGCTTATACTTATCTCTGGAGTTGAGCTCACTGAGGTCTTCAATACCTGAAGCCAATTAGGGCTGCAAATGCTGTTTCTTAGTAGGAAAAGAATATGTATCGGTCAGGTCCTTCAGGGTGAATTAAACCCAATTAACCCTGATTTCAGTTTAATTGAACACCATTGAAGGAGGGATTATTTTTAGATAATTTAGACAATTTGGATAATTTAGATGAGGTTAACAGGATCTGTATAGAACACTGAAGTGCTCAAATCCTAGAAAGGGCAGAAAACAACTCCTTTCCTCGTACCTCAAGGATAAGGACCAGTGTTGCTGATTTCTGGTGAGAGCCATAGCCAAGGAAGTCTGGGGTTCGGGGTAAGGTGAGGGCAAGGTCCACAGGATGTGAGATCACAGACAGAAAAGTGTAGTCCCAAGCCATACCCACTTTACTGCCAATGTCTTCACGTGATTAACATGAGGGAATAGGGTGGGGAAGGGTGATGCTGTTATTGAAAAGAGTCACTGCCTCAAGTCCAGCAGAGCAGGGTGGGATGGACAATTGATTTGAAAAGAAAATCACAAAATAACCAGCACGGTAGAAATGCATAGTACAAATGACTAATTTGTTCTTTAACTTGTTCCAGTATGGTTTTCTTGTCTTACTCTATGGCTCAGTTCTTGTCAAGGTGCATTACACACTTTAGTTGCTAAACCCTAGCCTAAGTATGTTTGAATTTGAGGCATTTCCTTTTTGTCTTTACATCCCTGACATCACTAGTTTCATTGGGCTGCAAGTTGTTGTGATTTTTATTTTTTTGCCAGTCCTTAGGCTTGAACTCAGGCCTGAGCATTATCCTTGGACTTTCTCAAGGCTAGAGCTCTACCATTTGAGCCACAGTACCATTTCCAGCTTTTTCTTTGTATGTGGTACTGAGGAATCAAAACCTGGTCTTCATGCATTCTAGGCAAGCACTCTACCAGTAGGCCAAACTCCCGGCCCCAGGTTGTTGTGACTTTGACGTAGTGATATCTACTTGATATTCTTAGATATTCTTAGGAGAGGAACACAGAGGCACAATGCCTGTGTAGATTTCATCATATAAAACAATATTCATTAAAATAAACTCCAGGAAATAGAAACAAGACGCCTTGTTCTTTGCATGCTGCTTTTCTTTTCTTTTCTTTTTGTGTTATTGATTCATTTATCTGTCTTTGGGAGGGTAAGGAGTGGCATAGAAATGGAGTTAAAAAGGGTGAACAAATACAGCAGTGGTACTCACTAGACACCAGGTTGAAAATGGACTATGTAACTTGTGGATGGGGATAGGAGAGAAAAACTGGGAGAGAATGAGGGAAAGAGGGAAATTGTCTGAAAAGAAATGTGCTCATTACCTGACATATAGCTGTAATCCCTCTACATCTCACCATAATAATAATAAAAATGACCACTTGTTTTTAAAGACTTAGTTGTTTGGATTGTGACTCTCATTCATTTGATTCTAAGTGCTCATTGACAATTGAACCTTTCCTTACTAGGGTTACCTTTGGACTTGTCTTGTTTAGTTAGTTGAGCTTTGCTTAGCTTTCTGTGTTTTTGGATACACAGGCATAAAGGTCTGCTAGCTCCCAACAGCATTTAACTCACAATAAATCATGTGCCAAAGCGACATATTTCAGAGGGGCGTATTCTGACACCCCTCCATCTGTAACAAATTTCACAATTCCTGACCACTTTATGTTGCTAAAGGGAAAGTTGGTTTCTAAGTTCTCTACGATCATCAAGCCACTGAAATGACCCAATCATGGATCACCTCCATTATTCTTATTATGAGAATAAAATAAACCTTAGTTTATTAAAGTCATTATTGATTATGTTTTTTGAAACTTAAACCGGCATTGTTATGTAATTCACTCAGATATTGCTGGAGGAGGGAGTAGATAAAGGTAAGTTCCCTCAACTTTCAACTTTCTACCTAAATCACAGAAACTTGAGATGCACAACAATAGTTATTAACACTTAGACCCTAGAAGAATCACACACAAAGAAAGTGCAATATCTGATCAGATGGATGTCTGATGGATTCACCTATATCATACTTTAAAAACTAATGCATGTCTGGCTCTGGTGACTCATGCCTGTAATCCTAGGAACTCAGGAGGTGGAGATCTGAGGATTGTGTTCAAAGGCAGACTAGGCAGAAAAGTCCATGAGATTCTTATCTCCAGTTAATCACCAGAAAACCAGTAGTATAGCTGTGCTTCAAATTTGTAGAGTGCTAGCTTTGGGCAAAAATTGCTCAGGGGCAGCATCCAGACTCCAAGTTCAAGACCTGAAATCTACAATAAATATGCAAATAAGATTCTCACACTTTTTTCCTAGAAGAGGAAATGCCTGGCATATCTAGATTAAGCTGGCAAAATGAACAAGAAAATTTAAGTGTTGTGGTTTTCAAAATTCCGTCAAGTTAATTAGTCTTATTAAGAAAGAAAATGTTCACTGATGCAGACATTCATGTTTTCGTAATTAAATGACAGTCCCTTCCCCAATAACTCTTACTTGTTTGGAGTGGGGGAGCTCAGAACAAGGGGAAGCAAAAGGAGGATGGGAAAATTAGAGGAAGTGCTGGAACTGCCTGTTATTTCCTGCACTATCAGCAGGAGAGGAGACAATGGGTGGGAGTGAACCAACGTCCCAATAAGTTAAACATGAAAGGCGGGGAAACAATGAATACCCCACCCAGACCAATATCTGAATAGGAAAGGATCACACAAGAGATTGGAGATATTAAATAAGAACTTGAACAATAAAGCCCAAGCCTTTAAATTACCCTGGAAGTTGGCAAGACTTTAAAAGAATATTTTCATCTTTCAAATGCCACCTGGAAACAATTTGAATTTCTGTATTTTCATCTGCAGAATAAAAGGATAGTCCTACACAGATTCTAAGATTCTCTCCACTCAAATCTTGCAGTTCTGTCATATGTCTTCCCCAGAGGATTTTGGCCATTGTCTTTTCGAGTTAAGCTATAGTACACCCTCCAGCCTATATCTAGTCAGAGAAAGAAAGCCTAAGAGTTGGGAATGCTAGTCTCTTATTATCTTCCAGAAGAATAACTAGAACTGTTACCTGTAGCATGATTGCTGACATACATAAATCAACAGGTCAAGTAATTCATTCTGTGATCTTCTTAAAAACATGGTCAGTAAATCAGTCACTGTGGTTGCATTTGGAATACAAAGAGAGATGAGACCAAAGCATCATCCTTCAAGTTATTCTCAATCTGAGCCACACCAACAATTGATCCAAAATCCATCCCAAATGTTACTGAATAAAGGAATTAGTTATTGTTATTGGAATAACTATCAGGAGAGACAGAGCGTTCCCTACTGCTACTTCCTCTAAATGTCATCCTACCATTCTTACCATTTCTCTTGACACCCAAGATCCTGGTGGCCAATGTGGATGAATCTCAGAATGGAGAATGATAGCCATTTCAATGGCTCCCTTTCTCAAGTACCACTGAACAGTAATACATGTTCAGGTATTTCTTTGTTGAAGAGTTTAAGAAATTTTCCCAAATGAGGTGGAATACAGAGATGACAGCAATGAACAGACCCAATCACTGTGTCCTGCTCTCTTCATTCTCTTGGGCTCTCAGGAGGATGCAGCACTTTGTCTAGTTTATCCAAAGGAAGAACTGCCCTGCATGGAAATGGTTCGTTTTCTTCCTGGCTCCACTTCTTATTGTTGTCCTTCCTTTTTATGTTTCATTCTGAATGAGCATCCTAGTGTCACCTCTGTCTCCAAATAGCCAATGCCCTCTGGAAAATGATTATTAGTACTATCATAATGTCTGCTTACTGCAATTTTTTTCCAGCCCTTGGATTTGAATCTAGAGCCTGGGCACTGACTTTAGGCTTTCTAAAGGTTAGTGGTCTACCACTTGAGCCACAGCACCACTTTCAGCTTTGTGTATGTAGCACCGAGGAATCAAAATCAGGGTTTTGTGCATGCAAAGCAAACCCTCTACCATTAGAACACACTTCCCGTCTGCTTTCTGCAAATTTTCCATCCTCAGGCACCCACTAAAAACCAGTTGCTTCCTGCTAGAAAGTTTTCTTCTGGTATGCAAAATGGAGAGAAAGTTTGCTAGCTCTACTTAAGGGGCTAGTGGATAATATTTAATCCTTAAATGGAAGGTAGGAGTTGGAAGGAGAAATACTGGCATTTTCCCTGTACATTTTATCAACTCTTATTCAAAAAATAACAGCATCTTTTAAAAAACAGCATCAATAATCTCCACAAAAAGTTATTGTAAGTGGATCATTTCCTTTGTACTGACAATACAAGTTCTTCCTGATATCTTTACTTCAAGAATTAATTTTTGGTTAATGTTTGCTTGTCAGTTATGGTGCTTGAACTTAGAGCCTGGGTACTGTCCCTGCACTGTTTTGCTCAAGACTAGCACTCTACTGCTTTGACCCACAGTTCCATTTCTGTTTTTTTTTTTTTTTTTGAGTAGTTAAGTGGACAGAAGAATCTCACTGATACTTTGCTGCCCTGGTTTACTTTGAACCTCAATCTTCAGATCTCAGCCTTTTGAGTAGCTAGGATTATAGCTGTGAAGTACCAGTGCCTGGCAAGAATTCGTTTTTAAATTTAAGCACCTCTGGACAAATGAGAGAAAAATAACATCTTTCTCTTTTTGTGAAACAGAGGAAAACTTTGAGACAATGTGAAATTTGACCTCATTTCTAAAAGAAGTTCACCATGTCCCAAAATAGTAAAAGTTCAATGTCTGGTCATATTCCAGGCAAGGAGACAATATAAACAAGGCACAAAATGTGAATCTATTTGGAATAGTGAGAATATGCTTTAAGCTAGTCATGCCAAAGAGATATTAAGACTTAGAAGGTAGTTTCCTCCCTATGAAAGGATTTCTGCAATTATGTGATTCTTTTTTCTAGTCCTTTTCCTTTTTTTATAATGTGAGTGCTGGGTCTTGAATTCAGGTGTAGCAATCTCTCCTTAGCTGTTTTGCTCGATATCGACATTCTATCATTTGGACTATCTTGCTTTTTGCCAAATTGGAGGTTAGAGTCCCTCCGATGGATTTGTTTGTCTGGGCTAATTTAAACCACAGTCCTCAGATCTCAGACTCCTGAATAGCTAGAATTATAGGAATGAATCCAGCAGTATAGAAATCTTGAGAAAAAGTAATGGTAGGAGTGAAAGTGCTCCCAGATATTTTTCTAAACATCCTTCCATTGTTAAATGAAGCCATTGACAGGGTAACAGATGCAGAGACAGGAAGGAAAGAACAAAGACATGTGGGGTATTATATGTCCCAAATGAATAACAAAAAATCCAATCCCATCTGTCATCTCATAAGTCCTGTTAGAACTTATTAGTCTCACAAAACCACATTTAAGGATCTTGTTTTTGTGTCTGTCTTGGGACTTGAACTCAGGGTGTGGACACTGTTCCTGAGCCTCTATATGCTCAAGGCTAGCAGTCTACCACTTGAGCCACAGTACCATTTCTGGCTTTTTCTGGATAGACAAGAACCTCACAGACTTTCTGCCTGAGCTGGCTTTGAGCTGCATTCTTCAAATCTCAGACTCCTAAGTAGTTAATGTTACAGGCGTGAGCCATAACGCCTGGATTGTTATTGGTCTTTTTTTTTTTAGTTATTAAGGGTCTGCTCTGTATTAAGCATAATATTATGAGCGATAAAGTAATCTGAAGTCAAATAGTATACAATGTAGTAGGATGAAAAATTTTAGAACTGAAACAGAAATAATATGTACATAGAGGATCAATGAAGCTTTTGGAAGATGGAACATAAAGGCTGGATAGGAGTATGACAAGAAAATATGTGAGTGGAAGTCAATCAGAAGAAGCTGCATAGGTGAGACAACTTAACTAAAGCTCAGATTTATTTAGAAAATGTTTCTGAGATGATGGAAATGTCCCATGTCTATGCTGTCTGATACAGCAGCCAGTAGGTACATGAGGCTCTTAAGCAATTGAATTATGGTTAGTGAAACTGAATAACTGAAAAATAATTGTATATTAATTTATTAACTAAAATTCAAATAGCTTCTGTGAAAATAAATGAAGACCACCTACAGAGAATGAGCAAATCCCACAAACGACTGAAGCATTCATTCACCTATTTGAATGTGTCCAGTGTGTCAGCTACAAGTTACAAAGTTCTGCTAATTGAGTGCCCAGAATACAGAAATCCATACTATGATATGCTCTATCATAGTAAATTAAAATCTTTGTTTTTTTGTGAGTTCATATAATGTTTTCAACAAATAAATGCTATTCAATGCATGTAGTGCATTAATTAGTAACTCAGAAATCTTTATTGGGAAAAATATAACCATGATGAGAGATACCCATGTCAGTTCCCTAAAAGCCTATCTCTTCCTAACTCTTTTTTTGGTTTCAATCAAGGTTTGATTGAAAAGACAAAAATGTAACTCAATTATTGTATATCCAGAAATTAAAAGCACCTATTTAGAGCAATTGGGATAGTCTCATAAGAAAATCTAAACAACCTAACATTCAAATGAAAGCTCCCCATCTTACTAATTCTATTACCCTATAAAAATGAATCATTTGGAGACTACGTAGTCCAATTTCACCAACATTGTTTTGCAAAATTATTTCCTTCAGCTTTCTCCAAAAACAGGCCAAAAATGGTTATTGGTATCACAAACACATACTTGAACAAAAGCAATTAAACTGATAACAGAGGCAGAATAATAAAATGGTCCATTTATCTTTGCTGCCTTTCTTCCTACCTGTCCACTATTTCAGAACGCAAAGCAGTCATATAAGCAGGATTAGTATGAAAGTATCATGACACATTTTTGGAGCAATTTTGAATATCTATAGGTGTTATGCATGGTAAGGTCTGAAGTTGAATTTGGCCTCAGGTGTTATAGCATTCTTGTTCTCAGCCCAAAGGAAAGGCATTAATTAACCATAGCTCTGATTCCCAAAGCCAATGTAGAACTCTCACTGCTATAGTAATTCAGGAAGCACTAGCTCTAACTGAACTCTTTCAAAATTCCAAAGGAGATTCTAAAAATGGATATCATTATGAGGGCAAAGACTTAGAGCTATCCAAAGTGGTAAATCCTCTCCCTGGGACTTGGGCCAGCCTGGCAAAAAGATCAATAGAGCATTCAGATAGATTTATTTCCAATAGACAAATACATCACATATGGAAAGTCACTTAATGCAATACTGAGCTTCCAGACTCCTCCACGTCATTCCACTGCACTTCTTGGAAGCAGGACAGGCCTTAAGGGAAGTCTTTGAAGCCCTTCTGTGCTCCACTCTCACCTTGGCAAGGCTCAGCTTTCACACACTTGAAATCTCATCTTATGAATAAATGCTATCCATTCCATAGGGAATGAGGTCAGCAGTTTCAGGAAGCAGCTTGCCCAGTGAGACCAAGAGAAATGGGTATTAAGTTCTTTTACATTTCAAAGGAACATTGGCTCTCTGAACAGATTTTTGGCCAGTAATGCAAACCAACTCTTGTTAATGCAGGCCAAAGAGGTTTCCGCAAAATATGCTACAGAGCATACAGGATCAGGAAGGTCAGAAGTCCAGAGCTGGGGGAGAGATGACCCTTTCTTGCCTAGAAAAGAACCATCATGAAAATAGCAACAAAAGGCAAGAGAAATAAAGATCTGCTTTTCCCTCCAGATCCTCATCAGCGAACACGACCCTGACTCATCTCTGCTGCAGGTGCTAACACAACCCTAGTCTGGGAAGCTCTGTTCTTAAGCTCTGTCCTTAATAAAGAACAGTGACTCTGCCTCAGTAGGACTACCTAGCCACACAATAACCATTCCACAGGGGAATCTTTACAGAGCTAAAGTGAAAACACATTAAGATCAGGAGCAGGTTTGGAGTTGTAAAAGGCAAAACAAAGCCTAGATACAATTAAGAAAGGCTAGTTGTTCATAAACAGAGAGCCCATCAGCCTTTACTTTCATTTCAGTCAGCATTTAAGGGAATTGGAGGGAAAATTAAGTTTTGCCAAGCAAGAGGGGCTAACATGGAGATGAAGGTAGGAATTTTAATAGAGAGGCCATCACCGAGTCATGTCTCCAGCACAAGAACTATCAGGAGTGATGAAATTGCTAATGGCTCTTCAGATACATCTAAACAGTCCTTTGTGGGCTCCAAGTGGGAAAAGAACAATTTGGGATCATTTTTAAAAACAATTATCTATTTGATACAGAGGGTTTTCTATGCCAATCATTTTGTGGACAAGACAGGTTACAGGGTGTGTTACAGAAATGGTTCTAAGGACAAGCTGACTGTCACAGAAAATATTTTTTCAAAGTCTAGTAAAGAAATGGAAGTAGGGACTATGAGAATATTCATGTGACACAGATATAAGCTAGGAAGAGCAGGTGCACTGGCAATTTTTTTTACTAGGATTCTACCATCTCAGTGGAACTTTCCTAGTCCAGAGGAAGAAACGACAGCATTCCCTTGGCCATGGCATTTTCTTAATCCTTTCTGTCCTGCTTAGCCAGCAACAGTTAATTCAATAGTCCCATCATTCAGAATTATGATCATCAAAGGGCAAATTATCCTTTCCTAGAGTTCTATTTGCAATAAGATGCTAAGACCTCTTGCGTACAAAAAGTTAGGAGGTTATATAGAACATACTTGTGCTGATATATGAGAAAGTCTCTCATGGAAGGGTGAATAACATTGGACAGTCTAATAGAGGAAGACAATGAATTAAATATATGAAATTACAGGATTGTTTTCAGATAAGCCCAGGGGCACTAAAAGACTTTTCTGTTAATAAGTTGTGTGCGCGTGTGTGTGTGTGTGTGTGTGTGTGTGTGTGTGTGTGTATGCATGTATTAAGGAGATAAGGCTTAAGGTTGAAATAAATGGAAGGAAAAGTAACCAAAACTAAGCATTTTAGATAATAATCTGTTTCTCCACAACTTGATGTGAGCTTTACAAAAATACATATTCTTGGCTCTTGTTTAGATTTCTGTAACATTAGGTGATGACCATTATCTCTTAACAATCAATTAACCTTTGACCATATTTCTAAGGAAATTATGCAGTCAACATTCTTATACAATATTTATCTTGAATACTTGGTAACGATCCATTTGATAAAATGCCTCCCACACATAAAAAATTGCAAACTTTCAGGGGAAAGAAGTATCTTGATAAAAGACCTATTATACTGAGAATAGGAAATAAATATTTAAATATTACTGTGTACCCAACATCCACATCTTTGAGACAAAGGACCCACAAAAACCTTATAAAAATTCACCCAGATTTAATATATAATTTGAATGACATGTGTGTACTTTCTTTGATATTTTCTGAAAGTAAAAGGGAATATTCATTTTTAAAGAACCTATTTTCTTTTTTTTAAAGGGAAAGTTTGAAAAAAGCAGCTTTGCATCTCCTTGTTTATTAGATTCATATCTGTACACAAATTGTCCTTGTTTAGAGTTTTGGTGTTTGGGATGATTGCTATTTTTTCTCGTCATTTTGCAATTTCATAATGTTCTGGTTGCCTTGGCAATGGAAGAGTAGGCTGAAACCTTTTAAAATGATAACTATCTCCATTCTGTGTTAGTCACTGGCTTTCATTCAGGTATATTCTATAGTTTCCATTTATGAATTTAAAATTCCTCTTCCCTTTGTCATCCTGATTTCCATTTTCTAAATACTTTTCAGACTGCTTGTATTTCTTACCTATTCCATTGAAATGAAAAATCAAGTCCATGGATTTTATAGGCAATGGAAAATAGACATTTGCATTTGTATTGTGATGGACTGGTAGTGTGTCTATGAGTTCTCCTGGCATGAAAATCCTGCAAGGATGACAGTTTGGGGTGCAAGACAATCCAGATCAGTGGAGCTAAAGAATATTTGGTGGGAGACCCTCAGTCATGTGTAGAGAAAGCTGCTAGCCTTGCAGTTAGCTTCTATGTGAGTCGTCACTCATATTGCTCTGGCAGGTGGTTGAGTCACTACTCCCTTTCCCATAGGTGGCTGTGAATGGAACTATATCTAGAATACAAGTGTGTAAGGCCTCTTAAGTATAGAGGGATGCTTGCTATTGACTTGAGACCCAGAAAGGGATTATCCAGAATGACCTGAGCCAATAACTCTTGGAGTCTCCTGATCCACATTCAAAACCCATAGAACTTGAGATGAAATTTCAGACCCTTCATGAAAATAAACTGGGGTAATTTTTCTCAGGCATTCTGACTCTAGGAGAGTAGAATTCTAAGGTTTCATAGACAGATGAGAGTGCATCATGGGTTTCTCCAATCTTATGACAAATTTGAAGGACATTCTCTTTGCGTTTCTTAAAGAGACACTCTAGAGATACTTTACATTCTCAAGAAAGTATGTGGGAACAAGAGCATGTGTCATGCTTTGCTTAAGACTGTCCTGGTTCAATTATTCATAATTCCCCATTTCATTCTCAAAAGTATCCCACTACAATTGATTATATTATAGGGTATCCCTACCTTTGACTTATGAAAAATAAGAACCACTTGTTGTCCTAACCTTTTACTACCACACAAGCAACATTATCCTATGTGTCAAGGCATTAAAATTCATAGAAAATAGGTTTATTTGAATAAGAAAGATTTTATTTTATTGAATAGAGATTTAAAAAACAAATGAACTTCTTTAGACTTCACCAGAAAGCAAAATCATTTTGCTTGGCAACAGCAAGTGGCCAAGTTAAAAGACATGTAGAACCATGGTCAGGCTTTCCTCTAAGTGCATTTATTTGCTGCAATTCTGAGATTCTACTTTTCCAAATCACTTGAGCTGTCTTTATATAAGGACATACTGTAACAGATCATAAACAGGTTTAATTCAAGTTAGCAAATACCAGTTAAGCTTTGACTAGACAGGCATTAGGCTAGATACATGTGAGATATAGATGATAAAAAGGAAAACAAACTTGAGAAAGAGGCAGGGTGTATGGTCCAATTCTATCATTACCTGAGTAGTACTATGAAACTGAATATATGTGTTTTAATGTATGAATGGTACTGGCACAGGAACAGGCCTGAAGACCAATGGAATAGAACTGAGGACCCAGATATTAAACCACAGACCTATGGCCACCTAATCTTTGACAAGAGAGCCAAAAAAATAGAATGGAAGAAAGACAGCCTCTTCAACAAGTTGTGCTGGCAGAACTGGTTAAGCACCTGCAGAAAACTAAAGCTGGATCCTTCTTTGTCACCTTGCACTAGAATTAACTCCAAATGGATCAAAGACCTTGAGGTAAAAGCTGACACACTGAAAACTTTACAGGAAGGAATAGGAGATACACTAGGCCTCCTTGGCACAGGTTGAAACTTTCTTAATAAGGACCAAGAATCACAACAAATCAGAGAAAGGCTGGATAAGTGGGACTGCATTAAACTGCAGAGCTTTTGTATGGCAAAGGACATAGCTAGTAAACTAATCAGGAAGCCTACAGAGTGGGAGAAGATCTTCACCAACCAAACAACGGACAAAGGCCTCATATCTAAAATATATCAACAACTCAAAAAATTGAATCACTCCAAAACTAACCCCCAAAGTAACAACCATCCCATTAAAAAATGGGCCAAAGACTTAAAGAGAGTCTTCTCTGAAGAAGAAACAAAAATGGCCTATAGACACATGAAGAAATGCTCAACATCTCTGGTCATAAAAGAAATGCAAATCAAAACAACTCTAAGATTCCACCTCACTCCAGTTAGAATGGGCAGGATCAGGAAAACGAATGACAACAGATGCTGGAGGGGATGTGGCCAGGAGGGATCACTACTACACTGTTGGTGGGAGTGCAAACTCGTTCAACCACTATGGAAAGCAGTATGGCAGTTCCTCAAAAGACTAAACATAGTGTTCCCCTATGACCCAGCAATTCCACTACTTGGCATTTACCCAACCATCCAGAAACAAGGACATACTAAACCCACTAGCACAACAATGTTCATTGCAGCACTATTCACCATAGCAAAGATATGGAACCAACCTAGATGTCCCTCAGTTGATGAGTGGACCAACAAGTTGTCATATTTGTACACAATGGAATTCTATGCTGCTGTCAGAAAGAATGACATTGCCCCATTTGTTAGGAAATGGAAAGACTTAGAAAAAATCATATTAAGTGAAGTAAGCCAGACTCAAAGGAACTTAGGCTCAATGGTTTCCCGCATTTGTCATAATCAGTAGAAACCTTGGGCTCTACTAGCAGAGATTTGCAATAGAGCAAAATCTTCATACATAAGGACATATAATGTGAAGCTAATTGAAAGGACCTCCAGGATATTGAAACAAAAGCCATATAATGAATGATTGTTGTCCTTAATGTACTATGTTGTCTCTCATCTCCTTTGCTGTCCCTTGGTTATCTCATATTGGTATAGTATCTCACTTTGTTATCTGATATATTGAATTTATTTGTATTTGGATATTTGAAATTTGATAGGGAAGGGGGGAAAACCAAGATGGGTGGGGGGTGTGGGGGGGAGGGAAATGGGTACCAAGACATGTGAAAGGGTATCAATGTATGTGAATTAATGCACCTTCTATCTGGCAAATATCATGTAACCCTTTTACTAATTACAATAAAAAAAATTTAAAAAATTAAAAAAAAGAAATTAAAAAAATGCAAGGAAAATGTGATAGAACAGTAGTAAAATAAAAAAAAGAAAGGAAGAAATTCAACAAGGGATGGTTTTAGGGTAAGATAGTATTTGAATTGGTCTTTTAAGGTAAATTATTGTCACAAATTATTGAGAATAAACTAATAGAAATAGTAAGGAATCTTCAGGTGTGTCCATTGTGACAAAGTATATGTTGCAGTACATTGTGCTGGACAAGAAAACCAGAAAGATGAATTTAAACAAGACTGTGATGGGCCTTAAAGGACTAAGGACTTTGAGTCATACTCACTCCGAAGCTAGGACCGAGCTTCAAAGATTTACATGTACAGGAGTATCCGGATGTATTTGAAAATTGATCCATACAGTAAATTAAAAGATAAATTATAAGGAAATATGAGAAGTGGAAAGACCAGTTAGAAATTCATGAAGTTAAAGGCTCTTCAAGGGTGAGAGTCTACATTTGAAAGGAAGCTCAGAGACTGAGAACACTGGATCAATTCAATTCTGTATTGGAAGACAGAGTGAAGGGCTTATTCTCTAGTGCACTTGGGAGAGTGACAGAGCAGCATTGACAAGGACACTCTGAATGCCTGAGGCAAATGTCGATGTTATTACCTAAAAGAAGAAAGAGTTTTACTCATTTGCATACGGTGCAAACTCAGGTGTACTGCTGAGGGTGAAAATTAGGGCTATGGTGGATGTAAGGGTTACCAAAAAGACACTCCCACATGATTCAAGGTAAGAGAGAGGGAAATAGTAAACCTCCAACCTTGCAAGATAAAGTTGGGCAAAGCAAGAGAGATTATGGCAAGAGGAGAGAGATTATATAGGGGGAGGGAGTGTGGCCATAGAAGAAGTGGAGGTGACCTCAGAGGACGGGGACCATCCACTGTCCCCATACCAGTTGCTTGGGCTCCAGGATGGGAACTGAGCAAGGAAAGGGGCCATTGCTCCAAGGCAGACTTAACAGTGGAGATAAAATAACAGGTGAAGTCACAGGAGGGAATAGTTGAAGAGGAGACTGAGAAGGGAGGAAAAGAGGAAATGATCTTAGAGCATACATTGCTCAAAAAATATTGTGTGTGTATGTGTGTATATTAAATACTTATTCTACTCTTTTACCTTTCTCTTAGTTGGTAAGAGTTATGCTGCTCATTTTATAGGAAAGAAATTAAAGTTAAACATTCCCTACTTTAGCAAATATGTAGTTAGTGAGCCATAAACTGGGCTCTGAGGATTCAAGGAGGAATAATTCTGTACCAGACTGCTTATATGACTTACATTCTCATGGGGTAAATAGTTGACAAATAAATAGTTTATCAGATGATTGCCATGTGACTGCTATGGAGGAAATAGGAAAGAAATAAATTATTTGAAGGAAACCATTTCAAATAAGGGCTGAGAGGTATAGAGGTGACACTGGCCTCGATTGAGACTTAAAAACTAAGAATGAAATGGAGAAAAATAATCAGAGATAGGAAGCAAACATAAAATACCAATGCAAAAGAAGATTTGATATATTTAAAGAATATGAAAAATCCAGCATGTTGTTTCCTAGTGACTGTATTAAAAGCGTGGGATGAAATGAAGTAGTGAAAGCAGCACATTACAAAACATTCAGCATCTGATGGAAGGAAAAGCCAAGGCAATGACCTTGAACAGAGAAAAGACAAATCCCTATTAATATTAAGTGAAGAAAGACTAGAGAAGACACAGGGTAGAAGATCAAGAAATAAGACAGAATGGCTGCCCCGTGCAAGGCAATAGCCTAGACATGAAACGAAAGCATGAATTTGAGGAAGAGAGTGAGTGCATTTCTTATGGAACATTGTTTCTCTCTCTCTCTCTCTCTCTCTCTCTCTCTCTCTCTCTCTCTCTCTCTCTCTATCTCTATCTCTATCTCTATCTCTATCTCTATCTCTATCTCTCTCTTGTCTTTTATCCTACTTTCTCTCCCCTCTCCCGCTGTAAAGTTCATTTCCAACATATTGTCCTGTGAGTATCATTGTGCATTGATTTGCCCTTTGTCCTTTCTTACGTATGTAACTGTAACCCCTCTGCACCTCTGTACATCACCTTGACAATAAAATTAAATTTTATAAAGTAAAATAAAATAAAAAGCTTGAGGAAGAGTAAAGATAAAACTCATAAGATGTGGTGTTGAAAGGGAGAGAAAGAATCATAGATAGTTCCAACACTAGAAGTATGGCTCAGTAATACAGACCATGTATGGTAGGCATGAAGCCCTGGGTTTAAGCACTAGTACCAATAATAGCATTATTATTATTATTATTATTATTATCATTATCATTATACTATTACTCCTACACTTGGGGCTTTGGACATCTAAATGAATAGAAAAACTATATCCAGGGAAAGAGAAGATGATAAGAAGCCACTTTAGCCAGGAGATTAACATGAAGATATGGATAATTAAGAAATATATTTATCAAACCAGGCACTAGTGGCTCACACCTGTAACCCTAGCTACTCAGGAGACTGAGATCTGAGGATTGCAGTTTAAAGCCAGCCTAGGTAGGAAAGTCTGTGAGACTTAGTGAGACAAAGAGATACAGAAAGACAGAGAGAGAGACAGAGACAGAGAGTCAAAGAAAATATGTTCATCAGAGACATTATTTTGAAATATTTAATTTATGAAAAATATTAATGAAGTAAAAGTGTCAAGTTAATAGTTGACTATTCTATTTTTAAACACATTGGAAAATAAGATAAAATAGAGAAGAAAATCTTATCAAGAGCTAAGAGAGTTCGAAGACTAGAGGTCACACTTGCTCTAGACTTTTCCCATAACCAGAGTGGGCCTTAGCAAATTTTTAAGGAGTCAGATAATACAATAATGGTCAAGAGCCAGCCCTCAGCTAAGGAGTAGAGGAAGTCACAAACTTGGTGGATTCAGTAGCCACAGTAGACTGTGCTTCATCATCTCTTCTTTGTATAGTTAAGTTACTACTAATCATCTCAGTGTAAGAATGGCTTCCAGGAACTCTATGACTTCTACCTTCCTTATACATTCCATGTAAGGTTGACAAACACAGGGCAGCTGGCAATTCATGCCCCACTTTTCTCAGGAAATATTTTAAGGCAACTTTTAAACTTTTTTGTTTAAACTATAAGAAGCCATCTGAAGCATACATAGTGTTTCTGATTTAACATTGAAACAAGTGAAGGCAATTATAAACTGCCATTGAATCACAATTCATACTTAGTCATAGGACAATACAACTATATCAAAACTGAAGACAAAGGACTTCAAGCTCATATAACTTGATTATAAAATATGTCAGGGCCAGGAGCTAGGCCTAGTGGTAGGGTGTTTGCCTCGCATGCACGAAGGCCCCGGTTCAATTACTTGGCACCACATCCATAGAAAAAAGCCAGAAATGGTGCTGAGACTCAAGTGATAGAGCTCTAGCCTTGAGAAAGTTCAAGGACAGTGCTCAGCCCCTGAGCTCATGCCCAAGACTGGCAAAAAAATAAATTATAATAATTAAAATATGTCAATGATTTGAGTACACATTTCTCAAAAGCAGATACATCATGAAGAAAATGGTCAATATCAACAACCACGTGAGAAATGCAAATCAAAATTACAATGAGATATTAGCTCACTTCACATAGAATGGCTATTAGTAAGAAAGAGGGCCTTACTGATTAAAACACCATATATATATATATATATATATATATATCCATATATAAAATACCATAGTGAAACTCTTTGGTGCAATTAATAAAAACTAAAATTAAATAAAATTACAATAACAAAACAAGCTATGTTCATTAATGAGGGGGAAAGGTGAGGGTAAACATGGTCAAAGCACTTTATTCACATGAATAAAAACAGAACAATAAAATCTGTTGAAATGGTTTTAGAAGGAAGAAGATTGGAGAAAAGCTGATAAGGTGTTCGTATTCAGAAATGTCATAATGAAACCTTTCCTTGTACAATTAATGTTTGCTCATTTTTAAACATCTTTAAAACAAGGGGAAAAAGAAAATGGTGTCATAGAGAAATCTCTCATGCACTATTTGGTGAAAATTGAAACCCATACTGTCATTTGAAAACCAGTGTGGGGGCGCTTGAAAGAGATGGAAACAGAATTATCATATGATTCAGCAACCTCAAAAAAGTAAAGATTAGAATGGTGTTTACCAGAGACTGAGAAGAGTGGAAGATGGGGAAATGATGTGAAAATGGTTAGTGGGCACAGGGCTGCAGCTGGAAAGGATGGAATAACTTCACTGTTCTGCAGGACAGTAGGAAGCAGTGACTAACAATAAAATCTTTCAAATTAGCTGGCAAGAAAAATTTTGAATATTAATAACACAAAAAATGATGCTGAATTTCCCTGATATGATCATTGATAATATGTGTATGTGTGTATATATATCACATTGTTCCCTATTATTACATACAATTACTAAAAGGCACAAATAGAAATGTATATCTTAAAAAGAACTAGAAGTACTGATTTAAAACCTTACTAAATACATAATCAGAATATGTGTCAAGCCCAGCTTCTTTCAACTGTCACAATTTCTGAAATTGTTGACTACTTCTGTCAGCTTCAAGTGTTCTGACTAGATACTGTTGTGCCCATTACAATCATTATAATTATCTTTAATTTGCTTTAACCTTAAGACATATAGTGACCTTCTGAGTTCCCTAAAATACAGTTCTGACAATTTAGAAAAGAAACCTGAACAAAAACAAAATGCTAACTCCAAAAAATTATTAATATTCCAATGAGCCATTTTAAGCATAATTTTAAAAGATATTTGTAACTGTAGTGTTTCAGTAAAATAATAGAATAGATTGCTATCTTTAAACTTATTTATTAAAGAATGGCAGAGGAAATTCTTAGAAAGATATTGATAGGCTGTAAAACAAAATCAATAAAGATGAGAGGGAAATCAATAGTAATTTTGACATCAAGATCATTACACAATGTATGCATGAACTGAGACATCAAATTGTACACCGGGAATGTACACAAGCATTATGTGTCAATAAAAAACACATTTTTTCGAAAAGAAATAGAAACAAATAATAATTTCAAGGTAAGAGAAAAAGGTACTGTTAAAATAGAAGTGAATAAATAGGCTCTGGATGGTTTGATGTTCCTATGAGTAACTGAGAGTGAATCTTTATTAGTACAATGAAAAGAAATTAAATCCCTTATTGATTTGGCTCAAAAAACTAATGAGGACTAAGATAACATAACTCTCATACTACTCCAATGCAATGGGTAAACTGATGACAAATGGTTAACCAAGAAGGTCATTATGATGTAATTCTGATTAAAACACAAAAACTTGACATGTACTATTTATGTATCTCAAATGTAAAAAAATCTTGACACAAGTCGAATATTTAAAAAATTATGTGTCATACTAAGTTCTAAGGCTGAAAGGATTATAGTTTGGATTTCCTTCGTAGCCTGTTCATTAAAGCAGATATCAGGAGACAGTGAAATATTTAGGAAGTGGAGCCTAGTGAGAGAAAGCGAGGTCAGAAAGGGCATGGCCTTGAAGGGGATATTAGAACCCTTGCCTTTCCTCTTTTTTCATTGCCCTACTGCCATGAGCTAACTAGTATCATCCACTCTCACTCCCCAGGTCAGTCTATGGTAGTAAGTTGAGTGCCACTATATTCCAAAACAATGGCCTAAAATAAACTTTTCTTTGGTTAAACTGATTTACTCCAGTATTTTTCCCATAGCGAGGCAAAGCTGATAGCATCAAATCACTTCCATAAACATAATATACAAAAAAAGTTTCTAAAATTGGATCCTTCTTTGTCACCCTGCACTAGAATTAACTCCAAATGGATCAAAGACCTTGAGGTAAAAGCCGACACACTGAAAACTTTACAAGAAGGAATAGGAGACACACTAGGCCTCCTTGGCACAGGTTGAAACTTTTTCAATAAGGACCAAGAAACACAACAAATCAGAGAAAGGCTGGATAAGTGGAACTGCATTAAACTGCAGAGCTTTTGTATGGCAAAGGACATGGCTAGTAAATTAATTAGGAATCCTATAGAATGGGAGAAGATCTTCACCAACTATACAGTGGACAAAGGCCTCATATCTAAAATATACCAACAGCTCAAAAAATTGAATCACTCCTAAACTAATCTCCAAAGTAACAACCATCCCATTAAAAGATGGGCCAAAGACTTAAGGAGAGTCTTTTCTGAAGAAGAAACAAAAATGGCCTAGAGAAACATGAAGAAATGCTCAACATCTCTGGTCATAAAAGAAATGTAAATCAAAACAACTCTAAGATTCCACCTCACTCCAGTTAGAATGGCCAGGATCAAGAAAACTAATAACAACAGATGCTGGAGGGGATGTGGCCAGGAGGGATCACTACTACACTGTTGGTGGGAGTGCAAACTCATTCAACCACTATGGAAAACAGTATGGCAGTTTCTCAAAAGACTAAACATAGAGCTCCCCTATGACCCACCAATTCTACTACTAGGCATTTACCCAATTGTCCAGAAATAAGGACATACTAAATCCACTAGCACAACGATGTTCATTGCAGCACTATTCACCATAACAAAGATATGGAACCAACCCAGATGTTCCTCAGATGATGAGTGGATCAACAAGATGTGGTATTTGTACACAATGGAATTGTATGCTGCTGTCAGAAAGAATGACATCCCCCCATTTGTTAGGAAATGGAAAGACTTAGAAAAAATCACGTTAAGTGAAGTAAGCCAGACTCAAAGGAACTTAGGCTCAATGGTTTCCTGCATTTGTCATAATCAGTAGAAACCTTGGGCTCTACTAGCAGAGATCTGCAATAGAGCAAAACTTTGATACATAAGGCCATATAGTATGACACTAAATGAAAGGACCTCTAGGATATAGAAACAAAAGCCATATAATGAATGATTGCTGTCCTTAATGTACTATGTTATCTCTCATCTCTTTTGCTGTCCCTTGGTTATCTCATATTGTTACAGTATCTCACTTTGTTATCTGATATATCGGATATATTTGTATTTGGTTATTTGAAATTGGATAGGGGACCAAGACATGTGAAAGGGTATCAATGTATATGAATTAATGCACCTTCTATCTGGAAAATATCATGTAACCCTTTTATTATTTACAATAAAAATATATGAAAAAAAAAGAAATTGGATAGGGAAGGGGGGAAAACAAGATGAGGGGTGGAGGTGGGTGGGAGGGAAATGGGGACCAAGACATGTGAAAGGGTATCAATGTATGTGAATTAATGCACCTTTTATCTGGCAAATATCATGTAACCCTTCTATTAATTACAATATAAAATATATGAAAAAAAACAAATCACTGCTAAACAAAGAAAATACTGTTCATTTAGAATAGTAATTCCATTTGCTTACAAAAATATTCAAAAATCATTGGACTGGTCAAAAATGACTTAAAATTTTTTGACCAAATGTGTATGGAAGTAAAAAATGTTATGAAGTCATATTAGATAGCTATTTTTTATTTCATGACATCTGTGGTATTTATTAACTTTTCATAATTCTGTGCAATTTCTTGTCATTTTTTGAAAGAAGATTTACTTTGTTTTGTTGTTGTTGTTGGTGTGTGTGTGTGTGTGTGTGTGTGTGTGTGTGTACTGATCTTAGAGTTTATACTCATGGCTGGGCATTAACTCTGAGCTTCTATTTGCGCAAGGCTAGTACCCTACCACTTGAACCAAAGATCCATTTCTGGCTTTTTCGGTAGTGTATTAGAGATAAGAGTCTCATAAACTTTCCTTCCCCTGGCAAGCTTTGAACTATGATCCTCAGCACTCAGCCTCCTGAATAGCTAAGATTACAAACATAATCCTAGCCACCAGCACCCAGTGAAGATTTGCTTATACTTAATTTTGTATTCTTTTACTTAAAGAATTAATTCTGTAATAAAATATTTCCTCCCCATAAACCCTGGATTCACCTTTTCTGGAGACCCTAAAGAAATTCAATGTCCCCAGTAAGAGAAAGTAGAGGAAAATGAGCCCAGCTCTGGCTCAAAAGCCAAGAGAGGCATGGCCTGTATGAAAACAGCTCCTGAGAGTGCAATACTAAGGATAGAGGTGTACTGTTTGGTTCAGCAACTTTTTGTTTGTGGGTATATGTGTTTCTTTGAAGCTTTAGTTTCTAATTTAATCAGAAAGTAAAGGCAGGTTTGTATGCACTTTAAGACCAGATGTAGTATTTGTGATCTGAAGGTGGATAACTTACTGTCACATCATAGGTCTGGGATGTTTCTATAACTTGGCTATTGCCACGTGGTATCCTGGCTTGTGATGTTGTGAGTCTATTCCCAGGAATGATATGACTGGGTCATGTGGAAGATCCATGAGTAATTATTTTTTTTGGAACCTCTATATTGCTGTCCAGAGTGGTTGTACTAGTTTATATTCCTCCAAGAGTGCAATAGAGTTCCTTTTTCCTCATATCCCTGCCAACATTTGTTTTGTTTGGATTCATGAAGTCAGCCAGTCTAACTGGGGTGAGATGGCATCTCAGAGTTGTTTTGATTGCATTTCCTTTATAACCAAAGAAATAATAGTTGTAAATATCTTTTTTCCTGTTACCCTAAATGTGGCAAGTGAATGACTGATACCATCTAGGAATCTGGAATCTTTTTTAATCATCAAATAAAGAATTACAAGGCAGAAAAACAATGGGATCCAAAGTAAAGTTTATTTGAGAGTGAGAATAAGGCTCCAGAGGAGGTGCAATAGCCTTGTGGCTACTTTTGGGGTTGACATAAATCTCCAACCTGGCCTGCCATCTGGGAGGGATGCCTTTCGTCCCTTGTTTTCCAAGGGAAAGAAGGAAAAGAAGGAAGAGAGAGAGGAAGAAGAAGAGAAGAAGGAGGAGTGGGAAAATAGAGGAGGGGCACAAGCTTCTTAGAACAAAAGAGCAAGAAAAAGGCCTGGAAATTGGTAGCTCATGTTAATGTGTGTGAGCTCCTTCTTTTTTTTTTTTTTTTACCATTTTGGCTGAATTTCAGGTGTTCTGGCATCTGGTTGGGTTACACTCTTCCTCACCCCTAGAAGAACCAGGGGGCTGTTTCCTTCAGTGGTTTGCTCTGATGTCATCAAGTGCTTTGCTTCCCTTTTCAGTCTCCCTAGGTTTTTAGGAAAAGGAGGGGGCCTCTTCATCAAGACTTCTTATCTCTTTCATTCTATGAAATCCTCCCACAGCAGTCCTAACCTCTAACATGGTATGCAAGTGGCATGCAAGCTTAAGTTCTGCCCCCCCCCCGCCTTTTTTGCCAGTTCTGGGCTTGAACTCAGGGCCTGAGCACTGCCATTGGGCTTTCTCAAGGCTAGTGCTCTACCACTTGAGCCACAGCACCACTTCTGGCTTTTTCTATGCATGTGGTACCAAGGAATAGAACCCTGGTCTTTGTGTGTGCTAGGCAAGTACTCTACCATGAGGCCAAACTCCTGGCCTCAAGCTTAAATTCTAAATACCCTGAAGTTACCCAAATCTCAATACTTCTGTACCCTCTATGCATGATGCACAGGTTTAATACACACTGGTTTTGTGTTGTTGTTTTGTTTTACTTCCTCTCTTGTTAATTTGTGGCCTAAGAATTTAAGATTCTTGGGTGTTTTTACTTCTTTGTAAGGAGTAGCTCTCCAGCCAGCCAGCCAATCAGCAGGGATTTAGATATCAGCATAATAAGGGGTCTGCAGTGAAGAAGCATGGAGGTTCTGATAAGGCTGCCCACAATTTCTCATCCTAGTGGCAATACAATGGTCTTTCTATTTTTGTGGGTAAGAAGGAAAAAGTGGAATATGGGAGATGAACTTTTACATGTAGGTGCTGAGGATTAGTCTCATTTCTTCCTGACTGATGGATGAATTTTCAGAAAACTCTGACAATTATAGAGATTTGATACTCATCTATTGCGCTCAAGTACTTTCCATGTACAGAAGTCTGTGCCATTCTGGAGAGTTATTAATCTGTTATGAGTGATCTATATTAAAAAAAAAAGACTGACATACTTGTCTGTTTGACATAGTTCTTTCCACAATATCAGAATGTATTGAATTACAACAAATTACCAAGCCACATTAATTTTCTTGTCATGAATTTGCCAAATACTAATGATTTTGCTTGATAGCCATGAGCCACTTGGCAAACAGGTTTGAAACATTTTTTTCAGTCTTAATGATAAGCATTAACTCTCATTTGATTTCACAATAATATAGACATGACCAGATGACTAAGAAAGGGTTAAAGCTAGAGTTTAAAGAAACTGCTGAAAGCAAAGTCAGTGAGCTGACATAGATCTAAAGAAAATTTGAGCCACTGCATGTGGTTAGAAGTCACAGTCTTAGTTAGTCCCAAAGAACTGTCAGTGCCAATGGTGCCAAAATCTAGGACTAATTTAAGAGGCAATCCTGACTCAAGGCACAGAGCAGATTCCACGTGTAGAACTGATTTGAGGCTTGTTAGGTCCAGATGAATAGTTGAAAGGATAACAGCAAGAAAGAGGATAGAGATGAGCTGAAGTTCTGGGATAGAGACAAGAGTCTGTTGCTTGTTGATTTTAAAAATTTTCTTCAGCATTTATTTGTCTGTTTGTTTACTTATTTATTTCTGCTCCCAAGGCTTGAACTCAGGGTCTGGGCACTGTCCTTGAGCCTCTTTGTGCTCAGGGTGAGCACTCTACCATTTGAGTCACAACGCTACTCCTGGCCTTTTCTGAGTAGTTCATTGGAGATAGTATTCTCACAAATTTGCCTGAGATGGCTTTGAATGACAACCCTCAGATTCCACCTCCTAAATACCCTGTGAGTTACTGGTGCACAGCTACTTGTTGATTCTTGACACATGCACGGGATGATCTGATGTGGGGCTGCTATGTACCACCACAACCCCAAGGCTAGATGTCCCTTGCTTTATAGAATTCAGGTGAGGAATTTGCATCGTTTCTTGATCTGGTACATTTAGTAAGTTCATGAGCCTGATTTTTCTGATGCAGGTTTTATATGCCTATGTATGATTTTTATCTAATTTGACAAGTTCATAGGTGGCAATATTTTATTTGCATAAGTATGTCTTTAATCATTCTGCCCAGGTTTGTCCCAGACAGATGGCCATTGTTTACTTGCACACACAAAAAATCTAGTCTCACCCTGCTTCAGCTTCTATACTTAAAATGGGGCTGCTGGGGTATTTTTTTGTTATTGTTGTTGTTTTTAAATAACAAAATGGTGTCAATCAGGACAAAGAACAGCCTGAAAGCTACAGTTCTATATGATAAGGAAGCATTTCAGAGTCTGGTCTCCACATGGTCGCTTCAGTGTCATATCACAGTCACAAGGGAAGAGCAGAGTAAGGGTGGGGGCTAATCATTCCAAGCAGAATGGGGAAGAAGCCTTTGGATTTTCTTCATCTGGTTCCTTTTGTGTATGTGGAGGGGATAATCTTTCCCTGAGTGTAGTCATCAGAACCCCTTGGAGAGCTTTATGGATCTCCAGGAACTTGTCCTGGGGCTTAGGTACTGTGGGTCTGGAGGGAGCCCTGGCATCTCCAATAGCAAATGGTAGTAAAAGCAGTAGCTAGGACTAAGCTTCCACTCCAGAAGGACAGAAGTAATGTGTCTTGGGGCATGGCATTACAAGCAGATGCACTATGGCAGCTCCCTAGGTATTTAGATATTGAGTCTATAGTCCCAATCTGAAAGTAGCTTTCTTACAGCTTGTCTGTTCCTGTTTATATTTATGTGGGGTGCTTCTAGCTTGCTGATTATCATGGTTAAAAATAAGGATCAAAAATCACCCCTATCAACAATGAAGTCATTATATTGTTAAGATGATAATTTAGACTGCAAAAGGACATGTTGAATTCGGTTTGAGGTGTCATTTTAATGTTATTTGTAGCATTCTCTTGGGAAAGCATGAATTGTGTAGAATTTGAGAGCAAAAGAGATGTGTTCAAAGGTGTTAGGAACACAAACAGTGAGAATATTGAGCCGATCAGGCATGCCTGAGCCTATGAGGATGCTGATGTGGAACAAGCTCTCATTTGAGAAGCAGAACTCTATTCCAGGAATGGGCAGTGAGTTCAGCAATGCCACCATGGCTATGTGGGCCTCTGAGTCTCAACTTTCTCATCAGTAAAATCATGAACTTACTTTTTGCATCCAGTGAGTGGGATTTTAGACCCCACCCTACCCCCAGGATCTGTTAGGTCTATTAATTTGCTCTTGTATGCATATAAAATAATGTAGTGAAGGACAGAGAAAGGAGATTTAGTGGCAGCCATGCAAAGACAGTACTTCAGCTCATCTTCAGCTATCTTATTGGGTATAAACATTGGTTTAAAGTCAGACGGATGATTGGGAGCAGAAAAAGAGAATGGTATGTATAATTTAAAACAGTTCCAAGTCACAGATGAGTCTTGGTTGATTATTAGCTCAGTCTTCAATTTCAGAGGCCTCTCAGTCCTGCAAAAAAGCTATACCTTTGGACAAGTCTCATCAAGATATAAAGAAAAGGCATTGCCTGTCTGAAGGGCAGTTTGCCTTTTGTCACAAAATGCTTATTGATGAATTCTGTCCTCTCTGGATGCCAAGGTGATTATAAAGTGATTGAAAGAGAGAATGACTCAGATCAAAGGACACAAATGCAAAGTGGGAGAAGGTAAGCGTCCAGCTTTTATACAGTTTTTAGGTAATTTTCAGCCCTGAATACATCTTTTAGGTTGCCCCATACAAGATGATATGTGCAAATAATGCTGAGCAAACTAAAAATAAATTTTTCATACTTTCTAAATGTAAGGTGGATAGAACAGGATCAGGCGAGTAATTCAGAGGGATTCAGGCTGCTAGTGGGATACTCACTGCTTTTCTGTGAGCTCAGCCTACAGTACAGGGGACTAAATCCACCTTAGAAGGTAATTTCTTATTATATGCCATGCATTATACAGATATGGGGCATGGTTCTGTAATATTTTGTGAACCAACTAGTTACAAGTAATATTTCCTCCTGTTTTCTTACAGCATGTATATGGACAGTGAGATAAACTTTAATAAAAACTTCCAAAGAGAGATATAATTCATATTATTTGCATCTTACATTTGGCATAGCTGATAAAGGAGCTGAGTGATAGAAATGTAGCATTAATCTATTCTGTGTCCTTAAAGCCTATAAGAAGGAACATGGAGAGGTCTATTCATGTCTACACTGGGCAAATGGAGATCAAGATGGAGTGCTCAAATGTGAATTGCTTTATCAGAAAATGGCACAGCCATTTTAGTGCGGCTAGGGTCTTTGTCTTATAAGCTTCAGTTTAAGAATATTTACAACCCAATGACTCTGGGATCTTGAGGGATTTTATTTCTCTCCATTTCCACAGTTGTTGGTTTTACTAACATTGATTTCTGTAGCTTTACTTGGCTTTACTCAATAGAGGTGAAATTGGATTTCTCAAACTTTCGATGGAGAATTTGTCTCTATTTTTAATTTTATTTTTCTTATCACAAGAACCTAGCCAAACAGCTCATTTCCCTGAGATCTATTAAGTACACTGATATCAGAGCAAGGACAGGGAGATCTTAAAAAATATTCTTTGATTTGTTTGCTTCCGTGTTCAAAACTCACCTTGTTTAGTATGTGCTAGAAAGGCTCTAAATCCACAGATCTATGGAGAAAGCAGGGGATGGGGCAGCATTGCAAGTCAGATACATTTCCCTGTTATCCTGTGTGTGTGCTACATCACTTGTGTTGGAAACTTAATTTCAGGGCAATAGATTGGGAAACAGAGTTTACTAAGAACTGCTTCCATCATGAGGGCTGTGCTTTCATGATTAGGTGAGTGCCATTATCTCAGAAGTGGATTATTTATTCCAAGAGTGGGAATGCTATAAATGTGGGTTTGGTCATGTCTCACTTTCTCAGACCTTCTTAGCTCTACCACCTTCTGCCTCAGTATGAAGTGATAAAAAGGCCCTCATTAGATGAACTTTGTTCAAGAAGCACTAGATATGGAATCTTGTGTTATCTTTTAAAGTTAAGGGTGGGGAGAGGGGAAATCTCATTAAATACGGATGCCATGTTGTAGGACTCCCCAGACTCTAGAACTGTGAGCCAAACAAATCTCTGCCAGTGTTGGGTATTCTGGTATAGCAGCACAGAATGGATGAAGACACTCTGCCATTTTTTATTTACAAATCCTCATGTTTAAAGAATCTCAAGGGTATAACTCTTCATCTAATTTTTCAAATTATAAGTCAAAGCAAGTCCTGCTTGTTTTATTTCCTTTCAAATTTCATCCCATAAGTAAATTTACTTTCAAATTGCTGTGTTTGTTTATGATTCCAGAACTAATCCTATGCTGAAACCTCTTCTAGTTTCTTAGATGCTTTTGGCTCTAAAACTTGGGTGATATTTGGAATGGAGAATTTCCTGACATGTGTTCACCTCCCACTTTGGGATCTCAAGTACATCAGGGAAACATTCCTCGTAAACACATGAGACTTGGGGGAACAATTTTTCTGAAAGACGTACTTTCTTAATAATTTTTTTCCCTTGGAGTGTAAAAGCTGAAAGCTGTCTTACTGTTAGGAATCAGGCAAGTGGCTTTATTCTTGTGTGCTTTGCTGTCTGCCTAAATGATATTAAAGCAGAGCAGTCAGCCTTCAAAGCCAGTGTGGTCTTCTGCCAAAAAGTCAACACTGAGGCTATCTAGAATTTCTGAGCATTTGTGGCTGAGGAACAAATCATTTCACCCTTCTAGGACTCCTAATAACAGGTTTTAGAAATGAATTTAATAAGGGCCCCCCCTTTCAGGCAAACTTATTTCTGGAAGCATATTTAGGTGACAGTGATTGTGTTCAAGTGTATCTTCATATTTAAGGGTGAACTCAGAGATAGTGAGTAAATCAGTTATAGCGTGCAGGAGAACTGGTTCAGGCTAATGCAGCCAGTGCTTCACATCAGTCTCTCATGTGATCAGTGAATTATCAAGGGATAGAGTCAAACTCACCAGCCCTGAGAATGAATCCAAGCCACGACCTTTGCTTCATTAGCAGCCCGACCGAACCAATCAGAAAAAAGCTTGTCTTTGATTCTGGCAGAACAGACTTGCCTATGACAGGGGCATTGATGGCCTTCTTGGTGTGGCTTTAACATGAAGCCCTGGTTTTCTTTGAAATGCATTGGCAATGCAGTCACCCTAACTTAGGATGTCTTTCTGCCTCTCTGTGTTGCTTTCTTTTTAATTAGCCAAGCTCAAATACTCAAGTTACCCTTGATCTAAAGGAAATGGAAGCAACTTTACAGTCTTTATTTCTTTTATTGTTTTCTGAAATGCATCAAATGCTCACAGAAATGTACTGAAATCCAGTATTTATACAATTTTATTTTAAATTTTGACTGTTTATTTGAAATAATTCTTGACTTTAAAAAAGTAGCAAAATTGTACAAAGATTCTAACATACCCTGGACTCTTCTATCATAAATATAAACAATACAAAATCTGCATCTTATATTAAAATCAGAGAATTCACATGCCATAATACAATTAGCTAATATATGTGTCTTTGATTTTTGGGGGAGTGGGAGGTAGTGATTCTCTTCTCTCTGTCTCTAAACACCTGAAATTATAGGTGTGTAGTATCATTTTTGCTTTTGAAAAAAGATTTCGCCAACTTTCTTTCCTGACTGGCTGGAGTCATCCACAGGCTGACTCAATCATCCTGTGTCAGGATTACAAGTATATACTACAATACACAGTCTATTCAGCTTATTCTGATTTCTCACTAACTTCCTTTTTCTAATTCAGTTTCCAGAAGCATACATTCCAATTCATTATTTTTACATTTAGTTTCTTCTAATCTAGGACAATATATCTTTCTGTATTTTTCATCATCTTTGTATTTTAAAAAGTAAAATGAGGGGCCCGGGAGTTTGGCCTAGTGGTTAAAGTGCTTGCCTACCATGCATGAAGACCCGGCTTCGATTCCTCGGTACCACATATAGAAAAAAGCCGGAAGTGGTGCTGAGGCTCAAGTGGTAGAGCTCTAGCCTTGAGAAAGTCCAAGGACAGTGTTCAGGCCCTGAGCTCAAGCCCAGGACTGGCGCAAAAAAAAAAAAGTAAAATGAGTTATTTTGTACATTTGCTTCTTCTGATTTTCTTCTTGGTTAAATTCATTTTATATATGCTGCCAAAATACCACAATAGTGATGAAGTGCTCTGCTTCACACTCCATAGTCAAGGGCTACAAGACATCCACGATTCTCATCCTTAGTGAAGATAACTTTGAGTAGGTGTTTAAGGTGGTGTTTACCATTGTGAAGGTGAAGTTTTCCTGGTCATATTTAATAAGTGTTTTTACAGAGACCTACTTCAAGCCTATGGATACCTACTGCTTCTCACGATGTAGCTTCAAATCTTTATATTTTTACAACTGAAACACGTTAGTGGGACTATGTCCTAGTAATTTAATGATGTGCCACAAAAACATAAGAATGACAGAATGAGAGAAAAGAGTCCAGGAATTTCCTCATGAGTTTTCAGTACATCATTTTATTCTGATGGTTGTGGTGGTTGTTGCAAAATTCATGGGTGCATCATTCTTACAAAACTGGAAAGATCAGCTCACTTAATAAAATGATGAACACAGGGCTGAAATGATCTACCCATCTCAGAGAAGTGAAGAAAAGACAGGCAGAAGAAAACCTGCCTGTAGGAAACACACACAGAAGCAGAAAGAATAACTTGTTCCCTGTGTAAGTTATAGAGTGGGACAGTAATTAGTTTACAAAAGGAAAGATCCTATGTCATTTCCTGGATTTATTTTACTCACACCAGAGAATGATAAAAAAAAAAAGAAAGAAAGGAAAAAAGAAAGAAAGAGAGAGAAAGAAAGAAAGAAAAAAGAAAGAAAGAAAGTAACAAGAAAGAAAGAAAGACAGAAAGACACTATTCATTTGATTCCACTGGGCTATGTATCTGTTGGGTCATTTATTGGGATCATAATGTCTATTTTCTATCACCTCAGCTCTGTCTACCTTTTCATTCTGATTTAATCATCTACTTCATCTGTTTTCATTAGAATACTGAAAAGACCTGAATCGGGGATCAATAAAAGTAATGATGGTGAGTTGAGTGACTTACATATCCTTCTTTCTGCCAAGACGTCCTCATAAATTTCTGATTTCTGTAAATCTTACTCCCCCTCCTCCCTCGCCCTAGAATTTCCCCCCACCCTCCTCTGCTCTGTGGGAAACTGGTTTTGTTTTGTAAGTCCGTAGTGGCCACGACATTTGCTGCTAGGGAAGTTAACAGTTGCTGAGTGAGGAAACGGCTACAGCTTCCCTCTAGTGTTCTCACCATGATGCTTCCAATCTCCTGTGAAAGACAGCAAACATGCCAGCCATCACATATTGTGAGTTTAGCTGTTTTCCAGTCTCTGGTTAGATAATCCGAGTGTCAATGTTTGGAAATGTGATAGTCCTCCTCAGTGTTTATTAATTATGAAACATTATTAGAGTTGTTCTATGAACAGTCTTGCTTGCTCCCAAAATACCAAAAGGCTCTTTAGAACATTTAATACAAACTGATATTTATATAAAGGTTTGATGTTACTCAACTCCATTATTAAAGTGACATGCTGTTTACACACAAAATACTCACATGAAATGAAATCTACCAAATTACCACCCCACCCCTTTTCATCTTTCTTTTGTTTCAGTATCCTTCTGTTTTTCAGAATCTTTAGGTGGTCTGACTCGAACAATTTTCTCCAATTGTTTCTTTTGGAAACGTTTAGCTGCATCTTCTCCATTTAATCTAAGACTGTCACGTAAATGACACACAAGGAGGTAAGTGTTAACATTTTAACACCTGATCAGTAGCAACACCAGAAAAAAAATAGCCCAGATAGAAACGCAAAGTGCTAACAAAACCATAAATAAACATAAGATCCCCCAGCCTACCCTTACAGCTTTAATTTGTGAGCTAAGGATGTGGATGTGGCTAATCAGAACCAGTCTCTGGAATGAAGAAGTAGTGAGGGAGGCAAAAGAAGGTATTGTTTGGTGGTAGCAATGTGCTTTCATGAGCCATATGAAGACTGAATGCCTGAGGTCCAATCGTGTTATTATTGAGATCCCTGTGTGCCTAAATCAACTGGGGAGCCGAGGATGGGTCTTGTGTGGGCAGCATCCCACTTCCCTGAACAGCTATCAGTGAAAAGATATGTCATTTAAGGCTCTTGGCAGTGATGTTGACTGTGACCTCTTCCTGGCTGACTTTCAGCAGTTGTGGCCTGCAATTTATTAGCAGTATCCACATTGTTTTAACATGTATCAATTCTTTCCTTGTTCTAGAATTGAATTTGAGGGCTTTAATCTATAGAAATTCATTAGATATGGTGAGGATTTGCAGTTTAATGGGGAGGTTGGACTGGATAAGAAACACAGAAAGAACAGACAAATTTTCGTATATTCTTGGTTATACCTACCATATTTTTCGTAGGTTGACTGATGAGTGAAGGAAGGGAAGAACTACAGTAAAACATGGTCTGAAAAGCCTTTTCGGGCAGAATTATTCTGACTTTTTTTTTCCAGTCCTAGTGATTGAACGCAGGGCCTGAGCACTGTCCTTGTGCTTTCTCAAGGCTAGAGCTCTACCACTTGAGCCATAGTACCATCTCCAGAATTTTTTTTTTGCTATGTATGTGGTACCAAGGAATCGAACCCCAGTCTTTGTGCATGCTAGGCAAGCACTCTACCACTAGGCCAAACTCCCGGCCCTGTATTCTGACATTTTAAAATAACACACAGAATGGAAAAAATAGAAATAAAGAAGAGTGAGGATGACAGGCATTGTGACACATGGCCTTTAGCTTTAGCACTTGGGAAACTGAGGCAGAGGATAGCTTGAGCCCATGAATTCAAGGCTAGCCTAGATGACAGAAAGAAAAAAGAAAAAAGAAGAGTGAAAACTTATACATATACCATAACTTAGACTCCTTAAAATAAACACAAATTTGGACAGGTTACCAAGCAAGAAAGGAAACACAATAGAGGTTTAAAAAACACGATGTCTACACAGTGAAAATATGGATATTTTTTGTCATCTTTTTACTTTCCACTTCCTACATTTTCTATAATAAGCTTGAATATCTTTTCATAATGATGAATAATGAATAAAACTAAGAAACATACACGTGCATGAATGCATACATACACATATTCTGAAAATATCATTTGAAAAAGAATTTGTAAACTACCAAAGTCATAATGACTAGCTTATGATAAGGCGTCTGAAATTCTCAGTAGGACCTTATTTTTCATTGGAAGTCTTACCTTCTGTAAAATAGTTTAAATTATAGAATGCTGTGTGGTAAAGGAATAGAAATCTATGAATGCCTCAGTTGGCAAAAGGTATCTGATTTTTGAGCCTGGTAGCATATAAAGCACATGGCGGAGAAGGGCCCAGGTTTAAGAGACTTGTAGATTATGGAGGATACTGCTCTGCAGGTAAATTCCAGAGCTGGCAGTGAGATCTAAGGGACATTCATGGTAGAAAAAGGGCATCTGAGATATTTAACAAATGTGAAGGGGAGTAGGGAGAGAGGAATGACAACAAATGTAGTTGGTTTTACTTCTTGCCCACATCTGATTCTGCAGTGAAGCCGTTATTCTTAAAGCTTTGCACCAGCTTGATGGTTTCCTCAAGATAGATCCCTGGCAGTGAAAATACTGCTTGTCAAAGTGTACAGGAAAACCAGGACTGCTGTGTTTGTTTTGTTTCTTCTGATGATGGAGATCAATTCAGAGCCTCATGCCTTGCTAGGCAAGTGCTCTAACACCAACCTGTGTAACCCCAGCTCCACTTTATTTATTTTTGAAATGGGGTCAGATGTCTAGGCTGGCCTTGAGCTTGCAATCTTCCCACCTCTCAATCTACCAAGTATTTGGAAATGCAGATGGGCACTCCCATATGAGGCAGATCTAAGGTTCTTGATAGCCAATTTCAGGCATATTTGTAGGTGTAAAATACCTTTTATTGTTTCCTAGATGCCAATGGAAACACTTAGTCCTAAAATGCTTCCATGAGACTTCACACATAAAGGAAAAAAGCCTTCCATACTAAATAACTCCATGCTGTCCACTCTAGAAGGCGTGGCTAAATCCTATGGCCAGTACTAGAATATCTGGGAGGGCTTACAAACTCATAGGAAGTGAATTCAAAGTCACTTATTCAGAGAGATGGCTAAGCCACTACCAGTACTAAAACAACCAGCTCTGGGACTTAGTTTGTATTGTTAAGGCAAACCTCTTTGTTTATAGTAGCGGAATTCAACTGTCTACAAGGTATCAAATTAACCGAAAATAAGCTCTGGCAGGCTGACAGCTTTAATTGTCATTTAATAGACCCATTTCCTAAAGTCCTTAATATCTTGTGTTGATTGTGATTGCCAGGGTCTCATGAGTAAATCTAATTTAAATTGATGCTCAATTTGGCTAGGATTGAAGAACTACTAGGTGGCAAAACTGGATAAAATTCCTTTCATCTTTTGATGGTTAAAGCACTTGAACTTTAATACTTAAATACAGCCCATCTGGAATCCTTAAATGGAAAGTTTTAATTCTCAGAGAAAGAATTTGAAGGTCTCTTTGTCTCCCACTGAAGGTTTTAAAGAGGCATTGAGCAATTAATAAATGAGATCATCTGCAAAATAAAATTCTTTTTTTATAACTGAGTTTTAATAGGCTCATATCTCAACCGGAACTTGGTAGTGCTTGGGATGAAAAGATGCTGGCTACTTGCATGACCTCTGGGAGGACTTTAATGATTGGGGGGAAGGAAATTATAATCCTTTAGCAATTCATGCCTGGAAGATTGCATTCAATAGGCACATAAATTATCCATGTGGTGCTTTTCTTTCAGGGAGCATTCAGAAATCACCAGAAAGTATATAATTGATCGCTACCACTATACCAATTGTCTCCCCGACCCACTTCTTTCCTCCTGTTGTCACTTAGGGTCAACTCTGCCTGTTACAAAAGTCAGGACCTAGCTATTTCACATAAGGAAGCCCCTTGCCTTTGCAGATCTACCTGCTGTCACAGATGCCAGGCACATTTTATATGGTGTGTGGTTCTTATTAATCTCCTCTTGAGATTGAGCCCTGTCACATAAATTAGTGGCAATCCACGGAGAGCCACTGACTGAAGGGTTATGTCCTTCTTAGTGCTATATTCCAAAAGTAGGCTCATTACAAATGTGAGTCAGACGGAGACACTACATCAATAACTATAAAGTGATTTATCCAACCAATAAGAAAATGTACTGCAGGATAAAAAAATAATGTTCCCATATTTCCAACATGCATATTTGTAGCATCAAAATTCTTAGAGATGCTAGATACACAGAAAGTCAAACGTGGGTATTGGTGTTTCAGGCCTATAATTCTAGCTATTCAGGAGGCTAAGATTTGAGGGTCACACATCAAAGCTAGCCCTGGCAGACCAACCCTCAAGTCTCTCATTTCCAAGAAAGTCATGGTTCAGGTAGACAAACCTTTCAGCACTAATAAGGTGTTATGTTATCCAGAAATGACCTGAGCTAGTTAGAGGAGGACAGCCTGGGAAGATAGAAAAACATTCAGTTGCTAATGTGGAAAGAAATAAAAATCTAGGTTGTAGCTCATAATGTTCTGGAACAGACTCCTTCACAAAGCAGCAATTGTCATGTATATATAAAGCCAACAGAATTTACTATGATGAAATTTCCTACCCTTATATTTGTGGAGTGATTAGGAGGCTAATATGGAACACATTCCCTTTTTGCTTAGGTAAATAAAAGATGTAGGAAATAATAAGGTGATTCTGAAATCATTAAAGATTGTAAACATTTCTGGAAAAAAATGTCACTTCGTACAGTCCAGTGGTAGAAACAGAAGTTCGAGTTTCTTTTCCTGAGATTTAAAAGCAAGAGCCTGTGAGTTTTTGCTCTTTTCTCATTTGAAGTCAATTTTATTAACAGTGAATAAGAGGGAGAGGAACTTTGAGATATTTGAGATAATTGATTGTGTCTAAACAGGTATTTGCAGAATGGAGACAGGAAGATTTTGTTTTGTTTTGTTTTTGTGGTGCTTGAAATCTGGGCCTGGGTGCTGTCACTGAGCTCTTCAGCTCAAGGCTACCACCCTACTTCTTGAGCTACAGCTCCACTTCCCATTTTCTGGAGATTAATTGGAGATAAGTATTTCATGGTCATCAACACCCAGGCTGGCTTTGAACCGCAATCCTCAGATCTCAGCCTCCTGAATAGTTAGGATTACAGGCGTGAGCCACTACGCCCAGTAGGAAGTTTTTGTATAGATTACAAGATGTGTAAATAGACGATTGTGTTAATGTTCCTTTCTTTGCAAAGATACAGATCAGGGATCATCATTCAGTTATAAAAATAAAATTGAGGGGCTGGGAGTTTGGCCTAGGGGTAAAGTGCTTGCCTAGCATGTAGGATGACCCAGGATCGATTCTTCAGTACCACTCACATAGAAAAAAGCCAGAAGTGGTGTTGTGTGGCTCAAGTGGTAGAGTTCTAGCCTTGAGAAAAGTCTAAAGGCAGTGCTCAGGCCCTGAGTTCAAGCCCCACAACTGGCAAAAAAAAAAAAGAATATTAAAAGAGCTGATATTGATCAAGATGTATTGTATTCATAAACTGCTTTGGTGAATGGCAACTCCTTTGAACAACTACTTAAAGTTAATAAAATACTTTAAAAATATTGTACTTGTTTGATGGCTTGGGAGGAAATGCCAATCTTTTTATAGAAAAGAGTGAAGTCAAATCATGGGTGGTAGCCAGCCTTGCTTCCTGCATATTTGTAATATCTTTCAGATTATGAAGTTGAAATGGATCCTGTTTCTCAGCCTGGAAGATTGTCTACGGTGGTTATGAAAACATGTTAGCAAAAAAGGAATGCAAGAAATAAATAATCATGGGAAGAATGTGAATTTATTCAAACTTCAGGTGTTTGAATTTGTCTTTCATCATTATTTTCTTTCCTGTATTCACATGTACATCTATCAGCATAATTTTCCTTAGTTTTAGAAGAAAAGTTCAGTGAGGAAATGGGGCAAAGAGACCCCAATGTTCTTGAGGAATGAATTGAGCCCATGATGGATAATGTGTTTTATTTTTTTTTCCTTCTTCAAACATCTCAAGGGGTGGGGGAGAAAAACAGTGTTTAATATAGAATAACACCTGGCTACACTTCAAATTGACAAGGACACTATAGAGCTGCTTCTTCTTCTAAGTGTCTTAATGTAATTGAATCCTCATGACATTTAATAATGTCCATTAATGTAGGCATTTTTTTTGAAGCTGTTGTGCTCTGTTCTTTATGTCATCATTCAAAACTTACTATTTGTTTCTGCATCGAGTTTTTGCAATTTTTATGGTTCTATTTTGGATGATATAGGAGGATGGCTACCTTTCTGGGCCATCTTAGTGAATCTGTAATCAAGAGGGCTCGGGTTTGCTTTCAAGGTTATGAGCTGACAGAATAACAGCAGTAGAATGGAAGTGATTTTCCCAACCAGCCTCTCGCACCATCTGACGTGCGAATTTTTTTTCTCCAGTTTTCACAGCTGAGGCATTGCTAATTGTTGAATTTACATTAAGATTGTAAGCTCTGGCAAGCCTGAAATTCATTTTGGCTCATTTCCTTAGCCTCATTCCACAAATAGTATCTCCAGACCCCAATGCCAAGGCCAAAGGAGAAAGATCCTGAGCTTTGTAAGATATAACTTTTGGCCCTTCCTTTCTTTTTTCCTTATTAGAAAAAGGTAGTTATGAAGGAAGTAAAAGAATACTAAAAATTTGAAGATATCTCCCCAGCAATATCCTTTATATGTCATTGTAAAACAAATTACCTTGAGCCACCCTGCCACTTCTGGCTTTTTCTATGTATGCGGTACTGAGGAATCGAACCCAGGTCTTGGTGCATGCTAAGCAGGCACTCTACCACTAGGCCAAACTCCCAGCCTGACCTTTACATTCTTACTAGAATGGACTTGAGGTTCTTAAAAATAATTTATTTATCAATTGAATTAATTATGAGGGCAATGTGGGCAGAAAGAAGGTGAGTTCTTTTGGAAAAGGGGAGGGTTTTGAGCATTTGCTTCTGCTTTCTCCATCTTTAGCAACAGCTCTCACACTGTGCATTAAGAGCCTGATCAGCATTTAAGTCAACATTGGTGCAGCAGGATAGTAAAAGTTTACTCAGAATTCATCATGTAATGATAGCAGAAACAGTTCCAATGGTAAATGAACTTATGTTTTTGAGGGTAGAATTTTCTCCTTCTTTTTGGTTCACTTGTGAGAGTAGACAGCCTCTCCAGTGAATATTTAGACATGTTGAATATTAGCTGAAATACTTTTCTTCCTGAGGGACTTGCCAGATTAAAAAGAAAAAAATTAACAAGCATAATTTAGAACCGTTTCAGATAAAGAGAAATGTTGAACAGATTGCACAGAGATCTTATACTCCCTTCCCTCATACTTCATTAAATAATAATTAATGTGGTATCTTTGTGATAATGACTGAGCTGTATGGATGTATTACTATTAATGTAAGTGCAGAGTTTGCATGAGGATCTCTCTATGGGCTTGACAAACACATTATGTTATTTATCACCATAGTTTCAGGTAATGTTTTCAGACATTGCCTGGACTTTGTTTATTAATCCCTTTTCCCATTTCCTAGAACTCAGGGCATCCAAAGACTTTTTTTTATCTCTCTCATTTTTCTTTCCCAGAATTTCATGCATTTCCAATCCAGACTTGTCCAGACTTACTTATTTCTCTTAGTCATATGCATTTAAAATTTCTTTCACAACTTTTAAAGCTTGATAGTTCAATGGTTTTTTAAAGAAAACACTTAATATTCTAATGAACAAATGTAACAGATCTGTAGGTGCATATGTGTTAGAGTTTTAATTGCTTCCAGTTAGTGCTACAATGAATAAAACTGTGTCAAGGTTTTTGACACTGAAAATTATTAAATGATATACCTTTTGAACTCAGGGTCTGAGCATTGTTCTGTGGCTTTTTTACTTAAGACAGTACCACTTCTGGCATTTGTTGGTTAATTGGGACACTCTTGCTTGGGCTAAGTTAGAACTTTGATCCTCAGGTCTCTGCCTGGATTATAAACATGAGCCTCTGACACCCAGCTTTAAAAATTTTCTTACAACATCTCCACACACTAATGGATCCTGTATAAGCCCCACTCTCCTCATTCATTCAGACATACTTGTTATAATCACATACTCTCCTATCCATTTTGACCTAAGCCTACAGATTGTTTTTATTTTCTGAGCTATGAAAAATGAATTTAAATTTAGAATTGGCTGCTCCTGTCTCCTCCTGGGTTTGTGACCCTTCATAAAGTTGGCATATGTTTTCAGGCTTACCCACCTTCTCACTTTGAACGTTGCATATGAGCTCATGCCATCTTGTCCCCTGCATTCCTAGGAGAGTCTCTGTTTTCCTCATCAGTGGCATGGGATACCAAGGAAAGTAGGAAGATAATCTTAGAAGTGAGATCCAGGGAAACAGATTTATGCAGATACATTTTGTACCAACTTGATCTTTGAGTAGCTGTTGAGGAGAAAGATGCCATAAAATACTAAAGTAAAAAATAAAATAAAGTAAAACAAAAAATACTAAAGTAACATTTGTATACACAAACATAATTCTCTAAGAGCCATAAAGCCCATTAAATGCCCTCCACATTTATTTAAAATTGAGGTTCCCAGAAACATCTTTTAAAAATATATTATCTTTAAGTAATTGTACAAAGGAGTTGCCAGTTAACAAGGCAGTTTGTGAATACAATGCATCTTGCTCCATGTTACCACGGTCTCACATATCCCTCCTTTACCCATCTCTTCCTTCACTCTTCTTTTTTTTTTGTCAGTCCTAGGCTTGAGCTCAGGGCCTGAGCTTTTTTTTCTCTCTTTTTTCTTTTCTATGTATGTGTACCGAGGAATCAACCCAGATCTTTCTGTATGCTAGGCAAGCACTCTACCACTAGGCCAAACTTCCTGCCCCTCCTTCACTCTTCTTAATTTTGTAGAATATACGTTGAATTCTTGACTGCATTCTTCTCCTTTTTATTTGTTTACTTTTTCCCCTTGTCCTCACCTCACCCCTTTTAAGTACCTGGTTTCTAGTGTTTATTTTGGTGAATTTTGAACTTACCCTTTCTATGGAATTACACTAATCTGGGTTCTCCTTTGAATCTACCATATTTCAGTTAATGCATTTGAATACACTTACATATTTACTTGTAAGTTTAGAATCTAATACTGGCTTCCTCATATCCGGGAAAACATGGATCTTTTGCCCCCAGAGGGACTTTCTGTTTTCCTCACTTCTGTTAGCACAGGCACTTTGCATTCAGGTTTCCTGACTTCTATGTAGATGTATGAAAGTAGCAACACTGGTGATTTATTGGTTCTTAGAAGAAACTTCTAATTCACATTCAAATGCTGTGTGTGTGTGTGTGTGTGTGTGTGTGTGTGTGTGTGTGTATGTGTATGTGTATGTGTATGTGTGTCCTGGGCTTGAGTTCAGGGCCTGAGCACTGTCCTTGGACTTTTCTCAAGCCTAGAGCTCTACCACTTGAGCCTCAGCTCCACTTCTGGCTTTTTTCTATGTATGTAGTACCAAGGAATCGAATCTGGGTCTTTGTATATGCTAGGCAAGCACTCTACCACTAGGCCAAACTACTGGCCCCTCAAATGCTTTTTAAACCAGAAGCAGTACTTCTGGTATTTGAAATGCAGGGGCAGGTTAGGTACTTTGTGTGATGGGGACCAAAGCTTTCCTTGGGAGCTCACTCTACAAGGGCCTCAAGGACACCTGTATGTCCTTCAGCTTCTCATTCTCAGATCAGTTTATTGACTCCTACGGTTCCTGGAGTTGGACAGAATCAGTATTGTTTATGAATCCTTTCCCTGTTGCTATCTTAGATAGATTTTCTTTTGAGTCCAGTCAACATTTGGAACCCCACAAGAGGTTAGCTTCAGTGAAATTGCCCTACTGCCTCCCTAATATCAAGGTCCTCAATATCAAGTGGAGAAAGATTGTGGGTAAAGAATAGGATGTTGAGATTTAGACACTTCCTTTCCCACTCCTATGCGTTTCCATTCGTGAGAGATGGCCAATGAGCCCATTGGTCTGAGTTGCTATCTTTGAGCTACTCAATGAGATGATGTAAACGTGAACTATTTGAACCCAAGTTAGATATCAGAGTGGCAGCTGGAGTTCTGGATAGAGCATGGTATTGGGAATTATAGTCCAGGGTCCATCCTAAGCTATAATCACCTAATGGCTGGGTGAGCTCAATAATAGTGTTTATTTTCTGAATTATAGATTTCCAGACTATAAAATGAGTCTGCATCTAGGCTGAATTACGTGTTACTCAAATTCATTATTTTAAGTCCTAACTCTCAGTAAAGTCAAAACTTTAGACCCTGGGCTCAAACTCTAGGAGTACTTTATGACAGCTCTGGCTGGTTGCACCTCTAGGCCAAATAAAGAAAAACCATGAAAGGAGATACATTGCGTGATTGATCTGGGAAGACAGCCTTCCAAAACACCATCAGCTTAGTTTTAAATGGACAGGGAACTGGGGGCATGGGGCCCCAACTGCAGATTGATCATCAGCTCAGTCTTGGTCTTTGGAGGGGTTGTGGAGAAGCTGTTTTTCTTCATCACGTGAGGGGAGCAGAAGCAAGTCAGACAGTGTTGTCTGGCAGGTAGGTGGTCTGTCTTGAGCTGTTAGCTGTTCTTCTTTAGGCAGTTTTGCCTTTTGGTAGAGATGATCATAAAAGGCAATGCCTATCTGAGAGGAAGTTTGCCTTTGGACAAAATAAATGCCATCCTGGAGCCTTAGATGATTGCAGAGTAACTGCGGGAGGGAATGACTCAGATCAATGAACACAAATCCAAAGTGGAAAGGGATACTGAGTCTGCTCCCAGTTCATTCTTGAGCCTGGTCAAAGCAGCTTTTAAGTGTCCATTTACATCAGTACTGTAGAATTAGATTGTGACAGATCTTTGACTAGACAAGATAAAGTGAAGTAAGGGGAAAAGGGACTCTAATCAAACATGACTTGTTTCCTTGTAAGAAAAGGGCATTAGGACATAGATACCATGTGAAGAAACTGGATGATAGTTACTGACAAGCCAAGAAGAAAGGTCTTAGAAGAAACCAACCCTGCTGACATTTTGAACTTGGACATCTAAAATTACAATATAATACAACTTTGCTACAATCCATTCTATGGTATTTTTGCTGTGGCAGCCTTACCTGTAGGAAGAGTTTTAGATGTTTAAGTCACTCAATAAATATGAAAGTGTTTATTAGTAGTAGTGGCTATTTGTCTCTGAACATTTTAAGACTGAAGGATTTTGAAACTCAGAGAATTGGGCAGGCTAAATAATATGTCCAGTAATCATCTGTCAAAGACATTTCTTCATAACAAGATGTGATGAAAACTGAGGTATTTCTAGGTCTGACTAGCTTGGATGAAGAAACCACACAGAAGAAAAAGGAAGCCCTTTGTTTTCTGTGCCTATCTTAATGGCTTCTAAGACCAGAGGGAAACCTAGTACTTTCTTGTCACCAGCATTTCACAGCTGTATTGAGCAGCAAATTTCCAAGAAAGGATTGGAGCCAAGGAATGAAAGTGTGTTTGTAATTTAGCAAAAGAGAATCACCCTGGGTTTTGTTAGAAGCAGAAGAAGTGCACTGATTTCTAAATGCTTATTTTTGTTTGTATTGGGTGGAAGTAATTTTTCTAGGCTATACTTTTCAATTCAGTGTTCATTGAGTTGAGCTCTTTGAGAACTGGAAACTGCCCTGACAAGGCATTATGGGTGATTGAATACAAGAAAGCCATGGGTACTTTCTTTGCAGTCAATACAACGTAATTTGCGTTAGGCTGCAGCAATAACCAGGCAATCACGTAACAAGCCAGTCTGCAAGGCACAAAATGTCTATCAGGAGACATGGCAGCAGGAAGTTCTGTGTCTTTGGAGTTGAGATGAAATGGTAGAAGTTTGTCTTTTGGGTTGAGGTGTCTCCTTAGAGTCTGTGTAAATTACTCATCATTTTCTGATTAAAAAAAAAAGAAAGAAAAGAAAAACAACACTTGGAACCCACACCTAAAAATTCACAGTAGATTTCAATTTAGTAACCACCTCCTTCTCTCCCTTCCCACTTCCTAAGTCATGCTTTTTGTTCAAGTTTTTTGAGTTCTCCTCCATAAAGAGAATTGTAATGAGAACTCGGGGGAAACGAGGATCATCAAATTGAAGGAGGAATATGAAAAGAATAAATTCGTAAGTTACTTTTACATTGCACTGTGATTTGTAATTTAGGTTTTTTAGTTTATTTATTTTTTTTGTTTTGCTTTTAACAGACCCAACAGGATTAAAGGCATTGGAAGCAGGAAGCAATCCAAAAATTACAGTGAAGCAGAACGTTACCATTTATTGAGTGCTTTGATCAATCTAAGATGAAGCCATTTGTCACTATAAATGGTCCTTTTCTAATCAGATTTGTTGTGTTGTTGTTTTGGAGTTGAAAACTGTAGTTTCTGAAATTTAGGATAAGTAATAATGGTAAAAAAAATTACCAAAGGAACAATTATCTATAAGAATAAATCGACTTGATTTTTATCACTTTATAGAAGCAATCATTTCATTAAGGATTTTTTTTCACTAATCTTCTTTACTAAATATGACTACTTTAGAAAAAAATGTGAGTTAAAAGTGATTTTTATGGAAGAAGACACATACTAAAATGGCTCAGCAATGAGTTTCATATGCTAAAGAAAGCACAAGCCAAAGGCCAAAGGCTAGCCAAACAAAGGTATTGTGATGGGTTTTAGCTCTTATGAAGAATGCTGACTAAACATTAACTTTTGCTTCCCTCTCTACCTCCCTTTCACCCTCCTTCCCTCCTTCCCTCCTTCTCTTATTCCCTCCTTTCCTTCCTTCCTTCCTTCCTTCCTTCCTTCCTTCCTTCCTTCCTTCCTTCCTTCCTTCCTTCCTTCCTTCCGGGTTGCCAGGGATTGAACTCAGGGCTTGTGCTTGCTAAGAAAGTACTATACTATAACCCTACCATCAATATTTTAACCAATTTCCCTCAGATTTCTGTTCATTGTGAGGTCTACTTGAATTTTTATAGTAATGTCCATAAGAGATATTAAGATTAGGTTAGCCCAAGCTAGCCTCTGAATCAAGGAAGGGATGCTCCATTGGAGACTTCCTCCTAATGCAGCTTCTGGAGAGTTGGGTCAAGGAGGAGTGGACAGTGTGAATCCTGTCATGAGTTCTTCTGACGAGCATTTGAATATAACTTTTCCATGTGACCCAGGGAGCCCGGTGCTAAAATAGAGACAAGGTGAAGAGTGGGAGATCAGATAATATATTTCAGTACTACATTTGGTGAACTGGTAATTTTTTTTCTTTTTGGTGTGAATCATTATTGCTTTGCTTTTGCAAAAGAAAAAATGTATGTACATTTTAGAATGCTGAAGAAACGTAAGTAAGCAAAAATAGGTTAAGCATGTTTGTTGTTGTTGTTGTTGGGTTTTTTTTTGGGGGGGGGTTATGGAGCTTGAACTCTGTTCCTGAGTTCTTCAGGGACACCTGAAGAGGTGCCCACCCTACCCCTGGAGACACAGCCCCACTTCCTGTTTCCTAATGATTAATTGGAGATAAGAGTCTCACGTTCTTTAGTGCCTGGGCTGGTTTTGAACCTTGATCCTCAGATTTTAGCCTCCTGAGCAGCTAGGATTACAGGCATGAGCTACTGGGATTGACTGAAGTGGAAACATTCTACCTGAAGATAACCACGGTTAACCTGTTAGTGACCAGCTTTCTGACCTACATATTTACGTTCATTTTATACATTTACATACATACATGCAAACTCTAAATATCTTAGTAATTATTCCCACCCCCCCCTTCTTTTTTTTTTTTTTTTGCTGGTCATGGGGCTGGAACTCAGGACCTTGGCACAGTCCCTGAGCTTTTCTTCTCAAGTCTAATGCTCTACTACTTGAGCTACAACTCCCCTCTGAGTGTCTGGTGGTTAATTGGAGAAAAGAATCCCACAAACTTTCCTGACTGGGCTGGTTTCTATGATCCTCAGATCTCAGCTTACCCAGCTTAGCATATATTTAACCATACGCAGTTCATTTTTAATATTTATGCTATGATACAGAGGCATGCAATATTGAATAAGGCAATATAAACTGTGTACTTGTGGCTCACTTTTATAACCCTGGCTACTCAGAAGGATGAGATCTGGAGAATCAAGATTTGAAGTTAGCCCTTGACAGAAATGTCTGTGGAATTCCATCTCCAATTAAACAGCAAAATTTTGGGCTGAAATGCACAACACTACTGTGCCTTTGCTCATATAATATAACAGTTATCAAAGTGATCTTCAGAAAATGGAAACAAGAAGCTTCTTTCCTTTTCTTGTCCATTTATCTGTCTTTGTAAGGGTAAGGGCATGGAGGGACACAGCAATGGAATGACAAAGGGTAAACAAACTCAGCAGTGGTACTAGATGCTATGTTTAAAATGAACTATACAACTTGTGGGTAGGGAGAGAAAAACTGGGAGACAAAGAATGAAGGGATTACCATGTCTAAAGAGAAATGAACTCTATTACCTGATTTATGAAACAATAACACTTCTGTACATTACCTTTGTAATAACATTTTTTTGCCAGTACTGGAGACTGAATTCAGGGCCTGAGCACTGTCCACCTGCCACTTGAACCCTAGCACCATGTCTGGCTTTTTTCTGTGTATGTGGTACTGAGGAATCAAACCTGGGTCCTTGTGCATGCTAGGTTAGTACTCTACCACTAGGCAAAAACTCATGGCCTGTAATAATGATTTTTAAAATTTAATGCCAAGGTGAGCAAAAAAACAAGAGAGAACAAGAAGTCGCCATTTTAAGTGTAAAGATGACACCACCCAATGGAGACAGCCATTAAATATATAAATACAGTCAGTGTTCCTTGTCTGAGGGCTCCACAAATGTAGATTCAAGAGATTACAGACTGAAAATATTAATAACATATTGCATGTATATTGATCGTATGTCATTCCCTAAATAATACAGTGTAACAACTATTTACATTTTACCAGATACTAGAAGTGACCTAAAGATCATTTAAAGTCTACAGGAGAGGATGTGCAAGTTCGGTACAAATATTATGCAATTTTACTTGAGAAACTTAGTCAATATGCTTTTATTTGGGCATCTGGGAAGAATTGGATCTGGATCAGTTTCCCCTGTTTGTTTGTGGGGGGAGGGGTAGTAGGATTGAATCTCACAGTTATATGCATAAGGAGTAAGGGCATTTCTTGTTTATGATCCCTATTCCATTTGGGACTTAGGTGATGATAAAAGAATAGCCGCATAGGCTACAGAGCTAGGGCTTTTGTTCTCTACACTAGGAAGGAGACCCTCCTTCCTAGCAGAATTACTCATTTGTCTATCTGACGAGAAGAAGGGCATTCTATCATGCTTTTCTTAGAAATATAATAAATTCACTGTATGTTTACTTTTCTGTATAGACTTTTGTCCCTCCTCCTCTTCATCATACTCCTCCTCTTCTTTATGGTGTAGGCCATGGGGCCTGGCTGTTGTTACCTGAGCTTTTTCCACTCAATACTGGCATTGTACCACTTGAGAGACAGCTGACCTTTCAGGTTTTGTGGTGTTTGGAGATAAGAGACTCACAGACTTTCCTGCCTGGGCTGGCTTCAGACTTTGATCTTCAGATCTCAGCATCCTGAGTAGCTAGGATTTTAGATATGAGCTACTGACAAGCACCTCCCCAAACCTCCATTTATTTATTTATTCATTTATTCATTCATTCATTTATTCACTCATTTATTTATTTATTTTACAAAATTCTATTTCTTTCTTCCTAGACAGTAAATTTCCTAATAATAAAGGAGGTACTATACCCAAATTCTCAGACTCTATAAACGTTCAGTAGATTGATAATTAGTTGGCTAAGTGGCCAAATGATGTCATTGGACTGCTTCACTGTAAATGCCTTATTCAGGACACTCAGTGTCTTTTTTCAGGACTTTTGATTTATACTGGCAATGGAAAAAAATCATGATTTAGCAAAAAGATCCCACTTAGGCATACTTTTTATTGTAGATTTGGGTAATACTTCATTCATAAAATAAAATGAGAGCTTCAATGGGCTAAGCAAAAGAGGAAAAGACAGAGAGCAGCTGAAGAAAGCAGAAACAAACAAGAAATGAGAGCTAGTCATTTCAAAATTACCTTTCTTTGAAGATAGGGAATGAAAACAGAGGAAAGAGACAAACACAGAGGCAGAGAAAAGTATTAGTGCAATCCATTCCAGGTCTCTTCTCTGTGTACGTATTAAAGCTGAGGGAATTTCATTATTGTGCCTATTGAAACTAGCCAGTTTGGGACACTTACTATTCTCTCTCTAATCTTTGGCTTTTTGGAAAGTGAGATCAAGTGCTGCTGTTCAAATGGATACCATAGGACTTAAATGTGACTTTAGTTTGATTTTTAGCCTGGTTTGTTGGGTATAGTGTGAGGCCATATTCTAATATAATAACCTTCTCTAATTTCTACTTAAAAACTTGCTTAAAGGAGCTATGCTAGCTTTTCTATACTATGACAAGATGCCCAGAAAAATTAACCTACATTGGGGAAGACCTTATTTTTGGTTCACAATTCCAGCCAAAGATAACAGCCTATTGTAGGAAGGTAGTTCATTATGGTCTGAGCAGAGGGCAAAGAAACTTTACCCATCTCATAATAGCCAGGGAATAAAGCAAGAAGAGAGAGCAGGGGGCTGGGATCCAAGTACATCTTTCCATGACACACCCTCATGACCTACCTTCCTCCTGCTAGGCCACACCTCCTACATGTTCTACCACCTCCCAAAAGTCACACAGACTGAGAACCATGCATTCAACCCATGGGCCTTTGGGAGATGTTTAAGATCCAAATTAAAAATGATTGTTAAATGTTTAATTTCAGTTTAATCTCAATTCGTTTTTTTAGTGTCCTAGGGAAGAGGAGGATGTAATTATCATCACTTTCATAATAAAACGAATTTTAGGATTTTTAGAGGAAGAGGCCTGATGGTTTTGTGTAAGGGAAATCCAGGTGGATGTGAGAAACACTTCTTCCTCTCACAGGTTACTAACAGAAAGGAGAAAAATCAGCGAGTTTACCAGAAGGAAACTGTTGTACATGGGTCTGAGTGGGTTGGTGCTTCAGGCAAGGTGAGAGAAATGTAAGGATGATTGACGCCTTGGAAGGCTGCAGGGGCTTAGAGTCTGTAATTCTAGAGGCCACAAAGGGGGAAGGGGAAGGGGAAGAGGGAGAGGAAGAGAGGGAGAGGGGAGAGAGAGAGAGGGAGAGGGAGAGGGAGAGGGAGAGGGAGAGGGAGAGGGAGAGGGAGAGAGAGAGAGAGAGAGAGAGAGAGAGAGAGAGAGAGAGAGAGAGAGAGAGAGAGAGAGAGAGAGAGAGAGAGAGAGAGAGAGAGAGAGAGAGAGAGAGAGAGAGAGAGAGGCAGGCTAAGATTAGTATGTATGCAGACTTTGTGGCTCCGGCTACCTTTTAAACCACCATCAGATCTCAGCCTCCTGAATAGCTAAGATTACCAGCATGAGCTACTTATACCCAGATCTAATTACTTTTTTCCCCTGTTACTGATCAGCTTCTCCACGTAGAGAAGCTGAAATATTCTACAACCACTAAAAAAAGGAAAACTTTCCTGAAGTTTTTTTTTTTTGGCCTCAAATTCAAAATCTTTGGGAACATTTTGTGGAATCCTTTGTGTCAAATGTTTTACACATGAAAACCTATTATAGTGTGTGAGATACTGATTTCAAACCTTTCCTCCTCTTGAGTCAATTGCCTACTGTTCAGCTATCAAACTGCCATCAGGACTGTAGGTGTATAGAAGTTCTTAGTGGGATTAGAGTTTTGACTCAAGTAATAGAGAGCCAGCTGTGAGCAGAAAGCTCAATTAAAGTGTGAGATCCTGAGTTCAAGTCCCAGTACTGGCATACAGAAAGTTAAAAAAAAAAGTCCCATGGTCATTGGTAGCTGTTTGTTTGAAGAGGAGTACCCAAGATAATGGAAGAATGAGAATATTTTAGTCAGACTACAAAATGCCATATACTGAGTGACTCAAACAATAGAAATATTTACAGTTTTGGAGGACAGAAAATATCAGAATAAGATTCTAGTACATTTGGGATTTGTTGAGGTCTTCTTCCGAGGCCTACATATATCTACAATATCTGGTTCTTGCTTTATTTCCACATCATGGTGGAGGAGGGATGAGAGCCAGGGTAGGGTGGGGTGGGGGCTCTGGAGAGAATTTCTCTTCTCATTGATCCCATAGTTAGGTACCCATCCTTATAACCCAATCCTACATGCACCACCATTTCCAAATACCATTGCAATAAGGATTAAGATTTCAACATATAAATTTGGTAAAGGTTCTGTAATTGTTGCTTTTCAACCATTGTGACCCAAATACTCAAGAAAGCAACTTAAGGAAGGACACATCTGTTTTGGTTCACATTTTCAGAAGCTTCAAGGCATGGCTTCTTGGACTCAAGCACTTGGGCAGAGTATCAGGTAATCAAAATGGATGTCAGAGGAGGATTGGTCACCTCATGGATGACATCACAGGAATGGGATGGGGCTAAGGACAACACCTGTAGTAACCTACTTCCCAGTGACCAACTGGTGAACGAGTCCCAACATATGAGGTATAATTTTGGAAAGTACTTTGTATCCAAGCTATAACATGAGCCAACATGTCTGTCTCACGATGCAAAATGGATTAAGTCCAAGGCTACAGAGTCCCAAGTTCACCACTGTTCAAAAGCCCAAGTTTCAAGTTTCTTCTGAGACTACGCATAACTCTTAGCTGTAAAATTAAAAAGTTCCATACTTTCAATGTAAAATTATACAGAACAAGTGTTCTTATTTCAAAGTGGACTAACAGGTAAATAGCAAGAAAGGACAGGCTTAAAGCAAGAGTGAAGCATAGCACAGCAAACATGAAATCCTATAGTTCTATGTATGTATGGCACATGGTATCATAATGTGAATGGCAACAGATTTATCCAATCTTATTCTATAATCTTCCTGAGACCCACATGACCTTGCTTATGGACTGGCTCTCTTCTTATAGCTGTAGCTATAGCTTATAGCTTCCTGACATCTCTAACAGCCTGGTTCTCCACTTCAGATTTATGCCTACCCCTCTCAGAGGCTAACTGCCAAGGCTCCAACCCTCACACATAATGGCTACCCTCTCAGGCTTTCCTTTAAAATCTGTGTTCAATGCTTGATGCATTTTGCATGTCTGCAAAACTAGTATTATCTGGATAACTAGGGTCTGATGTCAGCTCAAGTGATAGCCAGGTATCCTTGGATCATGGCTACAAGACCCTGGTTGCTGAATTTGGAGGTTGTGAGGATACTTCAGGGACACTGTGCTTGTAGAGTATATTCTCAAAGCAAATTTGTTCAGAATTAAAACCCTTATATCCTTACTCCTGCTGAGTACAGTTGGGAAGTACTTACATGCTCTGAAGGCATGGTTCCTATTGTCCTGATGCTAACTTCTTGGCTTCTTTTGAATGGCCCTAGTATCTTCAGTAACCTTGTATTCTTTAGGCCCAGCAACTACATCTCACTTTCCTCCTGCTCCTCCTCTTCCTTTTCTTCCTCCTCCTTCTCCTCCTCCTCCTCTTCTTGTTCTTCTTTTACCTTTCCTCCTCCTACTCCTTGATCTCACCCCACCCCTTTCCAGTATCTGCTTCCTGGTGTTTTATTTTGCTGAACTTTGCCTTTGCCTTTCTGAAGAATCGCAATATTTGAGTTCTCCCTGACTCTACCATATTTCATTAACATATTTGTATACATATTTAACTGTAAGCTTATACACTAAATTTAGCTTCTACAATTAAGGGAAAACATACATTCTTTGTCTCTCTGGGCCTGACTTATTTCACATAACAAATTTGTCTAGGTCTTTCCATTTCTTTACAAATGGTACAATATCATTTTTTCTAATGGAAGCATAAAATTCAATTTGTTTATTATATGACCTTTTCTTGATCTATTTGTCCACTGAGAGACAACTGAAACCCCAAATTTACACTGGCATTTTTTTTGACAAGCCTGTAAAATATTCTACTCTTTCTCTCCCACATGTTTACCCTGGTATAAAGTTAGCCATACGATGCTGTACCTTGAAAGCTATGGCATTAAGAAATTTCCTCTACCAAACTCCCACCAGTAGGGCAATTCAACCCTACATATATCATTTGAAGCTAGAATTTTTCTAGCCTGTCCCTGTAAATTTAAACTTTTTTCCCCACACACCAGGACAAAGCCTTCTGAACCACATTGTCAGGTAATCACAGCAATCACTCTAACTTCTCTGCTACCACTTTTATCTACTAGTTACTTAGGCATTTCTTGACAAAATGATAGTTGAGAACATCTTACGGAATTAAAAAAAATAAATTTTAGGGTATTTTTTTCAGCATTCTCAATCCATTGTTGCCTGGCTCCAGGTGCATGGGCATGAAATCCTGAAAGCAGCTCTGTATGGAGGAGTAGAACTGTTTATTCATAAAAGGCATGAAGCAGAGAGAGACACAAAGGAGTCAGGGACTACACATCCCCAAGGATTACCCAGTGAAATACTTCTTGTGTCTGTTTCCTACCTCCCACAGTTTTCAGGGCTTCCCAAAGTAGCTCAAATTCTCCACACACAGATCTTTGGGAAGAAGCATTATTTATTGAAACAATAATGTTTCAATATTGTTGAGAGTCCCAACAATGTACAATCTGACATCTGCCCACTATATGATATTGAGGATTATTTAAGACATTCTAGCTCTTTGGAGCAGTGGCTTATCTGCCAGCTTGCTGGAGGTATCCACTCTGCTGCCTCCAAGGCATTCCAGAGGTTGTTCATAGATATGGCTTCAGCCCACCTTGAAAGCAGGCCCGCTTATGTGATCTGAAGAGCACAGAATTGATAGTGCATAGCTTCTGAGGCAGTGCTCAAAGGGCAAGGGCTTCCTCCGCTCTCTTGGGTGATTTACTGTGGCTGGGAGACAGTGAATTAGCCCTCAGTTGGGAAGCAGTGGATGCTTCCTTCTCCTAGGCAGCACTGTTTTTCCATTCCAGAGCAAATTTTCTGGTGTCTTGATCAAGTTTTCAGCTAATTGCTGGTTTGGCGGATTTCACGATTGCAATTTCATGAGCAAGTTCTCTAAGCCAAACTGCTCAGCTAAGTTGCTCCCTCCCAAATTGCTGAGTCAGAGAAACTGTCAAAGATAATAAATGCTTATTGTTGTTTTAAGGTACTAAATCTGGGGATAATTTATTATGTGTGGTTAATTAATTTGTGCATATTCCCAATCCAGACAAACCAGAATACACTTGCCTGACTGAAAGTAGCCATACACAATGCCAATTCACTATGATTCAACCAGAATGAAAATGGCCAGAGAATTATGCCTCCATTTCTTTGGATTCCACAAGTATTCATTCTGTCAGCAGAAAAAAAAATGAAAAGAAGCATACAGAAAACAAAGAACCCTTGACATATATTAGGGAATATTTGGAATAGTAATGTCATAGCATAATACATAGAGAATAAAAGGCAAACACACTAAAAAGCTACTCAGCATAGGTAAGTTTTCTATCCTAATGCTTCACCAAGTCCCTCCACCTTCTCTTGGATGAATGGAGATCACATTAAAAAAATTTGAAGATGGAAGCTCTCCAAAAAATGTTCTCAACTTCAAATATCCCAAGTCATCATATGATCATAAGCACAAATGCGGGTTAGAATTAGAAAATGCAAGGAGGAAAAAAAAAAGAATGAGAAGAAATCAGAGGAAAATGATTTAATTTTTTCTTACTAAGGAGAAATAATCATTTACCAATAACAAGAGTATGTTTTTAAATGAATTTGGAAGGAATGTTACCTTCGTGATAGTTGGGCATCTTTCAGCATATAGAGAAACTGTGAAATCACATTGTTAAGAGGACCATGAGGGGGCCGGGAGTTTGGCCTAGTGGTTAAAGTGCTTGCCTAGCATGCATGAAGACCCGGGTTCAATTCCTCGGTACCACATACATAGAAAAAAGCCAGAAGTGGTGCTGAGGCTCAAGTGGTAGAGCTCTAGCCTTGAGAAAGTCCAAGGACAGTGTTCAGGCCCTGAGCTCAAGCCCAGGACTTGCAAAAAAAAAAAAAAAAAGAGGACCCTGAGTTACAGAGTTGAGAATGAGTCAATGCCTACTAATTCTGCTAGCTGGCTTTTTCCTGACATTTCTCCCCACTCCTATGCGGCACCATGAGGATTGAATAGAGGCTCTTGGATAGCCCTGTGAATCAGTGATGCTCACTACACTGAAGCTGGTGTCTGTATCTGTTTTTGCAGGGAGACCCTGTATCACAGCAGGCACAAAATCATCGATGAAAGTTTGAATTATCTGGTTTGAATTGGGATGTTAAGGTACCAGATTGATACACAGTTTTCCATTGTTCACAACCCTTCTGTTTCTTATTCCTATCTGGTACAAAGAAAAGAAATGTTTTCTCCCTTAGTATGTCATGCTGTTCAATGCATGTATCCCTAAGAACTTGACGGGTTGAAGTTTAGCTCTCCAGCAGCATAAAAAGATATGGTGCTGTGGGCAAAACTTTAATGCAAGCAGAGATTAACCAAGGGGATTTTATTGACATTACAGGCTTTTTTTTTTCTTTTTAATTGTTATTGTGGAAAGGGAAGAGCTACCTTTATGTTTCAGCTTAGTCACAAGCTTTGCCTTCAGATTAGGATGTGCATTTAAGTACACAGTCAATTATGCCCCAAATTCCATGCTATTAAATGCGCAAAATTATTTTTCCGTCATAGCAAATCAGAAACTCTGCCTAAGGAGTATATTTTGACACTGACCTTATCGGATGACTTTCCTGTGACCATGAAAAATAAAAATGGCTTTTTAGTAGATTTCAGGGAATTAAAAATACAAGTTTTTCTCTTCTCCTCAGACTCGCATTTCTTTCTGTACCAGACAGGGACTGCCCTTTCTGACTCCTGAGATTTTACACAAAGAAACTTGCCTCATACATACCTTTATATTTAGCATACTCTCATTAAAGTGTCAGTTCTCAAATGGGAGAACAATTAGGCATTCATCTCTCTACAATAAAAGAGATACACAAAAATAGGAGAGTCAGAAGTCAATGAGAGGAAAAAGACAACAGAAAGAATGTGTCTGGACTGCTCAGAATCATGACACACATATAATATTGGTCTCTGTATAACTCTCAAAGAAAGGGAGGACAATGAGGATGGCAACTCCAGCGTGTTTATGGGAGCCGTTAGCTTGATAAAGTTTATTCCAATCTCTCACTTTCAAAAAATGTTTGGTTTTTGGGGTAAGATGTGTCTCTTGAAGACAGCAGAATGATGGATCTTGCTTTTTGATCCAACTAGATAGTCTGTGTCGTTTAATTGAAGAGTTAAGTCCATTGATATTGAAAGTCAAGATTGAGAAATATTAATTAGTTCCTGCCATTTTTTCAAGTTTTCATTAAGGCCTGTGTCTTGATAGTTTTTGTGGTACTTAGATGTTATGAGTTTAAGGTGCCATTTCTTTCTGTGTATTACATTTGTGTTGGTTTTCTATGTGTAGAACGTCTTTGAGAATTTTCTGTAATGTTGGTTTGGTTGCTACATAATGTTGCAGCTTTTCCCTGGAATAGAATGTTTTTATTGTTCCCTCAGTTATGAATGAGAGCTTAGTTGGGTACAGTATTCTTGGTTGGTAGTTATTTGACTTCAGGGCATATATCCTTCCAATCTCTTCTTGCTTGCATGGTCTCTGCTGAGAAATCTGGGGTTTGCCTTTATAGGTGATTGTTCTCTTCTCCCTGGCTGCTTTTAGGATACTTTCTTTGGTCTCTATTGGTCCAGTTCGGATTGTAATGTGGCACAGGGATGTTCTTTTCTGGTCAGGTCTGTTTGGGGTTCTAAAAGCTTCTTGTATGTGAATGGGCCTGCCCTTCAGGATATTTGGAAAGTTCTCTGAGAAGATTCCCTGAAGTATATTTCCAATACCCTTGACCTCTTTCTCTAGACCCTCCTCAATACCAATTAGTCTTAAATTAGGCTTCCTAATTGTATCTTGGACCTCCTGTAGCTTTTTCTCATATTTCCTAGATTTGAATTGACTCATTTTCTGTTCTTTCTCTATAACAACTAAATTATCTTCAATCCCGGAAATTCTCTCTTCTGCATTGTCTAACCTGCTATTAAAGCTTTCTACTTTATTCTTCATCTCCCTTGCTTCTAATTGCTCATTTTTGAGGCCTTGCATCTCTTGTTTTAGATCATGTATGGATTTCCTTGATTTCCATCTGAGTGGTTAGCTCAGCAGCTTTATTATCTTTGGACATTTGTTGGAGTTTGGTCACCTTTTTGTTTGTGGATTCTATGAATTCATCCATTTTTCTTTGAAAAACCTTCTCTGAAGAAGAAATAAAGAAATGCTTTACATCTCTGGTCATAAAAGAAACGCAAATCAAAGCAACTCTGAGATTCCACCTCACTCCAGTTAGAATGGCCAGGATCAAGAAAACTAATAACAACAGATGATGGACTAGATGTGGCCAGGAGGGATCACTACTACACTGTTGGTGGGAGTGCAAACTCATTCAACCACTATGGAAAGCAGTATGGCAGTTCCTCAAAAGACTAAACATAGAGCTCCCCTATGACCCAGCAATTCCACTAGTAGGCACTTACCCAATTGTCCAGAAACAAGGACATACTAAATCCACTAGCACAACGATGTTCATTTTTTTGCCAGTGTATATAACATTGACAGGGTACTACCTTATCTATATTTTCTGAGATGTCCTGATTATTTCCCTCTCATTAAAGACAGTTTAGAAAGACAGTTTATTTTGAGTATTTAACACTTCACAACCCTGCACAACCCTGTGTGACATTGATATCGCGGCCATCGCCCTCAAGACAAGGTTTCTACCACTTGTTTTTCTGAGAACCCTTTCATGATGACTTCAAAACAAACTATCAAATATTTGCCAATCCTAAAATTATGAATTTCTTTCCACATTTCCAGTAATGAAAAGGAGATAAGAAAGAATTTTTTAAAATCTCAGTTTCTCATTTATGTTTTGGTTTCACTTGTTATTGACTCCTGTCTGTTTGCAGGAATCATGAATTGTACTCCTATTTATCAGCCACATTCATCAGTCCCCAACTTGCCCAGTTCTACTTCCTCTTTCAGTTCTCCGGCCCTCCTTCTCATATCCACTACTGCTTTTAGGACCTCATCTTTTATATATTCTACATTGAATTTGTGTAGAGGCCTAGCATTGTAAACCTCCACATTGCCTCCCACAGGTCTAGTAGGAAACTGGGTTATGCACAGGAAAGACTCGGGTTAAACCTTAGCTTACATCCATTGAGTGCTAGCTCAAACCCTGTATTCAGTCTGCTGATTCTCTACATTCTGGGCTCTGTCTGCCCCTTTCCTTTTGGATTTGACATTCTTCCCTGGGTTTCTTTCTTTCCTGGGGCTTTCTTTCTCTTGGTGGTAGATTTGCTCTCACCTTTTCTGTTTGTTTGTTTTTTTAATTTTTTTTTATTTTTACTTTACCTGGTTGAGCCTTGACTCATCTTTTCAAACGCAGCTTCTGCTTTTCTTCCCTGTGCCGCCTTGGCAGGTGTCCAGAGCCTCTGCCTGGCACCCCTTCTTTCATGCCATCTGTGTACCTTGTACATACAGCCCGCCATCAGAGCAATAGGAGACAGATTTGCTTTCCTGGAGTCCAAACAACAAACTGTAGTCTTGATGGTAGCTAGAAGAGATGAGGTGGAATTTATTTCAGTGAGTTTTTCAGATGGAAATCAGGAATGCACCCGTAGCATTAGGTGGATGTGAGATAAATTCAGCAAAGTCCATTGATCCCCGCCTGGACACCACAGGCACTCAAGACGTGTATTCTTGCTGTTGTTGTTCATTCAAAAGATATTTTCAGTCTAATGGATATTATAATAAGAATGATAAAACACCCTCATAAGGCGCTAATATGCAAGCAGAAAAAGTATGTAGGAAAGGGGAGAGGGCTATTTCTATCCCACATGGTATCACATATGCTTTAAAAAGGAAGTATTATTAAGTATTTGAGTTAATGGTGCAATGATGTTCATCCCTATGGTGATAATGGTTAATAATAATTATTATTAGCTAATAGTTATTCAATGTTTTCTCCTTATTAGTGTTGTTAGGCTGAGTACTTGATATGAATTATTTCACTGAATAGGAATCTTCGAGAGTAATATTCTAATAGATGAAGATCTCTGGACCAGGCTTTTAAAGTTGAACAACCATAGGGCCAGGGATTGAATGGTGAAACACTGTGATTTCATTAAGATCTGAAAGCTCCTGCTACTCTCCTCCAATTTAACCCTGTGTTAGAAGCTCATCCTCAGTTCATATATGTAGAAATCCTTCTGCATAGAGATGGATGGAAGATACGTTTGACTTCAGTCTCTCAGTGGAGGGAAAACAGGAATCACCTCCTAGGTAGCATCCATGGGTAGTTCAGAAAATGCTTTGGGAAGTTAAAGGGAAAAAAATGAAGAATTCTCATGAATTCAATGTTTAGCTAAAGATCATTCAAACTTCAAAAGTTCAGGCGTAAAAATTCCTTCATGACTCGATAGCTCTGTGTGTGTGTGTGTGTGTGTGTGTGTGCATGTGTGTGTTTATGTGTGTGTGTGTGTGTGTGTGTGCATGTGTGTGTGTGTATGTGTTGAGTATCTAGAAGCCCCAGTAATGGCTAAGGCATTTACAGATAGGATGTAGGATAACAAGAGAGTATAACAACATATTCTGAGAGCTAGAATACATAAGGCTTATATGAACATGAGCTGCTAATCTTATGCTCTTCTAATGGAAGACTTGCTCTTTTCAAATCCTCTTTATCTCAGTTACACAAATCACTTTATCTTTGTGGTGTTTTATTTTAATCAGTCAGATCCTGTGTCATGTTTATCGGTAGAAACATAGGCAAAAATCCCCTGTCGATGACAGCCAAGAAATCATTCCAGTCCACCTATCTTCACATAAACAGACCGAAGAATTTACTATGGAGATATCACAGGGGCCTGAGCATTTTGGGGGCCTAAGTTGAAGCCTGGGAATGAGCTGGAGTGGTAGCTGGAGCTGGAGCTTTGATTTGTGTCTTGACTCGATACTGGCAATGTAGTCATGATTATGCTTCCCAAGATTGGGATGAGCAGTGTAGGAAAATTGTTGGGACTTTGTGAGTGGCCTGCTCTGGGTTTTAGCCTCTTTTGGTTTCATGAGGGTCTTGTGGCCTCAGGCTCATGGACTCATGGCCTTGGCATTATTTATCTGCATCTTCTTAAAGCCCATCTTTTTATGCTGTTTATCAAAACATATGTTCCCCAGGAATGTGAGCTCTACCTCCTTCCCCTAAGAGATTCATATCTTGGTGATTAGGGTTCTCTGTCATTTGAGTCTAGTTGTGAGTGGTACAATTCTTGGATTTGGCCATATCTGATGTATCATCTGAGAGATCTGATGTGCCTGGAACTGGCACATTCTATTCTTATTTAATTTCATGATCAAGACATAGATTTTCACCCCTTTTCTCTTTCTCACTATCTATACTTGTATACTTACAGATTTATATGTAAAAAAAGGAAGACATCTACAGTTATATCCTTACTTCTGAATTCACTTACTCATAGCCAAATAGGAAACATGCAAAGGCTGAGCTATGAAGTCCATTTGTAGTTGTATGAGTGTGTGTGTGTGTGTGTGTGTGTGTGTGTGTGTGCGTGTGTGCGTGTGTGAAGCAGCAACACCTTGACACAGTGGCACTTGCTAATGTTACTTTGTAATAGAATGATGAAGGCAACTATAGTCTAAAGGTGGTATTTTAGCTAAACTTAGCTCTTCTCTCTTCCTCTAGAAGCCACAGTCTTCATCTCCTTTTGCCCGTCACCCTGGCTGCCATCTCATAATGTGTCTTCAACTGGCATCACTGTAACATTCTCCCACTGCTCTGTGCTATTAGCATCCCAGTGCATGGCACTCTTGGAGAATCTCAGCTGCCCTGTGAACTGACCCAGCAATTATGGGCAAATGCTTTAGGAATACTTCTATACATTATAAACACATCAACGAGCACATTGATGTGATAATGATGAAATTACACTTTCTCACTTTCACTGGCTTCCAGAAAGTCCCTTGCAAGGGCAATTTTCCTGGTCTAAGGTGAAACTGCATGACCACTAGTTTTTACAAGGTTTGGGACCTTGGGGCTAGGAAGATTGGTCCTCAAGGGGACGATAGCCCTTACTTTGCTCTTCAATTTTTGCTAAATCACTAAAATGATAGGAAGAATATTATCAGAATCTTTTGACATTCGTTTACTCTTTGGCATTAGATGAATTAATAAGCCCAGAAAATTCCTTTTCTATGAGAAAAAGTCTTTCACTTATTGGATATTGCAGGTTGACCACCCAGAGAGACTTAATAATAACATTGCAGAAATAAAGGAGAGTGAAAAACCCCTCCTTTGACCTCCCATTCCTAGAAATCATCATTGAGATGGTGCTTCCAGCTTCTACAAACCAGCTTTTGCTTTCTTTTCTTGATATCAGCACCACTCACACCCTATCAGAACTTGGATTACATGTTGTCTGTGGGTTTGAAGGTGTTTGCTAAAAGTAGATCTGTTTGCAAATGATATGGTTCCTTTACTGGAGACTTTCTTTCCTTCCTTCCTTTCTTTCCTTTTTTCATTGATCCTGTTGCTTGAACTCAGGACCTGGGTGCTGTACCCAAGCCCTTTTGCTCAAGGCCTGTGCTCTACCAGTTTTTTTTTTAACCAGTCCTGGGCTTAAGCTCAGGGCCTGAGCACTGTTCTTGGACTTTCTCAAGGCCAGAGCTCTACCACTTAAGCCTTGGCACCACTTCCGGCTTTTTTCTATGTATATGGCACTGAGGAATTGAACCTGGGTCTTCTTGTGTGCTAGGCAAGCATTCTACCACTAGGATAAACTCCCGGTGTCTGCTCTCCCAGTTTAAGCTGCAGCTCCACTTCTGGTTTTCTGGGGGCTAACTGGTGATGAGAGTTTCATGGACTTTCCTTCTCCTGGCTGGCTTTGAACCAGGAATGTCAGATCAGCCTTCTGAGTTGTTACGATTACAGTAATGGGCCACGAGCACCTAGCCTAGAGTCTTTTTTCATTGTTCTTTATAACATACATAGTCATTTCTCATTCGATTCCTATTCTTCTTTGTGGTAAAAGCATTAAACATAAATATGTTCATGAATATAACAAAGTTCATTGATATAATTTTGTTTTTCAGCTTTGACAGTATTATCTAGGACAGGACAGAATATCTCTGGACTGAACTTTTCTATAACACAAAAGAGAAAATGAAAAATGAGAAGTTGAAATTCTGATTCTCTACTTTTATATATTTACTCATCAATGCATGAATCAATTTAATGAGAGGGCAACTGAATGTAAATAGGACAAAGATCAGCTTACCAAAATTTTCATAGTAGGGTCAGAGAGAGAGAGAGAAAGAGACAGAATGAGAGAGGGGAAGAGAGACAGGAAGAGACAGAGGGAGACAAAGAAAGAAGGGGAGAGAAGCCCATGAGCAATGGCTGGCTTGATAAAATATGTTAGCTGATCACACTTTTAGATATAAATTCTTCTTAAGAAATTCTTTGGGAGAGCTTGCCAAAAGTTGACTTTATCTTGGACAATGAGAAGAGTTTGATGTGGTAGTATTTTGGAAATCAAGAGGAAGGGAATAAGCAAAGGGGGTTAGCCTGTTAATGGAATTATGGGCACTCAGACATATGAAAAGTGAGGAGTGTCAACAGATGGGAGGCATTTGACACAACATCATTAAAGACACTGAACTCCAGGATAAAGCACTTGAAATACTGAAAAGTGCAGTGGTATTCTTCTTTCCAAACTTGACAACTATATGGTAAGCACCAAATAATACAAACCATAATAATTCCTTAAGGATGGTATTTAGTGGTTGGATGCTATGATAAAGAAAAGTAAAGATGAGATTAGTATTGCAATATCTGTCTTCAGCACATTATGGAATCCTAGATTAAGTATCCTTATTCAAGTGCTCAGCTCATCTGTTAATATTTACCTCGGATCCCAGTATTTGGATTGGCTTGTGAACTATCCTGGCATGCCTTCATCTTTCCAGACAGCTGCGCTTTTGAAGTGTCCTTGAAAGAGATGCTTCTTTACTTATCTAGATAGAGTATACACTTGTCAATCAGAACAGAAATAGCACCCAAGCCACCTGCGCATCCAGAGGCTGGAGAAGAGACAGGGCTGTTTTCCTACTGAAGATCTGCCAAGTTTACAAAGATCAGATTCTTTGTGAGCCCAGTGAGATGGCAGAGCGAGAATCCAGAGTGAAAGTCTTCATTGTAGCAACAATGCACCACTTGCTTATGATTCCAATAAGAAATTCCCTGAATGGCTTCCCAAGATCACACAATTATATTACACTTTCTTACCTACTTTGGAGACACTCGATGAGCTTTTCACTGTCTCACTTCCTTCCAAGGTTTTCATGTTGGCAGTTTCTGTTTTTCTTTTTTGCTTTATCTCTGGTTGTTGTACCTCTAAAGAATAGTTTAGTGCTATTCAAATCCCTGAGACCACCCTTTCTCTAGTAACCTTCAGCAGTGAATTCTTTTTGGCATATGAGAGATGATCTTGGAGGACAATCAGTGGGGTGACTTCTATTCATGGGATCTGAATCAGAGCTGTCTTACATGCCAGCCGGGAGATTGATCCCAGCAGTTTATGCAAAAGCTTCAATAGGGATTTCGATGCTCCAGCTACATCTCTTAGAATGTCTGGATGGTTGGAAATGTGACCCGTTCTGTGTTTTATCCTCTCTGTCTCTTTTCAAAGAGTGATTGGCTAGCAAATACAAGGATTTGGCAAAGCTTGAGACACTGAATGCCACAGAGACCAAAGAGCTTCTGGTCTGTATTTGTTTCCCTGTCAGGTGTTGCTGGGAGATCCATTGTCTTGGCATCATTGCCAAGTGTGTGAACTCTAGTAATTTGATTGGGCAAAGAAATCACTGCCAAATACAGCACAACAAATTGTGGGCTAATAGCTAAAGCCGGAGCTGATTCTGTTAACGGATCCAGCACAGCCTTTTGTCCACTGGGCCAGAAGTCTTATGTAAATCCCGAGAAGCTGAGTCTGGAGGAGGTAGAGACAGGGAAAAGAGGAAATCCAGGGAAATTGCAAGACAGTATTTATTACTATCACCGAGTTGTTTCTCTTTTGGAAAAGACATTTTGGTTCAGTTTCTCTTACAGAGCACAATGAATCAGATTGGACATTCAGGGATGTTATTTGTTGAGAAAGGGGTAGCAAAGGAGATCTTTGCACAGGGCAGAATCTCACTGCCTTGAGAAAAGATGTCACAAAAATACATGTGTCACTCCTTGGCTCTATCTCAGAGAAATGATATGAAGTAGCAATCAGATGCTGATAATGCCACTTTTCAGGATGCATTGCTGACATTGCCTCATCAACTCTCTGGATTTATTTCATGTCCTCTGTTTCAATATCACATTTTTCATTTGAATATGGTTATTCACACACACATTAGGAGTATATGTATGCCATGAATACATACACAAAAAATTGTTAGCTAGTGTTTAATAGAGAAATTCTTCATGTATTATTGATTACATCATTCTAAATATTTTGAACCCTTTTTAATATGTCCATGCTAGAGTCGTGTGTGTGTGTGTGTGTGTGTGTGTGTGTGTGTGTGTGTGTGCGTGTGCGCGCTAGTACTGGGGCTTGAACCCAGGGCCTTATGCTTTCATTTGGTTTCTTGCTCAGTGATACCATCCTACCTCTAGAACTACATTTGTGTATTTTTTTGGTTAACTGGAGATTAAGAGTTTCATAGACTTTTCTGCCCAGGCTGAATCTGAACAGTGATCTTAGGTCTCAGCTTCCAAGAAGCTAAGATTATAGGTATGAGCCACCAGCAACTGGTATGGAGTGCTTTTTAAACATCTGGGGTCCCAGAACCAATGCCTTGAAGACAATGGAACATGATGTTACATAAATAAATAAAACACACAGCATAGTGATAATGATAACTATTAAGGAAGTAATTAAAGCTGGAAAAAATTACACTTGAAATACAGTGACCAGAAAGACTTCTCTGACAAGGATGCATGTGCACAAAGATGTTGGGAAAATGACAGAAAATGTAGTATGAAGGAAGAGCCCTCCAGGAGGGAGAAGAAAACAAGCCAAAAATCATGTATCTGGAGTTTGCCTGGCATATTTGAGCAAGGGTTAGGAGGCCTATCTGTCTTCTCGTCATAAAGCCAGATTGAGGAAGCTCCACATGAGATTGGAAGGTTTCCAGGCAAGGTGAGTCTTCTGGGATATTGTGTAGTGTTTAGGACCTTGGCTTTTATGATAAAGTTTGGAAATCCATGGAGGATAAAGCTTGATTTTTGTTAAACGTGTCATTCAGGCTATCATGTGACAAGGGCAAAATGAGGCAGACAGAGTACAGGTGGGATGTCACAAGAACTGAGAGAGGAAAGATGGGTAAATACAGTGATCATGTTCAGTGTACATGGGTGAAAATCTCCTCCCAGCCCTACCACTTGAGGAGATGGGTGGAGTTGGGAGAGGTGTGAGAGAATGATAGAAGGACTAACATTTGTCAATAAACATTTTACTTACAAACTGATATGTTGAATTGAGATCTTTTTGCCCAACTACTGAAAGATAGTAAACAAATAAATAGAATTCCATGAAATCCAGTAAACACACACACACACACACACACACACACACACACACACACACACACACACACACACAGTGACTCACACACTGGAGATAGAAAGTGAAGGATAATTTCCAGAGAGGAACTCAGCAAAGAACGATTGGTAAGCTACATTCTTGGGAGAGGGGACAGTCATGCCTTGGTCCTTAAGTCGGAACCTGAATATCATATCAGTTACGTAGATGGATTTCCACAGCTTCCAGTGTGATAAATGGGGTTAGGATTGTTATCCCACTTTAATGGAACTTTAAAGAGATTAAGTAGTGTATTGAAACTCCAAACACTGCAAGTGATATTCCTAGGTCATAGATAGGTGTTCTGATGTCGTGGCATTCTTTTCTCAACCATGAAGCCCACTTCCTACCGGCCTATCTACATGAGTAAGCATCTACATGAGGAAGTGAAGGCCAATTGCTACCTGCAGTATTGAAGCCTCCACCACTCCCATCCAGCAGATCTTTGGCTATGAATGTCTCACAGACCTATGTATGTGTCATCCACCTCGTCTATGTGTGAAGTGACTCTCCTGAAATGCCCTTTTCTACTTTCTCTCTCTCTCTCTCTCTCTCTCTCTCTCTCTCTCTCTCTCTCTCTCTCTCTCTCTCTCTCTCTCTCTCTCTCTCTCTCTCTCTCTCTCTCACACGCACACACACACTTGCTCCCTTCTCCCTTCTGTTCTTCTTCCAACCTTGCTTCTCTTTCTTTCTTCCTTTTTTTAGCTTTTGGTGGTATTGGATTAGAATTTAAGGATTTATGCTTGCTCAGCTTGCTTGCTTGAAGGATGTTCTACCTGTTGAACTATACCACTAGGCCAGCTTTTTGCTATTTTGGAGATAGAGTCTTTCAGTCTTTTTTTTCTGACTGATTTGGTTCAAACTTTAATCCTCCTAATCTCAGCCTCCTAAGTAGCTAAGACTGTAGGCCTGAGCCACTGTGATTAGATTCTTCCTTCCTTTTTTTTTTGAGAAAAAAATGTAATAAGTACATTTTGTGTCCTGCAAAGGACTAAATGCTATAAACACAATCTTCTCTTTATTTATTAATGAACATATGGATAAAGCAGTTAATAATGTACAAGTGGGAGTGCAGAGTTGTGGAGGAGGAAGGATTTGAGACAAGGGACTCCCTTTTGGAACATACTTTCCAGATGGACCCATGGAACATTTAGGTCAAAAGACACAGGCTCAGACAAGTGAACTGACTTGAATTTTGATTGATATGAGAACTTTTTCCCAAGCTCTGAAGGGTACTCAGCCTTATTCTGTATGCTTCAGTGTAAGCAGAAGCGATGAGATAACAGGACCAACTCTTAAAGAAGCAAACCTTTATTACTTTCACCTCTTATTATCCTGGGCTTTTATTTTTATTTGATAAAATGCACATCCTTGTTGTAATTTGGAGTTGCAAGAATAATCTCAATTCTAAACATTTAATGTCCAATGCAAGGACTGATTGAAGATATCTGCATTGATTTAATATTAAGCATTGGGCTTTCTTGGTCCAAATCTGGCTCAGCTTAACCTGGTCATAGGACAAAAGGAGAAGGGTAAGAAAAGCATTCTCATCACCTCCCCAGCTTCTGTTTCCTGCAATGAGAGAAGAGAGGGGAGAAGTAAGGGCTTCCAGTATTCTTAATCTGCTGGGTGGTTTCACCCCATGGGCCTGAAGAATCTCTGGTTATTTCTGTGACATATATTTAAGGCTCTAACTGGGTTCCAAATTGGATCTTCTCACTTGAGGTTACCAGAAGAAGGGATGCGTCTTCATTTGTAGTGGCCACTGACTCCTTCCTCAGCCTAGGATATTTTTGGGACTCCTTGAGACTCTCAAACTTTCTCTTTCTGTAGACATTTCTCTGCCTCTCCAGGCCACTCCATTGGCCAGAATAGGACCCAGGTGTTGATGCTGTCTCTCTCCCTCGTCCTCATGGCCTGTACCTGGCCTTGGTGCATCTGACTTAGAATAGCAGTGATTGCTTGTGACATTTCCCTTGGGGATGCTAGGTGTTGTCCTCAACTTCTTAAGATGAGGACAGGGTGCAAGTTCAAGTTTGAAGTTACAGGACATGCAGCACAAGATTTCCTCCTCTGCTCCTGTGTAGTAAACAATGACAGGCAACCAATCCTCCCCCTACCCCACTTTCCACTACCCATTTCTCCTCTCCTGTACATGGGTAAAAATACTCAGAAGTCAGGGTTTGGCCTAGTGGTAGAGTGCTTGCCTAGCATGCACGAAGGCCCGGATTCAATTCTTTGGTACCACATACATAGAAAAAAGCTGGAAGTGGTGTTGTGGCTTAAGTGGTAGAGCCCTAGCCTTGAGAAAGTCCAAGGACAGTGCTCAGGCTCTGAGTTCAAGTCCCATGACTGGCAAAAAAAATACTCAGAAGTAAGGAACCAAAAAGTCACTGGAGGAATTGTTCCCATAATCCTAGCTAATTAGGAAGCTGAAATCTGAAGAATGAGGTTCAAAGCCAGCTAGGGCAGAAAATTCCATGAGACTCATTTCTAATTAACCACCGAAGAGCCAGAAGTAGAGCTGTGGCTCAAGTGGCAAGTGGGGAGGCATCAACCTTGAGCGCAAATAGCACCCAGGGCCTGAGTTCAAGCCACCGTTCAAGCGTGCGCGCACACACACACACACACACACACACACGTGGAATCACTAAAGTGATGTTATGAGGTTGCTCACGCAGCAAGGCTGTGATGTGTCTAGAGGAAGCATGGCCATGACACCCTGAAAAAAAGAGGCCTGATAAAAGACAGGAAAAGGCGTGATTGAGCTGGGTGTCATTTTCTTCCTTTACCTCAGATAATCTGGAATTGGTGTTTAGCGAAGTTGGCTTCATACGTTATTATGCTCTGTGGTGTGATGTATTGATGAACTGAAGGGGTAGATAGCAATGAGGAGAATTGGAGTTGAAACTGGGCTGGCTTTCAAAATGTCCTTCTCATAGCTCTAACTCTTCTTCCCCATAATGGCTAAGTAAGGGAAATAGATCATTTTAGGGGGTGGGAGAACCATCCCCAATCGTATATGTGTATATAGATATACATATATATGTATATAGATATATTAAGCTTATAAGTTTCCAAGAATTTCAGCTTCCTAGCCAGAAATTGGCGAGAAGCCTAGAACTCTCCATTTTCACTTTATCCACTAAAATTCTCACATGGATTTACTTAAAGAGTAACTAGGGTATTAACATACCCTTTGGGCTTAGGATTCTTTTGCATGTGAGCCATTGGCAAGGTTATTTACTTATCATGTGAACTCCGAGTTTGGTTTTGTTATTATGAAACTGCCTTAAAAATCACTCTCACTTCTTTTAAGATGTTCTATGATGAGAAAGGGTTGGAATTCTTACACAAATGTATATAATTAATGATCATTTGGAATAACTTTCCCATTTTATATAATCTGTATAGAAGTAAAATATTATACTGTTTCTCCTTACTTAATGCAGGAGAATCTTGTTAAATAGTTAACTAACTTGCATAAAAGAGTCTTAGGAGGATTAATCCTCTCCAATTGGTCATGGTAATTTAATATATTAGTTACACTTCAGTAGAGGGCTAGAAACTGCACAGGATAAGCAAAAATGCCATTGGTTTTTCCATCTTCAAGGAGCTATGTATGCAATCTGTAGATGCATACCCGAGTAACCTACAGAAACCTTTATAACAATGTAGTCAATTGTCCTTTTATAATATGTGGATTCTGCATTTGTTCATTCTCCTATTTATTAACTTTATTTGGAAACCCACACCCAGTATTCATAATGGTCTTCAGGCATTGTTGGATATTTGCAGTGTGATTAAAACAATTCAGTCCATTCAAGGATCCCTTTTCCACCTGACATCAAAGAGCACGTGCCTTCTCATTTCAGTTCTGAGCTACAGCTTTCTTTCTTATAGTCTGAGGGCTGTGTGTGTGTGTGTGTGTGTGTGTGTGTATGTGTGTGTATGTGTGTGTATGTGTGTGCCTGGGGCTGTCCCAATAGCATTTTTGTTCTAAGATGCTCTTTACCACTGGAGCCATGCCTCTATTTCTGGATTTTTGATACTTAATTGGAATCTCCACAGATTTTCCTCTCAGTGTAGCTTTGAATGTTGATTCTTAGACCTTAGCTTCTTGATTAGTTAGGATTACAGGTATAAGCCACTTGTATCTCCAGCGAGAGCCCTGTTTGTTTATTTGTTTGTTTGTTTGCTTTTTTTTGCTGTTGTTGTTGTTGCTGTTGTATTAATATTGGGGGTGATTTTTGTTTGACTTTACTGTTTAAACCAGGCCCTATGTGTACTTCTGAAATGCTATTTGAGCTCTTAAGAGCAAGAAAATTGTGATGTACCTAATGGAGAAAATACATTGTATTAGAGAAGCTTCATTCAAACCTGCGTTATAATGCTGTTGGCTGTAAGACCAATATGTATGAACCTATAGTATTATTAAATAAGGTGTCTCCAAGTCACATAAACAAAGCCACATATTTATTGTTAATAAAAACTAAAGTATGCTTTATCAAAATGAACACCAGGAAATAGAACATGTTCTGGAGGGAGTCAGGAGTGGAAAAAGGAAGCCTAATCAAAATGTTATATTCAATGCACATTATGTAAAATATGAACTATGCAATGAGGGTGGAAACAGGAGAGGAAAAATGGGGGAGAATAAAGAAAGGGGTGATGATGACCAAGAACCATTGTACTCACAACATGATTTACAGAATTGTAATTCCTTTTTTCTTTGTAGGTCATAGGCCTTGGTGTTGGTCCTGAGCTCTTTAGCTCAAGGCTACTGCCCTGCCCCTGAGCCACAGCCCCACTTCCTGTTTTCTGGAAGTTAATAGGAGATAAGAGTCTTAGGTCCTTTTATGCCTGGACTGGCTTTGAACCTTGATCCTCAGATCTCAGCCTCCTGAGTAGCTATGATTACAGGCATGAGCCATTGCGCCCAGCATGTACAATTTCTTAATAATAACAAGAATAATGAAACCTCCATTGGCTTATGGGAACTTAAACCTCCATTTCCCTTAGGACCAACAGGTCTGTCTTCACCAATTTAGAGTTTATAGTGTTTTACAGGACACAAATACTACTAACAACAGAAATCTGGAATCAAGTGCCACTCTGCTCTTTACTTGACCTCTGCACTAATTTCTAAAGTCATTTAACGCTCCATTTTCTTTTTCATCTAAAGAGCTTGGGTATGCCATTAGAGAGTTCTAAGTATGAGCAAGGTAAGGTCTGCAATTTGGAACCATGACTGATCTTGCTACAGAGAAGAGGAGGTGAGGGGAAGATGGGAGCCCAGGGAGCATAAGATCTCAGAGACCATACATGAGGCACTAACAGCAAGGTGTGGAGGAGTGGTGAGCTGAAGAGCAGATGTACTGAAAAGTACAGAGAAGTAAGTCATACCGACTGATTAATCCTCAGTGTTAGCAAAGTAGTAGACTGATCATGACTTGTCAGATGGATATCCTGGCCCAGGAGTGGGTGGTAAGATTGAAGTTTCTTTACTTCTAATTTTGAGAACATTGTGTGAAACTCAGTAGGAAAATGGTATATGGAGCTTCAGTTTCTGCACTTGAAAGTAATCCCTCTGCTGAACAAATAATTGCTTAGTTGTGTGTGTGGTTTTTTTTTTTTGTTGTTTTTTTGTTTTTTTGTTTTTTTTCCTGCCAGCACTGGGCATTGAATGCAGGGCCTGTGCTCTACATTGAGTGTTTTGCTTCAGGCTGTAGAACTGCCACTTGAACCGTATCTTCACTTCTGAATTCTTGCTGGTTAGTTGAGATGAGACTTTTCTGGACTTTCCTGCCTGGACTGGCTCTGAACTTCAATGCTCAGATTTCACTCTCCTCTTGAGAGTGTTCAGGATTACACTGCTCAGATAGCATTTTATTTATTGTTTTAACTGCCTTTAAGATTATACTTTGAAAATACACCCAGGGCTATGTTAATACTGGTTTTTCATATTTCATCAAACTGTACAGACACAGAAAGCAAAGTGCAGTGTTAGAAAATTTAGAAGCTATCTTGAATTATTATGTGATAGAAATTGAATAATGCCAATGTTTATACCTGACTTCACATTATGGTACCATCTTTTATGTTACTCTCTGATATGTTTAGTGGCTATAATTATGTCATTCTGTTCTGGGAAAGTTCGTTTTTCATTTTAATAAAAATCTTTTTAAATGTTCTGAAAACAACTTTCCCAATTACTCATTTAAGGTAATTTCTACAATAGAGAAATTTAAACTGGTGCTCTTTTGGCCCTATTTGGTAATCATTTGTTCTGAGCCATAAATGGATGCATGTAAAGTGAGTTTGACATTGCAAAATAGCTGAATACTTTGAGTCTTTACCCTTGAAAGGGTCTATGGAAAGTCTAAAATTTGGCAGATCAAGGCTCAGGTTTGCACCTGCACAGTGGGAAACAAAAACACAGGCTGGCAGTATGACCTATAGGTATTCTGTCAGCCTAGCAAGCATGAAACACTGAGGACAAATCCTTTGTACTACTAAGTTGTAAGTGGGTGGAGGTAGGGATGCTATTCTGAGGGCCTCTTCTCTGAATCTGAATCTTATCCTAAACACACCAGAAGCTGCTGATGTATCACTTGATACTCTGTAGTATGTTGTGCACATCTCTGTTGGTTTTCTATCAATGGATTATAACAATTCATAGTGTACTTGCTTCTCCTTCCCCATTAATTTGTGTTGGGTTTTCATGTAAAGATTATGTCTGTTCATCCCATTCCTTCAGATCTGCAGCTACTATTTCTTTAGTACTTCATCATGAGCCAGACATTGTGCCCTATGGAAAAGTTTCAACAGAGAGTAAGAAAACCTAAAGGAGGCTACTGTCTACTGGGAAAGACAAATAATAATGAAGATGACCAAACTGTGTTATTTTCCTCTGAATGTGATGAATATAAACTCTCAAATGTAGATATAATTAATTTTTTTCTAAAATCAATAAGCTTTCACACTCATGCATGGCAGAGAATTTACTACATAAAGTCAATGGTCATATGAAACCATATATTTATTACACAGCCTGATGCATATGAAGCTGTGAGAAACTGGTGCTGGAATCTTGGCACAGATGCTACTTGGTACCTGGCAGAGAGGCTGGGTGCTGTAACTCAGTGGTGGAGTACTTGCCTGACAAACACAAAGCCAGTCCTGTAAGAAAACAAGTAAAATGTGTGATCTCAGGCAGAGCAAGGTAGATAATCAATTGTTTAAGTCTCCATTGACAGTTTTTTTGTTGCCCAACCAATGGAAAACACCATTGGTATTTTCCAAACTTTAGAAATAGAAATGTGTTGTACTGGCTCTGCCGAAGTCAGAACTCCAGCCAGAGAAAAATGAAGACTCTCCGCCAAAACCAAAACACTTTAATTAGTCGTTTCATTGCAAGATGTTGAAACAGCTCCAGACTTAGGAATCTAATGCCTTCAGAGTCAGAACAGCTTAAAGAGGAGAAAAAAAAAAGAGATGTCACATTCTCTTTCTTTCTTTCTTTCTTTCTTTCTTTCTTTCTTTCTTTCTTTCTTCTTTCTTTTTTTTTAGGAGCTTGATCTAAATCCAATTTGGAAAAGAAAACCCCAAACCTTTTAGGATAATAAACCTAGCAACAGTGGAATGCTGTTTTCCTTCTCATGAGAAGACCTACATTCTGCTTGAAATCCTTTTTTTTTTTTTAAGTTTAAATTTTCATGATCAGGACAGGTGGTTAAATGATTCTTTTAAATAGCTTTGCTTGCTGTGAAATACTGTTTCAAGTAACTTTTTTTATATGCTCTTTAAAAGGCATGATTGTAGAAATCTCCTGTGGACAAATGACTTTCTGCTGGCACTGAGTTCTGGAACAGAAAACATACCTAAAAAAAACTAGAATCTCTCAGGTTTTAAAGATTGTAAAGAAAACAATTTTGGGGAGAAACTTTTAATTTTCAGATTATAAGAATGAATTGACAGTCATCTGAATAGGAATTGAAATATTTAGACATAGTTTTCTCCCTCCTATTCAAATTTGCAAAGATTTTAAAGCTAAAGGAAGATGGAAAAAATATTGATTTTTTATGTTCAAATTTTGAAAAGAAACTGTCAAAAGGAAAATAAGAGAATGGGCTTTTGTATAAAAGAAGGTTCAAATCACTGGAAAAACCTGAGAGCAATAGATCAGAGAATTCAGACTCTTACCATTATTGCATCTGCATGACACATAATTTCAAAATTAATTATTAAAAATGTATTATTTTATCTGCACTAATCATTAGTTGGTTAATGTACGTTAAAGAAAATGACATAAATTACTTAATAGGTATCATCTCTCTGTATAAGCAGCAAGCTTTTTTCACAACAATATGTTAATTCTGGGGTGTGAAAGGATTTTATACAATTTTCATCTTTCTCCTCTCACTATGTACAACATCCAAATTATCACAGCTTTTCAGATATGCTGTATGCTTTGATCCCAGTCTACTTAGGCACATGTTGTCCCTCCACTTTAGCTATCCTGGCTCCCTGTTCAAAGCTTCACAAATGCTTTCAGTGTGTGTGGTGCTAGAGATCAAGCCCAGGTCTTGCACATGAGAGGCAAGCACTCAATTTTTAAATTTTTTTTTGAGATAGGCTCTCATTATGTAGCACAGGCTGTCCTTGAACTCACTTACATAGCCTAGGCTTACATAAATTCAAGATTGTTTTGTGCTGGTATTATAAGCCAAAAACCACTGTACTGGTTTTTGTTCCCTGTGATGGAAATTAAGCCCATACATAGGGTTGAACTCTAGATGTCCCACCATGGAACTAAGTTTCCAGTCCCTTCAATAACATAAATATGGCAAGAATGTATTTCTATGCTCCATCGTACTCTGGAGAAAGAAAAAAAATGCAACAGGAGAAATGAAGGAAAACTGCTAAAAAGAAAAATATTAAGAGATATAAGGAAGTACCGGGAAAACCAATATCAACATGAAGAGGTCCCTGAAGGAATGAAAATGGTATTGAGAAAAAAGACTAAGAAAACACATTGCCACTAGTAACATTGTAACACAAAATTCACTTGAAGTGACTATATGCTGTTTTTCTGGGCGACATAAAAATCGTTGGCTGCAAGTATTAATGAGTAATAGCAGAATCCTGTTATAACTCCCTAGGAGAAGTTCAGTTCCCCAACTTTTACCATAGCAAACAGTAATGTGTGAAGGTGGATGATGCTACCCCTAACAATTCATAGTATAAACATGGAAGGAATCCCCCAAGTTCAATGGCTTTTCCCATTTTTTTAAAATATATTATTCATTTGAGTCATGATTTCATTATGTGATCGAGGACGGCCTCAAACTCACAAACCTCCCTGTTAATATATCAAGTATGAGGATTACAGGTAAATTGCATTACCAATTTTTGTAGATTTTCTTAGCATATAAAATTGTACAAAATAGTGGACTTAATTATGACATTTTCATGATTCCTCCTTCATCCAAAACATTTGTTTCATGAGCCATTTGGGAATACAAAATGTTGCTAATAGGAAATTGGGTCAAATTTCTAGTGAATAGAAGGTCTGAGGACGGAGTGGTAGACCTAGGGTTTTAGATTATCTCATTTTTTCGTCCAAATGGATGAGATTGAAAGGAAGAAAGGAAGATTCAGGAGGTAATTGAACAGTAAGGTTACTGTGGAAAAATAAAAGAATTTACTCCTTGTTGAGTGACAGATACCAGACCATAAAGATAGGAAAGAAAAAGTTCAGGAATACAGCCAAACACCTTTTGAAGACAAGAAACATATTTCATTCATCTCTGATTCTGCAGCATCAGAGACAAAATATGGATAGTATTTTTACATTAGGAGGTCAAAATTCAAAGATGTTAACAACAAAGAAAAATATTAAGCTAAAGCAACTATATAATTTTACACGTGATAACAGGTATAAAAATCAAAACAACCAAAGCAACAAACTGTGTGCAGTAGGTGTCCAGTTATGCTCTCAGGAGAAACACCAGCGGATTAAAAAAATAACTTGCATGTGGACTCATAAACATCTAAGTACAGAACAAAGGAAAATAAGTGCTAGGTTGTAAAAATGTTAATACAAAGAAGCAGAAATAATGTAACTATAATTCAATGGACCAGGTTAATGGATGATTATATACGGTTACAAGGAAATGGAGTTGATGCTGGTTTGGGGGTATAGCAGAGTATTTCCCGATAATTCAAATCAATAGTACGCCTGTGCAGAGAAATGAAAGAAATCATTATGACTACGATATAATGTTTGATATCAAAGGCCTCATGATTACAAGTGAATATGGATATGTACACATTTCACTAAAATAGAAAGTTAAATGAACTATAACTGGTATATCCAAAGGATTGTAAGGAATTTCTGGGGCTGCTAAAACAAAGTACTACAGACAAGGTAGAAATACATTGCTTCATCCTTGAGAAATTTGGACTTCAAAGATCAAGATATCTGTCAAGCACCTGAAAGGTAGCTTTTGAGGACTCTTTGGCTTTCCTTGGCTGAAAATTGTATATGCTTATCTGGTAGAAATTTCTCTTTTTTAGTTTTATACTGGATTCTAGGACAGCTTAATTCATTTTAAGATATGTTATTTTGCCTTTTTGCTTATAAACTGACAACTTGTATTACACTCCTTTGGTGCAGCTACTTATAGATAAAACAAAAAGAGAAACTAACTTCAGGGCACGGCTATAATCCCAGGTACTCGGGAGGCTGAGATATGAAGATGATGCTTTAAAGCCAGCCCAGCCAGGGAAGTCTATGAGACTTTTATCTTCAATAAAATTATACCCCAAAAGCTGGAATTGGAGCTCTGGCTCAAGCAGTAAACAAATGAAACTCACACAGCAGCTAGGCCCTGGGACAGGCATCAAAATAAAAGAAAAAACATAGCACAAGTTGATCATATGAAAAACATTACTTATAAATAAAGTTACAGTTACAGGGACTAGGAGAGACATTAATCTTTGTTGTAGCCACAGCTGAGACTGTAACAGGCTATTGTAAGAATTCATAAACCAGGCGCCATTGGCTTGTGCCTGTAATCCTAGCTTCACAGGAGACTGAGATCTGAGGATCTAGGTTCAAAGCCAGCCCAGGAACAAGAATCCTTAAGATTCTTTCCTGCAATTAACCACCAGAAAACCAAAAATGGGACCGTTGCTTGAAGTGGCAGGGCACTAGTCTTGAGCTGAAGAGCTTAGGAGTAGTGCCCAGAGTTCAAGCCTCAAGTCGGACAAAAAAAAAAAAAATCTATGGTAGCTGGGTATTGGTGACTCAGGCCTATCATCCTAACTACTCAGGAGGCTGAGATCTGGGGTTCATAGCTCAATGTCAGTCCAGGCAGGAAAGCCCCTGACACACTTATCTCCAATGAACAACAAAAACACCCAGAGTGGCATTGTGACTCAAGTGGTAGAACCCTAGCCTTGAGCAAAAACTCAGAGGGCACCAGGCCTTACGTTCAAGAGCAAGACCTGCACACAGACCCACTGACACACAGACACACACAATGTAGATGGAGACTGCTGACATTTAAAAAAAATCTGGAAAGCCGGTCCTCCTGGAGCCCTGCGTGGGACAGGGGTGGTGCTGATCACTTAGAATGCAGACAGAAATGCTTTCCCCCCTCCCCCTGTAGCTAAAGTGGGGGGGTCGGGGAGGGGTGTCTGTTGCCTACTGAACAAGGCTTTGCATTTCAAAGAAAACTCAAGATTCAGAAATACTGCAGGAAATTGCATGGAAAGGAAAGAAAGGTCAAAGATCCTGGAAATCCCAGTTCCCAGATCACGACCCCAGCTCATCTGAAATATCTTTATCTAGCTGAAGAAGAAAGGCTCAGAAAGCAAGGAAGAAGAGTTGGCCAGCATTTGTCAAAAGAAGCAGCTGGCCAACACTCACCAGACTTTGTCTGAGCATGAATGCGGTAATGGTGTTCAGCTTCCCCAGAAAAGCAAGATAGCCAAACAGTAAATTCTGTGACTGTTCCAAAGAAAAGTAAAAACAAAACAAAACAAAACAAAAAACAAAACTCAAAAAGCAAAAGAAGAATGTGAACAGATACGAGCTAAGCGTGCTGTTAAAAACGGAAAAGAAAAAAAAGAAAAGAATTTGAGAGGAGAAAACAAGAGAGAGAAGAAGCCCAAAGACTGTACAAAAAGAAAAAAATGGAAATGTTCAAAATACTGAGCAAAAAGACTAAAAAGGGCCAATCAAACTTGAATTTAGAAATGTATCTTCTTCAAAAAAGGAAAAAAACTAGACATTTTGTCCTTAAAGGCTCAAGTATCTGCTGCCTCTTGAGCTCTTTTGTACGCATATTGGTGTGTCTCTGAGCAATGTGCTTTATTTGACATAAACTGAATTTCAAAACTGCAAATATTTTTGTTCTTGTTAAATTTTTGGTGTCGGTACTACATAATATGATTTGTGTCTTATTTATTTACCTCTGAAGGGAGAGGACTTGAAGAGCTTACACACCTTCTGCTTGGTAGATAAGCTCAAACTCAAAATACTTTTGTACCATATATAGAATTTATATGAAATAAAATGTTTTTTTAATTCTGAACAATTTTATACGTAAAATGAATTGTAAAATTGACAGCTTTGCTGAAGAACTGTAACCTTTCTAATGAAGGAGTCTGTAATTAATGTTTTTTGTTTTGTTTTGTTTTGTTTTTGTCTGCCAGTCCCTGGGCTTGAACTCAGAGCCTGAGCACTGTTCTTGGGCTTCTAAAGGCTGAAGCTCTACCACTTGAGTCATAGCACCAGGGAAACAAACCCTGGTCTTCATTCAGGCTGGCAAGTACTCTTACCGCTAGGCAAAACTCCCAGCCCCACTTGGCATTTCTTTATAAGCTAGAATAGGAATCATTCAGAAGGAATGATTCCCCCCCACCTCAAGTACATAAGGTGTGTGTTTCATCAATTAATTCCTTATTCTGTAGTTGGGAGCCTATCAAAATCATTGCACTTTGATGAAGAAAAAATCTCACTTTTCCATGCCTTCAGAATACACATTTTAATGTCCTTTAGAAACACATTTTCATCTCAAGAACTTCTTTGCATCTTACCTAAATCTCTCATACAGTTCTCAGCAAAGATAAAGGACAGTTGGCTAAAATTCTCTGTGGTACATAAATAAATTCACTCTTTCATTCAACAAATTTTATCCTGCATGTTCTACTGAGAGTTAAGCCCTGAAGATAAAGCAAGACAGACTCCCAGATATTTAAAATTGCTTTCATAACCAAGAGAGTTTTTCTTTTTCTTTTTAAAAATCAGTTTTCCAATCCTTAATTTCCGCCTTTACTTATCCCAATCTCACTTGCTGTGTGATACTGGGAAAATCAACAATATCCTATTAAAAAAACTTTTTCAAAGTAATTATAATACCTACTATAATTGCCTTATTTTAAAATTTGAGTACACTGGTGAACGATTTAATACACATTACATCTTGCCAAAGCTATTATTTCAGTAGTCCCTATAGCTGCTATTTCCTATTAGGACAGCCATTGAGGACATGCAGTTATTTATACAAAATAAATAAATGAAGTAAGCCAGACCCAAGAAGCATAGGCTCCATGGTTTGTAGTATATGTCTAGGATAGACCTAGCAGAGGATCATAATAGCTCAATAGCTATGTACATATGACCATGTAAGATGAAGCTAACGGAAATGAACTCCAAGATAGGGAAACAAGATATTTTTTATTAGTTGTTGTTTTTTTAATGTACTGTGTGAAGGTCTTTCTTTCCTTTTTTCTTTCTTTCTTTCTTTCTTTCTTTCTTTCTTTCTCTCTCTCTCTTTTCTCTCTTTCTCTCTCTCTCTTTTCTCTCTTTCCTTCCTTCCTTCCTTCCTTCCTTCCTTCCTTCCTTCCTTCCTTCCTTCCTTCCTTCTTTCCTTCCTTCCTTCCTTCCTTCCTTCCTTCCTTCCTTCCTTCCTTCTTTCTTTCTTTCTTTCTTTCTTTCTTTCTTTCTTTCTTTCTTTCTTTCTTTCTCTCTTTCTCTCTTTCTTTTCTTTCACCATCATGGGACTTGAACTCTGGGCATTGTTCCTGAGCTCTTCAGCTCAAGACTACTACCCTACCCCTTGAGCCACAGTGCCACTTCCATGAAGATATTTCTTTTGCCTTTTTTTCCCCTTAGTTTATCCCCTTTGTCACTGTATTTGATTATGGTACTCTTTGTCTTGTGTATACATTTATCTGAATTGGAAAAGGGAAAGGGAACATAAAAATGGTGAGAAAGGGCCGGGAGTTTGGCCTAATGGTAGAGTGCTTGCCTAGCATGCAGAAAGAATGAGGTTTGATTCCTCAGTACCAATAACTTAGAAAAAACCAGAAGTGGTGCTGAGGCTCAACTGGTAGAGCTCTGCCCTTGAGATAATCCAAGGACAATGCTCAGCCCTGAGCTTAAGCCCAGAACTGACAAAAAATAGTGAGACAAAAGTGAAAGAGCCAACCAATGCAGCAACAATATTCACAAGATAATACCTTGAAAATCAACTTCACAACTTGGGGGGGGGGGGAGGTAGGGGGGGAAACAGGGAAAATGGGAGAAATATCAAAGGAGGAGGTAACAATATTCAACAGGAAATGTACTCATTGTCTTTTGTATGTAACAGTAACCCCTCTGTATATCACTTTGACAATTAAATTAAAAAATTATAATTAAACTTAAAACTTGTTTAGTTTTTCCACACAAGGTTGGATCTCTGCCACTTGTGCCATAGCTCCACTTGCAGCTCCTCTACTTAAAGATAAAAATAAAATTATTACAAACAAGATGATTGGAAGGGTGTGTGTGTGGGGGGGAATGGGGACAAAAACACGAGAAGGGGTATCAGTGCGTGAGAAGTAATGCACCTGGCAAATGTAACTATAACCCCTTTATACATTACAAAAATGAAAGAAAGAAAGAAAGAAAGAAAGAAAGAAAGAAAGAAAGAAAGAAAGAAAGAAAGGAAGGAAGGAAGAAAGCAAAGAAAGAAGAAAGCAAAGAAAGAAGAAAGAAAGAAAGAAAGAAAGAAAGAAAGAAAGAAAAAAAAAAGAAAATCATTACACAAAGAACATATATTCTTGAGTTAAAAATGTGTGAGATTAGATCCTGGATACTGGCTACGTTTTTGCCAGTCCTGGGGCTTTAACTCAGGGCTTGAGAACTGTCCTTGGGCTTTGTCAAGGCTAGAGCTCTACCACTTGAGCCATAGTACCATTTCCAGCTTTTCTGTATGTATGTGATACCCAGGAATCGAACCCAGGTCTTTGTGCATGCTAGGCAAGCACTCTACCACTAGGCCAAACACCTGGCCTGGGACATATTTCTTAATCTCTCTGTTCTTATAATACCTCTCATATAAAATGTGGACAATCTAGTACCCATCTCATCTCCATATAACCATTAATCATAGGGAATAATGCCTGAGCAATCGAAACATTGAAGGAAACAACAAGACAAGGAATTTGGACAGGCACATCTGGCCTGCATGCATGTCGTCCTTACACACAGTGAAGAACGACAGCCTTCCCTTTGCCTGCAAATGATTTTGGAATGTTTTTTCCACTAAATTTTCTCAGTATGCATTTACTTACTTTAAAAATGGAATTAATATTGTGCACTTCTTAAGGCTTGGTTAGGCACGATGTGAGTTGTTGTGTGTAAAACAGCCATCTAATAAAAGTGTTTCCTTCCTTTCTGTTTATTAAATCTATTACAAAGTACAAGTCATGTTAAATATGACAGCCAATTGTCCTTCAGTATTATTTGGCCTTGTATGTGAAGGGAGAACAAAAAATAAATCCAGAGTCCTGTAAGATAACACACAAATTTTGTGAAGCGGATAATTCATTTTCCTTCCTGACATTCTGATTCCCATATTGTATGCTCTTAGGGCAACACATATTACTCTTCCTTTCCAATTACCGAACCAAGGGAAGGGAGGAATGGTGAAAATAATCTAATGTGACAGGTAACCCAAACTGTGGATGGATGGAAAAATCATTAATATTCATTTATTTAAAAATCTTTGTTGATTCAATGCCCATTTATCAAGTCTTCCAGACAAAGCATTATGTTGGGTTCTGCTTACCCTTCAGAATAATTTTGGCAGCTGATTTACCCTAGTAATTATTTATTTTGAGCTTATATTCAAATTGTTTTCATTCCCTAAACTAATTTTAGAAGATGGGGCAGCCTAATACAGGGTACAGTTGAGTTGAGATTTAAAATTCTTTCCATCAAAAGCCTATGTGTAATTTCATTTGGAAAACAAGGACTTCTTGGAAAGAAAGTAAAGTTCCTTATCAATATGCAGTTTTAGTATACTCTGAGCAGTACTTTCTGCTAGTCTCAAAGAACCTGAAGTGCTTGTCTATGTAATTGAGCAGTGGTCGCTTGCACAAGCTGCAGTAATGACCTTAAATAAGGTAGTACCAACAGGCCATGAGAGACTAATGAGGGCAGGGATAGAGACATTTACCCAGCAGGAACCTGTAGATAGCATCTGGTACTAGAATGACAATATAAAGACTCAGCCAAATCACCTCCTTTTTTGTATGAATCTCTTTCTGAAGTGAAAAATAGTGGGACCAGTCCATTCTGCAAAGGGAAGATCATTAAGTTGGTCCCAGGAACTTAAGATGAAACTATCTGTTTAGCTTATTGGATTTCAACGTAGGTTTTCTTAGGAGGAGACAAAGGGCAGTGGAGCCAAATCTAATTCACGACACACTTTGGTCAGAGCAAGGCCCCCTTTTGAAATCTGTTCCATGTGGTTTTAATGCTTTGGGAGTTGGGATGGGCATGTTCTAGTTCTCTTCTTGGGTAGCTTTTGGAAGTAGGTATCCTCTCAAGGATATGCCAGTTGAGCAGAATGCTCTAGTAGCAAATAGGAATTAGTTCCTTTTAGTGTAATGAGTAGAAAGTGGAATGATGACTGAGGAATTTGAGAGGAAAACACCACTGACTTACACACTCTTGCACCTGTGGTTAGGGTATGTTTTATATTGTTGTCATGATTATTATTTTATTTTTTGGCATATGTATTGGCAAAGTTCTAGATGAATGGAGAATACTGTGACATGGCATTTACATTCAGCTGAGAGAGAACTATGTATTCTATAACTATGATATTTAGAAACATGATTGAGAACACTTTTCTCACTAAATTGGAACATGCATCTGTTTCAGTAATTCTCTAAAATGGACAGAAGAGAAAGGAAACACTTGTATTTTTTTCTGTCTAATGCCAACTCATCAAAATGTACCTTTTAATCCTTCTTCAGTACAATCAGTGCATTGGGAAACATACACATTTCTCTTCAAAATATCTATCCTCAATCCAAATAGGACATAATGAAATAAGTTCTGTTCCCACCCTCCACATTTGAAAAAAAAATCCTTTTTAGTGCCATGAAAAATAACTATTCACCAACGCAAAATTCAGAGGAGCTACGGGGAGAATAGAATTGCTCATTTCAATAATTCTCATACAAAATGTCTGGCTAAAGGATGGGAGAGGCAGAGCAAGCAGTGTTTTGACAAAAAAATTAAAATAAAAAGAAAGGTGAAAAATGATTTCAACTAGAGTTCTACAGAGAAATAGCAAAAGCTCTAAATTTTCTCCAGTCTGTTATCGAATTCAACCAGACCAAAAGAAAATCCAGTTCTTGGTTTAATTCATTACTTAGTGATTTTGATAGTGAAAGAAACTAGGGTTCATATTACTGCTTTTTTAGACAGAGTACACATTTCTCAAAGAGGTGGGGAATGTCACTTGAGGGGGAAAATATAACATCCAAAGAGGTCAGAGAAATGGGGCTTTCTTAGTAAGCTCATGCCGTCTTTTGTTGACTTCACAAGGCAAGTTTGCCAGGCCCCCATTCTCAGCCCATTCTGACTATTCAGCACTCATACCCGTCAAAATTCTGATTTGAAAAGCTGTCTTAAGGTTGTATCTCTAATCTCTTCTAAAGTTCCAAGCTTTCATTCAAATAACGCTATAGTTTGAGTAATGGTTTGACCCCTGTCAAAACCCTTGTTAAATTTAATTCCCAATAGAATGGTGGGGAGATATAGTTGGACCTTTATGAGGTGACTGCATTATTAAACAATCTTGTTTCTCTTATTACTAAATTCCATTCTTATAGGACCAGAGTAGTTACTCTAAGAGTGAGTTGTTGGCAAGGGAGTCTGGCATCATGTTTTCTGGCTACCATACTCTACTTCCACTTGTACCCCACCATGAGATGTACCAGTTAAGAAGATGCTGGTAATGTGCTCTTTCCAATGTGGTCCAAAACAAATCTTTCTTTGATAAATCACATAGCTTCAGATACTTCATTCGAGCCACAGGAAGCAGATTTAGACAAATGATTTATAAGATTCCTTTCCACCAGACCATTCTTAATAAGGAGCTCTATATTATCTGGATTGCGTCTCAATAGTAAATCTCTTCTGAGCCAGAATGAGCCATGTCTGAAAACAAAACTCAGGACCCCCATCCAGATCAAACTTGAGCCTTACTAGGTTATTTTGTGTGTTAAACATATGCTGTGAATTTTGTTGCAAAATTTAAGGCAGTGCTTTCTCATTTAACTCAATAATATCTATGGAAATATATGATTGAAAATTTTTTTCACTGGGAAGGACAAGAAAGAAAAGTGGATCTTGAAATATGGGCAATTAGGTGATCAGAAAGACCCATGCCTTCATTTACTCATATGTCAGTTACAACTGGCCACTTAACACAAGAAAGAGCAGACATTTTGCAGATGAGAAGGCAGAATCTCTGTCCTAGATTAGCTCACCATCTGGTCCATAAATAATGAATAAGGTACAATTTGTGCTCAATGTTCTCAGGCCATGAAAATAAAAAGGAGGGAACATTTTATGTATAATAAGGAAAGTTTGGAAAGGAGGTAAGTTTTCTGCTTCTCTGGGATTGTTGGGCATTTTAAGAATGAAGAGCAGGGGACAGTACCATTTTGGTGGAAGAGAACATTAAAGTGCAATACGATCATTAAGTCCTTAGGATTGAGGACAGGCAGAGATAAAAGGGAAAGCATATGAAATTAAGATCACCCAGGGTCCTGTTGGAAATAAATCGATATGTGTTTTACTTAGAGTTTACCAGGGAACTATGAAAGGTGGTTTTATGGGTCTGTATTAGATGTAACTAGTTAAGAATTTATTTCCTTTATCTGTGGTAATAAATGGCAAGACTACAGAAATTTATTCTCTTATGGCTCTGGATACTAGGCTGCTTCTGGAGGTGCCCCACAACTGAGTCTTAGGGCTACTATCAAGGTATCAGGAGGGTGTTCATTCTGAAGGTCTATCAAACACTACTATTCTTAATTCTTCTAACTTCCGTGGGCTGTGACTTTCTTTGTCTTGTATCACTAGTATACTGATTTCTGCTTCTGCTATTGCCAAGTTTTATGCTTTACTGTTTTTAAACTTCTTTCTCCCTCTGTCAGGCAAAGATAATTGTGATTTTTGCCCGTGAGATACTCCAGGAGAATTTCTCCATCTCCAGACTTTCAGCCTAAATGCATGTTCAGAATTATTCTTGTCATATAGGATAATCACAGATTCCATGGGTTAGAATATGGATATCTAATCCTTACCAATAGGTTAGTTTCTTGTTCTCTAATTCTCATCTGTTCTGCAGTCATCTGGACCTCAGTCAGGGTCTGCATTTTCTTCTTTTTGAAGGAGATTCTAAAGTTTGAATTTAGGGTCAAACTTAGTACTTTTTGTTGCTAGATAGGCACTCTATCACTTGAATCACGTTGCCTGTCTGAGGTCTATGTCCTTCTACATATAAATTTATATATGGGTGAGAGATATTGCCATTTAGGATCTAAAATATCCACTAAAGTACATATATTAAAGGAGTGGTTAACTAGCATATGAGATGTAAGGAAAAGATTGGATTACGAGGGTTCTGACTTTATGAAAGTGTTCAGGGGTTCATAATTTGATAGGCTGGTGGGTAGTGATTAAAATTTAGGTGGTGGGACCTATCTGAGGATCCTTAGGGTATATGTGTAGCTTCCATATTTTTGTCTTGAGCCCCTTCCTCTCTCTTTCCTTCCTTACTGTCATGATGTGAGTCTCCTCTTCTTGTCATATATTATCATCATCATGATATTTTCCTTTGCCACAGGCCCAAATCAATGAAGTTAGCATTCGTGGACTGCAATTTCTGAACTTGTGAGTAGAAATAAACTTTTCCTTCTTTTAGTTGATTCTCAAGCATTTTGTCTTAGCAATAGAAAGCTGACTAACCCACAAGTCAAGTGGTGAAAATGCACATTTGCTATTAGATTTTGAAATAAATGACAACTGTCAGAGAATGACAACTGCAGTTTGAAACAATGACAGCCAAGAAATACTAGCAACTAAATGATCAGCATATATGAAATGTGGATGGTTGGTTGTCATTGGTACAGGAGCAGATTAACAAGATTAGCAGACAAAGAAACAATAGTTATATAGAAACATGTTGCAGACACAAAAATCCCTCTTATCAGCTCTGCCTTGGAGCCATCTTTATTTTGTAATTTGCTCACACACATCCATGTTATGTTAGCCTGCTGGTTCCATCTAACATCTCTGTGTCTATTCTTGTTCCATCTGATCATTTGTGCCCAAGCTCTGGTTCCCCACAACTATTCTTACCTCTTGAACAAATTGCACCAGAAATACGTTTCCCTTTATTTAATGTCTTGCTAATGTTTTTCTGATTCAGTCCAAATGGTGAATTTCCATTACTTTCTTTATGGAACCTTCTTTCTTACCTTCATTTCAAAGCACTGATGAATCTTTTGCGCTGCCTGTTTTCTTTCCTCATAGTTCTTTTTAGTCTGTTTCAATTCATATATCTTATTCTCCTGCTTCCCACATCCCCTGAGCCTGGCATATCATCTTCCCCTATGTCTAACGAGGGTCATCAGCCAATCTGCAGTTAAGTGAAAAGTCAATATGGTCCCCACCTTGGAGTCCCAAGTAAAATATGAGGCATTGAACACTTTTGAATTATACTTAAGTACTTTTATAGCGAAGACAAAACAACATGAGAGCAGAGGTTGATGCAGGAATAGAAGGATTACTCAGAAAATTGTACTAATTACTATTATTACTGGTATCCCTAATTTAGTTTAACTTAGTGTTTGTATTATTTCATAAGTCAGTTACTTCTTCTTTGTTTTTAAGTTTTCCTATAGCAAATTCATACTAGGATAGATGAATTTTAAATGTGTGTCCTGTAATCCAATGAGTAATATGTTTTGATTGGGGTCTGACACAGCACTGAGCCCTGAAGGGCATTTATAAAATGTCACTCAACAAGGATAATTCTCTAATCAGAATGAAACATTGATGTCCCAGGATACCTTCAGCTCATGCTGTAGGGGTGATTTTAAATTTAAGCCATCAATATACCGAGTGTAGAAGGACAACTTATTAGGAGGGCATCAACTGATAGATGGAACCAAGAGTACCCTGAATTGATTGCCTGGCTCTTAAACTATATTAACAGTCAGTGGCAAAACATAACAAAACCAAAAACAACCAAAAGTTGTTTCCCTCATTCTGATCTGGTATGTGAGTTTGTTACCTAACCAGGAGCAAGAGAATCTTTTATAAGACTAAGCTTTTGAAGAGTGTTATTTATGTTGCAATCTGATGTCCCTTGGTGCCAAATCAGGTATACATAGGTCTCTCCTCCTTCATTTGTTCTCACTACATTCAATGCATTAGAGTGTGTTATGTGCTTTTCTAAAGAGATATGCATAAATGTCTATGTATGATATTAGGCATTTCTAAAATGAAGAAAAGCCAAGATGAGTGCCAGTGGCTCATGCTTGTGATCCTAGCTACTCAGGAACCTGAGATCTGAGGATGGTGGTTCAAAGATAGCCTGCATAGGAAAGTCTGTGAGACTCATATCTCCAATTAATCACCAGAAAATGATGAGTGCTGCTATGGGTCAAAGTAGTCAAGTGCTAATCTTGAGTGAAAAAGCTCAGGGATAGTGCTCAGGCCCTGAGTTCAAGCCTTACAAGTGACCAAAATAAAAAAGAAAGAATGAAAAAAAGAAAGAAAGAAAAGAAGGAAGAAAGAAGGAAGGAAGAAGGGAAGGAAGGAAGGAATGAAAGGAGGGAGGAAAGGAGGAAGGAAGGAAGGAAGAAAGAAAGAAAGAAAGAAAGAAAGAAAGAAAGAAAGAAAAGCAAGCTTGGGGGCAGGGGGATGGGGAGTTGGAGGCCATTTTCAATAGTATAATATGGTGGACACATTTTATTCATGACACAGAACAAATCAATCGTGAATGCATTCAAGAATGTAGGGACCATAGTGACTTTTCCTTCTTTGATTATGAGATGTAGCTTCTCCTTCTTAGGCTCTCATGTCTTGTAGTGTCTCTTCCATGGATGTCTGTTTAGGCCTTAAATTGAGGAGCCAAAAAAGTGCCCCCATTCCCAGATAGTAACCATCTTGCTGTTTATATAAACTATGAGTGACCCAAAAGCAATCATAAAATAAAGAAACAGAATTGTGGTGCCATTAAGTCCCAGGAACTGACGTGTCTGTGTTAAAATTAACCAAAACTCAGGTAAATTCAAGGGATGGCATTTGTTTTCTAAGCCATAAAACTACTCTCTGACAGTTGAATGGGCCATTAGCCCAGGGAGTTCCCTAATCCCTACCTTAGCTCACCCAACCTGACCCCCTCCCCTCCATGGCTGTAAATCTGTGATTTCTGCCTTTAAAAAGACTGTGTAGACCCTGACTGGGAACTCCTTTGGAGTTCCCTGCCTGACTTGTAACCTGCAATGAACCTTGCTTTTGCATTTCAGACACCTCAATCTCGGTGATTTTCTTTGGGGACCCCGTCTCAGGGTACAACATTTTGTCGCCCAATGTGGGGCCCATGTGGGACCCCCCAGGAACCCCACTGAGACCTTCTGGAGCCCAGAAGGTTTGTTGCTCAGTAACCGGTAAGCGTGCTTGCGGTTGGTCTGTGTCTGTGTTGTTGCCGTCTATACTTTCAGTCTGTGGCGATTGCGTCTGTATCTGGCAGGTTCTCACTGGGACAGAGGTGTCTGGACAATGATCCTGGAAATGTTATGGCGTCAAGAGGAGGGGATTCCACATCCCTCCAGGTGGGGATTCCACATCCCACCAGAGTCCACCACACAGAGACAGTCTCATATAAAAAGGTGAATTTATTGGGGAAGTAGATGATGAACTGACCAGCCAGGGACACAGTGCAGACTTGGGAGCTGACACTGTGACCCCAAGCGGCCCTCACATCGGGTTTTTAAGGGCCAAAGCCATGCGGTCAAGCCTGGCCTGATACAGGTGGTTGATGGGATTGTTTCATACACAGAAGCGTCAAATAGCCAGCTCCAGCCACACGCAGGTAGCCAATAGGGGTTACAGCCTAGTGTTTGAATTTACCTATCACCTTAGTTGGAGTTGGCACACAAATTGGAAAGGTCTCCACACAAAGCCATCCCCCTCCCCACCCAAGCAGATATCCCTCCTTATGGGGATGGGGAGAAGGTCAAGGTTGCCCCTCCCTAGAAGAGCAAAGGTGGCTGGGCTGTACCAGATATCCCTCCTCATGGGGGAGTGGGGAGGTCAAGGTGGCTGGGCTGTACCATTGTCGACCTTCCACAGGCGGGGCACTCTTAGGGCATTCTGCATGGCGCCAGTTCCTGCTCCCCTTAACAGAGGGAAAGGGAGACGTCCCTATCCCTGCCTGAGCAAAGGGTCTCTGGACCCTAAGCTCTGGGGGCACCGGAAGGATGTCCATCTGTTTTACACTCCCCAGGGAGGGGAAGATTCCTCCCTGCACCAGGTGGAGTGTGTCTGGGTAGCTCCTGAGTGAGAATAAGGGAGCGCCGTCTGATAATTGGTCCAGGGAACTTTCTGTTGTCTTTTTAAATTTGTTGCTTCTTATCTGTTGTCTGTTTGTTTTTAGTCTACCAGTCTTCCTATTCTATTCTTTTAATTCTTTTATTCTTTTATTCTACTCCTATAGATTTGACCCTTGCACACTGGCAAGATGTGCAGGATCATACTAATCTCCTAGAAACTGTCCTCTTTACCCACCAGCCAAACTGAGAGGACTGCCAGCAGCTCCTGGGAGTTCTGTTCACCACTGAGGAACGGAACAGTATCCTGGAAAACACCAGGAAACTAATCCCGTGCCCCACGGGAGACCCCATCACAGGCCATACCCAGATTGCAATAGCCTTCCCTTCCGAAGGCCCCAACTGGGACTACAATGAAGCAGGAGGTAAGGAGCAGCTCCAGGTCTATCGCCAGGCTCTGTTGGCAGGTCTCAAGGCTGCAGCTCCCAAGCCTACTAATATGGCCAAAGTTTATGATGTTAAACAGGGTGCTACTGAAAGTCCAGCAGCTTATCTAGAGAGACTCATGGCAGCCTTCAAGCAGTACACGCCTTATGATCCTGAGCTGGAAGAGAGCAGACAAGCAGGTATTTTAGCCTTTACCAACCAGGCAGTGCCAGACATCAGGAAGAAATTGCAGTCCTTAGAAAGACTAGGCAAGAAAGGATTAAGAGAGCTAGTAGCTATGACAGAGAAAGTATATAATAAAAAAGAAACTAATGAGCAACGAGAAGAAAGAAAAAATAGGAGAGATAAAAGGCAGGAGAGGCAAATAAAAAGGATTTTGGATGGACAGCAAAGGCAAATGGAGCAGGTGCTCCTAGCCACCCTTGGCAAGCCAGAGGATAAAAATAGAAGACTAAAATTAGGGGAAAAACCAATGTGCCTATTGCAAGAAAGAAGGACATTGAGCCAAAGAATGCTCCAAGAATAGAAGGAAGGACTTTCAACCTTTGACTCAAAAGTAAGTCAGGGAATAGCCTCTGCACTGGGGACAGATTGGAAATTGCATTGTGTTTACCAACCCCAAAAGTTAAGGACAAGTAGAAAAAGTGAATTGGACCCTAAAGAGACTTTAACCAAATTGTCCTTAGAGACTGGCGTGGACTGGATGGCACTTCTTTCTTTTTGCGGACTGGATGTCACTTCTTCCTTTTGCTCTATTTAAAGTAAGGAATTCTCCCTGTCACCCATTGTTCCTAGTCTCCAGACTGATCTATTAACTGACCTAGATGATGTTGAATTTTTGCATAAGTTTGATTATCTACAGCTCGTGCACAAGAGCGTGTGGCCCCAACTCAAAGCCCTTTACGATTCTGCCTCTGTCCCTAACCCCCATTTGTTAAATTCCCTATGTAATTAAGTTGTCTTGTGAAAAAGTTTTGTTTTGAACCCGGTTCTCACCTACAAGGGTAAGATTGGTAAAACTCTTATGATACTAAATCTTCCAGAAAATGAATGTCCGATATTAATTTTGCGTGCTTTAAGATCTTTGAGTATGAATGTGTGTGTATGTGTGTGAGTGAACATGGTCAAGGTTAAATTTTCAGCATGCTGTGTAACGTAATGGGTAAATTTATACTGAAATACAAAGGCAATTGGGTAAATCTAAGTTTGAACTTCAAGAAAAGTATTAGGTTTGAATGTTTCCAATGTCTCAAAGGATTATTGCATTATTTTAAGGAGGAACTGGTTATTTTATTAAAGATTCTGAAATGTGCATTAAAAAAATCTGATATTGTAATGCATAGAGCTGTTTACATTGTAAACATTGTATCCTGTTTAGCACAGAGGTATTAGGGAATTAGGAATTTATTACCTTGAGTTAAAATTTGGAGATAAGTATCAGAATTTGTTTATCAATGTCAGAGATGATGTGATTAATGTTTCTTAAACTGCCCCCTAAAATGCATTAAATTGGGGAAAAGAGTTTTTAAAAGGAATATTTAAAAGTTTATTTCCTTATGATTTGGTTTCATTTTACTGGATTGCAATTGGACGTATTTTAGAAAAAAAAGGAAACTAAGTTTGGACTTTTTGTGCACTGATGACTTTTGTAGTTCTTGCATTAAGGAAAAACTTATTTGAGTTTAAACTGTTGTTGGAGTTCTAGGCAGTGACCTAAACTGCAGAAGATAAAAAAAAATGCCTCTTTTAAAAATGAGGCCTGGAGGCAAAGGGAATGTCTTGAGCCCTTAAAGATTTTTCAAATGCAGATAAGGGCTAAAGTGTTAATTGTTTAAGCAAATATCAGTAAAAGTTAAAAAAATATTAATTAGAAATGGGTGTCTGAACAAAATATGAAAGTGAAGTTGTCCTAAATGTTTGTTTCAAGAAAGAGAGAGAGGGAAAAAAAAGGAAAATTAAGATTACCAAAATGATTGCTTAATTGCTATTTCAGCTTGCTCTTGTAAGTTACTTTATAGCAATTTCCAGCAGACCAATGGAGGAGGACAGCAGATCCTTATTCAGATGTAATTTTGACCTTCACCAAGTTCCAGGTAAGATCATGCTTAGAGACTATTTCTGTGTTGACCACCTTGTTGCTTTAATTGGAAGTAAAGTGGCCTTATAAAGGACTCATTGATCTGAAAACTGCAGTTCTGAGCCAACCCGGGCAAAGCAAAGTCCCTGTGAGACTATGGTATCTAATCAAGCAGCAGACTGCTAGTGAGATAGAGTTGCTTTGGAGCTCAAAGTGGCAGAGTGCTAGCCTTGCGCTGGAAAGCTGAGGGACAGTGCTCAGGCCCTGAGTTCAAGTCCAGCAACCAACTGAGTGAAATGCCAATGGGATATTTATCCCCGTGTGAGACATTCTGGGGACAAAAAGATACAAAGCATCCAGATGCAGAAAGCCTCTGCTTGGATGGCAGAGATGGTGTCAGATCCTAGAGTCACTCCTGCTTGGCCATTCAAAATTACTCAGAGCCGGGAGGTCATAGAATAGTTTGTAAGCATGCCTTACTAATGCCCATGCCTTTCATAATTGGGCAGGAACTTGTCAATCATCTGTGATAGTGAGTAATTTAAAGCCCTAACTGAGCGAATTTTGATTTGACACCAGCCACAAATTCAGGAAAGTTTGTGGATCTGAGGCTTGTGTCCCTATTGATCTGTTTAGATCTGACAACTGAAGCATAGTTAGAGTCACAGAGATTAAGTTCCCTAGACAATCAAGAAAATGCCTTTGCAAATGGGTGCTAAGTAAGCTACACTATGTAGCCAAAGAAAAGTTTTGTGCAGTTGTTAAATGGTAAATATGATATCTAGTTTGGAACAAATTATTGCTCCTGATATGTAATACTGGCAATCCCTTGGTAAAATAGGCTAAGCTTTTTAGGGTCCCTAGCTAAGGATAGAGACAACGTCTCTGAGTCAGCTTGAAGAAGTTACAGAAGCTAAATCTCCGTCCATCAACCCCCTTTAGATGACGGGACCAGAGTCATTTTTGGAAAGTGAGACAGGATAAATTAGAGGTATTGGAAACAGTAGTAATAGATGTGCAAGAGTGGAAACTGCACTCGTGGGAAATGGTTACAGGTTCAAGTCTTCTATGCCTGCCTAGAAAATCCTAGCCTCATTTAAAGGAAATCTGGTTACTAAAAGTTGTCACCCTGGTATTACTTTGGAATCTCAACCCTATACTGTACTAAAAACCAATGGGGTGCCAGCCTGCAAAAATGTGTGTGCTCAGGTAAAGCAACCAGAAAATCATTGGGAGACTTCACCAAAGTCAGTCCTTAGGTTAAGCTTCTTTAACCAGTCTGTGCAGAAATTTGCAGGTGACCCAGCAGAAGGTGTGACATTCCTTTGGAGCTGCTGAGAGATGAGGTTGCTGCCACATATTCTGTCCTGCCTGATTCCACCACTACCCCACAGCTGCTTCCTGAGAGGACTGGAACTAAACCCTTGGTGATAGGACATTCTGTCTGTGCTAAGTTCAAAGCCCCCTAGGTTTTTGCAGCATTTATGGTGACTCTGGATGGGTAAAGGGAATTTTTCATCCAGTGCTGAACAGCCTAGACATGAGAGGTGCTAAATGTGAATGAGGACTATAGTCAGGTAAAGAAGAAAGAAAAAGTTTAGTAAAGAAAACCTTTGGAAAGGAATTGAGGAAACAGAAGAATAGTTTATGGACAAGGGAGGATCTGGAAAGAATTGTCTTATGTTTGTTCTACAAAAAGGGAGAAAGACAAATCCTACAGAGTTCCTGTATGTAGTAGATGGTATGAGCATGTCTTTAGAATGGAGCTTACAAGTAAAATTGGCATGTAATTGAGCTAGCCATAATACAAACAGCGTTAGGATTGGTATACTGATGTGGAACTATTCTTTGTGCCCATCTGAGGAATTGCTATGCTTGGTTGTATATTTCCTAACTGTGAGGGCCTTCTTGGGTATAGAACTGGGAGGGCATGCTGTATGCTCCTCTAAACCAAAGAATGCTGTCTGCCCTAGTCTGATAACAATTGTTGACACTTCCCCCCAGGCCATGTGTTATCTCTGTATCCAGAGGCATCCCCAGGAGCCACTTATAGTGCTAACCCTGATTCAATCCAGCCCTTACAGGCCTCACAAGTCGGTGTTCATCAGCTGGTTTCCAGTAAAGAGCTACTGGACTCATCACGCCCAGGTGAAGACAGATTGTGAGGATCCTGGACTTTCAAACTCTCAGAGATGGACTTTGACATTCTTGGGTCCCAAACAGATGCTGACCTGAGATGTATGCATAAGTCAATCAACAAGCTCACTGACTCACTGAGGTCCCTAGCTAAAGTTGTCCTCCAGAACAGAAGAGGACTAGATATATTGTCCCTAGAGATTTGGGTGTCACCCTGGGAGAAGAATGTTGCTTTTGAGTAATAAAAGATAGCCTGGCAGCTATAAAGAGGAGATTAGATGAGCAAGAAAGGGAGAGACAGGGGTCCCAATGATGATATGAGAGGTTGTAAAACTGCCCCCACCCTGGGCAACTTCCCTAATCCTCAGCCACTATTGGCCCTCTGTTGATTATTTTAATGTTACTGTTACTATTGATTGGCCCACGTGTAATTAATGCAATGTTGTCCTTAGTAAAACAAAGAAGATCAGAGTTGTAAACTGATGATCCTACACACCTAGTATAACCCCGTTTGTACTGAGGTAAATAGTCAAGGATTTGACTAGACTAAAAAAAAAAAGTGGGGAATGAGGAGCCAAAAAAACGCCCACATTCCCAGGTAGTAACCATCTTGCTGTTTATATAAACTATGAGTGACCAAAAAGTGCACATAAATTAAAGATCCGGAAATGGGAAGAAAATTTATAGGGGATTTCTGAACAGAACCATGGTTCCAGGGAAAAGCAAGATAAAAACAGATTATAATTTACATCAAAAGGAGAGGTGAGAAAAGATGGTCATAACAACAACAAAAACAACAACAACAAAAACCTTCAACCCAGCAGGAATGGTGTGGGTTTATCTTAAACTATAAAGTAAATAACATGGATTTTTTTTAAAAAATGTATTGTTGGTGTTTGTTGGTAGTATTTGTTTTTGCTTTGAACATTTAAAAAAATTTAGAGTGGTAAAGGGAGGCACAGAAATAAGGGAGGAAGTGTAAACTTTACTTCTTATGCTCTGTACTTTCACAAATTCTGACTTCCTCAAACATGACAATCACTGATACAGGAAGAACATAGTCTTCTAAAAGGCATTAATTCAAATCAAATCACATTAATCAGAATGAAAAACAAAATGGCTCCCATGCACTATAATTACATTTAAGCAACTATTTCAACAATCCTGAGAGTGCATAAATTTTCCATAAAACTTAGAGATGTATAATTATTCTTTTATTATGAAGCCTTCTTCCTAAAAATAACTAAGTCCAATCAATTCTGAGTATAGAAAGCAATAAACAATAACTATTTGCTATTGAAAGGGACCATAAGAATGTTGATAAGGTTTGAATCTGTATTGGTAGGGAAGACAGGTACATGTGAACCATGAAGCCTTGAAGGTTTCCAGAAGCTCCCAATGGTTATGTTTCCCTTCCAGTTGGTAAATTGCTCTTTAAGCTTTCTTCTGCTCAAACTTTAGGATCTGACTTTCCCTGATTGGACAGAAAGGCATACCTTACCCTGAGGAGGAAACATCCCATTGTCTGAGGACAGAAGGGTGGAGCAGGTGAAAGTACAGATTGCAGCCAATTTTAGAAGCACCATCTTTCTTATTGTGCCTTCATACTGAATGTATTTTGTTTTTCTTTGAAAAATATGTCCTGATAACATTTTACTGTATCAAGGAACCAAAAATAGCTTCTAAATGGTCTTAGCATTTTTATTCCAGGTGTAGATTCTTTTTGTCTTCAAGTCATAATGTACAAATTCATCTGGATGATTAGAGTTCTTCTGCAATGTCAGGCGGTTTTATGTGTCCCTTTCCTGCACTCAATTTGTCAATATCTTAAATTTTAAAATATTTTAAGTCTTTAATATAAATCAATGGAAAGATGAGGGGATACTATTCTAGTCATTGAAAATATGTTACTTTTAAAATAGAAATTTAAAGGAATAAATGCAAAGTATTAAAAGAACTTAATTAAGCTGGGTTTTGGTGGCTCACACATAATTCTAGCTATTTTGGAGGCTGAGAAATGAAAAATATGTTTCAAAACCAGCCTAAGCAAAACAAAATTGTCTTTACTAACTACCACAAAATCTGGACATAGAGCTGTGGTGCAAGCGATAGAATGCTAGCTTGAGCACAGAATACAGGACAGTGTCCAAGCCCTGAGTTCATGCCCGCAGGCTGGCACAGAAAAAAAAAAGCAAAAAAAAAAAGTAAATTAAAAGTAGTGGCTATATTATTTGTAGTTTTCTTTAAATGTTTCCTCAAGAAGGAGATGTAAAGAAAGTTGACTGAATTTTGATGTTTGTATTCCTTCAAATGTACATATTTATGGGAAGGTTTCTATTTAAATATATTCTGCAAAAAATGAATGCATGGAGGTGTGGGGGGGCAGAAATGGGGACAAAAACATGAGAAAGGGTAACAATGTTTGTGAAGTAATGCACCTTCTATCTGGCGAATATAATGTAAACCTTCTATTAGTTACAACAAAAATATATTTTTAAAATGTACGAATATGATATTTACAGACACATATTTTTGCCGCCAGTCCTGGGGCTTGAACTCAGGGCTTGGGTGCTGTCCCTGAGCTTCTCTTTATTCAAAGCTAGCACTCTACCACTTGAATCACAATCCTACTTCTGGCCTTTTCTGAATAGTTTATTGGAGATAAGTGTCTCAGAGCCTTCCCTGCTAAGCCTGGCTTCAAACAGCAATCCTCAGATCTCGGTCTCTTGAGTAACGAGGATTATAGGTGTGAGTCACTTGTACCTGGCTTAGACACATATTTCTATCTCATTAAAAGAAATTTACTTCAATAGTTGAGCTTATCTGTTATAATACTATTGTTGATATTTAAATATTTTTGGAAGCTGGGCTTTGCTATGTTGTTTAGGTTGGCCTTGAACTCATAGCCTCCATGTATCAGATTCCCAAGTGCTGGGGTTATATGTGTGAATTGGCATGCCTAGCTCTAATTCTGATATTTTTACATACTAAACTGATTCCAATTTGAGACCTGAGAAAAACAGTGGGTTGGCCCACAGTTTTCCAAAAGTGTAAAATAGATAACTAAGTAAAATTGGATTCTCGTTTTGACTTTCTTTGATCCTAAAACTTAGATGGCATGTATGTTTGTCATAGAAGAACCTTAAAACACAGAGAAACAGAGAAAAGAAAAGAAAGAAAATATTATTATCTGAAAATAATCTTAAGATTTGGGTTGAGCCTTTAGCTTATACTCAACAATAGTGAATTATAGTGTAGTATAATTTGGGGACATGACTTTATTTAATAATTTGCTATAATAGTTTTCCCAGGTCATTTTAAATTCTTACATAATGTGATATTTCAATAACTACAGTGAGTTAAATTGAATGTCAACTCCAGTTTTGCTTAATCATTATTTATTGTTGGATATTAGGCTCATAAAAATTTTCAGTACTTTCAATAACATTGTGATGGATATACTTTCATCATAAAACTCCCTGAGTCAAAAAGTCAGTATATTATGATTTTGATTTACAATAACAACTTGTCCTCAAGAAAGATGATTTCAATTTACACTTTAATCAACAGGGTATGAGGATAATCATTTCCCCTTACTCTCACCAATTAGATTAAAAAATCCCGAGTTATCTTGGTAGATTAAAAATGGCATCTACTTTAGTTTCAAGCTTTTAAAAATTATTAGTAAACTTAGCAATTTTCTCTCTTGGTTTTTGATTACTTACAAGTATTCCTTTGAAAAGCACCAATGTCGGGCTGGGAGTATGGCCCAGTGAGTGTGGTAGAGTGCTTGCCTAGCATGCACAAAACCCTGGGTTTGATTTCTCAGTACCACACACACAGAAGAAAACTAGAAATAGTGCTGCTGCCCAAATGGTAGAGTGCTAGCCAGGACAGTGCCTAGGCATTGAGTTCAAACCCCAAGAGTAGAGGGAAAAAAGCACCAATGTCCATTTGTATCAGGATATATGTTTTGATATACTGATGAAGATATATGGAGTTTAACTGTTTTCTTTACAAACACAGATGTTAGTTCTGTAATATAGGCAATAATAATTGATACAGGTATTCTAAATCCACAAACATTCTATGTAAACAGTTGATAGTTACATTGTGAGCCTCGGGAATAAATGGCAGAGCTTTCCATCAGTCAATTCTTGCTCTCTTTTCTGTTTTTACAGTATATTTTGTATAACTGTATGCTCTTATTTCTTTTGTGTATGACCACTATCCCACTGGCTCATTTTAGTGTAAAATAGAGTCTAGCTCTACAATTCAGATTTTGCATTAGAATTCTCATCCTATTTTGCTAGTTTTGTCAATCTGAACTTTAAACCCTTGTCGGAGGGTGGGTGTAGTTTTGTGTTTGTGTGAAAATAGTTAATAGAATCTTTGATTTTGAATTTAAGTGGGATAAGGTGGAAAAGGAATCCAGGTCAATATTTACAAGACAGCATAATGAACTTAAGAATAAAAATTACTTCTTGTGTACTATATATGATTGAGCAAAAAGATTATGAGCTTTTATCAAATTCTCTCCTCTTCAGCAAGGAAGAATCGGTTGTGCCAGGTCAATTCCATCTGGAAGTTGATGGGAAGTACTAGTTTTGTTGCAGCAGCAAAGATCCAAAAGGTTCTGATCTTCTTAAGGCTGTGAGCTATTGAGCTTCTGAGAATGAAATAGGTGTGAAGGATCGGCCCATTCCATGGCCTATGAACTTTGCAGATTCAAAATATTTGAAAGTACACATTTTCTAGACTGCATTCCCTTCCAAATAACTCAGTTCCTGTGACTGGCATCACTTTGAATTCATATCACTCTCAATCCCTTTATTTTATTGTCCTTTTGAGGTTTTGAAATATTGGTTAACATCTTTCTCTCTGTCTCTCTGTCTCTGTCTGTCTCTCTGTCTCTCTGTCTCTGTCTCTCTCTGTCTCTCTCTCTGTCTCTCTCTCTGTCTCTCTCTCTGTCTCTCTGTCTCTCTCTCTCTCTCTCTCTCTCTCTCTCTCTCTCTCTCTCTCTCTCTCTCTCTCTCTCTCTCTCTCTCTCCCTCTTTCCCTCTCTCCCTCTCCCTCTCTGTTCTCATTTCTGCTTCTAAGCTTAGGCCCTCCTTAGTTTTGGGTGTGCTGTCTGCAAACAAGGCAGAACGTCTTTAGTTCCTCCTATCTCCAGGTCGTTCACGAGGTGACCTGATGTACAGATGTACACCTCAGTCCTATTCATTCCAAACATGCTTAAAGACTTCGCCTGAGGATTTTCCTTCCTTCATGATACCTTCACAGTTCATGTTTCTCTCATCTTTCTGAATTTGGGTTCCCAGATCATTGACGATGTTTGGGATAAATGGCTTCATGTGTATTGGTTTTCTCTTTACAGACCCCTTGTGAAAGCTGCGGGAAATTCTGTTCCTTGGATGTATATAATGGTCCTAGTGCTGGCCCAGATCTGGCTAAGCAAGGCTCTTGGCACCTTCTTACTCCCTGATTGCTGGCAATGTTTCCTGCTTTCAGCAATGCAGTATAATTCTTGATGGTTTTCCTTTCAACCCAGAACTTCTTTTCCCTTCTTCCATGAAAAATTTTCCAGTGTATATTAGTTGTATTCTATTAGTTCAGTGGTAACACATTATCAAAATTACCCTGTTTGGCACTTAGTTATATGCCAGTGATTATTTCTTCCATTCTTCATATCTGAACTTTCAGTATCTCCCGATTTTACAAATGGTGATACCTCTGTGTTCTCTCCCCTTCTTGGTTGTTTTTTCTGTTATTTTTTTTTTTTGCCTTTGTCTACTCTTCTGAAGAGTCTTCACTTAGTTTATGTTTCACGTTCTCTACTACAGCATTCCTGTATTATCTATGGCAGATACATACCAAAATCTCTAGTGAATTCCTAAACCACGAACACTATATGTTAATGCTTTTTCTTATAATAAAATTCTTATAATAAAATTCTTATAATAAAATTCTCTTTAGAAATTAGATAACAGTTTAAGAGGAATCAGCCCTTGGCATCATAGCAAACAAATGTATAGAACATTGCACTATCTTTTAAACCAGTATAGTATTTTATTTATTTATTTTTCTTCTTTTACAGTGTCCAGAAAGATAAGTTATTTTCATTTTTCTCTTTAGGGTACTGCAAACCATTATAAAGATGACGAAGGTTTGGAAAGATATCTAAGGGGACGTCATATAAGTTTAAGACATATGCTGCATAAATATAAAAAGATGTACAGTATCTTATTAATGATTTAACATTATTATTTTTATTTCAATTTTCAGTTGTGGGGCTTGAACTCAGTGTCTGGGTATTGTCTCTGAGCTTTTTCACTCAAGACTAGTGCTCTAATACTTTGAACCACAGCTCTACTTCCAGTTTTCTGCTTAATTGGAGAAAAAAAAGACTCAGGGACATTTCTTTTCATGCTGACTTTGAACTCTGACCTTCGGATCTCGGCCTCCTGTATAGCTCCTGTATAGCTCCCAGATGATTTGTCATTATTTTGATTAATGCAGGCACTCAAATACTGCCTGTCTCTACCATTTCTCTTAGTTTTGAATATTTTTGTTATTTCTGTAATGATTTACTATCACTAGGCATTATGCAAAGACCCTAGTGATAGAAAGGTGAGTTAGACACAAATAGTAAATATAGTAAATACAGTAGACACAGTAAAACATTAACACTGGAAAAAATATCAAATGCGACTTTCTTCAGAACTTCTGAACTAAAACCTAAATTCTCATTTTCACGGAGCTCTACAGGTCTAGAAGTATAATTACAAGAAGGATAAGAGGCTGTAATGTCTGACAGTTGCAACTTCAGCTTAACTGTAAAGTGATGAAGCTAGTACTTTTACATAGACCTGAAATTTATCGTTTCAAGCAATTTTCTCTAGAGTCTACATCATTATTTCACTGATGTTGTTACTTAAGACATTTTAAAACTTCTTTTAGACATTTTTTATCAAACTAGTTCAACCATAATTTAGAGCAATCATTCTAACATTTTTTATTTCACCTAGAGTTGTATCCTAAATAGTAGGCCTTATTTTGATCATGGCCTTATTCTTCAGAGTCAGCTTAGAGTGACTTTCAGATTTTTGAAAAGATAAACGTGTATTTCCTTGGACAATAAAGATTTGGCACTTTTGGATAAATTTACTTCAATCTGTGCTTTTGGTTCTAAAATGGAATTCCAGTAGGTTCTGAACAGGAGAAGATTGATTAAAAGTTGTTTCCCAAGAAGCCCATTTTTACTGACAAGCTCATATTAGGTTTGGCTTCTTGGAAACAGATATTGAGATGAAAAGTTGAGTGCTACTCTTAGGAGATAAACATGAGAAACTGAAAAAAGAAGACCTGGAAAGAGGGAGAATCTGACCCTCAATGCAACTATTACATGAAATATTAACATTTAGGATTCCAGTAAAGCCATGAAAAATGCTGTCCATTACAATGAGTAATATGCTCTGAATATTACCCAGCGTATACAAGAGACCAAGGCACTTTGGTAAGGATCTGATAATCTTCCAGTAAATTTTTCATTGTATATTTGTAGGCATGCCACTGGAGATTGAATTATGACCTCTAATAAATGTCCAGCTTTTGAAGACCTCCAAATAGGAACTTCTGTAATTTAACTTTCTAAAGTAGACGGCAAGCTCTTCTTATATTTTTAAATACAATAATTATTTCGTAGCTTCTCTCTTTAAGTTGGTTAAACACCGTAGTTTAAAAGTGTGGTTTGATTGTGATACATTAGCAAATTAAAGTGGAGAAATGATAAAGGAATACATACTAATGAGTTTGATTAGTGTAAGGGCAGCTGAATTCCTGTCTCAGAATCTGTATTTCAGTGGTCTTTACACTTGACCAAAGCTTGCAATTTCTTCTCCAAATAACAACTGAGTAAATGCATGAGTGATCAGATGAGTGTATATTATTTTGATCCTTCCAAATTTACTCTCAAATAAGAAAAATCGTCATTATCAAAAGGTGAACTTTTGCCTTTAGGCTGATTGGAATGTTTGGTCAGAATTTGTCTGGCTAAATGAACATAGATGGATCTTGGTTCTTAATTCTGATATATTAAGAACACTGGATGAACCAAGGTTCACCTAGATTTCAAGATTTTTGTCACTTTCTACTAATTATTGTAAGCCCTCTCCCATGTAGGCTTTTACATGTCTGCTCATAACTCTCAGAACACAGGCATTTGTGACCTGGTGTTTTTGTTGTTGTTGCTGCTTTTTTTTTCTGTTTGCCTCTCTTGATTCTAAGCTATTCAATGAACGCTTTTTCAGCCATCAACTCTAATTAGGTGACAGACATTAACACCCTTAATTTGTAGATGAGGAGACACTGAAAATTGCTGAAAGTAACCCAGCTTCTCAGATAGAGCAAGCATTTAAACTATCTATGGAGGGATATATTATAATCATGTCTAATCTCCAGTGATGAACAGAGTACCTAGTACATAATCAATAGACCAATCACAGATAATTGTGTTGTTCCCCCCAGATTAAAGAGATCTCTGAAATAGACTAAGAAACCTCAAGGAATACAATTGGAATTGAAGTAGAATTCCACACAGTCAATCCAGCAATATTTGTCTCCATTTGATTTTCTAACTCCTAAGATATAGGAGCTACTATCATCAGAAAGCACCCTTTCAACCTGTAATACTATTTTTTCTTTTCCCTAGAAAGGATATCCTCCAATGAACTAATGGATCAAGAAAATGTGATACACACACACACACACAATGGAGTTTTACTCATATATTAGAAAGAGTAATATTGGGCCATTTGTAAATAAATGGAAAGAGCTGGAAAATATACGCTAAGTAAAGTCAGGCCCAGAGAGAGAAATGATGAATTGTTTTCCCTTATACGTGGAAGCAAGATTTATCTTTTTTTTCTTTTTTTTATTGTAATTAGTAAAAGGGTTACATGATATTTGCCAGATAGAAGGTGCATTAATTCACATACATTGATACCCTTTCACATATAGTATGAAGCTAATTGAAAGGACCTCCAGGATATCGAAACAAAAGCCATATAACGAATGATTGTTGTCCTTAATGTACTATGTTGTCTCTCATCTCCTTTGCTGTCCCTTGGTTATCTCATATTGTTATAGTATCTCACTTTGTTATCTGATATATTGAATTTATTTGTATTTGGTTATTTGAAATTTGATATGGAAGGGGGGAAAACCAAGACGGGTGGGGGGTGGGGAGGAGGGAAATGGGTACCAAGACATGGGTAGCAAGATTTATCTTATAAATTTATGAGTAAATCTGTTGGGTGGCAAGTATATACATATGTATTAACTGAAATATGGTAGATTTAAGGGAGAACGCTAACTCAGATAATGTAATTCTTTACCCCCATCCAGTGCAGTGGGCCTTGAACTCTGGGCCTGAACTCTTCAGCTCAAAGCTAGAGCCCTCACCTGGAGCCACAGCACCACTTCTAATTTTCTAATGTTTAATTGCAGATAAGAATCTCATGGATTTTAGTGCCTGGGCTGGCTTTGAACCACAATCTTCAGAGTAGCTAGCATTACAGGAGGGAGCCACTGTGCCTGACTAATAATGTAATTGTTTAGAAAGGCAAAATTCAAGAAAATAATCACCGGGAAGCAGGTACTTGACATTGGTGGGGTAGGATCACGGGGAAATGGGTAGACAGAGGAAGAGAAGAAGAGGAGGAAAATGAACCAATGTAACAGCTATATTCATAAGACAATATGTTGGAAGTGAACTTTACAACTTGGGAGGGGTGGGGGAGGGAAACATGAGAAAAACATGGGAAGGGGTAACAATGTTCAAAAAGTAATGAGCTCACTACCTTATGAATGTAACTGAAACCCCTCTATACATCACCCTGACAATAACATAAAAAAAAAGAATTCAAAGTATATCCTACAAAGTTAAAAGAGTGATGGAAAGGGTGGCTGAGGGTGGGATAAGTGAGAATGTTGAAAGGGGTGACATAGGTTGAGATGCACTGTATTTATAAACTATTAAATGGTAAGGATTTCTTTGTTTAACTACTGAAAAGAGATCCAGTGAAGATGCTTCCTTTAGGAGAAGGAAGCAGTAGGGAATACTCATATATAGTCATTGGATACCTGAATTCTACCTGGCCTTTCATCTTATTTTTATTTTGGCCCCTTTCTCTGTGGAAACTATCGCCATTCAAAGAATAGTAACCAGTTACCATTTAACCTGGCATAGATGTTGCTGTTATTACTCTTGAGTGGCTGAATAATTGGGCTAATGTGGGCAAGGTCCAAAATAAAGACAAAAAAAACACTTGAGGAATATTTTTACTAAAATTTTTTATATTCTCACGGCAATCCCCCCCCCCCCCATTAGCCATTGCCATAATTACTGAGGACACTTGGATAGAAGACTCTGTCTTGCATATTCTTGGTATACAGCAGCCAACCATCTACCAAATGACAATAGTATTTTAATATAAATTTGATTTCTCACTGGGCTGCAGATCTCATTGCTACACTGTCTTTGCCTTCCAGTCCCTCAAAGACCATACTGAACTTTTAAATTTGGTTTCCTATTTGATTATCATTGTGTTTCCTACCTCTGCTTTGACTTCCTGCTTGGCTCCATAAGCCTGATGGGAATAGCTAGCTATCGGATGGTTTTTCTGGCAGAGGTTCCATATAACTGTGCATCACCCCAGTTCTCTAGAGAATTAGCACACTCCCCCCCCCATCCCACTGCCTCTCATTGCATCTGTTATAATGCCTGAGTTCTTTGCCTAATTAGCTTAGTGTGGAGAGGGAGGATGGGAGTTGAGATAAGATGAACAATATATTGAGAAAAATAGCAGTCAGCATTCAGCACTTCCCAAATGATCACTTTTCATGACTTTAAATGATTTCCAGCTTTTTAGGTAGAGGGGAATTTTCTGATGTATTGGGGTATGATCTGACACTTATTTACAAATTATTCTCCAAGAAACTTGTTTGTCTTCATCTTTGTTGAACAAGATAGGGAACTAGAAAAAAAATTCTCTGTAGAAAGAATACCTATGTTTAAAATGATGAGAGAAATGGAAACAAACATCAAAAGAGATATTGTTTCCGGTCATTGCTGTAATAGACACAAACTTGGCATCTTAAAGCAACATAAATTTATTAACTTACATTTTAGAAAGTTAGATTCTAAATAGAGTATTCTCCTCCTTCTCCTTCTTGTCCTTCTCTTTCTCCTTCTCTTCCTCCTTCTTCTGTTGGTCGTGGAGTTTGAATTCTGGGCCTGGGCACTGTTCCTGAACTCTTCAGCTCAAGGCTAGGGCTATACCACTGTGAGCCACAGTGCCACTTCTGGTTTTCTGATGGTAAATTGGAGATAAGTCTCACAGACTTTTGTGCCTACCTGGGCTAACTTTGAATCGCTATCGATCTCTGCTTCCTGAGTATTTAGGATTACAGACATGAGCCACCTGCCCTTGGCTAAATAGTCTTATTAATAGTGCTGAAATGGAGGTATTCATTCAGAAAAGCTAAGGCTCTTCTGGTGGTTCCAGGCAAGAAACGATGCCTTGCCTACTCTAGCTTCAGGAGGCAGCTGCCAGTCCTTGGCTTATGGCTACATCTCTAATCTATACTTCCATTGTTCCATCTCATTTAAATTTGGTTTCATAGGGGGGCTCATTAATAGTCAAGGCTGACCATCCATTTCAGGATCTTTAATCCAATCGTATTGGTAGAGTTACTTTTGCCATGTAGCATTTTTAAATAGATTCTTGGGATTGGAACATGGATGTCTTTACAGAGTTAGTATTCTATCAAAGCTTGTTTTCTGAAAATAGAAAATGGAGGTCATAGGAAGGTATTCATCTCACTATGCTCCCTCGCAGCTGTTTGCCATATATTGTTTCCTCACACAACTATAGACCTTACAGGGATGTTATAGGCATGCACATTCATGCAGATTCTTCTCCCTTTCCTTAGTTCTGGACAGAGGCTAAGCACTTGCATTTTTATTATCCAGATGTTCACACTAAAATACCCTACTCCTACTCAGGGATCATCACTGAGGCAAATGGGTCTTTCTGTCTTGGGATTTCTCTAATCCCAGAAAGCATTCAGGCACAAATTATCAACTTTCTGTCACCAGGATTTCCTGTGACCATTGTTAAGTATAGATTCAAGTTTCCAGAATTTTCTCACTATATTGTATTATAGTGAGCCTTTCTTCTATCTCTCTATTTCACATATAGGAGGAGCAAAAGAAGGTACTTATGAACTTAAAAGATACATTGTAAGTCTTTATGATTAGTTTTAGAGTACTGAGTATTGAACTCAGGGTCTGGCATTTGTTAGGCAGGTGCAATGTTTTTCTTGGGCTGGCCTGAAATGTCAATATTCATAATTTCTACCTCCCAAATAGTTGAAATTATAGTCATGAAATATTATGCTTGGACAAGAGATTCATTTTGAATATAAAAAATGTTGAGAGCTTAAGTTACATTAATGACAATAGGTATAAAAGTCAACACATGCATATATACATGAGAATGCTCCATTTATGCAAGTAGTAATTGTGTATTGCAAGAAGACTGAATGATTTATGAAACTTTTCAAAGAGCAGCATAGATAAAAATCTTTAATTTTCTAGAAGGCCTTTATGTTTTCTTTTAAGAGAGAACAATGAGTTTGCTTTGTTTGTAATTTTATTTTTATTTGAGGTTTCCCAGGGTTTATGCAATTTTACACATGCATGCACGTGTGTGTGTGTGTGTGTGTGTGTGTGTGTGTGTGTGTGTGTGTGTGTTGGTACTTTAGTTTGAACTGAAGAATTTGGATTTTTTTTTGTTCATGGCTGGCACTCTAACACTAGAGCCACATTTTTTGGTTAATTAGACACATAGTCTTAAGGACTTTTCTGCCCAGTCTGGCTTTGAACTGTGATCTTCCAGGTCTCAGAGAATAACTAAGATAATGGGTGTGAATCACCAGCACCTGACTAAGAGTTATATACTTTTGTCATTGTCATGTAGGGATAATGAGAACATGTGAGTTTAATTAATGATAGAGAACTAATCACTTTTTGGTTTTAGCAACTAAACTATTCATTTCCAAAGTGGTTTCGCATTCATAATTATGATTATAGGCCAGTAAAATTAAATTATCCATAAATTTAGTTACAAAACTAAATATTAATTTTGCATATTCTCAATCACTAGAATTATCTGAAATGTTCATAATATAGAGTCTGAAATGTGATTTTGTGGAGCACGGAACATTCTGTTTTTAGAGGGTTTTTCTTCATGTAAAGACTTTAGGTACTTGGTAATTTTGCTATTCTTAGGTTTCTTAACTATAAATGTGAGGTGTATGTGTGTGTACGTTTTAGGATAGTTTTGGCAGATTCATAAGGAGGCAGTTGCATTAACAGTCAGTTATTTCAACATGTTTTTTAAAAATGCAAGATTAATTAAGGTATGTGTTTCTTGTGCTCACAATATATTTGTTGAAAAGCAAGAGACTACTCTGGAGCATTATCTAGGTTAGAAGATGACTCATCTACACATGGTTTAGAATGGATTGTGGCTCATGCTCTGATGGAGATAAAGACTAAAGTAACACAGAGAAAGAAACACTCATTTTTAGTCTGAGATAGCTAAGGAACCCTACGCGTTATTTCAAATGCTTCTGAGTCTTCATTCTTCCTACATAACAAAGGATATCACTTAGGGGGGGGTACTGGATTTGACTGACCAGCCAGAGAAGGAAGATTTTACATGTCTTTTTGTCTCCCATAAATCAAAAAATTTCTACAGGCATGATAAGAAACTGGTTCAGGACTTCAAATAAATAGACATGTTTCAAGAGTCCCATTCTGTTGAAAGTAGAGCAGCTGATAAGGGTTGGCCTGATCTTGCTAGCAGTTTCATCATGTATAGGCAGTCAGGAAAGAAAAGAAAAATGGCTAGTGAGATAGTTTGTTTGACTTGAAAAATTTTCTAACTTTGTGGAAGGAATTTAATTGTTTCGAAAATTGCAGCTTTGCTTAGTGATAAACCAGACTCAATTCCCAGTAGATCTAGGTTTGAATCTAAGCTATATCACATACCAATAGGATTACTTTGAACAAGTTAGGTAATACCTTAGGGTCATAGAATTCCTATTCACGTAATGAGTAACTATTAATTCGTGTCCACTATAGTTTGGATAGAGAATGTCTTCCATAGGTAAATGTGTTGGCAGTTATAGACTTATGTTAGAAGGACAATATTTAAATGTAGTAGAAGCCTTAGGATGTTGAGCCTGGTGAAAGGTCACCTGTGATCGGGGGTGTCCTGACCCTTCACCCTCTCTCTCTTCTTTTACTTCTGACCGGAAGAAAGCAGCCTTACTCCATCAAGTGCTCCTTGTAATAATATGCTATCTTGTCATATGTACAAGGCAGTAAGGTCACTTTATTATGGATTAACACATTCGAACCCATGAGTTAAAAATAACACTTTTCTTTTGACAGTTGACTGTCACAGACATTTGTTACAGTAATGTAAAGCTGACTAACACAGTGAGGATCCTCGTTTGATTATATCTGTGACAACATGGCATTGAGTTACAGGTGGAATATGAAGGGTATTGAGAAATACTTTAAAGAAAGCCAAACTATTATATGTGAAGCTCAATTGGCTATTAGCGTGAGACATTAGAAGACCAGTGTGTGTGTGTGTGCACGCACGCGCTCTTTAACTCGGGGCCTGGAAACTGTCTCTGAACTTTTTTGGTCAAGTTTATTGTTATACCAGTTTAGACAATGCTCTACTTTCATCTTTTTGGTGATTAACTGGCGATAAGATTTTGATGGGCTTTCCTGCCTGGCTGGCTTAGAACCATAATCCTCAGATCTCAGTCTCCCGAACTGTTAGGTTCATAGACATGAACCACCAGCTCCCAGCTGAGCACCAGAATTTTTATAAAACATGGACAGTAACTTTATGCTCCTGGATATCAGATAGAAATGATTACTCAATTGAAAAGTGGACTTGCCAACCATTCAATACCATGGCAAAAAAAATGGCATGCATTTTGTGTATTCCCTAAAATTTAGTGGGAGACTAAGCCTAAAAATGACTCCTCAGGCCTAAGTCTTCTGAGAAGAAAACCTTCTGATGTCCTGATAGCCAAAGTCATCATGAGCCACTGAGGCTCTTTGGGATACGGACGCCTTAGCTCAATGAATGCAGGTATAGCCTGTACCACTGGAAGACCTTGGTGTCACCTTGATTTTGCATGCATGATGCAGGCCTTCATGATCCAAGAGTTACAGAGTCATGGAGGTTTACTCAGAGATGTCAAAAGAAAATCTGGGAGGGTAGGCTGTCTGTGGCAGAGTTGGAGTCTCGTCAAGGCTCCCCTGAAGATATGAGACACTGTGAGCATAAAGCAGAAATGTCAATAGGACTTCAGAATATGTGAGGTACCTGGAACACAAAGCTGAAGACAGTATGTAGAACTGGTCCAGAAGAAAGGTGGCATGCAGTCTGCAGCTTTTACAACTGTAGGGATGGAGCCACTCAATCCCTGGGAACCACATAGCTGGTCTGGTGTTTTCTAGATGTAGGAGATATAGGTTCAATGCCTTTCCTGCTATTTCAGTTTTACCTTGGTCTCATTTTTCACTCTTTCCTTGTTCCTCCTCTTTTGGAATGAGATAATAAACTTTCTTCCCCCCACATTGTGTCTTAGGAGTATAGAACATGTGTTTTAATTATCTCAGGAATTTTTGTTTATATAATACCAGAAAGCTATGTAACATTACTATCTAAGATTTTTCTCATGTTAAAACGCTATAGTGCTGAAAATGTATTTGGTAGGTTGCAAGCATTCAAATATTTATTGTTACCTAATAAAAGGAAATAAAATAAAATGAATGAATCCTATCAGCTTCTTGCTGGACCATATTCCTCAGTCACATTACCTTGTTTTACAACCAAGATGCCTGCCATACAAAGGGAGAGATATCTTTGAGGAGTTAAAATCAATTATGTGTTAACAAGACTAATATGTATTTGGAATTTTAACCCTCTGTCATTAATTAATCTGGGAACTATGGAAATAAAATTTAAGATTTCTTTTCTTTCTTAAGAACAAGCCATAGACTGCATCTAAATTTACATTAAAGAGGCAATCAAAATCTTCTGGTTCTATTACAAACGACTGGTGTAGTGGAGAAAGAGAGTTTAAATGCATAAGGAATGAGGCAGAATGGTGATTTGGTGCATATATTCTGATAATTACTACTTTCTTTTCCTTATCTCCCTTGTGATAAATGTGCTGTCTTTTAAAACTTCATTAACAGGCAATTACAAATTTTAATGGGGTGTAATAATTCCACCTTAATTTAACAGAAATGTATTCCAGGTATCAGCTCTTTTTTAGTTTTCCCCCCTAAAATTCCCATTAATGGTTCACAAAATGTTCTTCAAGGATTAGGATAAGGTATAGTGATGGTACCAATGTCCCTATATTTTAATTTCCGTGTAGGAAATGATTAAATCTTCAATATTGTCAGATGATAGACAAGCAACTGTGTTCTTTGGCAAAAGCTATTTTTTAAGTCTGATTTGAGCCAGATGTTGGTGGTTCACAACTGTTGTCCTACCTCAGGAGGCTGAGATCTGAGGATCACAGTTCAAATCTAGCCTGAGACAGAAAGCCCGTAAGACTTTTTATCTCTAATAAACTACTCAGAAAAGGCCAGAAATGGCTCTGTGGCTCAAGTAGTAGAATGCTAGCTTTGAGCCAAAGAGGCTCAGAGACAATGCCTAGGTCCTGAGTTCAAGCTCCAAGACTGGCAATAAATAAATAAATAACTAAATAAATAAATAAATAAATAAATGAAAAAAATTAGATTTGAAAATTAGGAATTAAAGTATTAAGAGTTTATAAGTGAACAGTAAATGTACTGAAAAGATTTGACAGCTAATACTTAGCCAGATCTAATTGTCAAAATGGACAAGGTTAGCACTCAAAAAAGAATATAGACCATTCTAACAATTCAGGAAAAAATCTCATCCTCAGTATGTGCACCTCCACACAGCAAGCAGCCACTGTCTAATTCAGGGACCACCGGGATCTAATGCTGGACTTTTGGCTGATTGTACAGGCATCTAGTTTTGGTGTCCTTTACGTTTTCCTTTCTAGAATTTGTTTCCTTCTTAGTGATATTTATGCATGCTTGAATTTGAGGAAGGATAATCTATAGAAGCAATTGAGTAAACAGATTATACAAGTTTATGCAAACTCTATTGCCAAAGTTCAAGCAAAAGCAAAAGCAGATAACTCTCTTGGAATGATCTTGGGCTGAGAACAAACTTTTAAATAGAAAACAGAAATTTTCCCCCAAGAGAAATTGTCCTTTAAAACTGTCAAGAATAAACAAACAACAACAATTATTCTCCGGTTCTTGCTTCCCGAAACAGTAATAGCTTCTCAGATTGGTCCTGTGGGACATAGGAAGCCACTGCATTTTCTCTAAGTAAGAAGTTTGGGATTTAACTTCATACTTGCGGGTTCTGGTTTTTTTTTTTTCCTGTTTCATCAAGTTATCAATTACCCTGAGGCAATATTCAGCCTCTGTCATTTTGTTGTTGTTGTTGGTTGTGGGACTTGAACTCTGGGCCTAGGCACTGTTCCTGAGCTCTTCAGCTCAAGGCTACTGCCCTACCTCTTGAGCCACAGTACTACTTCCGGTTTTCTGGTGGTTAATTGGAGATAAGAGTCAGGGATTTTTGTGCCCAGGCTAGCTTTGAACCATGATCTTCATATCTCAGCCTCCTGAGTAGCTAGGATTACAGGTGTGAACCACCAGTGACCAGCTCGGATCTCTTTCCATTGATCTTCATTCCATTGTGTAGAGACTATCTTCCAGTTTAATTTGAATTCTTTTTTTTCTGAAAAGGGCAGAGGAGTTGTATAAAATAGTATTTAATATATTTTATTAGGAATCTTTCTTGAATATTAATATATATTAACCTGACTCTACTGTAGAAGATGCAATATTTTCATGTATGTATCATGCATACACACTCACACACAGAGAGAAGGAACACAAATAAAATAATTAAAAAATTAGAGTTAGTATGTTCATCTACTTCCAGTAGAGCCATTGTGTTGGTCCTTAGGGAATTTTATCTGTGGGAAAAAAGAGTCCTAGCAGAATCAGAAATGGCTTCGTTACAATCTCCTTTCCCTTCTACTCAGCCTGATTAACTGTTTTAACTACTGTGCTATCCATTCTCTGACATCATTTAATGCCCTTGTCAAAAAGCATAACTAAGCAGGAGCTCCATTGTACTGGCATGTGCGGACAATGGAATGGAAATTTCCTCAGTTTCCCCAGAGTTAAAATAAATATTGAGGAGGAAAAACTTGTCCTCTATCTTCATCTGTTAAGTCACTGCAATGGCGAGGGGAGGCTGTTATAATACTGAAAACTAAACTAATTGAAGATGAATTAGCTGGAGAAAATAGATGTTCAGTAATTTGCATATATAGAGTTCTCTGAAAAGAAGTAAACTTCCTGGCCGGGAGTTTGGCCTAGTGGTAGAGTGCTTGCCTAGCATGCACAAAGACCCAGGTTCGATTCCTCGGTACCACATACATAGAAAAAAGCCGGAAGTGGTGCTGAGGCTCAAATGGTAGAGTGCTAGCCTTGAGAAAGTCCAAGGATAGTGCTCAGGCCCTGAGCCCAAGCCCAGGACTGGCAAAAAAAAAAAAAAAGTAAACTTCCAAGGAGCAATTAGACTTGAGGCTTATCCATCCTTTTAACAAAAGAAAGGAGCTCCAGCTTCAAAGAATGATCAACTGCAGGGGGGAGCAAATATGGGATATTTGAAGAAACAAGTGGGAAAATAAAGACTGAGAAATGTAAACTCCTCTGGTGTACCTTCCCAGTATGAAGTTATGGTGCTCTCCTCTTCATGTTAAGTCCCTTCCCCTGAGGGGCTATCTTCAAAGGTACATTTTTCTTTTGGTCATGTGTAGCTGTTAGCTTGCTGTGACTATGACAAAACAACTGAATTAATTAACTAGAAAAAAAAGTTTATTTTGGTTCACGGTTTCAGACTGAATTCATGGTTTTAGCTCATGATGGTTTGTTAGCAGCGTGCACTCTGTGTTAGCAGCGTGAATCCTGACAGGAGATTATGGTAGGAGAGATCAGGTATTCACTTTAAGAAAGCTGGGAAGAAGAATACAGATCTGAGATCCCAATTTTTCCTTCAAAAGCATGCCACCAATGACCTAACATGTTGAAGTTTTTTAGTATCTTAACAGCAGTGCATACTGGTGACTGAGAATTTAACTCATGGGCCAGTGGAGGATACTGCTTCAAAACATAACTCCTGCTTTTAGGCAGAGGCCTCAAGCAGAGAGCAGAGATGTCTTCCTGTACCTGTTGATTTTCAATAGCCTTTGATCATAAAAGCCCTCATATGAAAAGTCTGTTTTGTGGCGCCACGTACTGATCTCCTTCATTGTTTTCAATTTAAGTTTCATTTTTTCCCCATGCCTGCCCCCTCCTGTCTCTAGTTCCCCTTGGCACAGATAAATTGTTTCTAATGTTTGTGTCTGTGTTGACTTCCACAGAGTGAGTCATAGCCTTCTGGTCTGCTATGATTTAGATATACAATGAGTGTGCCTCTTAAAACTTGTATGCTGGAACCTTGGTGTGCAGTATGGTGACAATGAAGAGATCAAACCTTTAAGAGGTCCTACATACTTAATTTCTTCCTTGAGTCTTGTTAATTTGAGTCTGCCAAGGAATTGGAACCAATGTATGGAATTGCATGTATTAATCTACTATTGATACAGTTGCCCAATGCATGGTCCTAGAGCTGTTTATGTCAGTCTAGCTAAATAAAGGCTTATCAATTTTAAAAAAGGGGAGGTCCTACATACAGCAGGGTGACCGAGTCACAAGAGCATTGAAAGGTTGGGTTTTTTTTTTTGGCCAATTCTGGGGCTTGAACCCAGGGACTAGGCACTATCCTTGAGTTTTCTCAAGGCTAGCACTCTACCACTTGAGCCACAGCACCATTTCCAGCTTTTTCTGTGTGTGTAGTACCAAGGAATCACACCCAGGGTTTGGTACATGCTAGCAAACACTTTACCACTAGGCCACACTCTTGGCCTCCATTGAAAGATGTTCATGTTAATGTTGTGCTGTGAGATCTCAAGAGAAAAGAGTCTTATGAATCAAGATGACACACTGGTTCCTTCTGCACATGGCTGTCTACCTTGTATTTCTCGAAGACTTTCTGACACAGCCACAGGAACCTCCCCAGTGCCATTATGGTTGGACACAGCTGACATCCAGCAGAATCACAGCTAACTTACCCTCTTCACTTCAGTCATTACCCAGACTAGGTAATAGATAGAACCACAGAAAATAGGCTAAGACAGTGGTCTACCATTTTTCCATAAATCAACTCTCTTTTCTTGAAAGTATGCTAAAACAATGCTCTACTTTTATCTATAAATAAGCTTTGCTTTCTTTTCCTTATTTAACTTCCCTGGGCTTGGCCCTAAAATACTTCTGACCAACAAAACTAACAGGCCTGCCTCTACACCTCTGCCTGTCATTTGGTGTAGATAGAAAAGTCAAGTCCCCAGAATGTATTTTGATGAAACACCTTCATCTCTCACCTCAATATCATCTACTGAGAGCTGCTCATAGAAGAATTACCCGAAAAGAATTCACCTGTATCGTCTTCATATTGACTTTGGAAGATCATGTTGCACATTTCTGTCACTGGTATCAAATATTTCTTCTAAGTTCAGTTCTGTCTTCTCCATGGCTAGTTGTGATCAACCCCACTGATATTTTCTTCCAAACATTTACAAATAGAATTTCTATCACAATGATGACTATGAGTCCTCTACGCCTAACAGACTTGTAAGTGCACATGGTAGTATTTGTGCAGGTGTCAAGCACGTTTTCATGTTGCATAACTGATACCGACTATGCATCTATCAGCCACTAATTTTTCCTTCCTGCAATAGGTGTCCTGTCAACAATCTAGTTTTAGGGACATCACAATTTCTCTCTCTTTTTTTGGAAGGCTGACTGATATTCCATTGTATGTACATACCACATTTTTAAAAATCTGTTCATCAATGTGTGGAAATTTAGGTGCTTTCCATACCCTGACTCCTGTGGGATTTGTCACAATGAATGTAAAGGTAGTCCTTACTTCAGGCTCTTTTCACCTTACGTATACTCTGCTCAAGGATTCTTTTGTACATGCTGTTTTAATCAAGCACACCTAATAGACTTTCATTGACTAGGAGATTAACTTACTAATGTGACACCTAGAAATCCTTTATCATGAACTAAGGAGGCTTTCAAAACTCTGACTCATAACAATCTTTTGTGGAAACTTGGTCTTGGCAAGTCATGACAAAGTTATCAAAATTCTTGTTTTCTTGGTCAAGATTTGCTGAGTATACTTTCTGCTTGATCTGGAATATAAACAGTTTATACCTGTCATCTCAGAATATTTGTTGACAAACTCAAAACTTATTCCCAAACATCCTTGCTTGATAGAGATATATTCACCTTGTTTATGAAACTTGTCTTTCTAACCAAGTGAAATGATTGTTCCCATCCTATGATATCCTCTGTATGTGGCATTTATCTGGTCCATATGCCACAGTAATAATATGCCTACATTTACCAGGTACCTCAATAAACTACCCTTCTCATTTATTAAATTTTTTTCAAATAAGAGAAAAGGAGCATTCCAGACACTAATGGCTCCTGCTTGTAATGTTAGCTACTTAGGAAATTGAGATCTGAGGATTGAGATTCAATGCCAGCCTATGCAGACAGATCAGAGGGACTTTTATCTCCAATTATCCAGCAAACACTGGAAGTGAAGGTGTGGCTCAAGCAGTAGAACACCAGCTCTGAGTGAAATAAGCCAAATAAGAGTGAGTGGTCCTGAGTTTAGACCCCAGTTTTGGCATGCATTACTATTACTATTACTACTGCTGCTGCTCCTACAATAATGACTTATGAGCAGTTATAATCACTTATGAAGAGTCTCAGGGAAGTAGTTACAGAATTTACTCTTAAAGTTGTATCTATCTTCTTCCAACACTGGTACTTAACTCACCACTCAATTCATCTGAGACCATGTATTGATAGTGAAAACACATCTCTGTACATCGAGTGAATAAGGGTGGTTGTCCATTCTCCTTCAGTTCTGAAGGCTTCCACTGCCCTCGGCAGCCAGTGGTGATTTCTACTGTGAGTTCCCAGATGTATGGTAAATGGGCTTTCTAAGGGAGAACAGTGGATCTACCTTCCTTTCAGTTCTGGGAGCCAAGCCAAGGGACCCATTGGAATGTCACATTGCTTTCTCTCCCCTGAGTGGGTTTCATAACTGCGTTTTGCTTTTATAGGCAAATGTAGATGATCTTTGAAGAAAAAAAATATGTTGCTTTCTCTGGGTCTCTCATGCTTGCCACCATTGTGCTTGACCTATAAAGGACCAACAAATGCGTTGCTGCTGAGTAAGAGGGAATGAGTCTTCTTCTCTTCCTGAACATATGGATTTTAATGGAAGTCTGTTAAATCCTGCTTCACTGTGCTTAAACATTTTTTCACTGCATCACTTTTGCTCTCTCCAAAAACATCCTTCAGCACCAATAGGGGACTGTATCTTGGCAGAGATACCAAGGACACACATCTGTCTTTGGTGATTGCTCCCTTCCCTTGAATTTGTGGTTTCCATGGACATAATTCTGTTTCCCTCAACTTCCTGCTACTTCACCCCAGAGAGATCACTATCTCGTTTCCATTTTAGCATAAACAGATGTGAGCATGTGAAGAGAGAGTGAATTACAATACAGGCATAAATTGCAGAATTTATGGAGTTTGTACCTTAAAAGAGTACCTCATTTGGGTCCATTTCTTGAAAGCTCAGACATCCATGAGCAGTATTTTTAATGATCCATGTTTTCTGGTCTAAGCTTGAAGGCTCTATCAGAATGAACCCTTGCCTTCAGAAATGACACATATGACATGGCCTTTGTCCCCCATGGCAAATAAAGCTACTAGAAGATCCCTAGTCTTTATAAAGCCTCGGGAGCTTCTAATGTATGGTGGTGAAACTATAGAATATGTTTCTGAGTTTTTCTAGTTTGTGCCTTTTGCACTTTGACTGTACTTTTTGGAATCTTAAGTAAGAGATAGGAGGGGATGTATGAGTTCACATTTGTCATTCATAGGTCAGGATATCATCCCTTTCTCTCTTCCTTTTCCTCCTTGCCTTCCTTCTTTTTTTTTTCAGTACTGAACCTTTAAACTCAGGGCCTCATATTGGTTACACAGGTATTCTACCACCTGAGCTATGCTTCCAAGCCTTTTAGGTAGGTTTTGCCTGGGGCTGGCCTCGTATTGTGGTCCTCCTATTTAGCTGAGATCATGGACTCATATTAACATAATTGTCTTGTTTCCTGAGATGCTGTTATGCCAACATTTTACTTCTGATAGCTTTGAACCATAATCTTGCTCCTGAGTAGCTGGGATTCAAGTATGCACTGCTTCTAGCTGTCTTCTTTCTTCTCCTCCTTTATTGATTGATTGATTGATTGATTTTTGTCAATCCCGGGGCTTGAACTCAGGGCCTGAGCACTGTTCTTGGACTTTCTCAAGGCTAGAGCCCTACCACTTGAGCCATATTACCACTTCTGGCGTTTTTCTATGTATGTGGTACCAAGGAATCAATCGTAGGTCTTTGTGCAGGCCAAACTCCTGGCCCCTTCTTTAAATTTCACTTCTGACTGATTCCAGAGATTACTGAAAAATAAAACTATACCAGTACAAACAAAAATAAAATCCAAATTTTAGATGTTAATGTAAACAAAAAAATACATGAAAGGATAGTGCAGTCATCAATTGTCTTTGTTTTCAAATTATTTATATAAATTGACACAATCCCCTCATTGTCTTCCTGGAGAAGTGGACAAAGGTTTTTAACTTTCTATTGTCCTTATGTCCCTTCACCTACCCTTTTAAAATTTTTATTAGCCCCTTTAATTTGAGGTTTAAAATCAATAGAGGACAAGCTATTAAAAATTATTGGTCGGCTGTGGCTCCTCACTAAATATTAAAGCAGGCTGACAAATGAACACATCCCTCCTGGCGGTAGGCCTGAGAGAAATAACAATGTAAGCAAATGGACATCATAATCCAAATAGAAAATACTGCCCGTATGCTGCTCAGGGCTACTTTTGACTGCTGGTGTTCATCCTGAAGATTATTCTGTTTTTTGTTGTTGTTATTCTTGTTCTTGTTTATTATCATGGGGAGACAGGGAGGGAGAAAATTACTATAAGGGTTCTTTTTAAGAATGCATTGTGTTGATTACTAGATATCCGAACAACCCGTGTGAATAGAAAACAGGTGTAGAAACACCTGGAATATTGTTGACTGCTTCCCTGGAGTAGTTACCTGGAGAAATGGACAATTTTGTGGATGCTACATGCCTTGTATTCTAGAAATATTGGTAGACAACATTCTAATACAATTGAGATGAAGATTGGCCCCTGGAAAGCCAGGCGAGAGGGTGGAACTGGGCAGGCAAATATGTTATTTTCTCAGTAGAGTGAGGAAAAACAGCCCAGAGTAGACTGGCTATTTAGTTGAACCTAGAATAATAAGAAATGAAATTAGTTCGAAGACAACAATAGAATTAATCTGAAGTCACAAGATTTTGTATTTGAATAAAAAATGTCCTTTTTTACATATCATTGCAATTCTTTGTGTGTTTTAAGTTATTTAGAAGTCAGAGTTTCAAATTCTATTAGTGATAATAAGTAAATAATGATAAATAAGACCCAGCTATATATTCCTTACTTTTCTGATTACAAAAAGCCAAGAATAAAATAGAATTTTGGGGGTTCCTGTATATAAATAAAATGAGCATGGCTTATCATTTTATCTACATCTCAGACACTCCTAGTGTTTGCTATACTAAATCTGAATGGAGAAAACAAAGAAAGCATTTTGTATAATATACATTTATCAATTATTGTTCCAGTTTTAGTATATGTGTTGCCAAAGAGAGCACATGTTTATCAATTATTTATGTTTAGATAGAGTATAACCTGAAATCATATTTTAATAGACATTGTGAGTTAATTTTCTTTAACCTAGTTCAGTGGCTGTCATGGCATTTCTAATTTGAAGAGTCAATATTTTGTTCCTTTTCAGTCAAATGAAGTACGTTAAAATTTCTTTAAAAGTATATAAAAGACTATCTTTACATATATACATATATGTGTGTTATGTGTGTATATATGAATAGATATTCATGTGTATATATATACATATGGCATGTGTGAGCAATACTTCAACGGAATAAATTGGTTAGTGATACTTGCTCTCAAAATGTCTCTTGTATTATTTCATTGTTATTTAATGTTTTGTAACACAGAACTGACACCACTTTATCTTTTTTGCTCTTTTCATACTTTTGTAGAATCATGTGGGATTTCTGTTTCTTCTCTCAAGCAAAACTTTCCTATAATATGTAGACATCTATTTTTCTTGTATGACACTCACAATGGCTGATAGGTAACCAAAGATTCCTGGGAAAGAATAGGAAACGTAATGTGAGAGGAAGCTGGTGGAGACTGAGTGACACATATACCACCAGGCAGCAGGAGACCTGGCATTAAATTTCAGAATGACAGATAAATCAAGAAGGAGGCTGAGTCCCCAAGATCATTTCCTTATTTCCTGAAAGATGAATTCTCTACTTGATTCTATTGAGTGCTCTGAGAAGCTGATGACACACAGAGAAATTAAATGATGCGCATGAATATAGCTAAGAGCTAATCTCAAACATCCATAACAAAGAAGATAATAGTCTTTGGAGGAGAATGATAGGTCAGGAATGGATTGTGGTGGAAACAGGGCACAAGGGAGAAGGATCTGTACCTCTTAATAAATTAGCCATATTTTCTGTCCTGTCTCCTATGCCAATTGTAGTGTGACCAAACAGCAAGATCTTGGGTGGCAGTTGTTTCTGATATATGGATTAATAGTTATTTCAAGGAAAAGTGCCATCCTTGTAGAGGTCTGTTAGCAGTGGACTTTGAAACTAGTAATCAGTTGCCAAAACACAATTTGAAAACAGGTCAACATCTCACTTCAGTTGTTTTTCTATTTAGAATGTACTCATGTCAACTGATAAAGCATCAGAAAGGGACTCTTCTAACTGGCCAACTTATTATTTTTATTTCATTGTAGAAAGATTTCCTTTAATTTTATCTTTATATATTAGATGTTTACTTTTCCCTTTGCCCATCTTAAGCTACAGTAGTGAACAACTATGAAAAATGAGAATGCTAAGGTTGAAAAATAAAAGGTAAAAAACACATTTATTGGTTCTCCTGTAGATGGAGGTTGTTACAATGGGTGGAATATCCAAGAAGTTTTATCTTTATTCTGGTGAAAAGTACACAATTTTCAGTCAAAAAATGGTTGCAAATTCAAGATAGAAATTTTTTAGTGGGAAGATGTGGTACTTATATGGAATTCTATGCTGCCATCAGAAAGATTGACATCAGTCCCATTTATAAGGAAATGGAAAGATTTGGGGGAAAATCATACTAAGTTAAGTAAGGAACATGTGCTTACTATTTGCCCTCATTTTTAATAATTGGCACACAATTAGGACTCTACTAGCAGAGGATTATAATAGCTCAAAACCTAGATACATACGGTTATATAGGATGAGATTAAATAAAAGGATCTCTAGGATATGGAAACATGTTTTTGCCCTTGTGGTTAATCTTATGTTCTTACTGTATATGACTTTGTTACCTGGTATATTGTATATATGTTTATTTGTTTATTTGAAATGGGAAAGAGAAGGGGGAAAACAAGATGGCTGGGAGCGGGTGGGGGTGAGGAATGGGGACAAAAACATGAGAAGGGGTATCAATGTGTGAGAAATAATACACCTACTACCTGATAAATGTAACTGTGACCCCTCTACACATTACTCCGACAATAAAAAAAGAAATTTCTTAGTAGTATAGAACCTTAAAAAATTATTTAATCTCTTAGAACCCCAATTTTCTCATCTGTAATAATGAGACAATAACATCTCTGTACCCTCTTGCACTACTCTATGTGTCTTGAGGACAAATCAGAACTACTCTGTCCAACATGATAATGACTGATTCCTTGAGACATGGTTTGCCCAGGTTGAGATAGGGTGTGGAAGTGAAACTTCCATTGGCTTTTGAAGACTTCATATTATCAAGTTTGTAAACTATATCAGTAATTGTAGTTGTCATACTGAAACAATTATCCTTAGGATGTATTACTTATGTGAAATTATTAAAATTAATTTCCAACTTCTAAGTTCAGTCCTTCAGATCTCAACCTTCTGAGGAGCTAGGCTTAAAGGCATGAGCCATTTACTATAGTATTTTACATTGTGTGTGGACATGTGTCATATTTATATTGGAAATTTCTCATGTACAATTTAATCACTCACATGTCTGTAGAACTTATAAGAGTTTCATACTTCCACAAAATTATATTTTATGTGTAGACACTTTTATTTTAAATTAAATAATGGCCCTATCCTGGCTCCTAATTTGAGCTATTTCTAAATGAAATGTACATAATGTACTTGTATCAAATAAAGGAAAGGCAAGCTCGGGGAAACAAGATTCTCTCTTCATGGATCAAAACAGGGGAGAAACCAGAGAAAAGAAGACTGAGTGGCGAATCTATGGAAGGACAATTGTGGATATGCCAGCCAGCCTAGTCCTGGTATAATGAGCAATGTCAAGAGTGCATTCTCTCTCTCTCTCTGTCTCTCTGTCTCTGTCTCTCTGTCTCTCTCTCTGTAGCTCTCTGTCTCTCTCTCTGTCTCTGTCTCTCTCTGTCTCTCTCTCTGTCTCTCTCTGTCTCTCTCTCTCTCTCTCTCTTTCTCTCTCTCTCTCTCGATATTAGTACATATCCACTAGATGGTTGATTTCTGGAAATTTAAAAGTAATATTGTTCTTCTTGCAGAAGCTTGAAGGGGAGCTATGGGATTGAAAAACTGAAGTTTCTGTGACCAAAAGACAATGAAGTCAAGTGCATGAAAGCCTAAGATGGGGGTACTGAAAAATGAATATTAATAAAAGGCACTTACATGCTTGCATGATTGTCACTTCAAGTCCCAAAGTCTACAAATACATATGAACGTGTTCCTTCTTTTTTTGTGTGTGGGTCATAGTGTTTGAACTTGGCCTGGGAGTGTCCTGAGCTCTTCAGTTCCAGGCTACCACCCTACCCTTGAGATAAGAACCACTGCTTCCTTTCTAGAGGTTAATTGGAGATGAGTCTCAGGTCCTTTTGCGCCCCAGCTGGCTTTGAATGTTGATCCTCAGATCTCAGCCTCCTGAGTAGCTAGGATTATAGGTGTGAGCCACCGTGCCTGAGCCAATGAGTTCCTTATATTTGAGGCCAACACATTGCTAATGATCTCTTGCTCCTCTAACCCAGCCTGCAGAGGTCCATCATGTACTTCCTAAAGTTGTAGATTTCTCCTTCACTTTCTCACTCAGACTTCAATTATTCTCCCGCTTGCATTTGCCTAGACTAGAAAATTCCAAATATTTGAGTCTGACAATTGCCTTACAGCTATTCAAGTCTGAATTCAAGTAGCTGAATTCAAGTCTACCTATTAAATCAGAAACATTGATATACCCTCCTATGCTGACTTTTCTAGTAAAAAGGTTCTATACTCCCCATTTCTTACTGCTGGTTTCTATGTCTTTGTTCATTTGGTTCCATTCTTTTCCACTCTATGAGGTCTCTCAGCCCAACACAGGCCAATGTATCTATAGTTATGTCTTCTCTAAATTGTATGCAACTGTGGTCCTTAAGCTACCAGCCATCACAGGATCAAACTGTAATAACCTTTATCTACTGCCTGATGAAAGATCTTTCTCAGAGGAAATGGAGGCAAAAATGTGAGAAGGGTTATAAATGTGTGAAAAGTAATGCACCTACTACCTGGCGAATGTAACTGTAATCCCTCTATATATTACCCTGACAATAAAAAATAAAATTTAAAAAAAGAAAGATCTTTCCCAGAAAGTTTTGGGGCAATCATGTTTCATGCAAAGAAAGAAGGATATTTCACTGTAGAATCAAAATGAAGAGATGTTTCATATTCTCAGTGAAACATACATAGTTTGATGGCTTAGAAGGAAAATAGTTCTGCCAGATGCCAAAGGTAACAAATTTACATTGGAACATTCATTTTACAGGAGCTGTGGTGTTAGACATAGCTATTGACAAAAAATATGCAACCAATATTGTTTAAACATATGCAGGAGTGCTAAAGCTTTCTATAGAGATGTGTGTGTGTGTGTGTGTGTGTGTGTGTGTGTGTGTGTGTGTGTGTGTGTGTAGTGTGTGTTAATAGAGGCCATATTTAGGTAAGGCAGAAAACAATAGAGAGGGTTATTCTGATCAAAATATAATATGCACATTCTAATCATATATGTCATGGGGAAATCCCTTGGTAAAATTAATATGCTCTACGAAAAAGAAAAAGAATGACAAGAAAGTAAAATAGACTCTGCTACAGAAACCAGTGAAAAGTAAGATGGCTAATGAGGATGAACTAAGATAAATATGATTGGAGTAGTTTAGTTATAGAACAATAAACTTATGAAATTCTTTCTTCTTAATTTATTTTTAATTATTTGTACAAAGGTGTTTCAGTTCAACATGTTGGTTTATGAGCATAATGCATCTTCATCAATGTGGCTCCTTCAATTGTGAAGTTCTTTTAATAAAGGAGAATAAAAGAGGTGTTAAGTTTGGTAAATATACATTGTACACATTTTAATTGTTCACATAATATATGCTGATAAAACTTTGTTTGATCACTATACCCTGAATGAAGAGATAAGACACATCTACGTAGATTATGTTGAAAAAAAGAAAAGAGACAATACAAAAGAGAAGATTCAGAAGGCTTCTGACATTTTCCTGTTTATATGAGAAAAAAACCTGGAAGTTGGTATCAGAATATCTGGTAAATCATTTTAGCTTTTACTACTTAAACCCAGAGGGTAAGTTATGTTTAATTTTCTCAGTAAGTGTGTGCTTAATCTCATAGCTTTTACATTTGGAGTGGTAAACTCTAGCCGGTTTGCCTCTAGGCATAACTTCTGTATTGGGAATTAAAGTTTTATTGAAACTCACAGTTTCCATTTGCTCATGAATTGTCTGTGACTGCTTTCACCTAACAATGACAAAATAGATTTACTGCAGTTGTCTGCAAGGGACACAAAACCTAAAGTAATCTTTTTTTTTTCTAATCACTGTGCTTGAATTCAGGGCCTCAGTTCTCTCCTTGGGCTTTTGGACCTTCTCAAGGTTAGTGCTCTTACCACCCAAGCCACAGCACCACTTCTGGTTTTTCTGTCATATGGTACCGAGGTATCAAACCCAGGACTTCATGCAGGATAGGCAAGCACTTTACTTTTAGGCCATGCTCCTGGTCCCCCTTAAAAAAATAATCTTTTTTTTTTTTTGCCAGCCCTAAGGCTTGAAGTCAGATCCTGAGCACTATCCTTGGGCTTTCTCAAGGCTAGCCCCCTACTACTTGAACATCACTTCTGGCTTTTTCTATGTATGTGGTACTGAGGAATCGAACCTGGGTCTCTGTGCATTCTAGGCAAGCACTCTATTACTAGGCCAAACTCCAGGCCCCTTAACATAATCTTGATCTGGCCTTTTACAGAAGAATTCAACGGATCCCAGTTCTACTGCAAGATACCTTTCAATGACTTTGAAATAATAATTTTCAAATCTGTATTGATGTTATATGAACATATTATTAGGTTTCCTTGGGACAAAATTGCATAGGTTTATTCTGCAGTAACATCCTCAAAATGTTAGTCCACTAACACACTTATTAGTCTACTTTTCACTCATGGCAGGATAGCATATTTCTATAGGGTGCTTCTCCTTCAGGAGCTGATTCAGTGATCTAAGCAACTTTAGTCTTATGGCTCCATTTTGTCAACTTTCAATCATCATAACCTCTGCTCTCTCTGTAGAAGGGGAAGTGCTGGCCAGAGATAATTCACAGGTATTTTCCTGTTACTTTTGTTGACAGCCTACTGGTCAGGAATATCCATGTGCTCTTGCCTAGCTAGATCATAGATGTGAATATACTTTTTTGTGTGGCCAGCAAATGATGGAAAACGAGATGTTATAATCTTGAGTGTTGTCATAGTGATAACAAAAGAGAATACTGTGACCAAAATTTTAGAATACATTGGGTTAACCACAATCCCACATGTCTCCTTATATTTCTCTGTTTATGTTTTTGTGAATGACCAAAAGAAAGACACATATTACAGACCACCATCTGTCTTTTCTCTTTGTATAAATATTTCTTATGCAAGGATCACAACTCTGCAGAGTACACATGTTGATTTTCTCTCTTCCTCTGAGGACTAGGTTTTCTCTGTATAATATTGAAGATTTGGATACCATAGGGTGGGCAAAAGAAATAGCATTTCTCCTAAATGTCTAGGTACACTGGGAGCAACTTTCAAGCAAGGACTTGTTGGCATAGAATAATTCACTATAGTGATATGAAGAAGGGAATGGAAAGTGGTACTTAGAAAAGCAAAAGGCCATGCAACTTTCTATGGAATTGTGTTCCCCTGTCCACCTAAATCCTCATGTGAAAGCCATAATATTCAGTGTGATTATACACTGAGGTGGGAATGAAGATGAAATGAAGCCATAAACATGAAACTCCAATTTGCTAGGACTGGGGACTTTATAAGAAGGGAGACGATCTCTGTCTTTGTCTTGTTCTTTGTCCCTCTTTTTCTGTCTCATGTTTGCATGTGCTCAGATAAAGTCCACATGAGAACTACAAGAAAAAAGCTGTTTGAATCAAGTACAAAAATGCATGTCTGTAAGGCTGAGCCAAGAGGATCACAACTTTAAAGCCGTATGTGACTACATACTGTTAAAAAGTGTGTGTATGTGTGTGTGTGTGTATGTGTGTGTGTGAGAGAGAGACAGAGAGACACAGAGACACAAAGAGAGACAGAAACACACACACACACACAGAGAGAGTGTTTGAGATTGAGTTGAGGGAGAGGGAGAAAGAGAGAGGGAGAGGGAAGGAGAGAGGGAGAGAGAGAGAGAGAGAGAGAGAGAGAGAGAGAGAGAGAGAGAGAGAGAGAGAGAGAGAGAGAGAGAGAGAGAGAGAGAGAACAGAGAAAATTAATAGTAACCAGTTGCTCACACTTGTATTCCTAGCTTTTGAGAAGACAAAGGTTCAGAATATTGCAGAAAAGTTCATCTTCAAAATTACCAGCAAAAGCTGGAGTGAAGGCATGGCTTAAGTAGTAGCGCACCAGTCAAGCAAGCATGAGACCCTGGGTTTAAATCCCAGTACAGACAAAACAAAGGCAGGAGAGATGAGGTTTTCTAAGGTGCCTCCATGGCTGAGATCACATTGCCAGCGGAACTGTGAACATTGATTAAAATTGTTGAAGAATGTAGAAACTGAGAAGAATAGAAAACTGATCAAAAGTCAGGCAGGTAGCTCACGCCTATAATCCTAGCTACCCAGGAGGCTGAGATGTGAGGATCAAGGTTCAAAGCCAGGCTGGGCATTAAAAAGTCCATGAGACTCTTATCTCCAATTAATCACCAAAAAATTGGAGGTGGTGCTGTGGATCAAGGGGTAGGGTAGCAGCCTTGAGATGAAGAGCTCAGCGACAGTGCCCAGGGCCAGAGTTCCACAACCAACAACAACAACAAGAAAAAGAAAGAAAACTGATCAAAATTTCTATTTGGTTATCAAAAAATTAAGTTATATAATATTAATTACCATTATGAGTTGGGCTCCTAGTTCATGATTTTAAAATGTTACAATGAACATTAATGCCTATCACTCATTTCATACTATCTCAGACAACATTTGCTGTGCAGGTTTTATATAGACAACAATTAGTTTTGCATGGGAAATAAACTAAGGAAACCTTGTGCCCTTCTTTTAATTCCCTCCTGATATTGAATACCTAGCAGACACACAAAATATATACCCAAGAAACAAAGTATATATTACAAATGTTAATATTGTTCATGTCTTCACTTTTTGAAATACATGTTTGAAATGAATCATAAAGCATCAAAATCATTTTTAAAGGTGTTTTCTGTCCAAGCAACAAAAAGGACCTCAGATATATTTTAGTTTAATATGGCAATTCCATAAATTGAATTTGACTTTTAAGCTAATCAACAGTTAAACTGCAATGCAAGCAATTCAAAAATATGATTTCAGATCTTATAATATCTCACAATAACAATAGATTTGCAATTTTAAAGATTAGTCATTGTGGGCTTTGAATATAGTCATATTAAATATTTTGCAAATTCTTGTTGAATCAATCTCCATGGTTTTGATGGTTTCAGAAAACAATATATGCTTCTCTCATGGTCATCAAGTCTTTAATATCTGCTCTATGTATAATAAATAAAATTGGAATTTTTGACAAAGTTATGTTTGCTCTTGTGCCTTAGTTTAATATCCAATGACTTTTGGGAGTTTAGTCTTAAAAAAAAACCTTTAAATCATGAATTATTTGAATTGACACATACAAATGTTTTATATATATATGTATATGATATATAACTTGATGTTTTGTTATATGTATACATGGTAAAATAATAGCTGGAACAAGTTAATTTGTATCACTTCATATACTTTATACTCTTATATGGTGAGAACATTTAAAATCTATTCTCAGCAATTTCCAAATATTATGCTGTTATTAACTATAGTTCCCATGTTGTATGCTAACTTTTGTGTTGCTGAAACTTTACATCCTTGACTCTCATCTCCCCTTCTTATGTCAGTATACTGTGAGCTTCATTTTATTCTCATGACATCGATAAATTAGAAAAGTTAAAGGAGGTGAGCTATGGAAATTAATTTCATCTGATAAATATAATAGGTATGAATTTTAGTAAAATGTATTTTCTTCTAATGTGTTGAATATAATAGTTTCATAGTCCATGTTTTGATCATATTTAAATTGTAAGTTTTTTATTCATTTGAAATATTGTTTCTTCTCCCTTCCATCTTAGTGTTTGGCCCTATGTTTACTGACTGCTGCTTATCATTGGCATTCAAGTTCAGAGCTCACCACCTTCACAACACCAGTCCTGACTTCCCATGCCAGAAAAGTTAAAACATGCCAACCCAACTCAATCCAAACCAAACCCCAAAACAAACAAAAGGAGACACCCCTGAAACTCCTTCAGTCACTCTATGGCCTGTGTGATATTTTCATTATCGAAGGAAAGGAGAAAGAATTAATTTAATTAATATGTAACTCTATGTAGTAGTTTACGTGTCTTCAGTGGTGTTTTCTTAGGTTTTAATTACTCCTGGTAATTCAGACATATGAACTGAAAGATTTCAGTAATAAGCCATTAAAATGTATTTTTGTTGTGGTCTTGAAAAGGTAACCTGGGCCTTGATTTACCATGGACCTACACTTCAACCCCTTACCTGTATTTTACATTATGTGCTGTTCTGAGTAATCTAATAAAATCTCATGCCACCCTCTGTGTTCTATCTGGGATTTGTCTATCATATCTACTCTGCTATATGTAAATCTAAGCAAACACAGTAAATGTTGTCTGGCTCTGACTGCACTACCAGGCATCCACAGGAAACAATGGGACCTCACAGGGTCGACTCCACAATCTTCCCATACGTATCTTCCCATAGCCCAAACAATACAACCTAATGCTACATGTGAACTGGCCTTTGATTTACTTGTTTAATGGCAAAAACTCAGAGCCCGGGACAGTGCTAGCCACATCGGAAGCTTTCCATGTTTGTTGAGTGAAAGATGTAGAAAATCTTGCTCCCAAATGTCAATGAGTCTGAAGGGATGTGTTGGAATTTATAATGAAGGATGGGTTATCATAAGTGATAAAGTAAGGAAGACCGGAGCAAGCCTGTGCTAAATTTCTATTAAAATAAATGAAGGCCTTAGGGCTTTTGTGGGCTGACAGCTGCTCTCACTTCAGAGTGGTCCTAGTTTCTCATTCAGCCACAAGCCCTAGATACAACACCTGCCCCATAGCTCATTCCTTCTATAATCCTTTTTGACGGGGAGTTCCCAGTGACATTTCTTTCATGGCTGGGCTGACTGCCAATGGCCCAAATAACGGCAGAAATTCCAGTGGAATATTCTATTCTGGGATAGCTTTAACCTTCTGGCTGCTGTCTGTTACTTTATTGTCCCAAGAATGACTGCTGTCATTGATGAGGGATGTTTCTGTACCCTAATATCATGCCTACAATGGAGATATAACCTTGAACAGCTAGGAGAACATCTAGTCTTCTATGAATCCCAGAAATGCTCAAATTTTCCATGTTGTATCATTTATCACTTTATGCCCAGGGACAAAAGTTTTACTGCTCAACTTGGATTTCTTTTCCCAGTCAAGACTGACTTCTAGATTCTCTGCTGTGTAATAAGGACAGAAAGAAGATGTCTTCAAACTTCCACCTAATCTTAGGTAACAAATTCCTCTCACTTTCCCTAAACTGAAAACAAAGGCCATTTGAAGCCATCAGATTGGAAAAATAACATTAGAATACTATTGTTGGTACATAAGAATTGTGAATCATGATACTCTACACTGTAAATTTCACAAGTGGTCAAGTGGGTTTAAGGAAAGTTCTCTCTGGGAGCATCTCCCAGGCTTACCTGGAGGTGAGGAAGTGAAGGTGATGGTGGGAAGAGGAGAGAGGACCATGGAGAGTGCAGGAACTTCATCTCTGATGCATAAAGAGCCCAGTGTGTTCGTGTGTGTGTGTGTGTGTGTGTGTGTGTGTGTGTGTGTGTGTTTGTACTGGGGTTTGAACTCAGGGCCTGGGTACTATCCCATCTTTTAGCTCAAGGCTAGTGCTCAATCACTTCAGCCACACCTTTACTTCCAGCTTTTGGGAATGAGTCTCATGACTTAGTCCTAGCTGGGCTGGCTTCAAATCTCAGTCTTTAGATTATAGCTTTCTGAGGGCTAATGCTACAGACATGAGCAATGAGTGCCCCACAGAGTACCTTTAAAGTTGAGATATTTAACTTAGTGATTTAGCCTTTCTTCTGATGGTTTTGAACCAAATGTTTTAAGGAAATGACAGATAAGCGTTAAGGGAAAAATAAGCTACCTCCCCTCAACTCTTTTCTTAGTGGTACCCATTTTATTATTTCAGACTTTTCATACAGTCTTGTCCATGAATTTACATTTTGGTCAAGGTTCCTGACATTCTCAAGGTACTATTCTGGAGGGGATAAAAAGCTAATTTGATTTTTCTGCTATTCAAAGCTCCCACCCCCCCTTCTTTCTTTCTTTCTTTCTTCTTTTTTTTTTTTTTACAGAATTACTTTGTATCTCCCCTTTTCACAAAAAACTTGCAGTCAGATGCTGTTGTGATCCTTTTTAGAGAATTGACCTTTCTAGTTTGTTAAATGCTTTCAGCTCCTGGAAAAATAGATTACTTTAGATGAGGGTGAAAGGGCCGATGGAAGTCTTAAACCTACTACAATCCCCAGAACTAATGACTTTTACAGCTACCTTTCTCTGGATCCATTGTTTGAATGAACAACTAAGGGAGGGAAGAATAGACTCCCTTGGTTTTCATCCTCATGCCTATTGACTCATTAAACTAAAGATGTTAAGGGAGGAAAGAAAGCTTTAAGATAAAACTCCTTCATAACCCTGTCTCCAGGGAAAATTTATTGGATAACACAAGTCAAACTGAACTGTATTGTATGTATAGTCTCTGAAGAATACTTCCCCTTCCTTTAATACTATGGCCCACTGCCTCAGTACTTCTTGCAGACAAGTGATAGTTTCATAAGCCCTAACTAAAATAATTCCAAACTCAGAAATCAGAAATAATTTCATTATTTACTACTACCACCTATTGCATCAAAGTAATTATTATTACTATCTATTTTATGCAATTTCTTGAGAGAGTGAATAGCATCTACTTAGCTAAATACCTTTTGAATACATGAATAATTAAATAATTAATGCAACTGAGTTATAGAACAGAGAAAAAGACATAAACATTCAAGTAGCCAAGAATTATTTGAGAACTTCTGTTATATATAGTATGCATGGCATTATTTATACTCTGTCTGAACTTCAAAGATAGTAAGCTACAAGAATATCTGTAAACCACACATTTTGACTACTCAACCAAATCCAAAGCAGATTATGAATTGTATAACCAAGAGTATAATGGAGTCTTAGAAAAAGAAATTCTTTGTATTGGGAAGAATAACAATGGCCTAAAATAACCAGACAGGGGTTTTGCATGGCCATATTTGGAGATGGAAGATACTTCTAGATAGAGTAGACATCTATCTCCAAGGCATGAAACTTATGGAAAATGAAACTGACTCTTGAACCACTGGAATGACTTATGAGTTGTGTGTTTATTGATATGTGTCTGATGATGGTGAGGCAGAAAGTGGCAGGAACAGGTGGAAAAATTTTCAGGTGATAGATTTCAAAGTGGGAAAACATCATGATTCATGCCATATAATGCCATCTTGTAAGCACCATTAAATCTAGACCATTTTGTTCTTTATAATATCTGCCCCTCAGTGGTTCCTAAGACACTATACATAGATAGATTATATGTGTATATATATGCATGTACAGACATATATATGTATATATGTATATATATTGCCAATGGCTCCACACATATGTGCTATATATATATGTATATAGAACTATATATGGATTTGCTGAGTGAATATGAAATATTATTGCTCTGAAAGACAGAAACCTATATCCAATTTTGCTTATATTTCTCTTCCAAAGAGTGAAAATTTAAACTTAAAAAGGTAGAAGAGTTACCTATAAAGAGCACTTCAGGGAAAGATGGTAAAATAGCATCAACTCTTGAAATAATTTCAAAATTTAGCACACTTAAATATAATAGATTTGAATGTTGAAATAATTGAAGATATAATTTTACAGTTCCTTCAATAATTTTTGAGAATGCTTGAAGAAACATGAAGGAGACAGGAAAATGAATTGATTAATAACAATCTAATTCTTACGTGTGTGTGTGTGTGTGTGTGCATGTATGCCAGTCTTGGGGTGTGAACTCAGAGTCTGAATACAGTCTCTGTGTTTTTTTGTGTTCAGGGCTAGCAATCTAAAACTTGAGCTACAAACCCACTTCCAGCCTTTTTGGTAAAAGTTTCACAGACATTTTTTTTTTTGGTCCTGGCTTTGAACTACAATAATCAGACCTCAGCTTCCTGAGTAGCTAAGCTTACAGACAGGCCATTGGCTGTCAAGCAAGACAATTGCACAAAGCAAATTTTACAAGGCAATTGACAAAATTTGATTCCCAGCCAAAACTTATAATTAAAATTTACTTATAAGAAGCTGGGGATACTAATTATAGTATAGTCTGAGCTATCATCCATAGCCAGAGGATAGATGTGGAAGGAAGCTATGTTTAGGGGAAGGGCCATAGTTAGAAGTGGATTATAGCTATGAATTAGTAAAATAATGTAGCAGAAATAAAACTGGCACAGTACACAGTTATTAGGAATGAAGTGAACTGCCTATACCAAGGGTCCTGCTCCTCAGTAAGGTAGAAATCCATTCACACTTGGGCTAAGTTCTGCAAATGTAGACTATTGCCATGAAAAGAAAAAATCTCTAATTAGAAATTACTCCCCAAACCAGATTTTTGGCAAGTGGGATATATGTTTAATACCAAGTGATACCTGTAATTCTTGGTGATCAGGAGTCTGTGATCCTCAGGTCATGATTCATCCCAGGCAGGAAAGTCTGTAAGACTCTTTTCTCCAATTAACCACCAAAAAAAACAGAAGTGGAGCTGAAGCTCAAGTGGTGGAGCACTAGCCTCAAGGGGAAAAGGTAAGCAAGAACATAAGTCTCCAAGTTCAAGCCTCATTACAAGGCAAAAGGAAAGAAAGAAAGAAAGAATAAAAAGAAAGGAAGTAAAGAAAGAAGTAAAGAAACAACCAAGGAAGCAAGAAGGCATAAGGACAAACAGAAAAAAATAAAAAAAAAAAAAGGAAGATGGCGCCAAGACAATAGAGACGCTGCCTAGCTCTCTCTCACAAAAAAGAGAGAACTAGGGAGTCCCACGAGCCAATTATCTTAAGAAATCCACAACAACAAACTCAAAAAGCAATGGAGAAGGACTCAAACTGGAAAAGAAATCCAGATAAAGCTCACATCCAACTTTCTCAAAGAATTCCAAATGTGAGGACCCCTCCCCCATCTCTCCCCGCGGGCTCCAAGCCTCGAAAAGCGGCGGAGGGCGCTAGGCCAGGCAGAAACCAGCACAGGACCGGACCTGGCCAGCAAGCGGTGGAAGCATCGGAACCCAGATGCAGAACCAGAACAGCAAGCAGTGCAACCCAGACGCAGAACACAGGCAGCAGCGGAGACCCGAGGGGAGTGAAAGACTCCCCACCACCGTGGAACACCCACAGACAGAACGCAGAGGCATCAGTAATACAGGGCGTCACCAAACACATAGGGAAAGAGCAGTACCAAGCAATAGAACTTAACTCAGACCCCTCCACCCTGCCCGAGAAAGACTGGCAGGTGCAGGGGGGCAAGGAATTTAGAATCCTGTCCCTCCCCTCAACAGCCCCCTCCCTCAGGCCATTGACTGGAGATTGACAGGCGGGCTACCCATAAGACCCAGCACCCCACCAAGGCAGGCGGAGCTGTCACAACTCCCACCCGCCCAATGGGCTGAACACCCAGCCCTCTGACTGGAGACTGACAGGCGAGCGGACCCTAAGACTCAGCACCCCACCAGGGGAGGCAGAGCTGTCCCAGCTCCCACCCGCCCACCAGGTTCCTCTCCCAGGCCACTGGATCTGGAGAGTGGAGGACGCTGGGACCCTGCCTTACAAGAGCAGGTAGGGTGTGCAGGAAAATAGGAGCCAGCATCTGCCCCCCCTCAATTCTTGAGCGGGGCATCCTCCAGCTGGGAATCCTGAGCAAGACAGCACCAAGGGGCTGCCCACAGTCACAGACTCTGACAAAGCAGTGGAAACACAGCAGGGATCTGAAGGGCCGACCAGCAGCCAAGCTTCCCTTCTGAGAACCAAAAAGGCGTGGCTCCACACTTGGAGCCCACGTCCCCAGCTGGGCCCCGCCCCTGGGAACAGAGCGGTCTCCTGCTGGTCCTACTGAGAGCCCCTGGAAAATCTCAATCCCCAGACCCTTGGCTGGGGGCTGCCCCTGGAAGCAGCAAAGGAAAACGTCTGCACAGCGCGCTCAGACTGAAGCTCGCAGATCCATTCCATGGTCCACTGTGAGGCCACTGGTTGGGCTAAGAGCTAGTCGTGCAGCAACACATAAGTTTTATTCTAATACTTTCCAAACTTTGTACTCAAATACGCTACCTACTTACCAACTTAGGTCAGTTATCCTTACGCTATACCTTTTCTTCATTACTACAATATTCTTACACTCCTGCATTAATCCTCTTGTACCTCCCCTGACCTCTCTCATTCTATTTTTCTATCTCTGGACCTCTGTTCGTCTTTCAACCCTTATACTGCATGGATCTACACTTGATGGCTGTTGAGCAACACTGTATATCTAGGTGTTTAATTATTCTCTAGGCTCAGAGGGACTTAAAGACAATAGAGATTGGATTGAGAGGCTTATTGTTTTGGGTATAAATCGCTTATGAGAGGTTGCATTAGACTGGTCTGTAACTGCACAAAAAGAAAGAGTGATAACACCAATCAAAACTTCTGAACATCTAGTGTCTGCCAGCTACAGAGGTCTAGGTTGGTTATATCTGAAAAACTATAATCGTGTTTAGTATTAATCTTACTCCCATTTTCAAATGAGCAGAACAAGAAATTCAAGAAAAATGTCAAATGAAGAAACAACATCCCCCACCCAATGTAAACAGACAATGGAACAGTCACTGGCAAACCTAGAGGAGAGTCTTCCAAGTGCTATACAAATGCAATTGATAAACATTATTAATGAAAAATGTGAAAATATAAAGAAAGAGATAAGGGAGGAAGCCATAGCTAAACAAGAGGAAACCATAAACAAGGTGATAGTGAAAAAGAAGAAGCCATAAAGGAGGCCATAATAAAGGTTTTTCAAAGAAAGATGGATGAATTCATAGAATCCACAAATAAAAAAGTGACCGAACTCCAGCAAATGTCCAAAGAAAATAAAGCTACTGAGCTAACCACTCAAATGGAAATCAAGGAGCTAAAGAAATCCATACATAATCTAAAAGAAGAGATGCAAGGCATCAAAAATGAGCAATTAGAAGCAAGGGAGATGAAAAATAAAGTAGATAGCTTTTACAGCAAGTTAGACAATGCAGAGGAGAGAATTTCCGGGGCTGAAGATAATTTAGTTATTATAGAGAAAGAACAGAAAATGAGTCAATCCAAATCTAGGAAAAATGAGAGAGTGCTTCAGGAGGTCTAAGATACAATTAGGAAGCCTAATTTAAGGCTAATTGGTATTGAGGAGGGTCTGGAGAAAGAGGTCAATGGTATTGGAAATATACTTCAGAGAATCATCTCAGAGAATTTCCCAATTATCCAGAAGGGCAGGCCCATCCAGATACAAGAAGCTTTTAGAACCCTAAACAGACCTGACCAGAAAAGAACATCCCACTGCCACATCGTAATGAGAACTGGATCAATAGAAACCAAAGAAAAGATCCTAAAGGCAGCCAGGGAAAAGGGATCAGTAACCTATAAAGGAAAACCTATAAGAATAACCCCAGATTTCTCAGCAGAGACCATGCAAGCAAGAAGTGACTGGAAGCACATATGTCATGCCCTTAAGTCAAATAACTACCAACCAAGAATACTGTACCCAGCTAAGCTCTCATTCATAACTGAGGGAACAATGAAAACATTCCATTCCGGGAAAAAACTGCAAAAATATGTCTCAACAAAACCAACACTACAGAGAATTCTCAAAGATGTTCTATACATAGAAGACCAAAATAAATGCAATATAGGGAAAGAAATGGCACCTAAACAGCATACCATCTAAGGACCACAAGAACTGTCAAGACACAGGCCCTAATAAAAGCTTTTAAAAATGGCAGGATCTAATAAATATCTCTCAATCCTAACTCTCAATATCAATGGACTTAACTCTCCAATCAAATGGCATAGGCTGTCTAGTTGGATCAAAAAGCAAGAGCCATCTTTCTGCTGTCTTCAAGAGACACATCTTACTCAAAAAAAACAATCATCTTTTGAAAGTGAGAGGTTGGAATAAACCCTGTCAAGCTAACGGCCCCCATAAACAGGCTGGAGTTGCCGTCCTCATATCAGATAAAATAGACTTCAAACCAAAATTAGTAAGAAAAGACAAAGCAGGTTACTACATACTACTAAAGGGATCTTTCCTCCAGGAAGACATAATGATCCTAAATATTTACACACCCAATCCCGGAGCTCCGAACTTCATCAAGCAAACTTTACTTATACTGAAACTATGCATAGATCGAAACACAGTGATTGTCAGTGACTTTAACACACCACTCTCACATATGGACAGATCAACAAGGCAAAAACTCAACAGAGAAACCTTAGAACGGAACAACTATATAGACCAACTACATCTAACAGACATCTGCAGATTATTCCACCCAGCAACAACACAATATACGTTATTCTCAGCAACACATGGAACATTTTCCAAAATAGATCACATCTTAGGCCAAAAAACAAACCTGGACAGATTCAGACACACTGAAATTATTCCATGCACACTCTCAGACCACAAAGGCATCAAATTGGAACTGAACACACATCTCCACCAACGAAAACCCTGTAACTCATGGAGACTGAACAACACATTGTTGAATCACCAGTGGGTCATCGAAGAGATCAGAACAGAAATCCAACAGTTTATGAAATTTAACAGTAAGGAGCACACAAAATACCAACTCCTTTGGGACACAGCAAAGGCAGTACTCAGAGGAAAATTTATAGCGCTGAGTGCCTACAACAACAAGTTGGAAAAATTGCAAACCAACAAGTTAATGTCTCACCTTAAGCTCCTGGAAAAAGAGTAACAAACAAACCCTAATCCCAGTAGAAGAAAGCAAATTATTAAAATCAAAGCAGAATTAAATGATTTGGAATCCAAAAAAAAACTATAGAAAGAATCAACAAAACAAAGAGTTGGTTCTTTGAAAGAATTAACAAAATTGACAAACCCTTAGGAAATCTCACCAAAAAAAGAAGAGAGCATATCGAAATAAACAAAATCGCAGATGAAAATGGTAATATCACGACAGAAATTACTAAGATCCAGAATATCATGAGGGAATACTTCTCAAACCTTTATGCCAACAAATTTGAGAATCTAGAAGAAATGGATGATTTCCTAGCCAATATTAACATACCCACACTGAACCAAGAAGAGCTAACCCAACTCAACAGGCCTATTTCAAGCTCTGAAATAGAAATGGCAATTAGAGAACTTCCACCTAAAAAGAGCCCAGGGCCAGATGGATTCACAGCTGAATTCTATAAGGTCTTCAAAGCAGAGCTCACACCAATACTCCTCAAGCCCTTCAACGAAATTGAAAATGAAGGTTCTTTACCAAAGTCATTCTATGAAGCCAGTATCACCCTCATCCCCAAACCAGACAGAGATTCATCAAAGAAAGAGAACTATAGATCTATTTCTTTGATGAACATCGATGAAAAACTTCTCAACAAAATACTGGCAAACTGTCTACAACAACTCATCAAAAAAATTATACACTATGATCAAACAGGATTCATCACAGTGACGCAAAGCTGGTTCAACATACGCAAATCAATTAATATAATTCAACACATCAACAGGTGCAAGGACAAAAATCACATGATTGTCTCAATAGATGCGGAAAAGGCATTTGACAAGATCCAACACCCCTTTATGTTAAAAGCTCTGGAGAAACTAGGAATCCATGGAACATTCCTCAATGTAATAAAGGCTGTGTATGAGAAACCCACTGCTAGTATTACACGTAATGGTGAAAATCTAAAGCCATTCCTCCCTCTAAAATCAGGAACAAGACAAGGATGCCCACTCTCTCGATTACTCTTTAACATAGTACTAGAATTCCTAGCCAGTGCAATAAGGCAAGAAGCAAGCATAAAGGGGATCCAAGTAGGGAAAGAGGAAATAAAACTATCCGTCTTTGCAGATGACATGATTCCGTATTTAAAGAATCCTATAAACTCCACTCCCAAGCTCATTGAGCTGATTCAAAACTGTGGAAGAGTAGCAGGCTATAAAATCAACCCTCAAAAATCAACTGCCTTCCTTTATGCCAACAGTGAGAGGAATGAGGCAATAATCAGGAAAGCAACTCCTTTCACAATAGCCTCAAAGAAAATAAAGTACCTAGGAATTAGCTTAACTAAGAATGTAAAGGACCTTTATGATGAAAATTTTAAAACCCTAAAAAAGCAAATTAAAGCAGAACTAAGGAAATGGAAAAACCTCCCATGCTCCTGGATTGGAAGAATCAACATTGTGAAAATGACAATCTTGCCAAGGGCTATCTACAAATTCAATGCAATACCCATCAATATCCCAATGTCATTCTTTAAAGAAATAGAAGAGGCAATTCAAAATTTCATATGGAATAATAAAAGACACCTTTTAGCAAAAACACTTCTTAGCAGAAAGAACAGCACTGGAGGAATTTCAATTCCAAACTTTAGACTCTATTACAGGGCTATAATTCTCAAAACAGCTTGGTACTGGCACAAGAACAGGCCTGAAGACCAATGGAATAGAACTGAGGACCCAGATATTATACCACAGAGCTATGGCCACCTAATCTTTGACAAGGGAGCCAAAAAAATAGAATGGAAGAAAGACAGCCTCTTCAACAAGTTGTGCTGGCAGAACTGGTTAAGCACCTGCAGAAAACTAAAATTAGATCCTGCTTTGTCACCCTGCACTAGAATTAACTCCAAATGGATCAAAGACCTGGAGGTAAAAGCTGACACACTGAAAACTTTACAGGAAGGAATAGTAGATACATTAGGCCTCCTTGGCACAGGTCGAAACTTTCTTAATAAGGACCAAGAATCACAACAAACCAGAGAAAGGCTGGATAAGTGGGACTGCATTAATCTGCAGAGCTTTTGTATGGCAAAGGACATAGCTAGTAAATTAATTAGGAAGCCTACAGAGTGGGAGAAGATCTTCACCAACCAAACAACGGACAAAGGCCTCATACCTTAAATATATCAACAATTCAAAAAATTAAATCACTCCAAAACTGATCTCCAAAGTAACAACCATCCCATTAAAAAATGGGCCAAAGACTTAAAGAGAGTCTTCTCTGAAGAAGAAACAAGAATGGCCTATAGACACATGAAGAAATGCTCAACATCTCTGGTCATAAAAGAAATGCAAATCAAAACAACTCTAAGATTCCACCTCACTTGAGCCAGAATGGCCAGGATCAGGAAAACGAATAATAACAGATGCTGGAGGGGATGTGGCCAGGAGGGATCACTACTACACTGTTAGTGGGAGTGCAAACTCGTTCAACCAATATGGAAAGCAGTATGGCAGTGCCTCAAAAGGCTAAACATAGAACTCCCCTATGACCCAGCAATTCCACTACTTGGCATTTACCCAACCATCCAGAATCTAGGGCATACTAAATCCACTACCACAACAATGTTCATTGCAGCACTATTCACCATAGCAAAGATATGGAACCAACCTAGATGTCCCTCAGTTGATGAGTGGATCAACAAGTTGTGGTATTTGTACACAATGGAATTCTATGCTGCTGTCAGAAAAAACGACATCGACCCATTTGTTAGGAAATGGAAAGACTTAGAAAAGATCATATTAAGTGAAGTAAGCCAGACTCAAAGGAAGATAGGCTGAATGGTTTCCCTCATTTGACATAATCAGTAGAAACCTTGGGCTCTACTAGCAGAGATCTGCAATAGAGCAAAACCTTGATACATAAGGCCATATAGTATGAAGCTAATTGAAAGGACCTCCAGGATATTGAAACAAAAGCCATATAACAAATGATTGTTGTCCTTAATGTACTATGTTATCTCTCATCTCCTTTGCTGTCCCTTGGGTATCTCATATTGTTACAGTATCTCACTTTGTTATCTGATGTATTGAATTTATTTGTATTTGGTTATTTGAAATTTGATAGGGAAGGGAGGAAAACCAAGACGGGGGGTGGGTGGTGGATGGGGGGGAGGGTAATGGGTACCAAGACATGTGAAAAGGTATCAATGTATGTGAATTAATGCACCTTCTATCTGGCAAATATCATGTAACCCTATTATTAATTACAATAAAAATTTAAAAAAACCTATTAATATAGGTGATAGAAATAAATCACAACCATAACTTTTAAATAAAATAATTTTAGGTGGCTTAAATTTGCAGTTAAAACTAAAAGGTTCTTTTTTCCCCCCAAAATCTAGGCTATGTTACTTAACGATGTATAATAAAAGAGCTCAGAAGAATTGAAAGAAAAAAAATTTAAATTCCAAGCAAGTACTAAATCAGAGGCTAGTGTGTGTGTGTGTGTGTGTGTGTGTGTGTGTGTAGAGAATATATGTACAGATATATTCCACAAAAATGCACATTGAGGTTTAAGTATATAGAGAATGTTCTGAGGTCAAGTATTGCATGTGTAAACTATACTTGCAATGTAAGTTATTAATTCATTATTGGAAATACTATATGTAGATCAAGATCTTTGATTTTTACACTTTTTAGGATTTGAGTATGTACCAAATGTCAATATTAACAACAATCATAAACAGAAAATTGGAAAGTAATAAAATTAATATATCTCAGCAATTGTGCAAGCACATTTTACAATTTAAATTTTAATCAATCCTTAAGAGCATCCACTCTAATCCTTTCCCTATTTTTTTTATTGAGGTCCGAATTCAAGTCCTTTTACTCTAGGTCAACCTTTTCCATTCACAGCTAGTCCTGTAAGCCTCAGGTCCACATCCAACTTTAGGCTGGTTGATCAAAGCTTCATAAAGAAATGGAAAGATTTGAAAAATTATATTAAATGAAGTAACCCAGACCTAGGAAAACATAGGTTGCATAGATATCCTCATTTATGGTAGCTAGTCTATGCCTATAAATCTACAAGTAAACACACTACATTATTTAAAAAAAAAACTACAGTGGGACATGATAAATATACAGATGTCTAGGCATTCACACACAGTGCAACCAAAGATGGATATTCTTAGAAGAGGAACACAAAAGCACAATACCTATGTATATCTGATCTGTAAAATAATATTTTATTTTTAATGTTTATTGAAGTGAATTTCAGGAAATGCAAACAAGGGATTTTTTTCTTTGTTTTTCTTTTTTTTACATTTTGTCTTATTTCTTCATTTCTCTGTTTTTGGGAGGGTAACGGAGGGCAAAGAGTGAACAGATGAAGCAGTGGTACTCACTAGATGCTATGTTGAAAATGAACAACATAAATTGTGGGTGGAGATGGAAGAGAAAAACTGGAAGAGAAGGAAAGAAGTGGTGACAACAAAAAGAACTGTACTCTGTCTAAGCCCTCTGTGCATCACCTTTATAATAACAATAAAAATGCATTAAAATAGAATCACAAAGATTTTGTTTGCCCGAGCTGCCTTCAATCCAGAGTCCTCAAAGCTCTGCCTCCAGTGTAGCATTATGTGCATGATCCATAGTTGTTTAAATCCCCATTTCAGAAACCAAGATTGATGGAAATGAGCAGTTGCTAAGTAGCAGGATTAAATGAAAGACTTCAATAGGATAGGGAAGGGGGAAAGACAAGATGAGGGGTGGGGCTGGGGGGAGGGAAACAGGGACCAAGACATGAGAAAAGGTATCAATGTTTTTGAAGAAATGCACCTTCTATCTGGTGAGTATAATGTAACCCTTCTATTAATTACAATAAAAATATGAAAAAATGAAGACTTCAGTCCTTAAGTTAAGTGGGTCTTACTAACCAATGAACCAATGTGTGTTTAATTATAATGCTCCTAGGGCCTAAGTTAGCATAGAAATTTCTTGATAGTCAGCATAAGCTTGAAGACAGGTAAGGGCAGTGGAAAGAGGAAGTGAAAATTTCACAGATAAGCACCTATAAGGTATTCAAGCAAAGTCTTTGTCACTCTGTGTGCTTTATTCAAGCTGAAGAACTAAGATAGATAGTGCCTCAGAGGTATGAAAGTCACCAGGACCCACTGTAAATGTGTTTTGCTACTCCTTGGGCCACTAGTTATAATTGTTTCTTAGGTAGAGGTATTGGACAAGGTCCAAAAAAAATCCTTGGGCAAAGAACTTTCTGCCCAGGAGGCAACAATGCTTTTTGCTACACACTGAATGGGTGAGTAGTATTTCTGGTTGTCTCTTAACCCTAAGAGCCCAAGCACCAGAGAATTCTGTGCCTCTTCTTTCTTTCTAGACATGAACTTTTGGTGGTTCTCTAAAGACTACATGGAAGATTTGTCTCAGTGGGATGCATAGAGAAGTCTGCTTCAGCTGCAATATCTTAAAAATGAATGGCTTCTTATGGGCATAAATCCATTCAGGTCCCTTCTGAATTTCCCAGTGCAAATGTCTAACATCCTTGAAATGATGGTTGCCTCAGACAACAGTGAGAGCTGCTGAGAGCGTCTTCACCATCCGTCACTGGACGGGGAGGAATGTTAAATGCCTCTCGCTTCCAGCCTCCTTGGCTGACCTCATTTTTCAGCACAGCTCTAATATGAGTCATACCACTGACACTTGGGAGCTCATCCAGCATTTCAATTCCTACCTTACCCGCTTGTCTAGTTTCATACCGAGCCCACACTCAACAATGCTCTGTGCCTCCAATTCACTTTGTACAAGGCTTGTTTTCCTTCTGTGTATTGTCTTTGTGATTTAGTTGATTTGAGAGGCAAAGGCGGTTACTTTCACTCCTTAATTTCGGCAAGTACATGCTGGGCATCTATTACACATCTGGCACATCTGGGGGTTCTAGGGACACAGCGACAGACCTAGCAGTCAGGTTCTCACAAAACTTCACTTCAAATGGACAGCAAAAGAGCAAATGTGGACCACAGGGACAGGTGACAAACACTTATGGAGAAAAATAAAGTGATGCTAAGGTGGGGAATGCTATTTCAGGTTTCTGATGGGGGGGTGGATGGATGAATGGGTGGATAAATTATGATAGTTTCATTGAACAAAACCTAAGGAAATTAACTTTTAATTACTGCACATTTTTTCATACATTACTTTTTTCTCAAAGCATTTTCTTATAATTAATTTATACCCTAGGTGTTTCTGATGGTGGGGTGGATGGATGAATGGGTGGAGGGAGAAAAGTAGAGAAGAGGAGGGAGGAGGGAAGGGGATGGAGAAAGGGAGGGAAGGGGAAGGAGAGAAGAGACTCATGTGGAATCTAGAAAGAACACTACAGATAGAAGAATTATCTAGATTGTGAGACAGGAATCTGGCTGGAATTTCCTAAGAGGCCATGAGGATGATGTGGCTGGAAGTGGATGTGGGATGGAGAATGGATTGACGTAGACAAGGGAATGTGATCACACAGATCCCATAGATCAGGGATGGAAGCTTGGGGCAAGAAAGCCATTTCAGCATTTTGATATCAAACTGTAAAGTTTCCAAGTTAAATTTTCATGAACCTGGGATTCATCATCTTTGATTTTTTTTTTGTCCTTTAAGGAGACGTAAAACCATCAGAACATTTAAGCAGAGAAGTGATAAGAACTGACTTCGCTCTAAAAATCTCTCTGACCATCACTTGGCAATATTTATATCCTATGTGAAGCATACTATTTTATTCACAGAAAGTTTATTAAATAAAACTAGTGCATTTAAACGAAAGTCTGACTTTCCAGCATCATGTTTATATTCCCCTTTTCCAGGGGAATTGACATTTTAAATAGTTCCAAATACTATTGACATAACCTAAATCAAATAATGGAGTCTGATTCTTCCAGTTTTAACTTTTCTGTTTCTTATTTGTAAATGAAATCAAATTGTCCTAGAAAAGAGAAAAATGTACTTGGGTTGAATCATAGGTATGGTATCAAATTATAGGGATTCTATTCAGTAATTTTAGTCATTTACTAAAATAACACAGATGATGAAGGGTGGAACTTCAGTTTCCTGCCTATTCTTTATGAGAATTTTGCTTTTGTTTTCATGTCTGCTTGTATAGATCTAACTTACAAAAGAAAATGTGCATCCTTTGTCTTTATAAGCCTGACTTACTTCATTTCACATAAAATTTTTCCTGTAAATGACATTTTATTCATTTAGACAGATGAGCAAAATTCCATTGTGTATATGTATATATAAATATATTTGTGCATTTATCCATATATCCATATAAATATATACACATACATGTGAATATGTGTATATATATAATATTTTTGAGTTATTTTAATCATGTATGGTTAGGAAGTTTATCAGAATAAGGTGTGAAATGTTTATATGCCCAAAAGGCAATTACTAAATTGTGATGATAGTTTCATTGAACAAAATCTAAGGATTTACATTTGATTGCTGCACATTTTTTCCATACATTACTTTTTTCTCAAAGCATTTTCTTATAATTAATTTAATTCTACAGAAATTGATTTTTCACATCTTGGATTTTGACTCTCATGGATAGATGCAGATATAAAACGGATAAAAAGGATAGTGGTAGAGAGCCATTCCTCTGTGCAAGAAATTTTAAAACAAGTGATATTCAATTAGATTTCAAGATGGATTGTCAAAAACCTACTGCCAATGAACTGTCTAAGTATAAACAACAGGCAGTGTGAGCCCAGAGGAAAGAGATAAAGATGGTAAAACTGCTGACTGTGCTAAAAAAAGCCAAATGGATTAAAAAGAAGAAAAGCTTTTTCAAATATATTGAAGAAAAACTATCAGATAGATCAGGAAGCAGGATTGCAGATGAACAGGGTGGAACAAATTCACGCTGGCTCAAGTGTCTCCAGAATGAACTGCTTTTCAAAACCTGTGTCTGACAAGGTGAACATACTTTGGGCAATTGGGATGTAATGAAGACCTAGTTTATTAGAAAATGATTTTGGCAGCTGATGACACTTCTGCATACTAATAGGCAGAACTTGGAATCCCCCAGCATGCCTGCTGCTATCTGTACGAAAATGACTATAAAGCAATTTACCATTTGAGCCACTCCCTTGATGCAGAAGGAAAACCCGATCCTGCTTATAGCTCTTGAATAACTCCATGAAATTTTAAAAAATCAAGTAGACTGTGTGAAGCTTTGAAGGAGTCATACAAATGTCAGGGAATCTAGACTGAGAGTTTAACCCTACTATACATCTATGGTGTCACTGTAATCTCTGTGTATACTCGTCTGATTTATCACAAGGACAATTACATTAGTCTATGAACATCATATGGCTTACACAAGTTTAATAAGTATTATAAACAGGCTAAACATGAAATGCTTGTGCATCATGTAAGTCAGAAAGATAATGTATTCATATCTGGAAGAATTTAATAATTGTGTTCAATTTTCCATAGAGGCAACGTAGTCTATGTAGGCAAACTACCTTGGTTCTTTCTTTACTGATAGAGTGATCCAAAACAAAATATACCAGTGTTATAGGTCTTCTTTTCCTTATTTGTCAAATTAGACTTGTTTTTATAAGAATGGAATGAGATAATATATATAATGCTCAAACATACCTGTGGCTATTGTCAGAATAAATTTTCTTTGTCTTAATTGTATTTTTATTTTCTTTAAATAGTTACACACAGGGGTTACAATTCAACTTGACCGTTTATGAATACAATGAATTTTGACCAATATCAACATTTTGTCATTCACCCCCATCCATCCCAAACTCACACATCCCTTCAATTTTCCTCGCATCTTGGGATGTACAATGAATACCACCACCATCTTCTTCCCTCCTCCTTTCTTACTTCATCTGCATCCCTCCACTTGACTACTCCCACACACACCTCAATTACTCATTTTGTTGTACTATTAGTTTTTCTAAGTGTAAATTCTAAGGAATTACACCGTTGGAATACTTCAGTTAACACATTTGTGTGTCCTTATATAAAAACCCCATATGTGTTTGATTGTAATTCATAAATTAGTTATAGTTTCTACATATAAGAAAAACAACATTCTTTTTTTGACTTACTGATTTACTTAACGTATTTTCAGATCTATTCATTTCTTCGTAAATGATAGACTAACATGTTTCCTTATGACTAAGCTTCCATTGTGTGTATATACCACATTTTTTATTCATGCATCCATTGTGGGACATCTAGACTATTTCTACGCCTTGGCTATGGTGAATAGTGGTTGTGCAAGTGGCCTTGTATCTTGATCTGTAATCGTTTGGATAAATGGCCAGCATTTGTATTGCTGTATCATAAGGTAGTTCTAGGTTTAGTTTTTTGAAGAATCTTCTAATTGCTTTCCAGAGTGTTTGATCAAGTTAATATTCCTACCAATAATGCATTAGGATTCATCTATCCCCATTTTGGCTTCTGTTGTTGCTTGTATTCTTAATAGTGGCCATTCTACCTGGGGTGAGGTGAAATCTCAGTGGTGTTTGGATTTGCATGTTCTTTACAGCCAGGGATGTTAAACATTTCTTCATATCTCTATTGGTCATTTTTACTTCTTTTTTCTGAGAAGTCTCTACTTAGCTCATTTGCACATTTGTTTGTATGTTGGTTCCTTGAGGGTTTAGTTTCTTAAGCTCTTTATATATTCATAATATGAGGCCATTCTCTGGTCTATAGTTGGCAAAACTCTTCCATTTGTGAGTTGCCTTTTTACCTTGCTAACTATAGCTTTTGCTGTGCAGAAACTTATAATTTTGATGTGATCACAAATGTGATCACATCTTTTATTTGATGAACTGAGCCCCAAGAACTTTACTCAACAAGTTTGTTTGTTATGAGTACTAATGTTTTTTTTCTATTCCCTCTTGTAGCAATTCCAAGACTTCAGGTTTTATATTATGGTCTTTAATCCATTTGGAAATGATATTAATGCAGGGAGACAGGTAGGAAGCCAGTTTCACTTGTCTACATGTGGATATCCAGTTTTTCCAACATTATTTCTTGAAGAGGCTGCCTTAGCTTCATCCCATATTTTAATCTGAAGGATAGTTAGAGGCATTCAGAGGAGAGAAAAGACAAAGTAAAATAGACAACTTATCCCAAAATCACAGCATGGAGGAAGTTCAAGAAGTAGAAAATAAACTGATACGATGGCAGAGGAAATAGTGTGTGTGGAGAGAGTGGTAGCTAAATAGGGCATTTTAGGACTCATGGAGCAGCTATGTGTTTGGAAAGAGTAGTGACTGGTATGCAAAGATGTTAAACTGAAGTGTAACAATGTCTGCTTTTTCTTTAGCAGGGCTATGGAGAGAACAGTGGGAAGTTCAGGTGAGAGATGATAATCATGTGGATCATATGAGCTGTGGTACAGAGATAGCAAAGATATGGATTTGGTGATGGATGAGATAGAAAGGAAAGGAAAAATGCGGTGTTAAGTATAACTTCTGGGTTCCGGAAAGTTTATTTGGAAAAATGTTGCATCATTCACGAGGAGGGGATCACTGAAAGAGGATCAGGGCTTTGTGGGAAAGACCAGAGATTTAACTTTGCACATAATATTGAAATGTTTGAGACGTATATGGACAGTTTTTCCCATATATTTTTATTGTAAATAATAGAAGGGTTACATTAGATTCACCAGATAGAAGGTGCATTACTTCACATACATTGATACCTTGGTCTCCATTTTCCTCTCCCCACCCCCCACCCCTCATCTTGTTTTCCCCCTTCCCTATCCTATTTCAAATAACCAAATACACATGTTTACATCAGATAACAAGGTAAAATATTGTAACAATATGAGATAGCCAAGGGACAGCAAAAGAGATGAGATGACATAGTACATTAAGGATAACAGTCACTCATTATATAGCTTTTGTTTCTAAATCCTGGAAGTCCTTTCATTTAGCATCATTCTATATGGCCGTATTGATCTAGGTTTGGCTCTATTGTAAATCTCTGCTAGTAGAGCCCAAGGTTTCTACTGATTATGACAAATGAGGGAAACCATTGAGCCTATGTTTCTTTGACTCTGGCTTACTTCACTTAATATGATTTTTTTGTAAGTCTTTCCATTTCCTTACAAATGGGATGATGCCATTCTTTCTGACAGCAGCATAGAATTCCATTGTGTATAAATACCACATCTTGTTGATCCGCTCATCAACTGAGGGGCATCTGGGTTGGTTCCATATTTTTGCTTTGGTAAATAGTGCTGCAATGAACATCATAGTGCTAGTGGATTTAGTATGGTATGTGGACAGTTTTATAAGCAAGAATTCTAAATCACAAGCCTAATGCCAGGTTTTAGATGTCAGGTCTGGCCACTCATTTGTATATATCAAAAAAAGAGATAAGAGTTGAAGGACAGAGAAAGAAATTTTATTGCTCAACACAGTCATGTGAAGGGAAGAAAGAAAATAAATATTTTAGTCCATTTTCAGAATGCAGACATGAGAGGTAGGCTTAAAGAGGAAAAATGGAGTCAAGAGTGGAAGATACGGGCCCGGGAGTTTGGCCTAGCGGTTAAAGTGCTTGCCTAGCATGCACAAAGACCCGGGTTCGATTCCTCAGTGTCCCACATACACGACCAAGCCGGAGGCGGCAGAGACGAGACACAACCAAGCCGGAGGTGGCAGAGACGAGACTGCAGCAAGCGATGGAGAGCGGAGGCAAGCAAGCGGAGCCCAACCGAGTGGTGGCCGGAGCGAGCAGGGCCGGAGCGTGCGGGAGCGAGTGGGGCCAGAGCCAGCGAGGCCGGAGCGAGTGGGGCCAGAGCAAGAAGGGGCCGGAGCGAGTGGGGCCTGAGAGAGCGGGGTCGGAGCGAGCGGGGCCAGAAAGAGAAGGGGGCCAAAAAAAAAAAAAAAAAAGAGTGGAAGATACGCTTAGTCATTAAATAGTCTCAGGGAAAATTATGGCCTATTTGATCATTATTGTGGAATCTGGAGACCTCGTCATCATGGTCATCACTTGAGTAAAGCAATTTGATTATTACTGTGTGGAGAACAGATTCTGCCATTGTTACAATATGTTTATCCATCAATTCTGTCCTTCCTGGATCCCAAGATAGTTGCAGGAGACAGAATGACTCAGAAGCAATATGGAGACAGAGATACCAAGTTTTTCTACCCTTCTTTTGGTAACCATCTGAACAGATGCAGGCTCAAGTGGGCGGAGGATTTTTTTTTAGATTTTCTCTCTATCTCTCTCTTTTCCCTCTCTTCCTCCCTCCTGCCCTCCCTCCCTCCCTTTTCTTTTCCTTCCTTCCTTCGTTCCTTCTCTCGCTCTCTCTCTCTTTCTTCTTTCCTTTTTTTGTTCTTTCTTTCTGGCTTCCAAGTAACTGTTATAACTTTAATTATGCATCAGTTATATAGGTCTGAACTAAGGTGTGACCTAGAGATATATCCTAGCGTTACCTGGCGGTTACTAGTAGATATCTGCCTATCTGTCTATCTATATGCTATAGTCTAAATGCATCTCTAAAATTTCATATCTTAGAAGTTAATCTAATGCTATTTGAAAGTAGGAATTTTGGGAGGTTATTAGGATATGTGGATTCTGTCCCCATGAATAGTTTAATCCATTCATGGATCAATGCATTAAAAGATTAATGTGTGGTCAAGAGAGTGGCCTTGTGGCATTTTTTGCTTTGTCTGACCATAGGATGCCCTCCAAAGTACTATGCTACATCAAAAGGGTCTCAGTAGCTGTGTAGCAGACACCGATACAATGAGCTGGAAGCTTCACCTCAAAACCATCAGCTAAATTATCTGTATTCTTTAGAGATTACACAATCTGTAGTATTTAGTTATAACATGAGAAAAATACTGTGATTCTATTTAGATATCTGATATTAGGGTTTGGGAAAAATTTCTATGGGGGAAAATACAAAGCGAGAGGAAGGACTATTTGAAATTGGAAGTTTCTGACACTTCGTGTGAAAAAAGAAAGATGAACCTATAAAGAATGAAAATAAGCAAGCAAACAAACAAACAGAAAAACAGGTGCCCTTTATCCTAGGTCAGTCCTTGTTCTTAGGAACTTCAAACATGAATAAGTCAAGAGTATCTACTCACAATTAATCTTGATTAAAACTTATTTTCTAGATCCATAAGCTTGTCATGCCCATCTAGGATACTCCATCGGATTTCATGCTTTCTGTGCTCTTTCTGAAATGGTCTCTTGTTTATAAATTAACCATTTAAAGACCTTTATCAAAGCAAGCAGGACCAAAGCCAGGGTTACTTAGAATTAATTCTGATTTCCATTATCTGAAAACCTTGTCTAGGTTAGAGGAATGAGGAAAAGTAATATTCTCAATTTCTGAAGCCATAAGGATGCTCCTGGCTTGACTCTCTCTTTCCAATAACATTTCTATGAACTCTTAAAATACAGTCTTTGTAGGCAGATAAGACATGGCTCAAACCTAAATTGTACAAATTGACTTCTTTATCAGTTAGAAGTGGTGATGCCTATCTAATGGTTTGGTACTGAGGATTAGAGACAATAACATGGGGAAATATTTTAGCTATAAAATGCTAAAACATGATTTGCATTCAAAAAATTACAACCAAGACTTCTTAATTATGCATTCTGATTTTGTGTCATATTTATGACACATATTTATGAACATTGCTATCATTGTAGAATTGAAAGGGAAGCAAGAGGCAAGATTCTTGCAAACAATAAAACCTTATGGATGAAAAGGAGAACGAACCCTTTTATTTGTAGCAGATTTATTAATTTCTGAATTTCATTTGTAAATTTACGGGCACACAAACCTAGTTGCATATGTTTCTGTCTCCTGCACATAAGAGCATTGGGCCATGACCCACCAAGTGATCAGTTTTGACATACCTCTCTGCCCACAGTGACCTTTAGTGAAATGATGACTGGAAGATACCAAACTCAAGGTACTTTTGATGCATTTTTTATGAGATCCAAAGATTTCTCAGATCTTCCTATTTAACTTATTTTTCTTTTAGTAGATAGTTTTACCAACTGGCTTTCAGTAGTACCAGAATTCACTTGATGTTACTTGACTCTGTTCACACATGGAAGTCCTTGTAACATCTGTGTTCTTTTGAAAAAAATCAAAACCCTTCCTTTATTATCCATGTTTTCTTCCTTATTAAAAATCATTACCTTCCATTGCTCCTAGTGAGTAGAAATAAATAGGTAGAACACAATGATTTTTGGGCATAAATACAAATGAAACATGTAAATTCAGAGATGAATCTGAACTGTAATTATCCATATGTCAAGTCGAGATTTCTAGTTAGTCTATAGTCTTATGATGATAATTTTGCTTTTTAAAATTATATTTTATTGTCAAAGTGGAGTGTAGAGGGGTTACAGTTACATTTGTCTGGTAGTAATTACATTACTTCTTGAACATTGATTCCCCTTTCATGTTTTCCTCCTACTTTCCCTTAACCTTACCCACTCCTAATCATCTTGTTTTTCCCCTTCTTGAAGCCTTGTGTCCACAGATTTAAATGTTCCTTAGTTCTGAGGTTTCTAAATACAATTATTTTCTATTATATGATAATATAATTAGTTTTATTTTAAGAATATTTCAAAATATTTTTAAATTCAGAGATTAATAAATAGCCTACAAATAAAAACTCTTTCCAAGGTCTTTTTTTAAATCCATAAAGTTATATTGTTTGCAAGAATCTTGCTTATTTTGTCTTACATAACCCTTTCAGTTTCACAATGGTGGCAATTTTCAGGTTGAATAAATAAGACACTAACTCATAATGTATAATAGAAAACAAAACTAAAGAAACAGCAGTGTTACCATTAATTGTCTTAATTGTCTTTCTTTCTTTCTTTTCTTCTTTCTTTCTTTCTTTCTTTCCATTTCCATGTAAACATCCTCTTTCTGTGCTAGAGTACTATTAAATCAGGTTTCAAAAAAAACCTAATCCTATATGTATGCATAAAACAATGCAAATAGTTTTTTGCTACTTTGATGAATAAAGAAAGTTAGTTTTGCTTGCTGGTAAGCACAATAAGCACTGGAATCCTCTTTGTTAACTTTAAGATAATGTTAACTGAACATAAAAGAGTACTTCATGGATCCATGCTTCACTTTCTTCAGTTCTATAAATAATAGAGTTTATGATCTCTACAATCCTTGTGCTATAATCTTTCAGTCTCTTTTCTATTTAATTGTACTCTTGTGTATAGCATTTCCAATCCTACATAAACAAGGCATTAGAAGGGATCCTTGCCCTGTAACAGTTTATCAGTCTAGCTGGAGGATAGTACATACAAATGGAAATATAGGTGAAAATTGAAGGACTACCTAGATAAGTCTTCATCAACTAATAGAAAAAAACATGCCACAGGCGAAGAAGAGAGGTCATCATTTCCCCAAACTACTGGCAAATGGATTGGCATGTGGATCTTGAAGTTTCTATGTAAGTAGGAAGTTCTTGGCTAGCCAACATAAAGAGGAAGAGGAAAAAAAGATGTATCTGTGGATAAAAGGAGAAAGCTCTCATATAAAAATTCAATAAAAAGAATAAAAACATTCGTGGAGGTGGTTGGAACAGTGGTTAGTCACTTTAAAACTAGAATAAAGTGCATCACGAAAAAGAATCTCTAATAAAGTACCTTAACCGATGTGTTTACTTGTTTCAGAGACCTTTATTTCTTGAGTTTGGAATGTAAACAGAATAAAACCAAAGCAAAGTTTTAACAGAACAGAAATATTCAGGGTAATGGGTTATCTCTCTGAGAAAAATAACTTTTAGGACTGAAATGTCTCTATGTTTACTTTTCCTAAGTTAATACTTTTAGAAATGGTATCCTATATCAGCAGCTCAAGAAATTGAATCACTCCCAAACTAATCTCCAAAGAAACAACCATCCCATTAAAAGATGGGCCAAAGACTTGAAGAGAGTCTTATCTGAAGAAGAAATAAGAATGGCCTATAAACACATGAAGAAATGCTCGACATCTTTGGCCATAAAAGAAATGCAAATCAGACGAGATCAGGCATGTTCAGGGTGGTATGGTATGACTCTAAATGAAAGGATATAAAACAAAAGCCATATAATGAGTGATTGTTGTCCTTAATGTACTGTTATCTCTCATCTCTTTTGCTGTCCCTTGGTTATCTCATATCGTTACAGTATTTCACTTTGTTATCTGATATATTGAATAAATGCATATTTGCATATATAATGTAATCCTTCTATTAATTGCAATAAAATATATAAAAAAGAAATGCAAATCAAAACAACTCTAAGATTTCACCTCACTCCAATTAGAATGGCCATGATCAAGAAATCTAATAACAACAGATGCTGAAGGGGATGTGGCCAGGAGGGATCACTACTACACTGTTGGTGGGAATGTAAACTCATTCAACCACTAGGGAAAGCAGTTCCTCAAAAGACTAAACATCGAGCTCCCCTATGACCCAGCAATTCTACTACTTGGCATTTATCGAATTGTCCAGAAACAAGGACAAACCAAACCCACTAGCACAACGATGTTCATTGCAACACTATTTACCATAGCAAAGATATGAAACCAACCTAGATGTCTCCCAGTTGATGAGTGGATCAACAAGATGTGGTATTTGTACACAATGGAATTCTATGCTGCTGTCAAAAAGAATGACATCGCCCCATTTGAAAGAAAATTGAAAGACTTAGGAAAAATCATGTTAAGTGAAATAAGCCAGACTCAAAGGAACATAGGCTGAATGGTTTCCCTCATCTGTCATAATCAGCAGAAACCTTGGGCTCTCCTAGCACAGATTTACAATGGAGCCAAACCTAGATCCATATAGTATGATGCTAAATGAAAGGACTTCCAGGATATAGAAACAAAAGTCATATAATGAGTGATTGTTGTCCTTAATGTACTATGTTATCTCTCATCTCTTTTGCTGTCTCTTGGTTATCTTATATCGTTACAGTATTTCACCTTGTTATCTGACATATTATATATATGCTTATTTGGTTATTTGAAATCGGATAGGGAAGTGGAAGAAATAAGATGAGGGGCGGGGGTGAGGGGAGGGATATGGGGACCAAGACATGAGAAAGTGTATCAATGTATGTCAAGTAATGCACCTTCTATCTGGTGAATATAATGTATTAATTACAATAAAAGTATATGTAAAAAAGGTTTTCCTACAAGTTACCATAACATGTAGATATCATCTTTAGAAGACTAGGACTACAGATTGCAGCTGAAATGATATTTTTGTTTGCTTGCTTTTGTCCACTCCTTTTCAGAAAAAGCCTATTGATGTCTTATAGATGTATTAATGTACTGAATGATACCTGAGCATTTGTTACTAATACTATTTCTTTGAAATATGATTAGCATGGCCCAAATCCATTTCTATTGAAGGACACTCTCTTTTCCATTTCATCATTATCTCTACAATCTAAAACACATTTCTGTTTTAAGTTCCTGACTGAGATTATGTCAATGCCAGACTAAAGCTCATTCTCATTTTTCATTGTTCTTTTCAAAGAAGGGGAAAGATTCAAGTATTGTTGGTTAGACTGTAAGTTTGGAATCTGGCTCTGCTCTTGGGCTTTATTTCCTCAGGATACAATCTTTAGTATAAGGCTGGGCTAAAGATTAGAAACAAATTGTTGGTCATGAAGGAAAGTTCAGAAGGTATGAGGAGGTTAAAGATCCAAAGGCAACATTGTTTACTGTCATGATTGTAGTGAAGATGGGTACACTGAACAGAAGTGTGCCAGTTGCTAATCAGTCATCTATCCTAGAACTGTCATTCAAATTTGGCAAACTCCCTAGACAGGGTAACTATTTAAATGATGTTTTCATAAGTGTGTTCTGCGCTGATTAAACAATAGAATAGGAAATTGAGATTCTGTTAGTTAATTGAAAATACATGTTTTTAATTAGTTCAGACAAATGAAAAAATGTTACTATTTCAAAATACATTCATAATGTATTTCATTGTGGTCATAGTATAAGTTATTCACAATTCAGCTTGAGGAGTTAACATAGATTGGAATGATAGAAATTTCATTTTTCAATTTTAAAATTCTTTTATGTTTTCATTCTTTACCCTTACTGTTACTCAGGGAACATGTCTTCATACTTACGAAGACAGATTTAAATTTGGAGGCTTCATAAGGCACTGGAACCTTCCAGACCAACAGTGTGATGTTACCAGGTTTACCATCATTGCTGAACTACAATGTATTAAACTGCTTCAGAGGTCTTGAGTTTCCTAGTTTCCCTAGTAAAATTGTGTATTAAGTGTGAAGTAATTGGCCCTTGTGTGTAATAATTTTCTGGGTCATTATTGTTGTTCCCATCAAGTGAACTACATAAACAATGAACTTCCAACAAGTTTTATTTTTCTGGGTAATCTTAAGCATATTTCATATAATATCCATGCAGGAACTTAATGAGTAAAAATGAATGGCTGTATTATAGTATAATTAATGAAAAGAAACGTCCTTGTTAGGTTGTTTAACTAATGTGAGTGTTGAAGTAGCCTAGCTAACTTTAATAGGATTTGGTGTTTTCTTAGCATAAATCAATATTCATGAAAGTTAATGGTAATTATATTTTGTTACTTATGAGAATTCATTTAACAAGTGGGTTTTCTCAAGAATAAATTCCTTTCATGTGGCAGAGTAGAATTATACTTAGCAAATTCACACAGATAAATGAAGGAAGGCTTACAAGCAAAATCCACATTCAATTTCAAAAGTCTTTTCTACAAAAAATGTATATACATCCAATAAATTAGAAGATGATCTTTGGAAATAATTTCCAGAATTAAGGCAAACCAAAGCAATGAGACCAAATTGTCATAAGACAGAGAAGTATAAAACAAGATAAGCTTAACAGCCTGGACGCATGGTCTATACATTTTTAATCATTTCTGTCTCTCTAATAGCATTTCAAAACTAACAACTTGTACTTATTATGAAAAACTGAGGTAGGTGCAGGTGGCTTATGCCTATAATCCTAGGTATTCAAGAAGCTGAGCTATGAGGATTCCAATCAGAAGTAAGCCTAACAAATAGTCTGTAAAATACTTATTTCTAAATAGCAAGCAAAAAGTTAGAATTAGAAACAGGGCTCAAGTGGTAATGCTCTAGATTTGAGTTCAAAAAGCTAGGAGAGAGCGTGAGGCCCTGAGTCCAGGACCCAGAACCAGCACATTAAACATAAAAGAAAAAGAAAAAGAAAGCAAGACTAGAAAATAATACAGACGAAATAGGTAAACTGTCTTTGGAACACAACTGTTTTCTACCATGGTTGTAGTGAAGGTGAGTACCAGGGGTAGAAACTCTTTTGACAGCTTCTAAATGGTCACCTATCCAGCTATTCTAGTTTCTCATATTCTCTGCTCATAGCAATCAGTCTAGTGACAAGTTTTTGTGCTGAAATGGTGTGGCAAATTGCAGTCAGTTTTCCTGCACCCTGACGGCATCCTTACATCACAGAAAGGGAAAAGGGGTTGTTTTGATTCAAGGTTTCAGAGGTTTCCATCCATTCTCTTTGTCTTTGTTGCTTCTGGTCTTGTGATGTGGCAGAGCACCATGGCATGAATGAACCTGTGGAGAAAATTGCTTTCCTTCATGGTAGACAGGAAGTAGAACCAAAGAGAGGAAAGATAAAGAACAGGGCTGGAAACAACAACAACAAAAACCAACCCACACACAAAAATAAAAAAGAATCGTTAAGACCACAACCCCACTGACAACCCCACTTCCTCAAATCAAACTCTACTTCCTGAACATTCTACCATGTTTCCATAACTCCCATGAAGTTATGACTAACCCACCTGATGCTGTCAGAACTCTCTTGATCCAATCTAACCCTTCCTAATTGCTACAGCTCTGAGCATTGCTGCCAACTCTAGGACCCAGACTTTAACATAAGGAGTCTCTGGAGGAGGCTTAATATTTGAGCCACCATGTAACAAATAATGATAGAATTCTGTTATGGAAGTGAACTGACGTAACAGTTAAAGAACAAGTCATGGAGTTAGGTATTGCCCAGAATATTTCTTAATGTATTCAGTCAAAGTTTTACTTTGAGTTCAAACAGAAAACACGATGTTACCTTATCTCTCTAAATATTCATGAGGAATGTCACTTGTAATCATAAAGTGCAAGAGCAATATATTATCATTGGCAGATGAACAGTTCTATTCTGAGGGAATGCTAACAGTTCAACAACTGACACTAGAATGAAAAACAACTTGCTTAGACACTAATGGATAAATGAGAGAAGCAGCAGTGGTTGAAGAACCCTGTTAAAAATTTCTCATAATCAGAATACATATGAATTAAATACTGCTATTTATTTCCTTTTTTCTTGTCTATAGCCTGTAATTTTGTTTGAAAAGCTACTCCTTCCCAATTCATTGGCCTTGGTGAGACTCCACAAGGGGGATGGGAGAAGAGTAGGAGAATGAGTTAGTGTTTAGCATTTCCCAGCTCTGTGATTGGCTCAAACTGAGTACTTGACTCAAAAAAACCCAATCCGAATGTATCTCAATGTTTTATTGCATGTGGACCTGAATGTGGAAATACTTGGTTCTTAGAATTGTGACTTCTGAGGGAAGCCTTTTGTTAGAAAGAAAGAATACATGGAGAAGGGAAATAAAATCCTGATTACTCCTTTTGCAGTTATATTCAGTCTTTTTTGAGAAAATGCCTGACCCAGAGATTGGGATAGGAACAAGAGCAAGGTACTCTGTTTTAGAAGTTCATTGAGTGTAACTATAGCCCAGTAGATATTAATATATCACTCATTGGAAAAAAAACCTGGGAAACAAAGGTACATTTGATTTAATATATTGATTTTTGTGTGTATTTTGATGTATTTTTCCTATTCTTTTTTGTTGTTGTGGTTGTTGTTGGTGGTGGTTATGGGGCTTAAACTCTGGGCCTGCGCACTGTCCCAGAGCTCTTCAGCTCAAGGTTACTACCCTACCCCTTGAGCCACAGTGCCACTGTCAGTTTTCTGGTGATAATTGGAAATAAGAGCCTCATGGATTTTAGTACCAGCCCTGGCTTTGAACCATGATCCTCAGATCTCAGCCTCATGAGTAGCTAGAATTAAAGGTGTGAGCCACCTGGCATCTTTTTCTTATTTCAATATAAGAGAGTTATTTCTATAACTTGGATTACTTCTGTTGTATTTTCTCATCCCTGCATATAAAAATATAGGGATATAAATAAAACCAAAATGAGATTAGTAATTCTTAATCTTTTCCTTTTGACCTTGTGGCATATACAATTTTTCATATTATTAGTAATATGTAATAATAATTTGTTACAAATAATATAATAATAAATAAAAATTAGTTTTCAGCACTGATGCTTGAACACAAGTCCTCAGGCTTGCTAAGCTGTTGCAATACTGCTGAACAAAACAGAATGACATTTCATAATGCAGGTTAACCTTAGTTAATCTAATTTAACTTTGGCATTGTTGTTAGATATTTGGTACTTAAAAACATAATTGCTTGTGTTACTGGTAAAGAAATATTTGTCTAATTTTTTCTGGAGTTGCTTTCCAGCAAGGTTTATGGAACTAAACTAGATGACATTTGTGGTACTTGATTGGAGATAAGAGTTTCATGGAATTTTGTGCCCGGGCTGGCTTTGAACATGATCCTCAGATTTCACCCTTCTGAGAAACTAGGATTACAGGTGTGAGCCACTGGTGCTCAAAAAAAGTAGATGACTTTTTTTTTTTTTGGCTAGTCCTGGGCTTGAGCTCAGGGCCTGAGCACTGTCCTTGGGCTTTCCTCAAGGCTAGTGTTCTACCCTGAGCCACCACACCATTTCTGTTTTTTTCTATGTATGTGGTACTGAGGAATTGAACCCGGGTCTTCGTGCATGCTAGGCAGGCACTCTACCACTAGGCCAAACTCCCAGCCCCAAAAGTAGGTGACTTTTAAGGGCTCTTCATATATTTTTCAAATTGCTTTCAGAAAGTTTATAAGGTATTTATCCCCAAACACTTTGCCAAAATTAGGCATCATCATTTCCTGCCACAACTATGCATTCAGTAGAAAATATTATATTGTTATACTAGAACGTATTTCCTTATTCTCATTTGTTATTTTGTGTGTGTGCTAGTTCTGTGGCATGAACTTAAGTCCTGGGCTTTAGTTTTTTTGCTCCAGGCTGGTACTCTTTCTCTTGTGCAATAACGTCACTTCTATGTTTTTGTTTTGGCACCTAATTGGCTTCCCTGTCTGTGCCAAGCAGCTTCAAACTGTGATCCTCATCTTAGTCCCTCCGGAGTAGCTAGGATTACAGGTGTGAGCCATTGTTGTTTGGCAGAATATCTACATTTTATTATTGAGAAATCAATAAATATCCTTAATATTTTTATGGGCTGTTTACATTTCTCTTGTGAATTCTTACTGATGCCTGGGGATACTTTACTGAATTTTTATTATTGACTTCGTTACTTTTCCTTCCTTCCCTTCCTTCCTTCCCTTCCTTCCTTCCTTCCTTCCTTCCTCCCTCCCTCCCTTCCATCCTTCCTTTCTTCCTTCCTTCCTTCCTTCCTTCCTTTCTTCCTTGCTTTAGTAATCAGTAATTTAAAAATAAGTAGCACTCTCTGATAGCTATCTTGACACTCACTGGAATATCACAGAGTTCTGGGACTTTCGACTCTCTTAATTCCAAAATAAGCATTTTTATAGCTTGTTCTTTTCTCAAAATAACAAGAGAATTGGCTTCTAAAAGCCAAGAACTCAAATCAAATCTTTGAGTAAAATGAGGGCTCATTGGAGGTATATTGGCAACAGAATCTACTACATTTTGACATTGTCTCTTCTTATTGACTTAGCTGAATGAAGAAAAATTGTGCAGTGTTTATTACGTGCCATTGTACCTCACGGATATGATTTCTATTTAAGTCATTTATTCAGTGTAAAATCAGGCTGGAGGGTTTGAAACAACTCTTCTTTCCCATAAACTGTCATCTGCTCTCCTGCAACTTTATTTACCAGAAAGAGCACATTCTGTTTTCTGAAAGTAGTGTTGATTTTTTCAAGAATCGCAACATAACACCTTGTCAATTTTTACTCAAAAGGTTGTTTCTTCATATTTGGATGCTAGATCATTTCCCAGAGATGAGAAATGGAGAAACAACTTCTAAGTTCAAGTCTACAAAATCTCCACCTTAAAAACCCATTTTTATTGACCAAGTAAGTAAACTTGGCAGTGTATTTTATTGTCGTGTAGTAAAGAAATATCAATCTAAGGTGAAAAAAGGAAGAAATGAATAGCTTGCTCAGTTAAAATCTTTATAAAATTCAAAAGGCTTGGTCTACTTTTCTTCCAATGATAATATCCAAATTTCCAGAGAACTCATTAACTTCCCATCTCATATGGAATGTACAATTTTCTAATAAAATATTTCTGCTTTTTGACTTTCTTAGCCTCATCAAATACTTATTGGTATAAAGAGGTAACATGGAGTAATTTTGAATAAAATAGGGTAATTTTAAGTAAAAGGTAACATAGGTTAATTTTAGTATAATATTCAATGCTTTCCCCCCACTGTTTTGATACATCAATGATGTTATAGCACTATTCCTGAGTTTTAATTACCACAAAACCCAAGCAAGCTTCATTACATTTTCTTCACCTTTTATTTTATATCTTTGATCTCTTGTTTATATTTATTGCAATACCTGCTATAAAGTTACTTTTTTGAAAATGAAAATACATGTTAGGGAGCTGAATCCACCCTTTCTTTTTCAGTTTTAGCATTTTGTCTCTGAGTAGTCTAGCCTGACTTCTATCAATCTTTAATGCACTCAAGTCGCACACATGTGCTAGTATATGCACACACACACATATGCACACATTGCAATTCAGATTTTCCTGAAAAGATAGGTTAGCGCATCAACAGCTTGAGGCTGTTAAGGGTGAAAAATCTTTGGTGATTCATTGAAGAAGATTTTATCTTTTTAAAGTCAAAGGAATGATGAATGCCAAACATACTCATTTCCTTCTTTGTCTCCTGTGTTCTCAAAATTTTGAGTCTTATTTGGCTTGAACTACTTATTTATCTGGTGAACTATATTCTCTAGTCTCTGAATGAGCAAAAAAATGGGCAATAGTATGTTGGAAATGGGATAGACAGCAGACAGACAGACCAGACCGACAGACAGACAGACAGACAGACAGACAGACAGACAGACAGATAGATAGATAGATAGATAGATAGATAGATAGATAGATAGATAGATAGATCTACAGAGAGACAGCAGAGCAGTGACCAGATGAGGATAGCAATTAATGAACGGGTACAAAAAATAGATAAGGAGATATGTTAAAAGATTTAAGAGGAAAACACTGGAATATCCAGAGGCACAAGAAGACCTAAGACATTCTATGTAGTAGATGCTCATAGATGAAGAATAACATATGTGTGGTGAGCTTCATGACTTCTGCCTGGTGACCAGCTTTAATAGGAGAAACTCTTGATTCTGCCCCTTAACTTTAACCCCTTAATCCATTTTATCTCTGCTCATTCTTTGCTGTTTGACAACTAATGCACTTCTAGACCATCTTGGCTATCTATAGTTCCTTTCTGAAGAAGTTTTTTCTGTACAAGTCTTGGTTTTGTTCTGAAATAGAAATCTGATTGTGTCAATCCCCTATGTAGACCATTAGGGGTTGGAAAAAGACTTGATAGACATTTTTCGAAAGGGTAGGAGATATACAAGGCTATAGAAAGAGCATATACTTAGGCTATTTAAGTACATGAAAAGATTCTCAACATCTTTTAATAGGATAGTTGTTTCTTTGAGGATTTGTTTTGGACAGATTCAATTTTTTAGCTGTTGATAATATTTTAGATATGAGGCCTTTGTCTGTTGTATGGTTAGTGAAGATCTCCCATTCTATGGACTTTCTATTTGACTTACTAGCTATGTCCTTTGTCAGAAAGAAGCTCTGCAGTTTAATGCAGTCCCATTTGTCCAAACTTTCTGAGTTTTTATTAAGAAAGTTTCTATCTGTGCCAAGGAGACCTAGTATATCTCCTATTCCTTCTTGTAAAGCTTTCAGGGTATCTGCTTTTACCTCAAGGTCTTTGTTCCATTTGGAATTAATATTGGTTTAGGGTGACATAAAAGGATCCAACTTTAGTTTTCTGCAGGTGCTTAACCAATTCTGCCACCAATTGTTGAAGTGGCTGTGTTTCTTCCATCCTATTTTTTTTGTCTCCCTTTTCAAAGATTACTTGGCCATAGGTCTGCGGATTGATTTCTGAGTTTTCAGTTCTATTCCACTGGTCCTCGTCTGTTCTTATGCCAGTACCAAGGTGTTTTGTTTACTATAGCTCTGTAATAGCATCTAAAATTTGGTATTGATATTCCTCCCAACTGTTCTTTCTGCTAAGGATTGTTTTTGCTATACAGGGTCTTTATTATTCCTTATAAAATTTTGGATTGCTTCCCCTATTTCCTTAAAGAACAACACTGGGATATTGATGGATATTGCATTGAATTTTTAGGTAGCCCTATACAAGTGAATTTTTATCCAGAAAGAAGAGTAAGTCATTTGCAGAAAAGTAGATCTTGAAAAAATTAATCAGATGCCTCTTATATATGTAGGTAAGATTTTAAAATAGAAACATGGATGAAACATACATGAATATACATATGAAGCTATATCTAGCTGTACAAAGTGTACCTGACTAAAACATGGTATTCTTAGAGGCAGGTTCTCACTGTGTAACTCCTTTGAACAATTAACTGACAGCTTAGTCAATAGTTTAGTGAATAGCATGGGGAAAGATTAATGACAAATAGAATGGTGGGCACAAGCTTTTATAATACTCAATATACACATGTAAACATGGATTAGGTAATGCTGGCAGGGATGTGGCCAGGAGGGATCACTACTACACTATTGGTGGGAATGCAAATTCATTCAACCACTATGAAAAGCAGTATGGCAGTTCCTCAAAAGACTAAACATCGAGCTCCCCTATGACCCACCAATTTCCACTACTTGGCATTTACCCAATTGTCCAGAAACAAGGACAAACCAAACCCACTAGCACAACAATGTTCATTGCAGCACTATTTACCATAGCAAAGATATGGAACCAACCCAGATGCCCCTCAGTTGATGAGTGGATCAACAAGATGTGGTATTTATACACAGTGGAATTTTATGCTGCTGTCAGAAAGAACGACATCGCGCTATTTGTAAGGAAATGGAAAGACTTAGGAAAAATCATATTAAGTGAAGTAAGCCAGACTCAAAGGAACATAGGCTCAATGGTTTCCCTCATTTGTCATAATCAGTAGAAACCTTGGGCTCTCCTAGCACAGATTTACAATAGAGCCAAACATAGATAAATAATGCCATATAGTATGACAATAAATGAAAGAACCTCCAGGATATAGAAACAAAAGCCATATAATATAAGTGATTGTTGTCCTTAATGTACTGTACTATCTCTCATCTCTTTTGCTGTACCTTGGTTATCTCACATTGTTACAGTATTTCACCTTTTTATCTGATATATTGGATATATGTGTAAAAAAAAAAGACATGGCTTAGGTAACTGCAGGAATGGGTGGATTTGGGAGGGATGGGGAGAATGATGAAAGGGGTGGCAGTGACCAACATGCATTATACTCCTGCATTGACATGGTAATTTAAACTCCTTTACACCCACTTAAAGAATAAAAAAATAAATTTATGATTTAGGGTCTATAAGTTTATGATAAACTTACTTTGTGACTTCTTATTATTTGAGGACAAAATATCAATTACTTAGCATGAAATGTTACTTTTATGGTATGTTTTCTGACTCATCTTTTCAGCTTGTTGTTTGTCACTTATTCCCACCCATCATGTCCAGTTCCTTTTGTCCTATAACATTCCAGTAAGACTTCATCACTTTCCTTGGGAAACCAGCCTTGATTCCCCTTCAACTCTCTCCCTTGATACTAATTCTGAGTCCTCTCTTTACCTTGATGAGGACATTGTCTCTCTCTTTCTTTCTTTCTTTTTTATCATAACATTTGTGTCTATGTGTTCACAGTCATATTGAATTTAAAACATAAACATTTTAACAGTTATTCTGCAGTCTCTGTGAGCTATTTGAGAGTAGAAATTATGTCCTTTATTTGTGTTGCTCTACTGTGTAGATCACAGATTCATACCTTGAAAAATACTTAATATATATTGAAATTTGAGTGAAGATAACTGGGGAGAAGTGGAATAATAACTATCTCCTATGATCTTTTAACAATGTTTTTATATACTAGACAACATTTTAGTAAAAACACTAATCCAGATTTTTATCACTAAGATAGATTTTTATTATCAAGTGACTCATGTAAACTTTAAATTAAGATTTCTATACCTCTTTTATAATATTGCTAGCTAAAAATAGGAGCAAAGAAAGCAAACAAATGCCATCAACTGATCTCCATACTCAAGATTTCCAGAACCCCCTTAAAGTTTGTCTTTATAGTTGGTGAGATATCAGTGGATTCATAGACATGGATTGGTTGTGATAAGGGAAAGCACATATTCCAATCAAGCCTCTCAATATCTGATTGTACATGAAAGCTGTTTTTGTTGAGGCAGACTCAACCAAACCTAACTGGACAAAATCATAGCCTACTCATCAATTGTCATGTCAGCTCCAATGACACTCGAACTCTTCCAAAGGAAAGGAAGGGAACTTTTTGGGGGGTATGATTGCCTTTCTAACTGCTTGGAATTATGCCCCAATGCCCAGGATTTGCATCAAACTTTATACCCATGGGATTGTTAAGACTTGGTTTTGCTTTCCTTGCCTTGCCTCTTCTACCCTATTTAGATCAGAGCATAGGCTCAAGATCTTATGTACTGTTGGCAAATTCTTGACTTTGCTAACTTCATTTTTCTCATTTTTCAAAATATGCAACTGACATGTGTACCAAAGATATACTTATATCAAATAGAATTTTTTCTTTTGAAATGTGTGAAAGATAAAGGTTTCCCTTAAAGAAGGGCATTGTAAGAGACCAGAGATAGAACTGCCCTAGCCTTCCATGGGTTGTCAGAGAATAGAGGTAGGATCAACAGTCTGGGGATCCAAAGACATGAGCATTTTGTACAATTTGCTGTAGCTAGTGATTTTTCAATGATCGTTTTCCTAAAGTAATTAGAAAAAAAGTCTGAAAAGAGAAAGGAAATTACAGACCTTGACCCTTTTATTGCCTATTTATTGTTTCTGTGGCTGATATGTGATGTGGTGTGTGTGTGTATGTGTGTGTGTGTGTGTGTGTGTGTGTGTGTGTTGTCTCACCTTTAGATAAAAAGTGAAAAGAAGAGCATTCAGTCCCAAAGTGATACATGACAAGTAGGAAGAAAGCAAATCTAAATGGCCTCAGGGCTTAGCTATAGAAGGACATACTGGTGTGGTTCTGTGGAAGAGTCCTGACAATTAGCTTAAATACAGACCACAGCTCTGGAACAAGGCAGAAATATGCCTATAGGCATTTATTAAACTTCTGGCACCAAGTGTCTTTTATAGTTTGCCCCCTAAGCTGTGACTGGAACGAAATATGGTCATTTTTCCTCACACTGTTCCCTGCACACATTTTTACAGTAGCAAAGACCACATTTCACTTTACCTTTTCCTAATAGGGCACCCTTGGGAGGTGGGGAGATTCCAAGGTCCCTTGGGCAGGCAATCAAAAAGGGTTGAGAGTAGCAGAGGCATTTATGTCTCTCTCCAGGGCGTGTGGGAGATGCAGTTAAAAAGGAAATGAAACAAGCAAGGAAAGCAATGGGGTAGAAATTTAAACGGCATGTGTCCAGGAGTGTTTCAGCAGGCGGACGTTCAGCCTGGGGCAGGGAATACAAGGCAGGCACCCATCCACCTCCTCACCTATTTCTCTCTGACAGCTGTCATCTTCACTTGACCAGAGATGGTTGAGGGCATTAAATACTTTATTACATTATCCAGGCCATTGTTCCTCTCTATTAGTAAGGACATTGACCATAGATATGTCTGGTGCTCTCTATATGATGATTTAGACCCAGGCTACATGATTATAGAAGAATTCGGACAGAATAAAATTTCTTATATCTTGCAGTTGAAGGTTTAACATCATTATGTGCAAGTTATAGGTAAGCAAATAAGATATCAAAACAAAACAATAGGAGTTGCCTAATTTTCTGGTATTCATCCATTATTTAAATAAATAAACCAGAGTAATAAATCTTTATGATTGTATTTTATGAATATAGCTCTATGTATTCAGTATTTATATTGAAACATTCATTTTAATACTGCCAATACAAAGCCAGGCATGTATAAATAATTGAGAGTGCAAATATCTACAGGACACAAAATTAAGAATTTTGTTACTATCACCACTCACATAATAAACTGGCCTTTCCTTCCTGTTACCATAAATATTTATGTTTCTTTTAATCTTGATTTCATAAAAAACATGAGTTTCTATAGACTTTATCCTTATACCATTTCTATAGTGAAATGTCTTTACTCACAATGTAAGTTTTTATTGTGATTAACCTTCATCATTTTTTTCTGTGTTAGAAACAAGAAATGCTGAGTCAAGATTTTTATTCTCTGTGGGCCAATACATTGCAGAGGTTAAAAAAAGTAAGCAAACAAATAGAAGATTTAAAGGTGCATTTACATGCAATTTCAGACCAACTAAGATAAAGGAAGTATTGTTTTGTGATGTCCGGTTTTATTATGGATTTCTAACACTTGAATCTATAATTTAAATGATAGGTAATATATTCCAAGGTATCCTCAATTATAATTTTTGTTTGTTTCTTTTCTGAGCAGCATGCAAAAAACTCAAAAGACACTTAATTGTATCATTCATTTATTTTTATTATATTTTATTTTTTGCCAGTCCTGGGCTTAAGCTCAGGGCCAGAGGACTGTCCTTGGATTTTTCTCAAGGCTAGAACTCTACCACTTGAGCCTCAGTGCCACTTCTGCCTTTTTCTAAGTATGTGGTACCAAGGAATCGAACCCAGGTCTTCGTTCATGCTAGGCAAGCACTCTACCACTAGGCCAAACTCCAGGCCCCATTCATTTATTTTTTAATGTTCAATACAAACTTGCATAAAATCAACAGACAAACAATAAGTAGACTCAAATAGAGAATGGTTTCATTTATAAACTAGCTTTTAGGTAGAAAGTATACACCTAAATGTGATGGATATACATATATGTCTGTTTATATATTCTCTATTCGAGAGTCTTTACGTCGTCATCACTCAACTCATATTGTTCCTATAGTATTCCTATAATACACTAGGTATAGTATAATACTGCCTTTCTATCCCTTTTTCTGCCCAATGCTCATGGTCTTTTGAATCCATCATGCTCATCTTGTTTTCCATGGGAAACATCAAGTCTACTGCATCTCAAGATTCTAGCTAATGCTTTGTCTGAGATGTTCATTCTGAAGGTGTTCCACTTTTCTCATCCTGGGAAGTTATTCTCAGACATTTTGTTATCAGGACAGCCTCCTTTGTTATCTCTCTTTCCATTGCTGTACTTTCTCTATTGCACTTTGACACAGTCCTCTTGTGGGTAATTTTACATGGTTAGGAGGCATTTCATTCTCTGCTTTATCCACAGGCCACAGAAATGTATGGTAAACTGATAAACTGATAAATTCAACTGAGTATGTTGAATTGATGAATCAAGAGGAAGAACTGTAAAATGATGAAAGAAAATCTACAAACTGTAGGAAAGAATGGCTATGGAACTCATTAAAGAAGTCTAAGTGGCAATAAACATATGGCAAATGCTTAAATTTACAGAGTTAAAAAATTTTTAACTGAGATAACACGTGTTTACCATATGATTAGCCAGAAAGCTGTGATGCAGGAACTTCTAAGAGATCTGAGTCCTTAAGTTATCTTCTTCCTATATTTTTGGTGGTAGAAGTCTGAATTGCTACTGCTAAAACTAAATAGATATTTTCAAGGGAGTTCTGGGTTTTGTGGAACTCATTAAGTTCATTCATTTAACTTGTCAGACATTCTTTATTTTTTGAGTGAAAATTCTAACATATTTTTATTATCTTTAAGTGCTCGCACAACAGAGTTGTCATTTAACAAAGCAATTGACGAATTAATGCATCTTGATCAATGTCACCTCTTTCAACATTCTCACCCATCCTTCCTCCTACCCAACCCTTCCTCATTCTTAATTTGTAGAATATACATTGGATTCTTGACTTCATTCTTCTATTGTTTCCTTCTTTTTTCTCTATCTCCCCTTGCTCCTACCCCATCCTTTGTAAGTATTCATGTTCTGGTATTTATTTTGTTGAGTTTTGACTTTGCCTTTCTAAGGAATTTTACTATTTGAGTTTTCTTGAGTGTCTACTATATTTTCTTTATGAAAAACAATACAAAAGCACAAATACAAAATGGTATGTAATTAAGTGCTGAAGACTCATGCCTGTAATTCTATCAGGAGACTGAGTCTGGGAGTTTTAGTTTGAAATAACCTTAGGCAGTAAAATCATAAGAGACTCATCTCCAGTTAACTATGAAAGAAAGAAAGAAAGAAAGAAAGAAAGAAAGAAAGAAAGAAAGAAAGAAAGAACAAAAGAAAGAAAGAAAGAAAGAACAAAAGTTAGAAAGAAAGAAAGAAGAGAGAGAGGGAGGGAGAGCATGAGAGAAAGGAAGGAAGGAAGGAAGGAAGGAAGGAAGGAAGGAAGGAAGGAAGGAAGGAAGGTAGGAAAGGAGGGAGGGAGGGAGAGAATAAGAAAAAGATGAAAAGAAGGAAGGAAAGAAAGAAGGAAGGAAACTCAACATGGTACTGGCTGTACTGGAGGCCTAGATACTTAGGAGGTTTTGATCTGAGGATTGCCCTTTGAAGCCACCTCCAACAAATATACCCAAAATGACAGAAATGAAGCTTTGATTCAAGCGGTTGAACCAAAAATCTCATATACAGAGTCCAAGTCCTGAAGTCCAGCCCCAGGACAGGTACACACAAAAAATGTATAGGACTATGTGATAGGTTTGTTTAACTAGAACATTTCAGCTGAAGGTTCATTAACACTGGCAGATCTTCTGTATTACACATCCCTTACACCTGCACTGCCACTTCTATGGATGTATGGTACAAATTCAAGTGGCTAGTGCATAAACGATGTTGTACAAGAATATTTACTAGAGTATTACTAATATTGTGATAGGAATTACAGACTTAGTATTTGTCTATAATATGAAGGGCAATGATAGTACATCCATTCCATGAATTATAATTCTGGTATTAAAACAATAGGCATATTTTATTATGTAATAAAAGAAAGGTCTAAAGTAATGGGAGTGGAATCCATTTTGATAAAAACAATGAAGTAGTGCTGGGAGTTTGGCCTGATGGTAGAGTGCTTGCCTAGCACGCATGATGACCCGGGTTTGATTCCTTAGTACCACGTACATAAAAAAAAAGCTGGAAATGGTGCTATGGCTCAAGTGGCAGAATGCCAAAGACAGTGGTCAGGCCCTGAGTTCAAGTCTCAGGACTGACAAGACACAAAAACCAAAAACAATGAAGAGCAAAATGGCATCTCTTCCCGTGAATAATTTTGTACACTCCTGTGCAGATGTGCATGTATGCTTCTATGCTGTGTTGGAAAAATATCCCTGACCAACACCAACCACCTCTGGTTTTGTATGGGGTAGAAAAAATTAGGGTATAAGTGGCAAATTGGCAAATTTTTCTTTACACATCCTAGAATTATTTAATTAGCATCAGTGAATTTGCATCTATGTTTTTTCTCATATTCATGATGAAATGCCTGACAGAAGCAACTTTACAGAAGGATTTTTTGTGACTTTTACTCTGAGAGAGAAGGAGAAGGAAGGAAGCAGAAAGAAAGCAAATACAGGAAAGGGCTAGAAAAAAATGTAGCTTCCCAGGCATGTCCCCAGTGAACTAAATCCTCTAACTAGACCCCACTTCCTATTTCCCACCAATGTTATCATAATAGGAAATCACCGAGTAATGAATCAATTCATGAAGACAGATCTCTGGAAATGCCTGTAGATATTCTCAGTGGTATGCTTTGTTAATCTCCTATGTATTTCTCAACCTGACCAATGTATTGATTAATGTATTGATGATCCATTCATAAATTTTCCTTTGTAGTACTGGGGATTAAATCTGGGGTCTTGCCATGATTACCCAGTGCTCAACCACTGAGTTACAATTGAACCTCTGTTCATTTTTACATTTAAAACAGGGAAGACGTTTTTTAAAGCAAAAGAAAGATTCAAATAAGTAGTAGTGATGATGAGATGGAGAAGAAGATGATGCTAATAAGACTTTGTGACTTGTTGCACAGGGATATGAGTTAGGCAAAAATTGGTCACTGTTCTCAGAAATCCAACAAACTGAGACACACACACAAAAAAAATGGAGAAGACAGAAAAAACTTAATTGTTTACCAAAAACTATAGGAAACATCTTTACTCAGAAAGAAGGATAGGTGGTTGAATGACATTCATAGCAATATGGCAGAGAAGTGGTATAAAGTCACTTAAATGACAAGTTCACATTTGAGAGGTAGCTTCCAGAAGTTCCCTCTAGTGAGTGGAGGAGGGATCAGATTGAATAATGATGGCACAATACCAAGCAAAATAAGGATTCCTCACACTCCATAGTATGAAGCATGTGGCCTAACTCATCTCTTTCACATAAGGCCTGTGTCATAATGGCCATTGTACACTGGAGGTCAATTGGTGCAGAGAGAGGTTCACATTGACTGGATGGAAGTGGCTCAAGGATTGGAGCCCAGATAAATCTAACCCACAGCCATGGTGATTCGTTGCCTTGGGAGCAACTTTCTAGGGTTGGGATGCCATACAAGTCTGAGAAATTGAGGATCCTACATGACATCTACTAGGCAGGTGATGTAACTGAATTATTAGGGCCAAATGGATCCAAGGACATACTTGTCAATAAGAACTTGCAAGGTTCAAGATAGATGTGTAATTTTGTTATAGAAGACAGATGTCATCTGCTATCCAGTTTTTGTCCTGAACCTCATGTTTAATTAATTATATCATAGCACAGAAAATAGAGTTTCAAAAAAGGTTGTTTTTTGTTGTTGTTGTTGTTGTTCTTTTTTTGGTCCTGGGGCTTGAATTCAGAACCTGGTCACAGTCCCTGAGCTTTTTCATGATCAAGACTAACATTCTATCTCTTGAGCCACAACTCCATTTCCAGCCTTTATTTATTTAGGTTTTTGGTGGTTAATGTGAGATAAGAGTCTTCTAGACTTCCCTGTCCCAGCTGACTTCGAACTATGATCCTTAGATCTCAGTCAAGGTTTAACATTAAGATGGGAAGAATCCTCTTCCCTATCCATAAAAACATTTCGTAGTGTGTAGGAACTCTGTACCTTTAGTGAACATCTATAAAGATGGTCTAATGTGTTCTCTGATATGTTATAAAATAAGCACAAGAAGGCATCTGGGTGTATTTTTGTGTGTTTTGAGGGAGAAGACACAGATAGGGGTTGAAATGCAGGATGTCATGTTAAATATAAATATGGGACATCATTATTATCACAAAAGGAGGCTGAATTCTCGGTGTGTAAAAGCATTACGCTTATTCTAGGCAGTATTTTGTTGCTGTGACTAAATACTTGGGATAAATAAATAGGGAAAGGCTTATTAGGCTCACGGTTTCAGAGATTGCAATCCATGGTCAGCTGACTCTATTGCTTCCTGTCTAGTGGCAAGGTGGAAAAGTGATGGTGGAAAGGGTGGTGAAGGAAATGTATTTAGCTTATGGAGGCCACAAAGGGAAGAGGTGGGTAGGTCAGGGATAAGATTCATCCTACAATTGCATTTCTTCAGTGGCTTACTTCCTACAACTAGGCCCTATCTCTTAAGTTTCTATGGCCTCCCAATAATGGCTTGGCAATTTGAATCCACCTGTGGATTCTTCCATTAATACAGAGTACTAATGATCAAATTACTTTTCAAAATCCCACCCCAGAACACAGCAGATATGGGAACCAAGACTTGCATACTTGCTCATCTCGTATCCAAACATAGTAAGGTCCAAAGTTATGCAGTTTGAGGAAAGCTTCCAGAAGGAGGCCTTTTTTATGAGTGATTCCTGATCTCATCTATTAGAAATGAGGCAGTAAATCATATGAGCACTGATTCTTCCATAAATTCTGTGACAGTGAAGATGATCACTGCATTTTAAAGAAAGGAGGACTTCAACTCAACTGCTAAGCTTACCTAACAAAGGTTAAGAAGACACCCAAGGTCTTCAAAGACCAGGAGAGGGATTTGGTCAAGTTGGTCAACTCCTCAGGTTTGTTGAGGAGACATTTTAGAGTTTGTATATCTCATAAATGCATTAATTAGCATCTGGAGTCTTGGGGATCTCCAACATGGTCAGATCTTGTAGACTTGAGGAATGACTGTGTTCAGGTTTGAGGTATTTCTTGATCTGGAGGAAGCAAGAGCAAACAAGGCCCTATTTGCATCCTTATCGTCCAGGGGATACTGCTTCTCTATTCTACCTGCCAGCGGTTTCTATCTAGAGAATACACACAAAAAATTTTCTACCTCTTGGACCACAAGAATGAGCTAGTGTTTTAAAGCCATCACCATGAAAAATGAAATTGTTTGCACATTCTTTCTGTGAAGTTGCTTTCAAATCTGTTGAAAGAAGAAGGGAAAAAATATCATGACCAAAATGAGCATTAAGAAGAGGGCGGGGGGGATAGAACAGATGATATTTATGACTGACTGAGATTTTTCAATCTCAGCAGCTAAAATGTTGAACTTGGGATCACTGGAAATGGGAAGAGCTGTTTTAACAGATGGTAGGCAGCTCTTGTCAGAGAAGACTGTTCTGAGCATGAACCTATTTGAGTAGTTCATATCTGTATAAATTAACATTTTTAAAGCTATCATATTCTCAGGAGATTTCTTGAGGTAAACATTTGAAGTGTTCCATTTCTTTCCTTGGAAAAACCTAATATTTGGACAAACTTAATTTTATGCATTTAAAACCTATACATTTCAAAGTCAAATGGACAATGGCCATATCCTAAAACAATGCAGAAAGTTGATAGTTATAAAGGCTATTTTTCTGTAAGTTCTGTTGTTTGAACAGTTCCTTAGGATAAACATCTGCCTACTTGAAACTGTATTAGGAAAATAACTTCATTTAAGTATTTCCTCATAGTCCTCTGATACAAATTTTATATAACAGTCTACCAGGTGAGGAGAAATGGAAGTAATTTGTCATGTCTAAATTAATCCACTTTAAAATTTTTAAGTAAAAAGTGCAATAATTTTAACCCACAACTACATAACATTGAATTTTGTCAGTTCTTTCTTTAGATTTTTCTTTTTTAAAACTGGCCCAGTGATAGCTAAAGTACCAATGGGCCCAGTTGCTCTCAGTAGGTGTAAAACTAGATATTGTTAATTAAATAGACAGTTGTAAGCCCAAGTGAAGGCTACCCACAGTAGAAAGGAAATGTTGGCTGGGAGTTTGGCCTAGTGGTAGAGTGTTTGCCTAGCATGCATGATGATCCTGGTTCAATTCCTCGTACCATATACATAGAAAATCCAGAAGTGATGCTGTGGCTCAAGTGGTAGAGCAGTAGCCTTAAGGAAAGCCCAAGGACAGTGCTTAGGTCCTGAGTCAGTCCCTAAGACTGGCGAAAAAAAGTCTAAGAATTCTAAGAATATGAAGAAGGGAAACAAAAATCATCTGTCACCATCATAAAAATGAGAAGGAACATTAATTCATAGGGGATTTGTGATGCTTGTAATTATTATAAGAACTCAACAAAAATATCAGTATCATCTACTCATTGAAGTAATTTTGAAATGTCCTCTTCTTAAAAGTTAATAGTAAATAATTATTCAAACCCATACAACTTTCATTCCAACAGTGCCTTACCCCATGTCTGAAAAGTCACCATTTTTCATCTCTTCTGTGGTGGATTTTCCAGTTGTTTCTGCCATATTCCATCCATTTAAACCATATGACAGCAGCAATATTTCTTTTGTAAATGAGTTCAGTAACCTATTGTGAAAGATGAGGAATTCAGCTGCTCTCTACGTCAGTTCCCTCTGCTCACCTTTGTTAGCTAGTTATGTTATAAATTTTATTTTGGTTACCTAAAAACTTCTAAATAATATACTCAAGCCTCTCAATCTATCATCTCTGGCTGGGATTTCCAGACAATCAATAGGAGGAGAATTATGACCTTGACCATAACTTCCTCTGGATAGCCATTCCATTGTTTTCACATTGTTTGAGTTTCTAGTGCTGATATTCTATTCAACCCAGATGTGGGGTGCCTTCACAACCCACAGACTAATGTCCCAGCCTTCCCTCTGTGGGAAGTTTCCCAGTTTCACTCTGGATGTAAGTAAATTCCATCACTGTTGAGGCCATGAAAAAACAGTTTGGTGAGGGTAAGGCTGAAAGATAAATATTGGTATAATTGTTTCACACAGATTAAAAACTTGAACTACCACTAGTTTTTTTGCTTTTGATTTTTGCTTAGTTTTCTACACTCAGTGTCTTCTTTTACTGCTTTGGAACTTTGAACATTTCTTGAGCTTCACTCTTGTAAGTGGGGACTGTCTGTATTAATGCAGTTTCAGTTTCATCAAGTCCCATCTTTGCCAGTGTAACTATGGACCTATTGAATTTGTACTTTGTTACTGTAATTTCAGTGGGACTTTGGAGAAGAAGGAGAATCCAGGGTTGACTGGCCTATAATCTGGAATAGAAAGCCTTGTACTTTACATTCTCATCTTTGTTCTTCAGCCCTCAGTTTTGGACTCTGTATTGTAGAAGTCACAATGAATGCACCTCAGTAAAGAGATCTCTTTCTAGGGAGTCTTTATCCCTTTCTCGTTTATAGAGTCTATTCAATTCCTATACAGTCCAGGTAGAGCCCTACGTCCTACTGTTTCTTCCTCACAAACACATCATTCCAATTAAATAGAAAGGCTCCTAATTTCCTGGAGATAACTTTAATTTCCTGCATTTATACTTCTATTCTTCCGTTCCCTCTCCATAGTGTGTCCCAACTGCCCACATATCTGCTACTTGAAATGCTGTTGAGCCAACACCAGTACAGGACAATGATCAGTTACTTCTCTTAACTTTCTCTGATCCCTGTTACAGGTTTTCTCTCCCCTCTCTGTGAGTTTTATCATATTCACTTGGAATCATAGCTCTATACATCATTTTCCAGCACCCAGTCTTATGGAGAATGGGGTATGTGTCTTACACAGTTGTATTCGCTACAATTTTTAGAACAGTGGGACAATAGGAGAGACTTGTAGAGTTCTTGTTGACCCCTAAACACCTTCTTGTCCACTCCCAGACCTGTTTCTTATAATTATTTCTGTATCAAAGTCCTTGTTTCTTTGATCATTTGTCTTAAGTTTTCTTAGTGTTGACTTTCTGCACTTGAACATGTACTTAAATGGTACGGTCAATTAGTATGGATGGAGTGGGGGGGGGGTAAGGAGGAGGTCCTTAGTATGACGTGTGCAGGAGTGATGAAAACTGACTAAAACATAAAAACAGTTTGTGAAAATATTCCAGTACTTCACCAATCTTGAGTGGCATCTTCAGTCTTAAAGATTGGAAACTTGGAGAAGAATCTCAAGCGGTAGGTGAGATCAGGCTGAAAACATGACTTCTTTGAATGACTGCAACCTCTGAAGTGCCATGTGCCAACTCCAAGGCCTTTCTTTATATATTTGTGTGTGTGTGTGTGTGTGTGTGTGTGTGTGTGTGTGTATCTTTCTATACTAGGACTTGAATGCAGGGCCTGGGTGATGTCCCTAAGCATTTTCATTCAAGGCTGGCACTTTATAATTTGATTCAGTTCTACTTCCAGCTATTTAGTAGTTAGAAATAGAGTCTATAGTATTTCCTTCCAGGCATATCTTCCTATCATGACCCTCAAGATCTTTAAGTATCAGACTACTGAGCTAGGATTACAGGTGTGAGCTACAGGCCTTCATTTTGCTGCAGGTGTAAACAGCTTTTAGTTGACTAACAATACAGGTTTAGTTCAAACTCATTGCATGTGTTAGATGTAGGCCAGCTATTCTACGTGTCCTCTCCATTTGGGAATGCATTATATGAGATACATACTGGACTTGCAATAACAGAAAAGGAATAATGGTGATCCTTTGTAGATAATCAAATAGTTAGTTGTAGAAGACAGCATACTATGGGATAGTCTTTGGCATACTATGGGATGTCTTTGGCATGGCTAGTCTAGTATAAGACAATCCTGCTTTATGTCTCTCCACTCATGCTATTCCTCATGAGTGAAGGTTCTTATTTCACTGTGTAGCATCACTCTATAAACCAGTATGATGCAATATTATAAACCATTTCTGGAGAAAATATAGACATTTTAATCTCTTTAAAGACCCAAGTTCTGCAAATTCTATAAGGTATAAAACAAATTTGCCTTGCTCTGGAATTTACATCTTCATACATATTCCCTGTATCTAACCAGAATTCTCTTTGCTCTGAAGACCCAATCTCATAAACACACAGGTTTTATTTTTTTTCAACAGCTTCATTTTTTAAAATCCTTTATTACTTTCCCTTTGAAATTCATTCTTTCAATCAATGTTTGTTGAGGTTTCATAGTAAGCCAGAATTCATTTTTCATTCAAAGACACAATAGTGAATGAGACAGACCAAATATTGGTTCTCCTAGAATTTATAGACTCAGATAATAATAGTTACAATTATCAAGTGCTGAAAGTCTTACACTACTGCATGGTTTAATTCTCACAACAGTCTTATGAGGGATGCATTAGTATCCTATTTTACAAGTGAGAAAACAGAAACTCTGAATAGCATCCCCAGAGATCTGTAAATAGGACTGGTGACCATGACTAAGGCTGTATCCACACATTGCTGCAGTTTATGGTGATGTAATGAGTGGTCCCTTTTTGCCTGCCATTACTGAAAGCCCTGCATAATACATATGGGCCTTTGCCCCTTTTCTGTGACATGGCAACCACACATCTCAATTGCCATTCTTTATTGCTTAGAATCTCCTCAGTAATTCTCTTTTATACAATGTCCCTATCCATTGTTAGTTTAGCCACTGGATTATGAAACAGGAGAACGTCTGTCACATTATACATTTCTTTCCTTTCTTAAACATAGGTTTAGCAATCTGAAGAACTTTAATACACAATTCATAAATGAAAACACTTATTACACAGAAATGCTTCACTTTTGATATAAAACCAGAGTTACAGTGAATGCTAAGCAAATCGACTATTTGTCTGACAATCAGGTGGACCAGAGCTGGCAGAAAAAAAGAATTTAAACTCACTAGAGATGAACTGTATTAACAACTTGTGTCTCAGCTCTGGTCCCTACTTTGCTTTTTACTCATAAATTATACAAGCAATTTTACTCATGGAGATAAACGAAGCCCTTCCTTGTCAATCCCCCTCTATGCCCCATGATGCAGATGAGCTGATAAACAGACTGCTAGTTATATTAATGTTTTGCAATGTATGATTCAGTGTTGTTTTCTGCTAAACCAACCTTCCTTGCTTTGAATATTTACCTTCTTAGCCCATTATGCTTTGCCTGCAAGAAGTGTTGGAGGTTGGCCAACATTATTCTTCTACAATAGGTGACAGATTTCAGGAATTATCAGAGTATAACACTAAGTGATCTTTTATACATTAAAATGAAATACCAGAACTGCCTAACAGATGACAACTTGAAACTAGGGAAGAATAATTCCTATTCATAATGAATTACCTTAAAGAGTCCCACTTATGAATATTTATAAGAAGGTCGCTATGAGTAACTTGACTTTTCCCAAATCTGTTTCAAAACGAGCCACCTAAGATTCTGGTCCTAACTGAGTTTGCCACCACCCAGCAGAGATCTCTGAGAGAAACAGAAAATAGTGCCGGAGATGATCTCTCCCTAAGGGCAATATCAAAGCAATGATGAACCCTAGGTCTGGCATGTGAAGATAGACTTTGAATCAGGACCTAGAAAGTGAGGAACTGCTAGGGTAGCATTACATAAAGTATTTTCACCAAAATTATACATAATGCAGAGCTTTGGACTAGTCTAATTATTCGTGCATCACTGTGTTGGATTTGCCTTGACAAAATGGAGGAATATATTTACTTTTTACAGAGTGCCAAAGGCTATGGTTTAGAATATTTGTTCTCCACCTAGCATAGCTGAGTGGCCTTAGGTTAATAAATTAACTTTTCATGATGTTTCCATCATAGCTCTTTTAAGGATAAATATGACAGTGGCTGGCCTTTGGGGTTGCCATTTGCATCTTTAATTATTCACTTATAAATTATTATTAATATTATTTATAATGCATTTTCTGGATTGCCATAGTTTATGTTATTATTTTCAACTAATCTTCACTAATCCTTTAGTGAAGACTGTTATGCAGGGTGATTTGGTATTCCTTGTCCTGGGAGACTCAAAAGAATAGAATCTCAAGTACATTGTGTGGATACGCATGTGTGTGTGTGTGTGTATGTGTGTGTGTTTGCATGTGTGTGCTGATAGTAGGACTTCAACTGAGATCCTAACACTCACACTTGCCTTTTCTTGCGTAAGTTTGATACTTTACCACTTGAACCAAACTTCTAAGCTTCTTTAGACATGTTTTTTATCTTTGTACCTCTTGTTTAAAATATGCATGCTTCCAAATGAGACTATATCTCATGATAACATGTCTGTTTGGTGGTGGTTGACTACTGTTGTAAAGGTCTCCAAGATTTTGCTTCTGACCATTAAAAAGTTCCTTAAAAAATCAGCCTTTATGACTGACTCTTTGAAGCTTTTAAGGAAATGAGTTTGATTTTAAGAGAATAGACATTTGCAGTAAAATAATACACCAAATCGGCCATGAAGTTATTGTTCACAGTATTAAGGTCAACACTGTAGCTTTGAACAGGGCTCTAGAATGGAAATTTTCATAGAATCAGAATTTTAATAAGAGGGTTAAATTGTGTTTTTGATCAAAATCAAAGTGACCTGACTTGTGAATGTCTTCAGACTTTATTTTGGATGGGGGGACAACCTATAATATTACTTATTGAACATTAAATACTAGGTAATACAGAGTTCAAGGCAAAGCAAAGTGAAATTATTTGCATTTAGTTGAAAAAAGAAAAAAGAAGAATCACTAAAGGCTCCAGAAATTGAAGTCTAGACAGGGTGAGTGACTAAACCAGGGAACAGCAGAGGCAATAATTGCAATTGATCCTGACAGCTTTGTCTCCATCAGGCTGTGCCACAGAGGGAAGCCACCTACAGAGTTAGCACAGAAGGACAGATTCCCTTCCCTTTACTTCACACTTATTCCAAACTCATGTGACACTTCAGATTTTTTTCTTGTAGTGGAAATATAAATTTCTTTCCAGAGCAAGTTATGAAGTATCTCCCAAGAAAGACTAAATTTTACTCTGGAAAATAATATTCCCTTAACTGAGATTAAGGAGAAAAGCAGACGCCATGTTCCTAACAATTAAGAGTAAGAATTGAGTGGCAGAATCTGATTTACTTTAATGTGTACACATGTTTTGTGCAGAGCTTTACATATAACAGTATATAGTAACATTGGTTGAATTTTTCATGTTAATTTCTTGGAGCAGCAAAAATTTGTCTGACAGGTTTCTATTGGGAAAGGTGGTATAAAATTATGTTATATATTGTTAAAAATAATTTCATTTAGCTGGGCACCAGTGGCTCATGGCTATAATCCTAGCTACTCAGGACGCTGAGATCTGAGCATCTCAATTCAAAGCCAGCCCAGGCACTAAAGTCCGTGAGACTCTTATCTTCAATTAACTGACAGAAAATCGGAAATGGGAGTGTGGCTGAAGAGGTAGGGCACTGGCCTAGCCTGAGCTGAAAAGCTTAGGGACAGTGTCCAGGCCCAGAGTTCAAGCTCCATAACCGACCAAAAAAAAAACCCCAAAATCATTTCATTTTCTTTCCACCTCATCTTTCCTCTTCTCTTCCTGTTTTATTTTTTGTTTTTGTTTGTTTGTTTTGTGGGTCATGGGGCTTGAACTCAAACTGGGCAGTTGTCCCTGAGCGCTTCAGCTCCAAGCTACCGCCCTACCCTTGAGCCAAGCCCCACTTCTCGTTTTCTAGAGGTTAATTGGAGATGAGAGTCTCAGGTCCTTTTGTGCCTGGGCTGACTTTGAACCTTGATCCTCAGATCTCAGCCTCCTGAGGAGCTAGAGCCACCACACCCAGCCTCTCTTCATGTTTTGAATGGAGTTTTGAGACCTTGAACTTGGGATTCTCCAGCCCCAGCCTTGCTTATCTAGGATGGTAGGCATAAGCTACCATTCCTTGCCATTATTAGTCCATTCTTTTGGCATTCATGCCAAAGTCTGTCCTTTTCTTAGCTGGACTTTATTAGAAGATTTATTTTCTTTCTGTGTAAGTTTCTTCCTCAATAAAAGTAGATGCAAACATCATTTATCCTAATCTTTTGATCATGAATCTAATACCTACATTAGACCTCTAAGCAGGCAGGGGACCGTCTGTTGAGGGGTGGGTTTCTGATCCAGGCCACAGCCCAAGGTTTTCTTTTCCTCTGGAGTCTCTCACTGTCATTGTTGTTACTGAACAGGCTTTTATTTGAGCTCTTCTGCCTCCCACCTCTCTTTTCTTATCATAGTGAGACAAGTTGGAACTTTTCTCAAGGTTCATAAACACTGAAATGAGGGGAAAAAAAGTGAGTGCAAAAATAATAGTGCCCAATACATATTTAATGGCCATGTTTTGCTTTTATGCTAACATTTGCATCCACACAATAACAGAGGGAACCTGAGATCTGAGAAGGATGTGGATATGCATAGAAGGTCTTTCTGGAATATTCTATGGGGATGTAACTGATGATTCAAGCCTGCATACTTCCGGGTTTCATCTGGGTTGTCTTGTTCCATAACAGTTTAGTCCTTCTTGCTAGGCACTCTTTTTCAATCCTTTCCTGAGCTTTTCCTCAAATACTGCATGTGTTTCAGGCCCATCATGAGATGAACTGTTGGCCTCTTTTATTCTGGATTTTTTTTCCCATTACTTCTCTACAGGGATCTCAACCTACAATGTATTGAATTACAGCATTTTTAGCTAGGTTCAAACTTTGTCCTTCTACTTCCTGGTTACAGAGGTTTAAATCCAGAGTATTTGTTTCCATTGATTCTCTCCCCATAGTGAAGTTTAACAATGTGGTGTCAGGAAATGTTACTAGAAAATGATCACTTCATAGTAGCTAGGAAAGAGAAAGAGGGAGGGGACTGGGTACAACTTTCAAAGGCATAACCTAGTGACCCAATCCCTCCATCTAGGTCCCACTTCCATTGGTTCTCCAAATAGCAATACAATCGGCAAGCAATTCCACAACCCTTCAACCCACAGCGAACATTTCCCATTTACACCATAAACTTTTGGCCCTGGCCCATTTCATCATGCAATCTACACTTCAATTACTAGAATCTCCAAAGTCTTAACTAACAGTTCTAACATTGTTCAAAAGTTCACGCTCTAAGTGTCTGGAGATGTAAGGCATACAACTCAGCTGTGAGACCATGTCATGATTCCAGGGTGCAATATTGCACAGAGTAAACATTACCATTCTGAAAAGAGGAATCGGAGAGAAGAATGGAATCAAAGCAAGGCTGAAACTCAATAGGGCAAACTCTAAACCCTGTGTGTATGCCAGAATTGGAGCTTAAACTCAGCACTGGGCCTCACTCTTTTTTCTTTTCTTTTCTTTTTTTTGCCTTTTCACAGTTGATGTTCTTTCACTGGAGCCAGACCTTCACTGGCTTTTTGAAAGTTCGCTGGAGTTAAGAGAAGACGTAAATAATATAAATGAACTTAATTAGCACAGAAAAAGACTAAAGCTAAAGTGCATGATTTGTTCTGAGGAAAGCATAAAACTTCACTGGACAACAGATCTCCATTTTCTCTAATAACATTGATTAAACCACCATCATAATTGCTTTAGTATTAGGTAAGGAATGTTTTATTGTGAAAAAATTCTCACGGAATGTGGAAGCAAGAACCACGCTTGCACTTTAATGCAGCATTGGCACCTGTTCTAATTCAAGATACCATGAGGCCATGTATATGAATAAATGTTTTATATTCATGTTCTAAAGTACATTTATAGCCACATATAATTAAAGGACTGAATAATTAAATAGCAAAACAAAGCCACTCAACCTGGTAAAGTTTTCTTATTGGGAGATGGAGGATACACAAATTGTAACAAGTTTCAGACAGTAGAAAAAGTTTTATTGTTGTTTGATATAATGTTGTGTTCCGAAAACTGCTTTTATTATCTTTAAGTAGTTTTTTAAAGGAATTGCCATTCAACAAAGCAGTTTATGAATATAGTACATCTTAACTTTGATTTGTCTTTAATTTTATTCTTTTTGTAGCTCTCTTCCTGAGAGTGAAAAAATTCTCTAGTTATGTCTCTCTTTTCTCTTCTTGCATTCTCCCTCTATATCTATCTATCTATCTATCTATCTATCTATCTATCTATCTATCTGCCTATCTATCTATCTATCTGCCTATCTATCTATCTATCTCTTTCATCTCTATATCTCTTAAAATCTTACTAATTCTTTAGAAAACAGAGCATAAAATAAAGCTTTGGAACCAATGTGTTTTTACAGAATCAGTATCAAGAAGAAAGAGAAAGGAATGAATAAAGCCATAGAGGAGGTTCATAATCACCCTGTTCTCAAGAAGATTGCACTTCATGATAAACTAATTGCTTGGTGTCTCAGAAAACTTTGGAGAGGAGACCTGGTACAATTGTGTCCCTCCACAATGTCTCCAGAAGGAGAAAGAAAGAATAATGATTCAATTGCCTTTTATCTCCTATGGATTAAAACTTGTTTGCATAGTCTGTTAATATCTTTCACTTCTTAGTTCTACATTGGTGTGCACTGAAGAACATCAGGGAAGCATTGGTATGTCCGTCTGCTTGGAAAAAAAAGATACCTAAGGGATAGGAGGAAAGCAGACTGGGGCCTTGAATCCACAGTAGCCACCAAGCTCCAAGACTTGAAGCAACATGAAAGCAGGCACACTGGATTCATCTGGATGAGCTATAAGGCTATGTAAGAATTAAACAGGCTAGATGAAGGAAGCCATTTAAGAGAATTTCTGTAGTTACCTTTGCACAATGTACTTTCAAGAGAGTGGGACAGAAGCAACAATTACAGCAATAATTAGAGTTATAGAGTTAAGCAAAACTTGACTTATAACAAACACCTTTTATTAGTTATAGACAGAGAAGCTAAGAATTGTCTGTCAGTCAGTATTTTAGGTGTAATGCAGGGAACCTTTGGTGAAGACCAGTGTGATGAGTACAAGAATTCAGCCTAACTGAGCTTGTGATGCAGGCAATCAATCTACCTCCCCCTACACACACACACACACACACACACACACACACACACACACACACACACACACACACAGGCGGCCAAGATTAGTAAAGGTATAATGTGACTAACCATCTTTTGATCCACAGTTTAAAGATGTCAGTATCTTGAATTTTTAATTTAATGTACATGTTGGCAACTGTGGTAGGTATTTATTGAATGGCTCCTGAAGGTCAGGTTCTAGTCCACTAGGTGTGAATGAAGGAAGGACAGATAACACGTCAGACAGTAATAGAACTGTGGAGGAGAATGAAGTGGTAAGATGGATTCAGGGTATGTAGCAGATATATAGGGCTGCTCTCTGGTGAAGGACAAACAAGGGAAATCTGCAGTTAGATAACACTACAGGTTCACAGGTACATAATTTTCAAAGTAAAAAATAAGTAATCTGACTATAACTTATTAGTGTTATCATGATATTCTTCGTTTTATTGTTATACCTACAGATAGTTCTTTGTGCTATTATTCAAAATTAGTAATTGATGGATCAATGGATAGATGCAGCCAGAATCCTGGTTTCCTTTTATAACCAACGATAGATAAGCAAATGTGATCATCTGGTCAGATACTTAGATTTTCCAGTGGATGGGTACAACAACCAGCTCAGCCTAGAAGGGAAATGATCCTACAAGAAGGAATCACCCATTTAAGGTTGTGTTGAGAGGAGAAAAAAATCATACCAATGTTGGTTTGGGGTTGATTTGGATAATAACAATTTATAATCTGTTTGTATTTAAAAGGGGAAGGGTTGGAATTGGGAGCCAGTGGCTATGACTTTAATCTTAGCTATTTAAGAGGCTGCGAATCTAAGGATTTCAGTCCAAACTCAACCCAGAAAGGCAACTGTGAGACTTTTATCCCCAGTTCATCACCAAAAGGCTAGTAGTAGAGTGATAGTTAATAGCAACCAAAAGTTTAGAGAGAGTGCCCGGGTTCCAAATTCAAGCCCCCAAACTGGTGTCAAAAATGAGGGGGATGATGGAGGTTGGGGTACATTGCTTTTGATATCAAGGTCTACTGTAACAATCATGTGGGGGTAGAGCCACAGATTCCTGGTGTCGCAACACGGTATAGATAGTAAATCAGTAAGACATAGATGACTACTGTGGATTCAGAGCACAGTTCAAGAATACAGAGGTTCAATCAACATAACAGTATTCACAAGACAATATATGGGAAATGAACTTAACTTGGGAGGGAATGTGGGGGGAGGAGAAGCAGGAGAAAGACATGGGAAAGGGATAACAATGTTCGAGAAGAAATGTATTCACTACCTTATGAATGTAACCACTCTATATATCACCCTGACAATAAAATTTTTTACAAAAGAATATCACATGTGGTTGAGTGCTTTTGTTCTAATGAATGACTGCAGGAAGCTTTACTCTGCTTCTCTTAACAGACCCTCTTGCCCCGATGCATAGTCATCATACTCATGGTGGGGAATCAGCCACAGAACTCAGGAAAATGAAGAGGAAATACTACAGTCCAGGAACATCAATAAACAGTGGGACATTAGTGACAAATATGAATAACATATTTACATTATTCCAAACCTGGATCCCTCCACTTTACCACAAAGGTTAAACATGAGGAAATGAATAACAAACCCCTAATCTAGGTAGCATACACACAACAGAGAGATACATATGAAATGATCCAAATAGGTATTCTGACAGCACTGAAGAATCACTCTTGATCATCTGCGGTTGCTTGGTGGTCCAGGCTATTTTTCAAGTTTTATTGCATGGCTACAAAAATATATATTCATGACATTTGAAGTTCTAGCCTGAAAGCAAATTTTGACTTTCAAATTCAGACTTACCATTCAAAAACTCATTCTGGTACCTTTTTTGTTGTTGCTGTTTTGTTTTTTAGGCCTTGATAAATTATGTGAAAGATTTTCATTGCTTTTAAGTCTTGGTTTTATTGGCAAGCTTCTAAGATGTAAACTGCTTTGAATTTTGTTAAGATGGTGAGTGATCAGGCAGTGACATGACTTTAAAACAGCAGCAAAGAGACTTAACTGGATTAAGAGGAAATTGTACATTTTATGTTGTGAGGCTGTTTCTAGGAATTAAAATATGCCACGTCTGGATGTTTTTCCATCATGTAACATAATAAGGGAGCTCCAAAATTATCATGGAGTTTTTAGAAAAAAAAGGTTAATAATTTGTTCTGTGTCAACTGCAGTGTTCAATGTTTCAGATAGCTTTCAGCTGGGATCTCTGTTTCAAATACATTTTATTCAAATCGCCTAAGTCAAATAGATGTTGCCATGGCTGATCATTGATTAGAACAGCAGGTTGCAAGTTAGATACCCTTGAAATTAGCTGTTTCTTTTGCCCCAAAGTGAAGTGATTCAAAACGTCTGGATGTGTCTCAAGCCAAGTGTCTCCTGAAACTTCCAAGTTCAAGTTCATGGTCCAGTATCTGACTGTCTCCAAAAACAACTTGATACTTCCTAGGTTTGGACATTTTGATAGCAAGTGACAGAAATCAGCCAAGGTAAATAAATTGTTTAAAATGTGTCTGAGATTTCGCAGAACAGAATGACAGAAAAGTAGCCAGACCTCAGAAAAGACTGGAATGTGGGGAGAGCCATTGGGAACTCAGACAATAATGTTAAGTCTTGCTCTTGATTTTACGCCTCCCCACTCCTACCCTTGTTTTGTAGTTTTTTTTTTTTTCAAGCTAATTTCTCTGCTTCTTCATTTCTTGATGGAATGTGGCCATCCTGGTCTGTCATGTTTGTTTCCTTCCAAAAGATTGCCAGCTTGCTCTTCAGTATTAGTAATCAATTGTAGTAATCAATAGTAGTGTTTTTGTTTTTGTTTTTGCCAATCTCGGGCTTGAGCTCAGGGCCTGAGCATTGTCCTTGGACTTTCTCAGGTTAGAGCTCTACCACTTGAGCCTCAGCACCATTTCTGGCTTTTTTTTCTATGTATGTGATACCGAGTAATCAAACCCAGGTTTTCATGCATGTTAGGCAAGCACTCTATTATACTAGGCCAACTCTCGGCCAAAAAAATCCCCATCCCATGTACCTCTCTACAGGCTAGCTCAGAATATGACCATTGATTCTATCACGTTGAGTAGGTGATGAAGATTAAGAGGGAGGAAGAAAGATGGATGCTGGGGATCAAGAAGAAGGAAGTGAGATGGAGGCTTCTGTCTTTTCCTCTTTGCTAGGAGAGATGCATCATGCTCTTCCCACACTCAAGGGCATAAAATCACAGAGATGTAGGTCATTGGCCTCTCATATATTTTTTTTCTTTCTTCTCTCTCTTTGTTGTTTTATCTCTCTTCCACTTTCAAGTCCATTAGCATAGGCCTCTGACTAACCCAGCCTGTGAGGTGGTTATTGTTGATTTGAGTCAGTTGCATTGGGGCTCAGCGTCACAGTGTACATGGTATGCATGCTGTTGGTAGCATAAGAACAAGAACAGGGCAGCTAAAGAGCATTGACCAGTGTAAAATACTTCAAAAGGTAACCACAAGGTCTTTCAGTCTTGAAGAGAGAAAGATTGATTTCTCAGCAGATAATTCACTTGTCCAAAAGAGGCCGAATTTATATATGCAACATTTCTGGGTAATTCAAATCCTTGATGTCTTTAATCCTAATATGTATATACGTATATACATACAATATATGTGTACATTTAATCCTAAGTATATATAATGTATACTTTATTTATTATTATATATTTATATACCATATATTTATGTATAATATTTCTATATACAACATGCTACCTATATTATATATTACATATGTGTGTGCAAAGACACATTGTTATATGCTTTTTATAACTGTGACAAAATACCGGAAATAATTAGTGCATAAGGTGTAAGCCGGGAGATGGGAGGGAATTAATGACTTTGGAAACAGCATTTGGGGAGGAGAAAGCATGGCAGCTGAGAGGTGACAGGAAAGACAGAAATCCCCTGCTATGACAAAAGGACACCTGTCTTTTGGCACAACTTCTTCCTAATAGGCCCCACCCCTTAAAGGCTCCACCATCTCCAAATAATGCCTCATAGTGGAGACCGAATCAGTGAGGTTTATGCCTTGAAGTGGATATTTCAAATTCAAACTGTAGCAGTGACTTGGACTAAATATTCTCCTAAGAACTACTGTCATGTGTTATTCCTTTTTCTTTAATCGTATATTTTTAATTGTCTCAACATCTCACAAAATATGAACAGCCATTCTAATCACTTTATTTCATGATGGTTCTTTAATAAGTAATTTTATTGCATTTGCAAAATGACTGTGAGATTCCAGGAGGGCCTACTATGTTATAATTGGAACTACATTCTTAATTATCTGACTGCTTCGTCAAATTAAATACCATTTTACATCTACTCATCAAGGTCTTACTATGGAGGTCAGGCTGGTCTTGAGCTTATGATCTCCTGAGTACTATATTTCATAGGCTGCTATTCTACCAATTTTAAAGTGTTCAGTGCTGGACATTAATTCTATTTACATTCTTTTGCAACAATCATTGCTATTCATCTCCCGGTGGTTTTATCTTCCAAACTGAATCAGCATTAAACAACACCCTATTCTACTCCCTTCTGTCCCTTGAAACCATATTCTACTTTGTCTCTATAAATTTGACAATTCTAGGTACCTACATCAAGTAGAAAGGCCACAATATCTGCCTCTCTGATTAGCATAGTTCACTTAGCATCATGTCTCTAAGGCTATAGTATTATAATTTTCTTCCTTCAATGCTGTAGCACACATCATAATTCTCTTCATTTTTTTGGTGCCAGTTCTGGGGCTTGAACTCAGAGCCTGGGTACTGTCCTGGAGCTATTGTGTTCAAGACTGCCTCTGAGATTTTCGGTGGTTAATTGAATATAATACTCTCATGGACTCTTTCCCTGAACTATAATCCTCAGATCTCAGCCTGGAGATTAACCAGGATTACAGGTGTGAGCCACTAGTGCCTAGCTAGAATTATCTTTCTCCTTAAGGTCAAATAAAACTCCTTTTATGTGCATACCACATTTTGTTCAATCCTTCATCTGTCAATGGACATGAGTTGCTTCTACATGCTGAAGATTATGTAGGATATTGCAGTGAAATGGGTATATAAGTTTTTATTTGAATCTGTGCTTTAATGTTTTCAGACTGTGTAACCAGAAGTGACTTAGCTGGATCATATGGTAAGTATATGTTTACATTCTTTTTCTTTTGTTTTTCCAGTACTGGGGCTTGAACTTAGGGCCTGAGCATTGTCCTTGGGCTTTGTCAAGGCTCTACCATGTGATCACAGCACTACTTCCAGCTTTTTCTGTATATGTGGTACCAAGGAGTCAAACCCAGGTCTTCGTGCACGCTAGGCAAGCACTCTATCACTAGGCCAAACTCCCTGCCCCTGTTTGCATTCTTTTGAGGCAGTGTTAGGCTGTATTCCATTGTGTGTGTACCATTTTTATATAACCAACTGTAGTGCAAGGAATTGATTTATGAACATTTTTACCAATATTTATGGTCTTTGTGCACATGGATGTGTGTGTGTGTGTGTTGTCGCATCTTAGGAGATGCACAGTTGTATATCACTGAGTTTTTGATATTTACTTACCTAATTATTAGTAATACTGAGAATCTTATCACATAGATAATTGATCATTTATGTATTCTTGAAAAAAATAAATTTCATCCTGTTTGTTTTTAAACTTCTTTTTTTTCATTGCTGAGTTTTAGGAATATCTCCTACTTACAGAGATTAGTTCTTAATCATATATATATATATAATTTGCAAAAAGTTTCTCTTATTTATGGATCACCTTTTTACTCTATTGATACCATCATTTGATGTTGAAATGCTTTAATTTTGATGCAGTCCAATTTATCTTTTCTTTTACTTTTTTTCATTGCATGTTTGATGCAGTATACAAAAAGTCATTGTCAAACATAAGATTATGATGATCCCACTTGCATTTTTCCCAAGAGTTTTATTAGTTTTAGGTGTTGACCCATTATCTTTTTGTGGACATAATCTAAGGGTTCTAGAAATATATCCACTTTTGTAGTTAAGTGGATGGTCACTGTTTCTGTTCTAAGGACTAAAAAGGAGAAAGCATCATCTATACCTCTTGTCTTTATTAAGGTATTTGAGAATCCCAAACATTTGCAAAAGCTTAACAGACATTTAATTATCTAATCATCTCCCAAGGTATTTCAGTCAGTGTCTAGAGGCCCATTATCTTATTACAGAAGAACTGAACTCTGCCACAATCTAGCAGTTACATCTCAAAGCTTTTTAGAAGGCTTATTAAAATAAGTATTGTTTATATGAGATGACTCCTGAGAACACTGTGCTATTTTAAGTGTGTTTGATGGATTCACCTTCTCATAATAGTTTTGGCGTTCTATTTGATGCCAGTAAGTGTCCAAAATCTTTGGATTAATGTCTGCTCCTTTTGCCTGTTTTTTCTTTTCTTTTCTAACTCTAGGTTTGTGTTCAAGAGACAAATAATTGAATTTGCATTACTGATGTTTATGAAGGTCCTAAATATTATACACTTGATCTCTGTAAATTCCCTAGTAAGGAAAATCAATTTCTTATAAACAGATTATTTAGAGCAGCTCCTTTTCTAAAGCAACCAAATGAAGCATTTTGTGGCTCTGTTGCCAATGGAATCTGTAAAAATCACATAGATGGGTGAGCAAGTAGATAGATTATAAAATGAATGGCTTTATGACATAATTCAGGCATTGGGAAATCCTGGTCAGTCTAAATAAATTCAGACAAGTCAGTGTCATTTGCAAAATTAAGAATCCCCTCCCAAATGATTTTGGAGTTTTATCCCTCTAGTGAGTTAGTAATATGTGGTTGTTTAAGATCTATCCTGATAATCTTCCAAGCATGACTGAAGTCAAGAGGCTGCAAAGTATTATAAGTTTTCTTGGGAAAAAATACCATAGTCTATAACAGTGTCTAGCAGTGAAAAGCTGTTTAGGCCATTGTATTTTGTCCAGGTTATCATTCTACCTTCTATCATCCCAAGACTTTCTGTTATAATATGCATTAGATAGGGCAAGATAATATAAGAATTCAAAATGACAGCTTTACATTTTCTTATATAAATCAAGATTAAATACCAAAAGAAAATTCTAGAATAGGGGCTGGGAGTGTGGCCTAGTGGTAGAGTGCTTGCCTAGCATGCAGGAAGCCCTGGGTTCTCTTCCTCCATACACAGAAAAAGCTGGGAGTGGTGCTGTGGTTCAAGTGGTGAAGCACTAGCCTTGAGAAAGCTCAAGGACAGTACCCAGGCCCTGAGTTCAGACCCAAAACAATCAAAAGAATATATTTTTTATGGAAACCTAGACATCACTAGAAGTAAATGCTATTGGAAATTGGCTATATATATGTACATATTTATAGATATATATTGAAATATGGCACAAAGATTTAGGCCTTGGCATGACATTTCAAGTCAGTACCATGCATGGCAAAGCAAACTTTACCTAATATTCCTATTACCGTTTTCCTGATTTTATATTATATTCATATCCATACATTCCTTAGTGTAAACTCCCACTATAGAAATAGAAATATTTAAGCTTCTCAGCTTAAATAGCTCATTAGTATTTCAGCTTACATTTCCACAGACAACTCATTAGTTTTGGTGATTTCACATTATTCTGCACAGCTGCATCATCACGATGCAGTGGGGTTGTGAAATATTAGGGTTCAGCTGCTTCATTTATTATAAATTCCTGTTTTAGCTGCTTATTAATTCTCTCTCCCAAGTAAATAATCATCCCTTGCATTGTTTTGTATCATATCACATCTAAATACTTCCTTGAGAACGATGGAAATAGTTTCTCAATTTTATGTGGTTATTACTATCACCTTCCCTATGATCAGAGAGTAGGTAAAAATGTGTTCAAATGTGGCACAGGTCGATTCCTTGAGGTTTTGGATGTCAGATTAAACAAATCATCTGAATATCAGTCACTGAGTAGTTCTTCTAAGGCCTTTAACCATTAAGTTTTGACTGAGTTCTATCCTGGGTCTGGCAGCAATGACAACACATATGCTACCTGCATTTGCATGTAGTGTGGGAATGAGAAATGGCTTTTGTTGTTTTCACTTAACTCTTGGCAATGAGTCTTGCTGTTTCATTTTCTAGGCTTCCCATTTCCTAGGATGGCCTGCGAGACTATGAGCTGATCTCTCAGGAAACTCACTTTTCCTGGAAGATGGAATGATCCTATCTCAGAATGATAATTAAATATAAACTTTTCTACCTGAGCCTTCACATAAATGCTAAGAACATATTAAATATCCAATAAATGTGTATTTTTTGATTATCATTATTTCAATGTAGGTAGGCTAGTTGGAATAACTGGACGAAATAATAATAGATTTTTAAAATATGCAAATCAATGAATTAAGAGGAAAAATAAAGCACAAAAATGTAATATGCAACATTGCTGGGGACCAGTGGCTCGTGCATGTAATCCTACTAACTCAAAAAACTGAGATCTGAGGATAATGGTCCAAAGCTAATCTGTTCAGGACAGTCTGTGAGACTGTTTTCTCCAATTAGCCACACCCAAAAAAGCCAGAAGTATAGCTGTGGCTCAAATGGAAGAGCAGTAGCCTTGAATATGAAAATTTAGGGACTGTACTCAGAATCTAGTTCAATTCCCCAGGGCAAGACCAAAAATAATTAAATAAATAAATACCTATTTTAAATAAATAAATAAATACCTGTTTGATCTACTGATTATATGTTCATAAGATATGTACCCAATAGTGGACTGGCAGATCATGTGGTAGTTCTATGTTGGATTATTTGTTTTTGTTGTTGTTGCTTTTGATTGTCAGGGTAATATATAGAGGGGTTACAGTTACATTCTCCAGGTAGTATGTGTATTACTTCTCACACATTGATAACCCTTCTCGTGTTTTTGTCCCCATTTCCCTTCTCTACCCCTCCCAATCATCTTGGTTTTTCCCTTCCCTTCCCTATTTCAAATAAACAAATAAATGTATATACAATATACCAGGTAGCAAAGTCAGATACAGTAACAACATGAGATTAACCACAAGGGTAACAAAAGGAGAAGAGAAATAACATAGTACATGAAGAACAACAATCACACAAGATAAGGCTCATTTCCATATCCTAGAGACACTTTCATTTAGTCTCATCTTTTATGACCTTATGTGCCTAGGTTTTAAACTATTACAATCCTCTGCTAGGAGAGTCCTCGATGAACAACACCTATTTTTTAACCATAAATCAAAATTCTTGGAAGAAATAGAATTATTTCTCAACAAAATATGTGACTACCCTGAAAATTCCACAGAATGCCTTATGGCACTCATGTTGTTTTTGAATGAAGCCTAAACATTCTACCATGAAGGCTATTAGTGGGTTATAGATTCAATGCTAGTAGTTGAACTCAGTAGCCCATTTTAGGAAGGAAAGAAGAACAAACATTGTCCTGACCCTTTGTAAAAGCCATCTCTCATAAGGACCACAGAAGCTCTGAGTTTCTGTAAAGAATGGGGGTCTTGGGGCCTGGAGTTTGGCCTAGTGGTTAAAGTGTTTGCCTAGCATGCATGAAGACCTGGGTTCGATTCCTCGGTACCACATACATAGAAAAAAGCTGGAAGTGGTGCTGAGGCTCAAGTGGTAGAGCTCTAGCCTTGAGAAAGTCCAAGGACAGTGCTCAGGCCCTGAGCTCAAGCCCAGGACTGGCAAAAAAAAAAAAGAATGGGGGTCTTTTGGTTATTCTCATATTGTTACAATGTCTTACCTTATTATCTGGTATATTGTATATATGTTTATTTGTTTATCAGAAATAGGATCGGGAAGGGGGAAAACAAGATGAGGAGAGGGAGTCTGGGGGGGGAAATGGGAAAAAAATATGAGAAGAGATACCAATGTGAAGTAATGCAATCTTCTATCTGGCTAATATAATGTAACCTTTATATTAATTACAATTTTAAAAAAGAATGGGGGTCTTTGAGTGCTATGTTATTTGAAGGTGGAGTATATAGATCTGAAATTCCGTTTCCTGCTTCTAAGTCATATGGTTCCCTGGCTTTGCTGAGGTGGCAAGGACATGCAGCCAACAGAAGTCCTATGATGCCTCTTCTGGGTCTGTTTATGATGCTTATTCTAGGTCTGTTTATCATGCTTTCCCCAACCTTACCTGTTGTGTTGGTTAAAACTATAGGACTTGAAATGAACTTTGTCATTCTTTTTTTTTCATTTTTTTTTATTATCAAGGTAATGAATAGAGGGGTAGGTGTATTACTTCTTACACATTGATACACTTTCTTGTGGTTTTGTTCCCCTTACCCCCCCACCCCCTCCCAAATATCTTTTCCTCCCTTCCTTTTCTATTTCAAATAAACAAATAAACATATATACAATATACCAAATAACAAGCTCAGATTCAATAAAAATATGAGATTAACCAATGGGCAACAAAGGAGAAGAGAAATAACACAGCACATTAAGAACAACAATCACAAAAGATAAGGCTCTTGTTTCCATATCCTAGACACCCTTTCATTTAGTCTCATCCTATATGACCTTATGTATCAAGGTTTTGAGCTATTGTAATCGTCTGCTAGGAGAGTCCTAGATGTGTACTAATTATTACAAATGAGGGAAACCATTGAGCCTATGTTCCTTTGGGTCTGGCTTACTTCATTTAATATGAACTTTTTCCAAGTCTTTCCATTTCCTTCCCAATGAGGCAATGTCATTCTTTCTGATGTCAGCATAGTATACACTGAAGTTTAAACTTTAAAAATGTATGTGTGCATGTATGAGAGATATTTTTCTTAGCTACAGCTTTTGGAAAGCATATAGAAGAATTCTACTCATTTTTTAAAATTTCTCAACACCCAATTTTACAGAAGTATTTTTGATAAGTATTTCTGGAGATGGTAAGTGCTTTATTGTTCATATTGTATCCTCATAGCCATTGCAGCTTCTATTCTTCACAACACTAGAAGTGAACAAATTAAAACAAAACAAAGCAATGGAATAGCTGTGACCCCAAAAGAGGTTAAACAATGGGTAGAAATCACAAATTAGTGATTGATTTTCAAAATTAAAATCAGGTAATTTTACTTTTAATTAATAATGTATTATGTAACAAGCAATGGCCATTCCATTCATCAATATTATCTCACATGGAAATTTTTCTTTCTTCCCTTTTCTCAAATGAATAATGAGAAGTTAAACAAATCCAGATGCCAGTGTCTCATGCTCGTAATCCTAGCTACTCAGGAAGGCAGTCTGAGGACAGAAGTTTGAAACCAGCCATGACCTGCATGCTGATAAGACTTATCTCAAATTGACTAGCAACAATCAGAAGTGGGGTTGTGGATCAGATGGTAGAGCCCTAATTTGGACCAAAATATGCTTAGGACGTCATCTTTGCCCTGAGTTCAAGCCCCAAACTGATAGCAGTTATTACTGCTGCTGCCGCTGCTGCTGCTAGCACTTCCTATTATTATTAACATGTTACTCCACCTAAACATGAATGAGAACTGAAATGTTTCATTTCTTTGCTTACTATGCTTCTTCTTCCTTTCTATTCCTTCCTTTCTTTCTTTCTTCCTCCCTCCCTCCCTTCCTTCTCCCATCACTCCCTCCCTCTACCACCGTATCTCATTTTTCTGCTTTAGGGCTTGAACTCAGGGCTTAGGTGCTATCTAGGAGTTTTTGGATTGGAGAATAGTGCTCCAACACTAGAACCAAAGCTCCATTTTCTACTTTTCTTGGTAGTTAGTTGGGCATAAGTGCCTCATGGATTTTTCTGTCCAGTCTAACGACAATCCTCTCAGATCTCAGCTTCCTGAGTAGCTTACAGGCGTGGGCCACCAGCACCTGACACTAATCTACTTCTTTTTTTTCATATATTTTTTATTGTAATTAATAGAAGGGTTACATTATATTTGCCAGATAGATATTTATAATTTATATTTATAAATGAAGAAACCAAGGCATTAAAAAATCCAGAAATGCTGACACATAAAATTATTTATGTCATAGGTTTAATTAGAGAGTTTCTTGCTCTGACTTCCCAGGTGAGTACAGACAGGATCAGCAGGTAATGCCTTGGAGAAAGAAAATATGTACATGATAATTAAGTCTGATCAGAATAGAATATCAGTTATACAGGGGACAGAGTGAGGAGAAAGCATGAGTGGCAGAACTTTAGTAGGAGGAGCAGAATCAGGCCATGAAGAATTAGTGAGGCAATATAAAAATCAAGTTTAAGCCATGGGTTCAGAGAATGGTGTGAGGTTGAAAAGACTGGATTTATATAGAAATTGCACAGACTGGTGATGTTTAAGACATCTGTATTTATGTTTTGGGAGAGTAGGATTATGCCTGTCAGGAAAATGACATTCAGTGAGGAAGATGTCAAAGGAGACAAGAGAAAAAATTGAGTGGCCTTTCAAGGAGAAGTAAGATTGGGAGCTGATAAAGATCATATAGCAGGATTAAGTAGCATAGGTTAGTGTCAAACAATAATCCACAATGCACATGTCTCTCAAGGCAATTCTCTGTTGTATAACATCCCCCTCATAATCACAGGGAGAAGAAGAAATGACTGATTTTGTCTATTTTTCTACAGTCTCAGTGGTGAGCTTGCATGTTCTCAAACACAAGCACCCTAACTCCCAGGGGTTTCCATGTAATGTTTCCTCTATTTGGTCTATCTGCATGGCACTTTCCCAGATCTCATCAGACCTCATCCTTTCTTTCATTTAAGTGTTTTTGAAGATATCAACTGCTCTTGGAAGATTTCTCCAGTGAAACTTCCTCATAGCTTCTTCCCAAAAGCTTTTGTTCACTTATCACAATATAGTTATTATCTGATTTTTAATCGCTTATCTTCTCCTTGATAAGTGAGATGTGCCTATTTTTAATGCATGATCTCCCCAGTGAAGAATATGTGGACAAGAATAATGTTCAATATAAATATATATGTATATGAATACATATATGAATATGAATATATAAAGTGGAGATTTGGTAAAGGATTTGTATAAAAATTGGAAAAGGATCATGAATACTAACATAACCATATCAAACAACATGCTATAATGTTTTCCATTTTCCAGTGTAGTCTCAAAGAAGAATGTTTTGAGGGTCAAGAATGCTGATAAAGATGTTTAGGGCAGTTTGATAATCAAGGCATACTGGACAGTTGTAATTTAGGTTGTGCAAATAGAAAAGAATTAGCCCTTTTGATATGGCCATTCAGTGTTACTGAAGCTAATTGCAGAGTTGAAAGTTGGATGTGGAGAAAAGTTTTATTGGGAACAGAAGACATAACAGAGGAGAGGAGGAGCATAGCATTAGAATACCATTTTGGGCCAGTATTTACAAATATGATCTTTTTCTACATCTCACAAAAATTGGTTACAAAGCAAAGAAAAACTAAAGTCTAAGAAAAGCATTCAACTACTTGCAATGTTTTTAGATTTTTTTAATGGTCTATAGCACTTATGAACGTGGAAAACAAATTACTAGTTCATAATGCGTGTATCATTGTTTGATAAATTATTCCTGTTCCTAAAAAGCAAGTTACTTCTTTCCATTTCTCTCTTGCCTTATCAGTACAGAGACACAGGATCTGCAGTAACAAGTAAAGCCAAGCAAGTATGGCTCATGTCTACCAGCTCTCACTAACAGGAACCCAGAGGAGCTGTCACCACTTTTCAGTACATTTCTATCTTTATTAAAAATAGGAGTGTTGGCTAATGAACTAGGGCTGAATGAACTTATTTAAAATATTTCTATTATCTTTGAGTAGTGTACAAAGGAGTTCCATTTACTGAAGCCGTTTATAGGCACAGTGTGTCTTGACTAATATCATCCCTTACAGCATTCTCCATGACTCCTCAAACCCTCCCTTTCCTTTTCTTATTTTAATTTTAGGTTGTGTATTGACCTTTTGTATTCAACTTAACCAAGCAGTTTGCATCTTGATCTGTGTAAGTAAATACGCTGGGTGGCAACTAAGGGGTTACAAATGAATGAACTGAAGTATAATAGACTTTATGGAGAACACAAATAATACAACACTACAAAAAGACTAAGTCAAGGTCCGACAAAATAGGTACAAGGAAATGATGACTTGGAAGAAGGGAGGGTGGGACCAAGAACAGGGGAAAGAAGCATGAAGGGAGAAGCTGGAAGAATGCTGGCAAGAATTCTTTGTGCATGGCATAGAATTGAGGAATATAAGGGAAGAGGCGAGTCAAAGTGGGAAGATGATGTTGAAGGCCTGAGTTTTTTTTTAATTATTTTTTTTTGCCAAGATAATGTATAGAGAGGTTACAGTTGCATTCCTCAGGTAGTAGGTGCATTACTTCTCACACATTGATACCCCTTCTCATGTTTTTGTCCCCATTTCCCTCCCCCACCCCTCCCAATCATGTTGTTTTCCTTTCTTCCCTTTCCTATTTCAAATAAACAAATAAACATATATACACTATGCCAGGTAACAAAGACAGATACAGTGACAATATGAGATTAAACAGGGCAACAAAAGAGAAGAGAAATAACATAGTACATTAAGAACAACTACCATACAAGATAAAGCTCTTGTCTCTATGTCAAATGCCTCTGAAAACACATTGTCAAGACCTCTTCCTAGAAAAGCAACAGTGCTCCTGGCTTAAGCCTATAATCCTAGATACTCAAGAGGCTGAGATCTGTTTACAAGATGTCTATGTTGGGTGGGAATGGGCTGGTTTAAATCACTAGTAACCATGTGTGTATATGTGTGTGTGTGTATGTATGTGTAGTGGATGGGAGGGGGGTTGTTGAGTCTTGAAAGTTTACTACCTGGAGGCTATTCCATACTTCTACCTTTGACAGGTATTTTTGGAGGGGGTGTAAATGAATGGTGCATGTGTACACTTTGTGATAATTAACACACCCATTTATATTAAGTACATTTATGTATATGTTTTATGCAAAACTGTTATGGAAGATGACGATGATGATGTCAAATAAAACACTGAAGCCACCATTCTGAACAATTCTACTAAAGACAATTTTCTGAAGAACAATCTCATCTTGAAAGCCATTACAAAGGCAAGTATAAGAAATTAGGCTTTCATTTATATTATTCAAAACTTGCTTTTTAATTTTTATCATGTCACCCCATATAATCTCAAAATAATGAGTTATTTCAGCATGCTCTCTAATAATTAAAGAAAAACTCCATTTTTGAATCACAGCTATGTACACTTCTGAAATATCAATTTTTTCTCATGAATGATTTTAGTCTAGATTTGGTGCACTATGTTTATTGCATTCTTTTCAAGTGTCTCCTCAGGATAAAGGTCTGGTGGCTGCTGACCTAGAACCAAGTAGTAGAGATCTCAAATCCTGTTGTAAATACTCTGTAGCCATTCATGTACCTGGCATATAATTCTCTTCAGTAGCCTGGAATATTGGCCCGGGTATATTACTGGTCCTGCAATAGAGTCCCATTATCTGTCCGATCTGACAGCCACAACTCAGTGTGGTTATCGTGGAAAAAATTATCATAATCTATGGATTATAAATGGCACAGTGTGAAATTCAGTACCAGTTAGGAAGCAGTAATTGTTATTTGTAAGCAGGCCTATTTCATTTTGTCAGTTTAGTTTTCAGATCTCTGTAGTAGGTTTCCAAAGAAATTCTATTGTTCTGGCCATGGTCTTTGTTTCCAAAGAGAAGATCAAGCCATATTGACAAAAATGAGATCGTTTTCCCCTTAGAAAAATAAACAACAGCAAACAACAGTAAAAAAGAAAACACATGGGAATAGAAAATGCATTTGACATTCTTCAACTGTGAACTCTTTTGTGAATGATATAGGGAAATAAAATGTAAAAAAAACAAATCCTAGGTTGAAAGAAAACAAATAATTTTTCTTACTATCAGGTATTCTATCATTCTTTTTTTCCCCACAAACAGCTCTCTTAATTAGTGAGTATTTCATTGATTAAAAATTCAAAGCAAAGGAAGAATTGACTTTGCTCCATGTGTTTTGAAAAATTTCCCTCACGTCCCATAAAATGAAATTCTATGTAAAGAATTGCACTTCTAAGATGTGTTTTCATGAAACTATTATTGAAATGCAATTAGAAAGTTACAGATAAATTAATATGGATGGCATAAATTCAACACCACTTTTTAGATTATTTATTTCTCTTGCTAATAAAATCATGTGGTGTAAGATTATTGTGACAGGAAATATGCCCTACTTCCACTTGCTTCTTTAAGTAAGAGTGTGAATGCTGGCTGTCTCAGGTTTGCAGGAAGGATATTAGACACATGTTTTGGGACATTTGTTAAAATGGAGATGCACATTATTATTGGATCTACTTATAGAAAGACCAATTCAAAGGAGTGCCCTTCTGGTTATAGGGAAAGAAAATTTGAAATATCCTAAGAGAAATTTCATACATAATTGGAAACAAAGGGAAGTAAAACTAAATAGATTGGGGTTGTAGTTTTTTTTTTTAATCATACCAGCCAAAAGCGTTCCAGTCAGTTGTCTGAACATACCACAGATGAGGACAGATTTACCACTTGACTTCACTGAATAAAAATATCCAGGCTCAAAGGAACCTTTGTCAAGGGGAAGAGTAAAGCTGAATACATTTGGATTCTTCTTTTTAAAGGCAGTATGTTGCTTAAACATGAATTCTCTGAATGTGAAATATAACGATAAAGAATACTATCTTGACTATGCAATAATTTTGGAAACAGGAAAAAATAAATATGAAATAGTGCTTAGAAAAGCCAGGGAGTGTTTCCTAGAACAGGAATGAAGGATTTTCTTTAAAAAAAATGCCTACGACTTTGGCCTGGAGCTATGTCTATATAACAAGACAGATTCTGTGTGTGTGTGTGTGTGTGTGTGTGTGTGTGTGTGTGTGTGTGTTTAAAATAATCCAATCCAATATTTACAAAAATCAATCTGAGATCTTCAGTGCTTATGTGATCCAATTTTCAAGATGAGAGTGAAAATAAAAACCTAAACTGCATTTGCTGATAAGCCATTTCTGTAATAAAAATTCTATAATTAAGATAAGTGGAAAATATTTGTTATTGCTTTTGTTTAAACTCTTACCAAGTTTGACTAGAATACATACAGACAAAAATAATAAGAAAATGACTGCAATCCCTATTTTAAGGGCATATTCTAAAGAAACAGTCACTGTTTCTTAGAAATAGTTGATTAGAATTTACATTTCATTTCCTATGAACACAATAGCATAATCCATCCATATACATATACGTACACATGCACATATACACATAAATATACATATATACACTCATATAAATATACATGTACATATGCATATATATATATATATGAATGTATTGTATCTCTTCCTTTAAGGAAGATCTTTGAGTTGTGGAAGAGAAGAAAGAATGTCCATATAATATGACACTCACTGCAAATAAACAGCCTTCTGGCCTTCTGAAATCCTATGTAGCTACTTCTTAGAGGGGCAAGGATCTCTGACAGGTTTCAGTTTTCCTCAATTGAGGAGCAAAGTTCTTCCCAAGCTGCCATAAAATTTTCATCACATATACTTAACTGGAATAGTAAAACAGAATCACACCTCCAGCTTAGCCATTGTGTATTCAGACCTTGGGGATGAGAGACTAAAAGCATGTGAATAACAGTGTATGCCATATAAAGGCACATACCACCTCCTCAACCGTCTCCTCCCTCCCCCGGCAAACAGAGGCATACCTAGCCAGAGAGGGACATTTGCATGATACACTGAAAAATAGTAAGTTCTTAGATAAAAAAATTAAGTGATCACAGAAAAAGAAATAGAAAGTCCCCTACATGAGCAAATAGATCTCTAACCTTGAAGTTGGCCAACATGCCATGTGTACTAACTTGGGGCTAGAAAGGAACAGAAAGGTCAAGTGAAAGCTGTCAATGAAGCCACAGGATCAGTACTACTACTGAGAACAGTCTATTGGCACTGAAGGTTTATCTGTATGATATTTATCATAGCTCTGTTGATGTTTGCAACTGAATCATTGCTAGCTACTCCAATTTGTTGACAAAATTAAGTTGGCAATAATTATACTAAGAGTTTAACCAGCTCAAAGTCTCTCACTCTCTAGAATAAATACAATGTTAGCCTGTGTCCCTCACAAAGTCCCACGTGTTCTTTGGAATGCCCAGCATACACACTGTGCTGTTTCCTGTACATACTGGCTGCTTGATGCCCTCAGGTTTTATACGGCTGACCCCTTCCCTGGACTGCTGACACTTTTCTGTAAAAATAGTCTCTACTTCCTGTCATTCCAGCAGGCACAGACCCCAACCACTTCTACCTCTGAAGACCTGCCAGAAAAGCCAGCGTCTGCATTCTGCACAGAAGTAGGAAAAAGAATATCCCTTTCCCAACACCGCAGCCCTGATATATTTGGTCTTCCTGAAGAAATTTGCGCTATGAGTCACTTAAGTCAGCTGTCAGATTGTCCTTGTAGCTTCTCAGAGGTCAGTAAAAGTCTGTCCCTGTCACAACATACACCATTTCTTTCTGCTCCACACTCAGCTCTACTTTAGTACTCATCCCATCCCATACTTCCCCACCACTCCCACCCCAGCTCTAAAAATATCTCTCTCTGTGCAAAGGAGCAAACAAGGAAGAGTTAGCATGCACAGCAATGGCTGTCTAGAGGAGAGAGCAAAGGGCCCTTGTCTGTTATACTTAGGCATTCACTATTTGAATGGATGCTGCTGTAGGGGTTAATGAAGACATTGCTCTTAGAAAGATGATTCAGAACGAGTATTAGTCTCTGGAAATCAAAATCCCTACCTGTGACAAGGCACACATCTTTGTTTCTAGAAATTTCTAAGGGCTTTTGACCCAAGATGAAAGCTTTCCAGGGGAAAGTACAGTATTTGCTGCTCACCAACAAGAAGTGGGCGGTGAAGGATGATATTGAGTCATCCTCATTCAGAGGGCCCTGAAAACAGTAAAAAGTCTCCAGAAAATGGTCCCTATTCATTTGTTATTTTTAACGAGACATATAAATGATAAAATCATGGGATTTCTACAAGGCAAACCAGCAGCAGACCATCCTAGAGGCAGTCAGTCCCATTGGGAAACACACTAGGAGACCATCGAAGCCTAACAAATCTACACAATGGACAGGCAATAGTAGAATCATGAGGAAAAGCTGAGGAAGTGAGGCCTATCAAGGGTTTACCTTTGACATGGTAAATGGTGGATAATTCTTGGCTGCCGTTACTGATAGGTGGATACAGACACAGGCAAGGTTGTGGTAGACACAAAAGCTCCTATCTCTCTTAGAGAATCTTTTCTAAAAGTGAAAGCTAGAGCAGGTACTCTATACTGTCACCTCCAAAGACAGAAAAATAGACGTGGCAGGCACGGTGACTTGACGCCCCAGGGTCAGTGGCTTACATAGAACAATCCTGAAGAAGGCTGGGCTAAACTCTGTTGCAACCAGAACATTTGGTCTGGAAGAAATGAAATACAATGACTGATAAAGGGGTCCATTCCTTTCTTTTGTACCATCTGACATCATGCCAAGGCAACAAGCAAAAATCTAGCTACATCTGGGAGGCAATAACAGATCTGAAGGAAAGTCATGAAGGGCGGCAGAGTCATGTTCAACCCTAGAGGAACTGGTGAGTGTGATGTGCCTCCACCAGGGAGCCAGATGTACTTCTGTGGTGACAAGCCTGGGTGGGGGAGGGGACGAGGGGAGCACTTCACCAGCACTTCAAGTGCTGTCTCAAATGCATCTCATTGGCAGGACTGGGTTTTCTGCACTCCTTGAAGACAGTCGGGGAGAAATGTGCAGAAATATGGAAAGAAACACAGACACATTGAGTACCCCGAGGAAAGACCCTAAGACACACCACCATATGCTTCTAAAGTCACCACATCCATTATACAGGCACTTCCAGCTGTCTATAAACATCAGAATCTGCTCAAATGAACATTATGCATTGACACTCTGACCCCTGTGGAGAACAGGGCTTCCCATCTGAGTAGAAAGTGGAAAGGAGGGCATGTGGAGAAGCTCTACCTAGACTCTGGGAGGTGGGGGAGGGCTGAGCTACTGGCATGCCAACAGAGTAAACTTAAAGTCAAGGACTACTGGATATGGGTGGCTCATGCTTGTAATTCTAACTACTCAGAAAGCTGAAATAGAAGCATTGCTATTTGAAGCCAGCCTGTACAAGAAAGTCCAGGGGACTCTTATTTCCAATTAACTACCAAAAATAAAATGCTAGAATTGGAGACGTGGCTACACTGGTGGAACTCTAGCTAACTGGAAGCAAAGAAGCTCAGGAACAGCACCCAGGCTCTGAGTTCAAGCCCTAGGACTGGAACATGTGCAGACAAAAGTCAAGGACTATACTCTGTCGTTGGCCAGTGATAATTTATGACTAGACAACCAGCAATGAATATAATAACAGATAGATATGATAGAATAATATTTCAGTAAATATGAATAGAAACTGTCTTTTGGCTTTCTTAGTTCATGATCCCTCCCCAATATGTCCCAAAGCAAATATCTGCTTAGAAAATTAAGAAGTCTGAAAGAATGAACAAGGAAAGAATATACTTGGCTTCTGCGCGCGCGTGTGTGTGTGTGTGTGTGTGGCAGTTGTGGGGCTTGGACTCGGCCTGGTGAGGTCGCTGAGCTCTTCAGCTCAAGGCTACTGCCCTACCCCTGAGCCACAGCTGCACTTCCCATTTTCTAGTGGTTAATTGGAGGTAAGAGTTTCAAGGCCTTTAGTGCCTAGGCTGGCTTTGAACCAAGATCCTCAGATTTCAGCTTCCTAAGTAGCTGGGATTATAGATGTGAGCCACCATGCCCAGCTTATACTTGGCTTCTGACATTCAAAATAGGAACTTTTAGGAACATAGCACTAAACCCAATTGTTGCTTAGGCTGCAGAATTCCACTCACTTTTTCTTCTACAATATAAAGGAAATATTCTTTCTAGACAACTTTTAGTTAGGGGAGCAAGTTAGCATGCTACATAGTAAAATGGTAGATTAATGACATTACATAGCAGAAGGGGCATGGGAACCTAGGAAACAGAAGAGGAAAAAAAAAAGAGAGAGAAGAAAGGCCATTGTGTGATATGGCTTATTCCTCTCTGGTGTTGTTAGTGTTGAGTGGGAATGTTTATTAGCTAAATAATGCTCATACTAAGGGCAGATGGGGGATTTCCAGGACTTGAGAAGAAAACTGTCTTTTACCTGTACTTTAGCTGCCTGATCACCATCATACCCAGTTCAACTAAGTTAACTAAATTTTTGCTTCCTTTGGCCACTCATAGTTTCATGTAGCTTAAGCAGGAAGGAGGTCCACCTGAGAAACTGTCCGGCCACTACAGTAGAGAGCTCTGCCTTAAAGATGATGAAGGCTTGTTGCAAGTAAAAGACACTGGAGAGTTACCCTGGGGTCTCAGAAAGGTTCATGTTGCCATGGAGAAGATGTAAGGGCCAATTCACTTGTGACATGCACCAAGGAAGAAGAAATGGCTTCAGAATGAGGATGTGAATGCACAGGAGACAAGATACACTACTCCAGAAGCCAGAGAGCCAAAGGATATCATATCCACAGATTTGGGCTTGTCTCCATAGTGAGATGGTAAAATCCTGAGCATCCCTGTACATACTAGGCAATTTCCTTAACTGAAACTAGGGCATTATGGAAAAATGGACAGTGAAATAAACCATGCTGTCTTTCATAAAAGATGGAGTTGTAAATGCTTTTATGGTTGCTAATTAGATAACCAAAGTATCAAAGTTACTTGCCAGGTGCCTTAGTTGGTTTGTTTGTTCCCAGGATACCAGCAGGAGGAAACCCAGATTACTTATAATAAACAAACAGAAAGAATGAAAGAAATAATGAGAAAGAGAAAGAAAGACAGAGAGAATGAGAGAGAGAGAAAGGAAGGAGAAAGCAAGGAAGGAAGGAAGGAAGGAAGGAAGGAAGGAAGGAAGGAAGGAAGGAAGGAAGGAAGGAAGGAAGGGGAAGGGAAGGGAAGGGAAGGGAAGGGAAGGGAAGGGAAGGGAAGGGAAGGAAGGAAGGGAAGGAAGGAAGGGAGGGAAGGAGGAAGGGAGGGAAGAAAGAAAGGAAGGGAGGGAAGGAGGAAGGAAGGAAAGAAGGAAGGAAGGAAGGAAGGAAGGAAGAATTATATATACTCTGACTAAAATAAGAGTAAGCTTGCGGTTCTATTGTATATGTAAATACTTAAAGAAGTAGGAAAGAACAGATAAATGAATAGACATACTAGGCATTTGTGACTCACCAAGGTGAACCCTCCTGCAAGGACTGACTCAGGACAATCATGACAAAGTTAAATGCTGATTCTGCTTTAATATTTATATGTTGAAAGGATATATCAATATTGAATCACTGTTCCTTACTCGTAGTAAGAGGCAAGCTTTAGAGCATTAAAAATTGCTTGTATTGAAATCCAAGTAAGTGAGTTAGTAGTAAACATACCTGCTACCCGATTCATGGGCTTAGTTTAGGAAATGATCTTTGGTGGCATGTCTCAGTCATTGGTTATATATAGACTTCTGGCTTGGATAATTTCTGCTTCAAAAGAGTTCTGAGACTCCTTCTTAAAATAAAAAGCATTTATCTCAGATTTTCTGAGAACTGGGAAACAGTTTCTTTCTTGCATGTTCTGAGAACATGTTGCCATGTTCTGGTTTTTAGCCTCTCAAGGCCTCAGAACTAAGCTGTCAATCCCAAGGCTCTAGTTACTAGAGGGTTAATGATGTAATTTCAAGATGACAGACTTATAGGGTCACTGGTAAAAGGCCTCATTCAGTTCCTTATCTGGTAAGTATCTTTACAGATAATTAGAAGTTAGAAAGCCTTCATGTCATGTCAGCTGTCTTCCTTAGATCAAGTAATGAGAGAGAGAAAGAGAGAGGGGGTATCTTGGTATTTCAGCTCAGTTCTATTGGTTACAGAGATCCTTCTTAAGTAAGTTGGAGGGGATCCGTCAGGGTATATGAGTAGGTACAATATGCATAGATACAATATGTATAGATACAATAATTTCTAAAGAAAGTAGAGATCATTAGAAGGAAGATTCTCTACCCTAATTCCTTTTAAAGAGAAATTAATTTCGACAGACCTTAGATATTAGTATAAGATTATCTGAATTATTTAAATTTTCAAAAAAATGAAATGCAAACCTCTTTGGCTTATAAATAAGTTGTTGAAAATGTATTATCACTTGAAAGCTTTGTTTTCCAGTTTGGAATACTCGGCTCTCATGAAATCCAAAATTTTGTCAATCCTAGGATGTAAATTTTAATAAAATGTCCCTTGACAACTCTGCAACAGTGTTGTTTATTCAGCTGAAAATAAGTTTCACATTGCAGTGTTATTGAAACCTGAATTAAATAGATATCTAATCCACTTACTGCTAGAATCAACAGAAAATTCTGCATCGCCTTCTCACTGCTACCCTTTCGGCCAATGAATGGCTGCAAGTTGTTCTGTGCAAAATATGGAATCTGCATAATATATCTATTCCCAATATAAATGGGATTCTGGCTGCCACAGCATAAATTCTTTGGATTTCAGCATGCTTTTATTCTGTAACCTCAATAAGTGAATCATTTCTTTGCTTTCCTTGCCAGTATGAACCATCATTTAATGCTATGTCATTATTTGATATGAAAAGGATCATCAATGAGAAACAAATCTGAAACAGTTACTGGTATCATGTGATAATGCTCCATTTGAAGATAAATCTCTAAAAGATATATACCATGTTCACCTTAACTATTCAGTATCGTAGAAGTTAAAATGTGCCCAACTTGTAAAATATCAAATACAAATATTTTCCAATGTGTAACTGTGGCTTGAATTTTCAGTTTATGAGGAGATCCGTGATGATATGAAAAGATCCGTCATGCTGGGTGGTGCTTGCCTGGAAGGCCCAGATCTGAAGATTGTGGTTCAAGATCAACTCAGGCAGACAAAGATGAGACCTTTATTTCCAAACAAACAGTAAAAAGCCACAAGTAGAGCTGCTGTATAAGTGATAGAGACCCTTAAGTAGAAAAGCTAAGAAAGAACTTGAGGCTCTAAGCTCAAGCTTCAGTACCATCACCAAATATAAAGAAACAAGAAAGAAAAACACAACAGTATCTCTGGAAAACACAGTAGTGTCTCAACTTCTGACATATGTCTTCATTATTCTTGCAAGGATAAGGCTCTTTCAGAAGCCTTCTCTCCAGACCCACATCCTCTCATATTATTCCTACTGTGTCCATCGTAACACACCCAGTTCTGGCCACATGGAAAGTCACCATTTCAAAAGCATCACCAAAGAGGCCAAATGACTAGGAGGCATTAGGAAACTGTCACCACCATAAAATTGGCATGGTATTGCAAAATAGTATCCATATGCTTGAGAACATTTTTGAACCAGTTGGTACTTCTCTTCCTTCTGTATTCCAGAAAATACTGTCTGGCCTAAAGGCTTCTGAACCAAGAACTCCCTGGCTCTGACACAGAGCATGGCTTTCAAAGACAAAAGTCTCTGACAGCGGACATCTGTGTTGACAGTCAGAAACTGTTATTTGGCTAACAGCTCATCAGGACTCGTAGTCCATCTACATAGATAAAATAATCCTTACAAAACGCCCTTTATCCAGGCTGAATGTCCCTTGATTCTTAGCCTCATTTAAACTCTGGAGAAGTCTCTCTCCAGGTTTACTGCAAGGAGTACTCATACCAGCTCTGGAGAGGCACAGTTCATGGGGATCTCACTGTTCCTCTGCTCTCTTGCTCTTAAGAGATAAGTGCCCACTGCCTCATTTGAAGAGACAGGCAAATCAAATCTCTTCCACCCATTGCTGAGCATGCACTGGCTTTAGGCTTCTGTCAAAGCACAGCTGCTCACTTTCCATGAACAAAGCTCTGCCTGGCCCCCTCTTATTAATCAGGATGTTATCCCACCCCTGACTCTCAGGGATATTTCTCACAAGAATTGGAAAGAAAGACCTGTATGCCTGAACATACTATGTGGTGATACTGACTTGATCTAGTGGCCCTGTTGGTTCAAAACAGTTTCAGAACTCCAAAGCTTCTTAGGGTTAAAAAATGACTGAAGATACAAAACTTGCTTTGTTAAGCCTGGGATGAGATTCTTTTCTTCTAAACACTGAGTCCAGCTCAGGCTTGGCAAGTTCCCTGGAAATCTATTTGACTAAGTATCAGGTTCATTATTCCTTACTGAACTGCTACAGGGAATTCAAGCTGAAGCATAACAAAGAGGAAAGAGAAAGCCCTGCAGCCACTAAGCCACACAGGGAAAGTGGGCTCTGTGTACCCACTGCCAGATCCAAGCTGCCAGAAGCAGGCTTGGTTCCCCTGGGTAAAAATTCCATGCAGCTTAGCAACAGTTAAAGGTGTTGCACACTAAGGAGCATGTTAGAGGAATGGCTTGCAGCCTAAGCTGGGACCACTAATAGTCTGAACAGTAGAAAGATGCCATTCAGGCTGGGATTTGTTTGCTGGGATGTCTCCTGTGAGAGAAGAATGACTACCAACTAACCCTACCTGGAAGATGCTGCAAGGCTCACAGAGGCTTTCCACCCCCTAAAAGATTCAGGCCCTTAGGTTCATTTTAGAAGTTTCTATTTGTTTCCTGGAGTAGTACACACCAACCACCATAGATAGGGATGGGGAGAGGTGCTTTAAACAATACGATTGTATTCTTTCACAACTCTAGAGGCTAGACATCTGAGATTACAGTGTCAGCAGAATTAGGCAAAGTTCTCCTGATGTTCATATATCTATTTTCATAAGCATTCTCCAAATTTCCCTTTTGTAAGAGCACATTGAATCAGGACTCACTCAATAACCTTACCTTTTATTATATCTACAAAGATTCTAGTTCCAAACAGGATTTGTGTCCCAGTTTCTGGAGCTTAAAGACTCAACACATCTTTTGGTGGTTGCGTAATTTACAACAGGCCTGTTTTTTTACTCTGCCCAAAGACTGATACACACAGCATTTATCCAATCTTGTATATATTGGCCAGACCCAATGAAGCTAGCAAATAAACATTTTGGATATAGGGTAGAGAATCAAATCAAAACTAAGGTGTTCTAACAAAACACTGAAGTAATGAAGAGCACTGTGGCCTTAAAAATTAGATCCAAGGTAATGATTGTGAATCTACCAACCGCTTTTGTCATTGTTCCTGTTTCCTTCCTGGGACTAAAGGAAGGTCACTGGGACAAGAAGCCCATCAGTCTATCAAAGGGTGCTTTCTTTCCTGCTAAAGAAAGGCCAGTAAGATAGTGAGACATAGAATTATTTTGAGCTGATGGCAATAGGAAAGAAGCAATTTAAGGAAAGGTCTCTGTTGTCCTCATTTCTACACGAAATCTTCATCCCCAAGGCAAATCTACAACTGTGTAGGCGCTAGAAGGGTCTGTATAATAAATAGGTCTGTATTATGTCAGTTTATGCCATCTAGTAGTTACCACACATATTTACTTTCCCACAATTTACCACCTCAGAACTTAAAGTCCTTTTCTATCTATCTATCTATCTATCTATCTATCTATCTATCTATCTATCTATCTACACATATACAATGGATATACATAATATATATGTATAACACATAACAATATACATAACATAATATACATAACTGTTATATATAACAGTTAACATTTGTATATAACATCATTTTATTCATATATATATATATATATAAACTAAGATGTTACATATGCTCAATTCTAATCACTCCCTTGAGTTAATCATTTCTGAGTACTACCATGTGTGCACTTTTATAGACTTTTGTTTGTTTTCCTCTTGTTAGCCTACCTTTTGTCAAGCTAATCTATTAGGCTTTTATAGAGTCCTTGCCAGAGAACCTAAGATGAGTAGAGGGAAAATGTATTTTTTCTTCTCTCCTATATAAAGATACCAAATGTTATCCTGGCTTCTTCGTTAGTATTTCTCTCCAAGATCTCAAAGCCAAGCAAAGATTTCTCACCTTGTGAATCACTCAACCAGAGCATCCCAAGAGAAAATGTTCCTTGTGCTCTGTGCCTGCCTTCGCTTTCTTTCAGTAGATGTTGTTCCCAGCGAGCTAACACAGAGCTCTCACATTGTCTTGGTGCCCAGAGCCTGCCAAGACTCTTTGGAAATGTATCCTTGTGCATCAAAGCAGCAGGGTGGAGAATTCCACTCTGAGGATTGTGAAAGCCCTGAAGGGCCACATCACATCTCTCCAAGGAGTGCAGGGACGAAGATCCAAAGACTCTTGCCAGAAGCTAAGATTGTGTTGTTTGAAACATCACCTTTAACAACTGGATTAAGGCCACTGGCCCTGAAATAACACACTGCTTTCTGGAAGGAGACATTCAGTGAGGAAAAGATGACTGGGAAAATGAAGAGAATACATTACATAGCCAAGGGAAAGAAATAGAAACAAAGGAAGATTCACATCCAATCTAAATTCTGGGATTTTTTTTCTTCCCACATTCTAAAGATAACTTGTTTCTAGATTTACATTTTAAGTAAAAAATTAAAAACAAGATGATTGGGAGGGGTAGAGGGAGAAAAAGTGGGAGAAAAGCATGGGAAAGGGTATCAATGTCCAAGAAGTAATGTACCCACTATCTGATAAATGTCACTGTAACCTTTGAATACATCACTGCGACAAAAAAATAAAATTTAAAATTATTATTGTAAATTTTAAGTATCTGTACAAAGGGATTTCAATATAATGTATCTTAGTCAATATAACCAATTTGGTTCTAGAAAAATTGTGAGTACCATTGAGTTATTTGCTGGGATATGTCTCTATGTAGAGTAATTCAATTTGTAAAAATGAAATTATATAAAATTATATAATATTATATGTATATCAAAATATAGTGTGCATATATTGTGTTATATATTGTATATATGTGTGTATATGGAATATATATATTCTATAGTTCTGGGAAAGTCATTGAGTCTTTTGTGCTCTTGCATCATATGATAGTGATGAATATTTAAAAATATAACCTATAGAAGTGCTCTAGAAATGTCAGCCAATCGTATATGCTGTAAGTCATCTCACTTTATCCCAAAGGTATCTGATAATCAGCATGATTAAGCATCATATTCCAGTTCATAAGACAGGTTTCAACCCAAGATAATCAGAATGTCAATTTTCCCCCCTTCAACACTGACTCTATGGTGAGACCACCTTTCCTGACAATTCTGCCACCATTGTCTTCAAGACTTGTTGACTTCTAATTCCGTTCAGGCTTCTACCTTTCAGTTTTCTCTTCACAGTTCCATAACCTCATGGCTTCTCATTCCATCCATGCAGAACCTTCTTTCCCATAGAATAGATCTAGTAGTTCAGACTGCATCTCTACCTTTACTTACAGACTATCCTTTCCCTGGGATCTTTGTGTTAGTCAGTGCTGTCTTTGATTCTCTAAAGTGATTGATAGTGGCTTCTCAGTGCTAAAATATAATCAGCTAGGGATGGTATCCTTGAACCAGTACAAAGGAAAGTACAATTGGCTCTATCATGTGTCCTATATTCCACAGATCCAGTTGGATTTAATTAATCGCGTATGAAAAATGTTTTTAAACTATGCTTACACTGAATGTGTAAAATGTTTTTCCCTTGTAATTATGTCTTAAATAACTTTATATCACTTGGACTTTAAAAAGGGAAAGGTCTCTGAGCTTCTGATTTCAGAAGCTTCCATGCTTCGGTCCTTCAGAAAGGCCCAGTTACTTTGGAGCCTGTGATGAGATAGCTCATCCTGGAGGCCAGGGTGAAAGGAAGTGGTCAAGATTTCACTATCTTTTTTTCTAAAGCCACACCCACAATGATCTGCCCTTCTCCTGATAGGCTCCATCTCCAAAAGGCTATGCCCCTCTCCAGAAGTTCACTACCTGGAGACCAAGCCTTTGAATCAATGTCCAATCAAGATCCACACTGTAGCATAATATTTCCTGAACAGTATAGTAGAATATTTTTATATTTTGTTGTATTAGGTGTCATTAAATAATATGGAGAGGATCAAAGGACAAAAAATGTATCAAAGGACAAAATTACAATAATTTAGTGTGATGCTCATAATTGGATTCATTTCCACTTCTAGTATTAAATAACACTTTGCTCCATAAAAATAAAACAAGTGTCCCTATGGGATAAGAAGAAAAGTTTAGTTCTACAGACTGAAAAAGACTAAAGAAAATGAAAGCAAAAACACAATTGAGCAGTTCAACATTACTTCTTTGGTGATGTGAGGACAAGGAAATTAAATAAGAGCAAATAACTGTTTAATCAACAAGTTAATTCTGGTTAGTTCTTTTGTATATGGATTAGAGCTCTTGCAAAATTCAGCTGGTGTCTCTCTAATTCTGGCTTATCAGAAGGTCAAATAAACACCCTTTTTTGAATTTAGGAATATGGAACTTTAATGTGAGTAACTCCATTTTATGTCTTTTTAGCCTAATCTCTTGGAGCATGGAGGGACTAATACAAAACAGTCTCCTATTAACAAAATGAGGACAATAGCATCTTCTTTACCAGGAGGCTGGGGTTTGGAGAAAGTAAACTGGGATCTAGTTTTTGTGAAATGACTGATATAAATGCAAGTCTTTATTTTTAATGCTTCCACATTCTTTTCAAGCAAAATATTCGAAGTGATTACCATGGCCAGTATTATGTTTTTCAGGATTACTTGAAGGGGTAGCACTATTCCACTATTTATTTATAAATACCTTTGTTTATGTTAGAGAAATAGGAATGTGAAGGCGTCTAACAGTGAAGAAAGTAAATAGAAATAAGTCAAGTGTATGATCATTCAATTGAATGTGTCTGGTTAATGAATAAGTGACATTAAGATACAAGGCATTTCAAAGCATATTTTCTCAATATCATCTGAATAAAGTAATGACATTAATAAATAGAACTTAAAGATCCTCAAGACTTCCAAATTATGAGTTCAATTCAGATCACATTGACATGAATTCTAACTTTCTGTTGGGCTACAAAAAAGCCTATTTAGGGATATTCTGCATTTGCTTATGGTAATTTCAGATTTTTCTTACACAGGCCACTTGTTGGAGTCTACCACCCATAAGTCCTAGGAAGAAGGTACCTTCTTGAGGTACATTTCTAGCATTTAGAGATGCATCTTCCAATGCTCCAAAATTATATAACCCTTGAAGAGCCTCAAGGTCCTACCTGGAGTATACTTAGTACAGGGTCAGATTCCTAAATAGGCTAGTTAGCTGTCCGTAAATAGGTATCCAACTGGGAATGGTCGGGGAGACTACTGGTGAAAAGCCAACATCATTTTCCTTTGCTTCATATCACTCAGTTTAAGGCAACTCTTATAAAATGCCTGTCATCCAGGAAGACTCCCTTCGCATGACCATAAAACAACCCTTACTGTTGCAAAGCTATAAATAGCCATATTCAGATTTCTTGAAAGCTTTATTGTACTTTTAGTGTTTATGCTGGTGAATTAACTTCTATAAGGAAGCCAGAAATGTGCAAAAAAACAGGAGAGAGGTAAAATATGTTCTCAGTGTCCATGAAACCAGCCTGTAATTATATGTTGATTATGATTAGCAGTACTGCATATCCAGCTATTTTCCACAGACTCCTGGTCTCCCCAGTGCCCTCACAGCACTCTTGTCATGTTTGCCTCTGCTGTGCTTATTGCTTGGTGCTTTTCTCTAACAATAATCTATTTAAGCAGTAAAGAATGGTTCTCAAATTGTGTTGCCTTTGATGGGAAGTGAAAGATCAGGATGCCCTGACATCCTGAAACATGACAAAAGAGGGAGTATAATATTCTCTGTGGAAAACTCCCATGAGTTGTTAGCTGTTTCTGCCTTCATTTTTCTGCTACCCAGTCTGCCAAGCTCAGGGATTCAGGGATGTTATATGCACATGAGTGTGGGGTGGTGCATAGTCTATCATATGGATATTCTCTAATAGGCTAAGCATTGGAGAGCTCTACAAATTCCAAAGTTATGAAACTTCTCACTTAAACAATCTATAAACTTCTCTTCCTTTTTTCTTAATTTTCACATCCTAAAAATTTGAACAAGGCACAAACGACTCACACCTATTATTGGATAAACTCAAGAGGTGCACAGCTGAGGGTCAAGGTGTCAAGTCAGCCCTGGGTAGACAAGTCCTTTTGACTCTTATGCCCAATTCATCTCCCAAAAGCTGGAAGCCATGGTGTGGCTTAATGTGGTAGAGCAAGAGCCTTGAGTGAAAATGCCCAGGAAGTGAAACCCTTAGTTCAGACCCTAAACAAACACACACACACACACACACACACACACACACACACACACACACACACACACACACAATTAAATTCAATTAGGTGACATCTTTATAAAACTTAATATATAATCATCAGAAGAATCAAACCTGGGTCTTTGTGCGTACTAGGGAAGCACTCTACCACTAGGCCAAACTCCCGGCCCTCTTCTTTCTCCTTTTTATTCCTTCTGCTGGGGTCAGATCTTTGTTTCTTTAGCAGGCCTCACACCCTACCTGCAGAGCAAGGTCCACTCCAACACCAAGTGCAAAGCATTGCTCTTCTGACACTGACACTCCCCAAAATGAAGCCATGAGCTGAACCATCCTGCTGTGTGACTGAATTAGGCCACCAGAGTCTTGTAATCCCCTCAACATCTATAAACAGGAATGCACATTATATACTTCCAGTCTTTAAAATACTGATTGCACCAGTAAAGCACCACTGAACCCAGAAAATGAGTATCTCCCACAAAGATTCCAAGTCTTACTCCAGCTAGAATCAGTTAATTTCCCTCAGATTTTTTCTCTGTATAAACACATCAGTTCAGATATTCAATCAAAATAAATACTGTTAATTCAAACATTAGGCAATGGTGTGCTATAATTATTTGTTGAGTCACCTGGGATATTATTCACAATTACTGTCTCCTACTTCTGTAGTTGAATTAATGCTCATCTTTAGTTTCTTTTTGATTTAACAGAACAAAATAAAACATTTTGCATCTGCTTAAGGTGGCCTAATATGGCTTCTTTAAAAGTAACTACTTCTTGTTGAGTACCAAATCCAAAAGAAGAAGAGGGAGGAATTTGGCCTTATTTAATGGTTTATTTTTTAATACACTAAGATATAATCTTAATTTATATTTCCTAGACTGCTAAAAGGTTGAAGAGAGTTTGGAAATATATCCTACAGATAACTGTTTTTTTAGTCATTAAAAATATCATTGTTTACATATATACAATGGAATTCTACATAGCCACCAGACAAGATAAAATAATGGCATTCGCTGGGTAATGGATAAAACTAGAGCAAATCATGTTGAGTGAGATAAGTCAAGACCAAAGGAACAAACAACACATGGTCTCCTTGATACGTGGATATTAGATCCAAACAGTACAAGAGTGATGACTCAAGGTCATGAACACAGTCTTGGAGATGTAAACATAATTACATAAACATAAAAATCTATGATGGGTTGGTGTCATGGGCCTTTATTCTGAGCCCATGAAGCTTGCCTCTTACACCATTTGCTTAAGGAGGAGATAGTGCCACTTTCATTACTCAACTCTGGGCTCAAATCCAAAAGTTTGTGAAAGGTAAAACACACAAAATGGCAGAAAATTGAAATCAGGATCGACATCTTTGATTTCCATTTTATCATTTATTTAAAAGCAGTCTGACTCTGCTTGTGGGGATAGAAAAAGGAGGTTCACAGACAATTCAAAATTTCTGTGGAAGTGTGAAATTTGTGTATTTTTTTTTATTTCTTTCTCTTTGCAAACTTTATGGGTGCTTGGTATTGGACAAAAGACCACGTATATGCTTAGCCAAATCTTTAGTATGTATTTCTAAGTCTTTCAATTATATGAAAATAAATATTTCTTTCATTTCTTATATTTTGAACATTTCCTTTTATTGTAAGATTATTGAAATGCTAACTAATGAATGATTGATTATTCACCAGATATTTCCGCTTTTTTTCGTTCTCTCACAAGTAAGTATGATGTCAATAAGGGTTAAAATGTATAATTTTCCTTCTGTAACTTTTCCTTTATAAGTGGTTATGAGAATGTTCACTGAAAGTCACTTCAGTGTCAACAGAGAAGTGAGAAAGACATATAGGAAATGAGACTAAAAGTGTCAAATTTGTCAGACGTGAACACAACCTCTTCAATTTCTGAGAAATAGCATGAGTCACAGATTGCTCTGTTGCTATTAATTAGCACTGTCCAGAGAATAGAACAAGTAAAATACGTATATGTCATTTTGTTTTAGGAATTGACTCAGCCATTGTAGGACTAGTCTGAGGGCAGACAATCAGATAGCTAATAGGCAGGGGTCATTTGTCGTTGTCTTGTTGAAATCCCTTCTAGAAACTGAACTTCATTTTTCTTTCGAGCTTCAACTAACTGGATAAGGTCTTCTTATAGTATGGAGGGCAGTATATTTTATTAAATATTAATGATTGCAAATGCTTTATCATATCTGGAAAATATCCTTTTTGCAATATATAGGTCTATGTTGAACCAAACAATTAAAACATAAAGTCAGTTACCATTTTTTTATATATTGAAGATTTTAAAGTATGTAATATGTCAATGAAACTGTGGTAGCTTTTGTTTATTTCCTAGGTGATTGGATGGGTAAAACACCAGGCAAACGTGGTCTGGCCCTCTTAGATGTAGAATAGATGTATTGTCATTTGTTGAACTACCATAAAGCATAATTGCTACCAGTCTGGCAGCTATGATCGATCTATACTTAAGCTGGTAAAGAATTTTTATTAAGGGCCAGGATTTTGGCCTAGTTGGTAGAGTGCTTGCCTAGCATGCACAAAGACCCAGATTAACTTCCTCTGTACCACATACACAGAAAAAATCTGGAAGTGGTCCGATGGATCAAGTAGTAGAGATCTAGCCTGAGAAAGCTCAAGGACAGTGCTCATGCCATGAGTTTAAGCCCCAAGACTGGCAAAAAGCAAGCAAACAAACAAACAAGAACAACAAAAAAGAATTTCCATCAAAATGCAATCTGTAGAAATAGAGAGTGGAAGAAAGAAAAATGGCAACTCTTTAATCAACAAGAATCAGTTTCAAGTGGCCATGAAAGAAGTAGTTAAACTTTAATACTGGAGGACAAAATGTTCTGAATAGAGGACCAGAAAACATTAATAAATACAGTGAAGAAGGTAATAGATGTTGACAATGGTCCTTAAAACTATTGTAGACACCAAAGAGATTTATTTTATGAATTACATTTATTGACATCTAATATATTACAAATTAAAATTGAGAACTTTTTTTTTGTTTCTTGACTTCATTTATGTATAGAAGATACTTTTGAATCAGAGTTAAAGGAAATTTCTAAAAGTTATTTTATCTAGACAAAATGTCATGGTTTATAGAGTAATAATACATATGTAAAATACCTTTTTCCGTCTCTTTTTATTAAATTGATATCATCAAGACAGTCATAAGCAGTAGCTTATGACTTTTAGCAGGTGGGCTGGGAATGGTTTGAGAGTGAGGTGTCTGTTGTAGTAGTTACAGAGGTGGGCCAGCTGTTTGTCAGACTTAACCACATGTTGACAACTGGCTTCACTGCCTGTATCTCAAACTGAGAACTTTTGAAATATATTTCATAAATTAAAAATAAGAATAAAAATTGTATAAGAATTCAAACTAGTGGCTGATAAGTCTGGCCTTATTTTCTTGCAAATCTTTTTATGCCTATGTTCTTAGAAGTTATAGCTGATGCTATATTTGGTATTTTGAAATATCACATATCGTGTGCTCTCTGAGAGACTCACTTCCACACTCATGAAAGAATATGAATTAAATTGTATTGTTATAAAAAATAACATAAAACTGCAAAAAAATTGTTTTAACTTGCGAGCCGAATTCAGGAACTTTCCAGATTCACTACTGCAAACAATTTCACATGGAATATAAATGTAGGTTTCTCTAACAACCAATCTTTTAATTTTCTTATTTACAATTTCTAGTCCATCTCAAAGAGTCATTTACAAGTTACAATCAGTTACAACTTGCAATGTTCCATGTTTTTCTGATTGTATTTCATTTTGCCAAGCAAAGCAGACAACCAAATGTCGACTTGCCTGAAATACTGACCAACTGTGAGAATTTCCCTTCCCCATTTCACTTCAGAGTTTATTTTCCAAGTAAGAAGATTATACCAAAATATTTGCACACTCACCTTTGAGCGAGTTCCTCTGTCCCTGTCCAAAGATGATTGTAAGATGAGGGAGTCAATCACAAACAACGAAGCAAACCTTAGCTTTCCGTCAGGTGTGTATCAGCTGATCATTGAACTTACTGCCTTCTATACCTGCTCAAACCTAGTTTTATAATTACTAATAACCAAATGTTCAAATTGATGGCTCAGTGGGTCACTGAACTCCCTGCTTGCTATAGATGTTCATTTTATGCTGCCAACTGGTATCTTTGGGACTCAGTAGAAGTTTAAGCTTTATTCCACAAGAAAAAGAGAAAAAAACATGCTACAGCCATTTCTATATGTGATTAATCATTTCCTTCAAAAATCTACCCCCACAGGTACCTTTTCTAAGTGGTAGGAACTGTACGATATAAAGTAAGTTATTTTAATCTTTGAATGCCCTAAACAACAAGAGCAACAGAAATTCCTCTTGGGTGACAAGCACATAAATTTTCATTATGTTTATATTCTACCCTTGAAAAGCATTCATCTCACCAGGTATTGTAATAAACCACCCTCAAGCTTAATAATTGAAAAGAACACTTATTATCATCATACTGTCCCTTATGGTATCAGAGAGTCATATGGAGGGAGGCTGTCTGTGCTGTTCTAACTTTGAAACCACAATCATATTGGAGCTGGAGTTGATAAAGCTAGGATGAAGAAGCAGCTGGAGGAAAAGCAAGCACTTCTGTTTTCATGGAGATGTGGGATGTGAACTCAGGGCCTGAGCTCTGTCCCTGGGCTTTTTTGTTCAATGCTAACACTCTACCACTTTGAGCTACAGCACCACTTCTGGTTTTCTAGTAGTTAATTGAGGATAAGCATCATATATGATCTATCCTTCTCCAGCTGGATTTGAACCACAATCCTCAGATCTCAGCTTCCTGAGTAGCTAGGATTACAGACATGATGTTTTTTTACTAAAATTTCAGGTTGCTGAATTAAAATTTTTTAGTCTAATAGCTAATTTCCCTAGTGAGGTTCTAAATGCATTTCAAAAGGTGTGTTTCCCACACTCCTTGAATGTTAAACTTCGTAAGTTAATGAAATATATTTGTACAGACTAGAAAGTACCTATCTAAAATTTAAAAGGAGAACATATGCAGTCATTAAATATAACCAGCATAAAAGCTTTTAAATAAAAATACCCAAACAATTTCTATATCCACATATAGAAATTCTTTATCATAAAGCATAAAACAGGTTCTCAAATATTTTCAAATCAGAAAAAACAAAAAAGTGAGAACTTTTTTCTGAAGGATTAACTAATTGCATATGTTCATACATATCTTTCAGTGTACTTCATGATACACATATTAGATTAAAATGAGAAATTTGTGAATGAATATGGAGAGAAAAAATATTGTATATGTATGGGCCCTGGAGCTTGAACTCACCAACTGGGCACTGTGCCTGACCTTGTTTGTTTAAGTCTAGCACTCTACCACTTGAGCCATAAAAAGCCAAAGTTTTCAGTGTTTAATTGGAGATAAGAGTCTAACAGTTTTGGGGCCAAGAGTTTGGCCTTAGTGGTAGAGTGCTTGCCTAGCATGCACAAAGACCTGGGTTCAATTCCTCTGTACCACATACACAGAAAAAGCCGGAAGTGGTGCTGTGGCAAAAGTGGTAGAACTTTAGCCTTGAGAAACCCAAAGGGCAGTTCTCAGCCCCTGAGTTAAAGCCCCAGAACTGACAAAGAAATGTCTTAGCAGTTTCTTGCTCAGGCTGGGTTTGAATTGCAATCCTCAGATCTCAACCTCCGGAGTAGCTAGGATTATAGACATAAGCCACTGGTGCCCAGCAAGAATATTAATTTCAGGGCCAGGAGTTTGGCCTAGTGGTAGAGTGCTTGCCTAGCATGCACGAAGACCTTGGTTCGATTCCTCGGTACCACATACATAGAAAAAAAAGCTGGAAGTGGTGCTGAGGCTCAAGTGGTAGAGCTCTAGCCTTGAGACAGTCCACGGACAGTGCTCAGGCCCTGAGCTCAAGCCCAGGACTGGCAAAAAAAAAAAAGAATATTAATTTCAAAAGATTATTACAAGTTTGGCAATCCAAATCAGGGTTTAATATTATGATTCAGGAAACAGAGCAATAATCTAAAAATAATGCACACAGTAGTATAGTATAAAAATCCGAATTCATTTATATGATATGGAGCACATAAATATACTACCTTCATGTAATATTTTTGCATGTCTTGTCATAATTAGATTATTTAATGCCAATGTCTAAATCTTATAGCCTTTATCAGATAGAAACAGATTTTTACCCACTTATGTATTTCTCAAACAATTTATTTCCACTCACTAGATGCAATTTTGGTGACGATTAATATGGCAAAGAATATAGTTATAGAAGAATTAATCAATGTTCCCTTTCAAAGAGATTTGAGTGATGCATATAATCAATATGATGGACTATGAGTGAGAAATGGAAAATGAAACTCATCAGCCAGATTTCCAAATATGTAAGTCCCATCTCATTACGCCAAGCCACTGAATCTCAAAGACTAATGCTCCTAGCTTTTATTCTAAATCGTATGGTCTCATGATGAATGTAACAACAGCAGTCCTGAAGATGATTTCTATAAAAAATAATTCTGGAATCGACTTAAGGAAATGACACTCGTCTTTTATATAAAATTGATTTCATCAGTGAACATTGTACAAGGCCAGATAGTTTCCTAAGCAGTATAAATCACCTAATAGGAGTATTACGATGGTGCATGTCATGCTAAAACTCTAATACCATGTACAATACTTCCCAATAGCCTTTCTTATTTTCTTAGAAATGGAATTGCTGAATAGAAAGAACAGATCTATTTTTGACTGAGCCACATTTTTAAGTCATAATTTAAAAAAGATACCTTACCCTAAATTTCTCTATTCTTCAAAAGTTATGTATTATTTTTTTCAGAGGCATTTTATCCCTTTACCAATAGTTGATTATGAATCTTGGACCATAGCAATCATTTACCCAAATAACCTTCTGCACATAACCTCAATTCATAACAGAAAATGCATAGTAAATGATTAGAAGCTATGAACACCTCAAATATTTTGAACAGACTCCCCAACTCAATTTTCTTCTACTCAATTAACTTCTTTTACAAGGAAAACTAAAGCAAAATGAAGAGCTTCCTTTGCTAATCTAAAGCAAATGTATATATAGACTATTTCAAATAAACAAATAAACATATATACAGTATACCAGGTAACAAAGTCAGATACAGTAACAATATAAGATTAACCAAAGGGCAAAAAAGAAGAAAAATAACACAGTACATTAAAAACAACAATCACACAAGATAACACAATAGGGAAGGGGGAAAACAAGATGATTGGGAGGGGGAGGGAAGTGGGGACAAAAACATGAGAAGGGGTATCAATATGTGAGAAGTAATGGACTCACTACCTGACGAATGTAACTGTAATCCTGACAATAAAAAAATTTAAATCCTCAGGAGAAAAAAAATATAGACTAGAAGACAACTACAAAGTGGTAAGTTGAATCCTTGATGACTCAATATATAGAAAACTAAACAAAGAAGGTGCCAAGATATTGTGGCTCAAAAGCCAAAGACCAGTTCCCTGCATGTTAAAGTTCCTCACTGAGGTAACTTGCTTTGAACAGAACTGAACATTAACTGATTGAACATGTTCTTAACCGGTATTTACTCTAGTGTTCTTCCTTGAAATAAAATGCTCCATCTTATCCCCTTGGGATAGGACCAGTAAATGTAATCTGTTGTTCTCCTTTGACACGTTTCTATCTAGTTCCAAGGAGGATGTAAGAGATGGGGAGAGATTGTCTGTCCTTTGGCAAATGGGAAGATTGGAACATAATAGTAGCCCTGAAACCACTACCCAAGATGCATGAGAATTCAGGACAAAAATGCTAAAGATGGTTGAGAGAATGTGATTAAGCAAAATAAAGAAAATGTATAGAGAACTTTTTTCATTGTAGCAAAAGTGGACAGCACGAATTTCTTTATGAAATTATTAAGATGAATATTCATTACACAAACTAGATCTATAGAAGAACAAATTGTCAAAATTAAGTGATATTTTGAAAGAAATTTCTTTTTGAAACTTACTTCAAATATCTCTCTTGAATACTATTCATTATCAATATTTTTATTCACTATCAAATATTTTTATTATCATTATGTATAACATAGTACTTATCTACCAGTTTTTAGGAAGATATTTGTTTCATAAATAAAAATCCTCTGCTTTTACTAAGCCAAAACCAACTAGTTTTTTTGTTTTAATTACTAATTCATAATGGTTACACTTGTAATCATGGAGACATGATGAAACAATGTTTTAATTGGTATCCCTTTAGTGATTTTCAAGGAATCAGGTAAGAAGGACTGGAAAGCATAGATCCACTTTCCAAGTTTTCAGGGTTATGCTTACAAATAAAATGAGTTTGGTGCAGGTGGCTCATGCCTGCTACTCAGGGGACTGTAGTCTTGGGATTGCTGTTCAAAGGCTGCCCAGGTAAGGAAAGTCTAGAGATTACTATCTCCATTAAATCGCAGAAAAAAAATCCAGAGATGGTGCTGTAGCTCAGGTAGTAGAGCACTAGCCTTGAGTAAAAAGGAACTCAGGAATAGTGCCCAACCACAGAGGTTCAAGCACCAGGACTGGCAATAAATAAAGAAAGAAAACATAATCAAGAAATGGAATTAACCAGTATGTAGTTAGATGAAACAGTTAAACCAAAATATTTCTGTAAAAATTGCATTATCTAAACTTTTGTTGAATGTACCAAAGACATCATTATCTAAGAGTATCATTTCTCTCAGAATTCTTTTCTATACATTTCATATTTTCAAAACTATAAACAGTAGATTGGTATGGCTCATGTTATGTGCTTTCTTTTTTTCCTTGAAGGAATTTCCTTCTGTGAAGCCATTAATATAATACAGAAAAATCCCAAACATGAGAATTTCTTCTACTTCACTAAAATGTAACTGTACAAAAGACTGCAATGACAGTTCTGACCAATACCTCAGTATTATATGTTCACATGATTCACAATGTGCCACAAACAGGTAGTGTTCAGATAAACGTATGAAGTTCTGAAGATATTCTGGAAATATCATAGTTCAGTTGTCCTGAGGTTTTTCTATAAGGCAGATCATAACATCAAATACTGGAGAGACAAATGGTGAAAGTTTTCTTTCATACATTAATATATATATATATATATATATATATATAAACACACTGAGGTGGTATCCCAGTGTATATAAATGTACTAACTGAAATATGGTAACTTCAGGGGAGAACTAAAGTGGCATAATTTTTTAACTTACAATCCAACAAAATAAACATCAACAAGCAGGTACGTGAAGATGGGATTGAGCCAAGGGGAGGGGATAGACAAATGAGTGGAGGAATGGGGGAGAATGCAGTCATAAATTTCTATGCATATCCTACAAAAGTAAGAAAATTGAGGGAAGGGATGAGGTTGAGAGAGGTGGGGAAGAAAGATGCAATTGACACTGGCCAAGATTCATCGTATTCATAAGTTGCTTTGCTTAATGGCAAAAACAAAATTGAAAGATTGAAAAACCATACACATGGACAGAAGACAAATAATCCAAGTGGGAAAATTCTGGCTATAGAAATGCAATGCTCATTAGAGCCACGTCAGTAAAGCCTCACTCATCTGACTGTGTATTCATTTCACTGTATCCATACATGTTGCCCTGATACTATTTTTTAAGTTTTTGCCCTTCTAATATGACCATCACTAAGGAAAACAGAATTGCAAGGATGCTAGAGGTCAAACCTAAAATCTCAGCAGGCCTCTGCTTCTGTCAAAAGACCCAAGGAAGAATTTTTTCTTGTTTATTCCTCATTGCTGATTACTCTTGAAAATTTTATAGCATTGCTTTGTTGGCAAAAAAAAAACACTGCTCCAATCTCTGTGTCTGTCTCCAGATACTGTCATGTGTCTTCTGTCTTCTTTCTATTCCCATGTTTTTTTTTCTCTAAAGATGACAACCATTGTATTTCAGATCATACTACTTCAGTATTACCTTAACTTGATCACATCTACAAAGCCTCTTTCCAAATAAGGTTACACTCTCACTACCAGTTACTGAGATTTGGCCATATCTTTTGGGGAACAGAGAAATCATAGCGAAAGGAAGATTCTAGCCAAGTTGGAAATAGATAATGGAGAGCAGAAAGAAATGATCTGTATTAAAAGTGAAGGCTTTAAGTTACTAAACTAAACCCATATATATTTCCTGAAAAACTGACTTTAGATATGTGATCTGTAGGAAAGTAAAATGCTTTATTATCTAGATTCTCAGCATAGAATAACTCTATGTGCAGATGCATAACTATTGTTCTCTGCACCATTCAATTCTCAATGGGGCATCCTGCAATGCAGTTCAATGCTGACACTAAATGGAGTTACACAGGCCCCAATGGGTTAAGTGCTCTAGGACATACTTCAGATGACAATTGCAGTTCCTAGCATATTTTACTTATGTGTGTGACTGATCAGCTGTAAAAAAGAGGTTCTCACAGTGTTTGGTGATTCACCAAAGTAACTCAAAGAACTTAGGGAAACACTTGTTTATCATAAAAGGATTCAAAAGAACAGGGAGATGGAAAAGCCATGAAGGCACAGAGCTCGCATTTTGCCCCCAGGTGATCAATATTCCAGAATGGCACAATGTTCACTGACATGCAAGCACTTTGCACTCACAGTTTAGGAACTTCTATGAAGGCTTTTTCACATAGGCATGAACAATTATTCACTTAACAATCAATTACTAACTCACCCTCCAGCCCTTCTCCTCTTTCTCAAATGATGGAGGGAAAGGATTTTTACCTCCAATCTTTGAATCATGGCCCATTCCTTCTGGGTGTTAACCTGCAGCTAGGAATCTATCCATAGTTGCTAGATTTGAACAAAACTCATCCTTTTTTTGCCAGTCTTGGGCATTGAATTCAGGGCCTGGGCTTGAACCACAGTGCCACTTCTGGCTTTTTCTGTGTATGTGGTTCTAGGGAATCAAACCCAGGGCATTGTGCATACTAGGCAAGCATGCTACCACTAGGCCACGCTCCCAGAAAAAACAAAACTCATTTTTATCACTTATAAATTCCAACAGATTAAGATCAAGATGGGCTTCATGGTTTCCCTCATCTGTAATAACTAGAATGTTACATTCTGGTTATTGCAGTTATTGCATTTATTGTCATATATATATATATACAAGTAAACAGAATGGATAGTAAAGACAAATAATAACACCTGTATATGATTAATAATCTGTATATATTCTTAAGAGAATATCAAAGGGCTCAATATCCATGTGCATAAAATCATATTAAATGATGCATATTGAAAGTAACTCTGAGAAATGGAAGGAAGAGGTTTTTTATTATACTTTTTGCAGTTCCTTCTCTTCTTTCCTTTTTTGTTTGGTTAATTTTTTTCTGTAGCTATTTTTATTATTTCTGTACCCCGCGTGGGGTGTGTGTGTGTGTGTGTGTGTGTGTGTGTGTGTGTGTGTGTGTATGTGTATGCGTACATGTATTTATATACACATACATATATATATACATATATTTATCTGATTTGAGGAGGGGGAGGGGAACACTGATAAGATGGGGCAAAGACTGAACCAATTCATCAGTGAAACCCACTAGAAACTATGTTGGACATGAACTATACAAATGTGGGAGGAAAGAAGTCAGGAGGGGAAAACACAGAAGAGAATGAGGATGGGCATCGCATTGTTCAAAAAGTAATGTACTCGTTACCTGACTCATGAAACTGCACATCACCTTTAAAATAAATTTAAAATAATAAAAGAAATCATAAAAGGGTGCAATAGTCAAACACACATAAAGTTAGCAATCTTACAGGTCAAAAAATTAGAAAGATCTTAGGAGCTCAGTGCCAGCATAGATACCAGTTACATTTTCATATTATAACATCACCCAATATTCTACAAAAGATTGCATGTTACTCATTATTATCCACACAAAAACTTTAAAAACCTGAAAAAAATAAATAAAAGCAGAACTGAATAAATGGACAAACTTCCCAAGCTCTTGGATTGGAAGAATTGACATCATGAAAATGGCAATCCTGCCAAGGACTATGTAGATAGCCCAAATTCCATGCAATACCCATCAATATCCCAATGTAATTCTTTGAGGAAATAGAAGAAGCAATCCAAAATTTCCTATGGAATAATAAAAGACACCTTACAGCCAAAACAATTATTAGCAGAAAGAATAGCTCAGGAGGAATTTCAATACCAAACTTTAGACTGTATTAGAGAGCTATCATAACCAAAACAGCTTGGTACTGGCACAGAAAAGGCCTGAGGACCAGTGGGATAGAACTGAAGACACAAAAATCAACCCACAGATCTATGGCCAACTAATCTTTGATAAGGGAGCCAGAAAAAAATAGAATGGAAGAAAGACAGAGTCTTCAACAAGTGGTGCTGGCAGAACCGGTTATGCACCTGTACAAAACTAAAGTTGGATTCTTCTATGCCACACTGCACAAGGATTAACTCCAAATGGATCAAAGAACTCAAGGTAAAAACAGATACAATGAAAACTTTACAAGAAGGAATAGGTGATACACTTGGCACAGATCAACATTTTTTAATAAAGACCCAGAAACACAACAGATTAAAGAAAGTTCAGACAAATGGAGCTGCATTAAACTGCTGAGCATCTGTATGGCAAAGGGCATAGCTAGCAAATTAAATAGAAAGCCTATAGAATGGGAGAAGATCTTTACTAACCATACAACAGACAAAGGCCTCATATCTTAAATATATCAACAGCTCAAAAAATTGAATCACTCCAAAACTAATCTCCAAACAACCATCCCATTAAAAGATGGGCCAAAGACTTAAAGAGAGTCTTCTCTGAAGAAGAAATTAGAATGGCCTAAAACACATGAAGAAATGTTCGACATGTCTTATCATAAAAGAAATGCAAATCAAAACAACTCTAAGATTCCACCTCACTCCATTCAGAATGGCCATTATCAAGAAATCTAATAACAACAGATACTGGCACTGGTATGGCCAGGAGGGATCACAACTACACTGTTGGTGGGAGTGCAAACCCATTCAACCAGTATGAAAAGCAGTATGGCAGTTCCTTAAAAGACTAAACATAGAGCTCCCCTAAGACCTAGAAATTCCACTACTTACCATTTACCCAAATTTCCAGAAACAAACATATACTAAAGCCACTAGCACAACAATGTTAATTGCAGCACTATTAACCATAGCAAATATATGGAACCAATCCCAATGTCCCTCAGATGATTGGATCAACAAATGTGGTGTTTATACACATTGGAATTCTATGCTCCCACAGAAAGAATGACATTGCCCCATTTTTAAGGGAGTGGAAACACGGAAAAAAAAATCATACTAAGTGAAGTAAGCCAGACTCAAACGAACATAGGCTCAAAGTTTTCCCTCATTTGTAATAATTAGTAAAAACCTTGGACTCTTCTAGCAGAGGGATTACAATAGCTTAAAACCCAGATACATAAGGCCATATAGGATGAGGCTAAATGAAAGGATCTTTAGAATGTGGAAACAAAAGCTTTGTATTATGTGATTGTTGTTCTTAATGTACTATGGTATTTCTTATCTCTCTTCTTGCCCCTTGGTTATTCTCATATTGTTACAGTACCTTACCTTGTTATTTGGTATATTACACACACACACACACACACACACACACACTATATATATATATATATATGTTTATTTGTTTATTTGAAATAGGAAAGGGAAGGGGGAAAACAAGAAGAGGGGCGGGGGTAGGAGGAGGGAAGTGAGGACAAAAACATGAGAAGGGGTATCAATGTGTGTGAAGTAATGCATCTTCTATCTGGCAAATAAAACTGTAACCTCTCTGTTAATTACAAAAAATGTTCTCTAAAGCCAGGCAACTGAGCACCAGTTGCTCATGCCTGAAATCCTAGTGACTCAGGAGAATGAGAACTGAGGATCAACATTCAAATTCAACCCAGGCATGAAAGATCCTGAGCCTCTCATCACTGGTTAATCATCAAACAAGTTGTAGTGGCACTGTGGCTCAAAGTGGTAGAGAACTAGCCTGTCTCTGAAGAACTCAGAGACATCACCCAGGCCCAGAGTTAAAGCTCCGTGACTGACAAAACAAAAAACAAACAAAACAACAAAGAACCAAAGAGCCTCAGGAACCAGTGGCTTACACCTGCAAACTTAGCTACTCAAGAGGCTGAGATATCACAGTTCAAAGCCAGCCCAAGAAACCCCTTGAAACTCTTTGTTTGTTTGTTTGTTTGTTTTTATTTTTATTATAATTAATAAAAGGGTTACATGATATTTGCCAGATAGAAGGTGTATTAATTCACATACATAGATACCCTTTCACAGTCTTGGTCCCCATTACCCTTCCCCCCTTCGCCTATCCAATTTCAAATAACAAAATACAAATATATCCAATATGTCAGATAACAAAGTGAGATACTGTAACAATATGAGATAACCAAGGGACAGCAAAAGAGATGAGAGATAACGTAGTACATTAATGACAACAATCATTCATTATATGGCTTTTGTTTCAATATCCTACAGGTCCTTTCAATTAGCTGCATACTATATGGCCTTATGTATCAAGGCTTTGCTCTATTGCAAATCTCTGCTAGGAGAGCCCAAGGTTTCTACTGATTATGACAAATGAGGGAAAAAATTGAGCCTATGTTCCTTTGAGTCTGGCTTATTTCACTTAATATGATTTTTTCTAAGTCTTTCCATTTCCTAACAAATGGGGCAATGTCATTCTTTCTGACAGCAACATAGAATTCCATTGTGTACAAATACCACATCTTGTTGATCCATTCATCAACTGAGGGACATCTAGGTTGGTTCCATATCTTCACTATGGTAAATAGTGCTGCAATGAACATTGTTGTGCTAGTGCATTTAGTATGTCCTTGTTTCTGGATGTTTGGGTTAATGCCAAGTAGTGGAATTGCTGGGTCATAGGGGAGTTCTATGTTTAGTCTTTTGAGGCACTGCCATAGTGCTTTCCATAGTGGTTGAACGAGTTTGCACTCTCACCACCAGTGTAGTAGTGATCCCTCCTGGCCACATCCCCTCCAGCATCTGTTGTTATTAGTTTTCCTGATTCTGGCCAGTCTAACCGGAGTGAGGTGGAATCTTAGAGTTGCTTTGATTTGCATTTCTTTTATGACCAGAGATGTTGAGCATTTCTTCATGTGTCTATAGGCCATTCTTGTTTCTTCTTCAGAGAAGACTCTCTTTATGTCTTTGGCCCATTTTTTAATGGGATGGTTGTTACTTTGGAGATTAGTTTTGGAGTGATTCAATTTTTTTGAGCTATTGATATATATTTAGATATGAGGCCTTTTCCGTTGTATGGTTGGTGAAGATCTTCTCCCACTCTGTAGGCTTCTTAATTAATTTACTAGCTATGTCCTTTGCCATACAAAACCTCTGCAGTTTAATGCAGTCCCACTTATCCAGCCTTTCTCTGATTCGTTGTGATTCTTGGTCCTTATTAAGAAAGTTTCAACCTGTGCCAAGGAGACCTAGTGTATCTCCTATTCTTTCTTGTAAAGTTTTCAGTGTGTCAGCTTTTACCTCCAGGTCTTTGATCCATTTGGAGTTAATTCTAGTGCAGGGTGACAAAGAAGGATCCAACTTTAGTTTTCCGCAGGTGCTTAACCAGTTCTGCCAGCATATTCCCTCTAAAATCAGGAACGAGAGAAGAATGCCCACTCTCTCCACTCCTCTTTAACATAGTATTAGAATTCCTAGCCAGTGCAATAAGGCAAGAAGCAAGCATAAAGGGGATGCAGATGACATGATTCTGTATTTAAAGAATCCTATAGACTCCACTCCCAAGCTCGTTGAGCTGATTCAAAACTTTGGAAGGGTAGCAGGGTATGAAATTAACCCTCAAAAATCAACTGCCTTCCTCTACGCCAACAGTGAGAGGAATGAGGCAACAATCAGGAAAGCAATTCATTTTGCAAGAGCCTCAAAGAAAATAAAGTACCTAGGAATTACCTTAACTAAGAATTTAAAGGACCTTTTTTGATGAAAACTTTAAAACCCTGAAAAAGGAAATTAAAGCAGAACTAAGGAAATGGAAAAACCTCCCATGCTCTGGTACTGGAAGAATCAACATCGTGAAAATGAAAATCCTGCCAAGGGCTATCTACAAATTCAATGAAATACCCATCAATATCCCAATGTCATTCTTTAAAGAAATAGAAGAGGCAATCCAAAATTTCATATGGAATAATAAAAGACCCCGTATAGCAAAAACACTTCTTAGCAGAAAGAACAGTGCAGGAGGAATTTCAATACCAAACTTTAGACTCTATTACAGAGCTATAATTATCAAAACAGCTTGGTACTGGCACAAGAACAGGCCTGAAGACCAATGGAATAGAACTGAGGACCCAGATATTAAACCACAGACCTATGGCCACCTAATCTTTGACAAGGGAGCCAAAAAAATAGAATGGAAGAAAGATATCCCCTTGAAACTCTTATCTCCAATGAACTACCAGAAACTCAGAAGTACCACTACAAAGTACTTAGAAGAAAAAAGTAGTGTTTAGAATGAGACAAAATGCTTAGGGAGAGCACCCAAGCTCTGAGTTCAAGCCCATGACAGACCAAGAAAAAATCAGATAAATATGAAAAATCCTCTCTGTGTATGTGCTAGTACTGAGTCTTGAACTCATGGTTTTGGCACTGCCCTACCACTTAAATCATGCCTCTACTTTTGAATCCCTAGTAAATTAAATCACAAATGTGGTTAGCTTAGAGAAAATGGTACTGAAGGAAATATTTTTTAAAATGTTAGTGTTGAAATGTACAAATATTTAGGCTAAGTTTGTTCACAATGTTTTGGTCCCTTCAAAGGAATTTTATTTGATAAATAACATAAAGCTTGATTCCCTTAAGTCTGGATAAGTGGACTGCATTAAACTGCAGAGCTTCTGTATGGCAAAGGACATAGCTAGCAAATTAATTAGAAAGCCTACTCCATATGCTTCACTGACCATACAATGGACAAAGGCCTCATACCTAAATATATCAAAAAATTGAATCACTCCCAAACTAATCTCCAAAGAAACAACCATCCCATTAAAAGAGGGGCCAAAGACTTAAAGAGAGTCTTCTCTGAAGAAGAAATAAGAATGGCCTATAAACACATGAAGAAATGCTCAACATCTCTGGCCCTAAAACAAATGCAAATCAAAATAACTCTAAGATTCCACCTCACTCCAGTTCACTCCAGTTAGAATGTCCAGGATCAAGAAATCTAATAACAACAGATGCTGGAGGGGATGTGGCCAAAAGGGATCACTACTACACTGTTGGTGGGAGTGCAAACTCATTCAACCACTATGGAAAGCACTATGGCAGTTCCTCAGAAGACTAAACATAGTACTCCCCTATGACCCAGCAAATCCACTAGTTGGCATTTACCCAGTCGTCTAGAAACAAGATTACAAACTAAATCCACTAGCACAATGATGTTCATTGCAGCACTATTTACCATAGCAAAGATATGGTACCAACCCAGATGTCCCTCAGTTGATGAGTGTATCAACAAGATGTGGTATATATACATAATGGAATTCTATGATGCTGTCAGAAAGAATTACATTGCCCCATTTGTAAGGAAATGGAAAGACTTAGAAAAAATCATATTAAGTGAAATAAGCCAGACTCAAAGGAACATAGGCTCAATGGTTTCCCTCATTTGTCATAATCAGTAGAAACCTTGGCTCTCCTAGCCAAGATTTACAATAGAACACAACCTAGATATTTAAGGCCATATCGTATGATACTAAATGAAAGGACCTCCGGGACATAGAAACAAAAGCCATATAATGAGTGATTGTTGTCCTTAATGTACTATGTTATCTCTTATCTCTTTTGCTGTTCCTTCTTTATCCCATATTGTTACAGTATTTCACCTTGTTATCTGATATATTGTATATATCTGTATTTGGTTATTTGAAATAGGATAGGGAAGGAGGAAAAACAAGATGAGGGGTTGGGGTGGGGGGAGGGAAATGGGAACCAAGACATGAGAAAGGGTATCCTTGTATGTGAAATAATGCACCTTCTATCTTGTGAATATAATGTAACCCTTTTATTAATTACAATAAAATATATGAAAAAAGAATTTATAAATTAAAAATTAAATAAAGAAAAAAGAAAACAAAAATCAAGACTAAAAAACAACTTGATTCTCTTGAATAGTTTATCAGAAATAAATACTGTAAAATAACAGCCTTCATGAAATGCATTTCAATTGCCATTTATTATGTAGCTTTATCCAATTAAAATGAGAATTACCAACCACATTTCCCTCATATAAGAAATTCAAAGTAACTGTGTGCTACTTGAAATAAAGTCTTACTGAAGACTGTCCCATCAACGCGTAAGTCTTGTTCTGGTGTCCAAGTGCCAAATTCAGCTACCAATAGCAAGTGAGCAGGAACAGTTTAATGAGACATTTTAAAGATGATATCTCAAACTTTGAAAAACCATAAAATGAGAAGAAATTCAACAGAGCCACAATTACTTTAGTGAGTAAAACCTTTAATCTTATTGCCTGTCAAGGTTTGATTAATGCAATTCTCTTATTTTTGTTTCTATGTCAATAAACTTTATTTTGCGTTGCTGTCATCTGCTTGAAATGTTGGCAATTCACTAAAAATTTGAGAGATGACATTTTACTATAGTCAATATTTGAATACTTTGGCTAAAGATTTCTTATTAGTTTTGAACTTAATGCAACCAGGAAGAACTAAACTCCTTTTATTTTATTTTTTTTATTATTTTTTCATTTTAATTTCAATTATCTAGGTAATGTATAGAGGGGTTACAGTTATATTCATCAGATAGTAGGTGCATTACTTCTCACATATTGATATCCCTTCTCATGTTTTTTATAATATTTTTTATTGTAATTAATAAAAGGGTTACATGATATTTGCCAGATAGAAGGTGCATTAATTCACATACATTGATATCCTTTCACATGTCTTGGTACCCATCACCCTCCCCCCACCCACCACCCACCCCCCATCTTGGTTTTCCCCCCTTCCCCATCAAATTTCAAATAACCAAATACAAATAAATTCAATATATCAGATAACAAAGTGAGATACTGTAACAATATGAGATACCCAAGAGACAGCAAAGGAGATGAAAGATAACAGAGTAGATTAAGGACAACAATCATTCATTATATGGCTTTTGTTTCAGTATCCTGGAGGTCCTTTCAATTAGCTTCATACTATATGGCCTTATATATCAAGGTTTTGCTCTATTACAGATCTCTGCTAGTAGAGCCCAAGGTTTCTACTGGTTATGACAAATGAGGGAAACCATTGAGCCTAAGTTCCTTTGAGTCTGGCTTACTTCACTTAAAATGATTTTTTCTAAGTCTTTCCATTTCCTAACAAATGGGTCAATGTCATTTCCTTTCAAAAATTATAAGTTTGGGGCTGGGAGTTTGGCCTAGTGGTTAAAGTGCTTGCCTAGCATGCACCAAGGCCCGGGTTCAATTCCTTGGTACCACACACATAGAAAAAAAAGCTGGAAGTGGTGCTGAGGCTCAAGTGGCAGAGCTCTAACCTTGAGAAAGCCCAAGGACAGTGCTCAGGCCCTGAGCTCAAGCCCAGACTGGCAAAAAATAAAATAAAAAAAAATAAATAAAAATTACAAGTTTGTTTTGTGGAATACCAAGATAATAAAATTTTTCAAAATAACTTTTTAAGTTAAAGGTTTGGAAAAAATGTGTATACTGCAATGATAAAATAATTCTCTTTTAAAACTCAATATTATATTCTTCAAAAATCTGGTAAAGTCCATCTACAATGTGCATAGAAAATTATAAATTTCAACAACTCTTGATTTCTACCTCCATGAGTAGATTAAGAATATTTTGTCAGGGATCTGTAAGTTATGTGAGCATTATCAATAATTCATTCCAATACAATTTAGTTCATTAACTCTCTTGCTTTGGTTTGATTTTTTTATGTGATCATACTGCACTACACCAAAATTCACACTTCTAATTTTACTCTTCCATGTTTCCTGTTTAAGTTTAAACTAAAAATGTACAGTAATGGTAGGTAGGTATTATATCTTCTATAGGATGTACACTCAGATCTTTTGATTGCATAAATTGGTTTAAAATTCTGAACCATGTTTGGAAATAATTTGACTACTTTTCTGTTTGAATCATCTGATGAAAGCATTATGAAACTGGTATTTCCATTTTAATTATTTGCAAATTTCTCCTAATGATACAGCTCACTAACAGCTACTTCTCCCCTTCTAGACAAGCATGGGAAGATATCATCTACAAGTAAGTGAAATAAGTTTGAAGGAAAAATCCTTTAACCTAAGGAAAAGTCCTAGAATGAAAAATAAATGCATTTCCTGCTATCCGTCATTTCTCAGTGGCATCTTACAATTTTTAAGTTTGTTATCGTCACTGTTTTTTCTAATTTGTACCTTCTCCTTTTCATGAGGTTAGTTGTATCACAGTGAAACACTCTGAAAAGTAGAAAAGCAATATTAACTGTTGTTTAAAGGTACACTTTCATTTTGTTTTACTCTCGAAAGACTTCCTAGGATTGCCAAATAATAGAACATCATTCTAGAACTGTATCATAAAATTGTTGAGGAAACCAATGAAGCAAGGGCATTCAGACAGATGCCTATACACTGTACTGCAGAATTTCACAATCTCTATTTCCAGACATGTAGGTCAACATTATAATTTCCCATTTGTTCCTGCTGACTTCATGTGGCTTTTGTAACTGACAGTCTGGTGATTTGGGTGTTATCTGCTCGAGCATTACATAAGCCATATCAAAGCATATCTCATCTCCCACCATCCATGGAATTACCAATTATCCAAGTCCATTTACCATATCAACAAGTGCCTTGTTTGCTGCTGTCAAAACACAGGGGTTTGTCTGGGTACAAACAAGTTGAGGTATCCTAAAGCATCTTGTTCTCAAGATAAAGTGAAAATTCTGTTTACTGTATCGTGAACACCATGGGAAGACAAAGTGAAGAGTTACGATACTTACTGGGACTTATTTTTGCACAGAACTATAAGGCATAATGCTTCTTCATCCAAAAATAATAAGTCCACACTGAGTGCAAAACAGGAAACCAAGGCAACAGACTTCAATCAGGGGACATGGAATATCTGATGCCTCCGGGTTAAAAATTTATAGAATAAATCCTCCAGTTAAGATACCAAAGGGACTTTACAGTTTCAACACTTAATTAAATGAGAAAGATTTTTAATATGGTCAATTCTTCTTGTCACTCTGTGCCAGAAATATCCAGTTTTGTGTAAGAAAAGTAGCTGAAAAGATATAGTCACTTATGGCAACTCATTCCACATGTTTCTAGTAACATGCACCTTGGAGGAGACTACATACTCATAAAACACTATCTCTCTCTCTCTTCTTTCTTTCTTGTCCTGGGGCTTGAATTCTTGTCCTGAACACTGTTCCTGAGCTCTTTCACTCAAGGCAAATACTCTTCCACTTTCAGCCACAGTTCAAGTTCGTTTTCTGGTGATTAACTGATGAAAGTCTTACTAGCTTTCCTTCTCAAAAGCACAGTGACAAATGTAGAGATTTTAATACGTCTGTCTTTCTAGACATAAACTATAAGAGAGGAAGTTTCCTGGAAGAATATAAGATGCATTCAGAAATGCATGCAATTCATTTTCTGCTGAGCCATAAAAAAAAAAACTTCAGGCTCATCAGAAATCATACACTTGTCTGCCTCACGTGTCCTTTCTTTTGTTATACCAACATGAAAATAATTTTTATATAAAGTTATTTACAAGTAAAGAGCATGACTTCTCCTCAGGGTTATCATTGCATACTCAACACATGAGATGAAATTCACTCTATTCACAAATTCCATTGTAAAATGTGGTTGAACACTAAAAATCAGTTATAATTATCCTCACAGACATGAAACAAAAATCACAGAGAACTCCAAATGATGTTAGCCTTTAAAGCTTAACCTGTCCAGCCATTTGCTCTGAAAGCCTGATGCCAGAGCTCTACCCATTTAGCCTGTGCATTATCAAGGTCATGGATATCAAGCTTGGACAAAGAGCACAGGGAGGAAAGAACATCTGTCCAGACTGTGAAAGAGATTGACGTTGGAGGCTTTGTGTAGGAACCACAAAGAAATTGAAACTTTATTGCAAAAATGACTTCCATGTAAACAGGGTCATCAGGAAAGGAAGGAAACAGATTTCTACCCCACTTAAGACATTTGAGAGGTATTCCCAGGACCATTTTATGAAGGTGAATAGACTTAGAGAATGACATACAGTCTCTATTCTCTCTAGGTAAGGGTGAACACCCAAACTACATTTAGAAAGTGCTGATCTGTGCCTGTACTAACATCTACTCTCCCTATGTGAGTCCTCCACTGGCCAAATGTAAGTTAATTTTCTCACTAACCAGTTGCCATTATAATTAGATAACAATGCAGTCATTTAATACATCAATAAAACAGAGTAAAAAGGGATGAATTCACTACTAGTTCACTAGCAGTAATCCTAGCTATGTCTTTAATCTGATCTTTTTTGCCAGCCCTGTGCCTTTAACTCAGGACCTGAGCACTGTCCTTGGACTTTCTCAAGGCTAGAGCTCTACCACTTGAGCCACAGCATCACTTCTGGCTTTTTTCTATGTATATGGTACTGAGGAATCAAACCTGGGTCTTCATGCATGCTAGGCAAGCTCTCTACCACTAGGCCAAACTCCCAGCCAGTAATCTGAATTTTTAAGAACTAAGGTTCATTGTTCAAGCCAGCCTGAGCAGAAAAATCCACTGGTGATCGTGGATACAATTAACCAGTAAAATGCTGAAAGCCTAGATGTAGCTCAAGTGGTAAAGGGGCAGCTCCTAGTGAAAATAAGTACATATAAAGTAAAACTGCCATACTGGTCCCCACGCAGAAAAAGAGAATGAAAAGGAAAGAAAGCCTTAGTTCCTATGAAAACTAAGTTGAATGATCTAGAATGACTCAGATCGAAGGAAAATCATTAAAATATAAAAATCTGTAGTCAAATCAATAGTAGACTAGGTTAACTATAAGACCAAAGGGTTGTAATTATAGAAATAAATAGAAGTAACACTAATGATCTAGAAAGACTGTACTTAAACACACAATATCCCACTTAAAAAACAAAACCAAAACAAAAATCAGAGGGTATGGCCTAGTGGTAGAGTGCTTGCTTAGCATGCACAAAATCCTGGGTTCGATTCCTCAATAGCACATACACAGAAACAGCCATAAGTGGTTCTGTGGCTCAAGTGGTACAGCATTAGCCATGAGAAAGCTCAGCGGCAGTGCCCATGCCATGAATTCAAGCCCCAGGACTGGCAAAAAATAATCAAATGTTAACCTTCTTACATCCTACTTTTGAGGGGAAAAAATACAAAGGATTCCAATCAGTGAACCCCTTATACAATTTTTGCTCGTTAATCCCGAGTGAAAGTATTGAGTAATAAATGTACTTTCCTGTACTTAACAAAATTTAAGATATTTATACATATTATTGTTCAGTATATCTCACATTAACATTTTGATTAGTCAACAAACTATGGATCTTGTTGTATCAGAATTCTGAATGTGTTAAGGAAGGGGAAACAGAAATATAGAGAGATTTCTCCCAAAGCCACAGTAATGACAGAGCTAAGACTTGTTGATGAATGTAAAGCAGATTTATTTGGAATTTCTTAATTCTCCTTGTAAATGTCCTATTTCATCTTTTACTTTCCAGCTAGCCCTATACTTCAGTCCTTCTCTGAGACAGCTCAAATCCTGGCAAGTGGTTTTACTCAATTGATGCGTGATGTTAGTTGGTCCCTTAACAACTTCTTATGAAAGGCCTGGAGAGGAATCAATACCAAGTTTTCAGCACATGTATTCTCCTTGTCCTTTGCCTTATCTCTTGGTCCAGTATCTGGTCTCCTGTTTAGAGTCTCAAGGTTGATGTTATTTAGACAGGTTGATTTATCCCCTATTGTATGTTCATGAACTCACACTTTGTGGCTCAAATCCAACTTCTTTTAGAAGAGTTTTTAGACACACATCATCTCTTTATGTTTTAAGATACATGATTTGCAGCTGGGCACTGGTGGCTCAATCCTGTACTCTTAGCCACTCCATAGGCTGTGTAATAAGAGGACTACAGTTTAAAACAGTTCAGTAAGGGGCCGCGAGTTTGGCCTAGTGGTAGAGTGCTTGCCTAGCATGCACAAAAACCTGGGTTTGATTACTCAGTACCATATACATAGAAAGAAGCCAGAAGTGGTGCTGAGGCTCAAGTGGTCGAGCTCTATCCTTGAGAAAGTCCAAGGATAATGCTCAGGCCCTGAGCTCAAGCCCAGGACTGGCAACAAAACAAAACAAAACAAAACAAAAAAGGTCCAGTAAGGAAAGTCTAAGACTCTTACTACAATTAATGAAAAAAAGCCAGAAGTGGAACTGTGGCTCAAATGGTAGAGTTCTATCCCTCAGAACAAAAGTGCCCTGTCCTCAAGTTCAAGTCCCAGGATCAGCACACATATTCACAATAAAAATGAGATGATTTGGTTTTTAATTATTTGTACAAATAGGTTTAAGCTTTTGTTAATGTTCACGAGTACAATGTGTCTTGATCAGTGTCTCATCTCGTATTTGTCCTCTCCAATCAATCTCAGTTTCCTATCATTCTCATCATTTAGATGGTTCCTTATGTCATGTAGTTTTGTTTTATGAAGATCAGCCTTGCGGAAAGTTGAAGAGAAAAATTTCCAAAGGTTCTAATTTCAAAACTATGCCTTTAATCTGAATTTTCTGGGAAAAGTTTCTATCTGTAGATATTTTAATAGCTTCCATTTGAGAGATAAACAAATGGATATATATATATATAAATGAATTAACCACATTGAGGTTTATTTCTGTACTCTCTTTTGGACACCTTGGATCTTTTCACTTATAAGCTCAGACAAAAATCCCTGTCTGATCACAGTACTAGACCAGTGCCTTTTGCTAACTGCAGTTCACCTAGATTAAAAGAAGATGCCCTCGAGTCCCCAACCCATGTTTCTTAGCCATGGAAAAAGGAGTTACATTCTTAGCAGTAATTTACCAAGCACATACTAATATTAATTGATCCTATATCATGCCCAGTCACTCTTCAATACTGTTCACTTGTAATATCTCATTTATTTCTTAAGCCAGATGTTAGCAAACGAAACAGCTATTATCCCTAGTTCAAAGACTTATCCTGCCTTAGTGGCTCAAGCCTATGATCCTAACTCTAGGGGAGGCTAGGATCTGAGGATCATGGCTCAAAGCACAGCCACACAGGAAAATCTGTAAGAGTCTTATCTCTAATTAACCAGCCCAAAGCCAGAAGTGGAGGTGTGACTCAAATGACAGAGCACCAGCCCTGAATGAAAAGCTAAAGAACAGTTCCAACACCCCAAATTCAAGTACTATTACACACACACACACACACACACACCATTCCATCACTTCTTTTGATAAATAATTAAATCCCAGCGTGTCCTGTTCTGGATATTATGCTCTGATGGAGTGATAAGAATTGACTAGGAGGCACAACCATAAGCTAGGGAGTATAGTATCTTTGTATTACTCTCTGGTATGGATTTTGAAGGTGCTTGATCAAGGAGGCAGAAAAGTTAGACTCAAAAAGTAATGGTTATTTATTTGAAGGCCCTCTTCAAAACAGGATTCAATACCCAGGTAAAGACCCCAATGGATGAGTAAGACTAAATATGAGGGAGAGTATTAGAAGCCCAAGGAGAATTGTAGCTTTTGTGTCTGTGAAATGTCCTAGTGCCATAGCAGATGTCAGAAAGAGGGATGAGAATATATTTGTGATATCAGTGTGCTGAGACACCACAAGTTCATTTCTATGGAAATGAGGACATCCCATACACCAAGTCTGTCAAGAACATAGGGACAGGAGCAGTAACAGCACTCATGTTCACTGTGACTCTCTTCTGCAGGCAAAGGAGATAGGGTCATCCAGCTGACTTGTCACACTACAGGGAAAGAATTGGACTCTGAAGGAACAGAAGCTTCTAGAAGAAAAATAATCATTATTGTAATGACTAACATCTACAAGGCTGTCTAGGCAGTTTTAACTACAGAATATTCTGGTTATAAGTAAAAGAATATAGTGTCTCTAGAGGTAAAGGAAATGGATAGCTATTAAGAAATGTGTGTCACCTCTTGAGTAAAAAGAAAATAACTCGATAGTGGTGGAAGCCTACCAGACATGATTCCAATAAGGATAAAAATCAGGATTCCTTGTTTAGCTTTACACATAAGCAATTTCTGGCTATGGAATCCATTGTTTGCTTAAGTCAGGTCCCCAGGATGAAGGACACAACAATACCACAGTAAGTATATATTGTCATGTTTCCTACAGTTCTTTCCCAAAGATACTGATGGATATTTCTTTCAGTAATGATATATTGGGAAAAGGAGTTGTTTAAATTGTTTGAATATGGCTGGACAAAGGATATAATTTATATTCGTACCCAGAAACAAAGTGTCATCCGGCTCCTATTAGAATAGAAGTGTGTGTTAGCAAGGTAAAAAAATGGAAACCTACATACATTCTGGTTCATAATGAGTCTACCAGGTCCACAAACTTACTGACAATACTTTTTCTAACATTCAACTAGAGCTAACATAATTGGCATTTGGAAAAAATTTAATATTTGGTGACTATGCTGTTGGGTAAGAACTATAACATTGATGAAAATATAATGAGCATTTCCAAAACCATCCCTTTTCCCTCATTAAGATAATAAATAAAATTCAAGAATGCCCCCAAGGGTGCATAGTGAGGATTTGTATTCCCACTAATATCTAAAGGAAGACAAGTAGTGTCTATCATACCTCCACTTAATTTAGCCCTTCTTTTCCCCATAGTAACCAGATCCATCTTGGAAAAAAATAAGCTCAATAGCTGACATGGTCTCTGGTATCATTATTAGACCAGGAGAATGACATTACATGACCAAATAATATTGTTTTACTGAATATTGTGTGGGGGGGGGGGGCTTGAGCTCAGGGCTTAGGAGCTGTTCCTTAGTTTTTTCCCCACAAAGCTAACACTCTACTACTTGAGTAGCTCCACTTCTGGCTTTTTTATTTTTTGGTAGTTAATTAGAAGTATGAGTCTCATAGACTTTCTTACCCAGGCTGGCTGAACCATCATCCTCTGATCTTAGCCTCCTTAGTAGCTAGGATTACTGCTGGCACCTGGCAGTGAGTGTGTTCTTGAGGTAATATGTTCATTAACAAGTAAGCACAGGCTGGAATGACTTCTTCAGAAAGGGCTCATTTTTATTATCCATCAGATTGATGATAATGTTAATCAGGCAGAACAAGCAAGAAATCATTTCAACCTCGATAAGACATAATGTCTCCAGAGGGAAGGAAAGGAATCCTAAAGAGAATCAGGGACACACAAATTTAGGTAAGTTTGTAGAGGTCCATAGAAAAAGTCAAACAACTATATCATATACTTTCTACAAAGAAAGGACCTTGGAAAAGATTGGTCAAGTTTTTTAGGCCTACATTCCAAACCAAGAAACATTGCTCAGGTCTATATAGTAGATGGCACATTAAGCTATCAGTTCTGATTGGAACTCAAAGAAGGAAAGGACTATGCTGCAGATCCAGATTGTGCAAAATATGCTACAATTACGCCATGTGGTCCATCAGGCCCTATTGAATTTCAGGGATCAGTGCTAAGAAAAGATTAATTACAAAGCTGATATCAAATCTCAGTGGGAAGGTGGCAATGCGGGTGCTGGGGATTTTGGAACAAGGGCATACCAGTAAAGTTTCCTGCAGCTATTATAAGCCCTCATGAGATAGCTCCTCTATGTTATGGGGCCTTGGTGGAGAGGTTTTCTGTGCTTGTTCATGGAACACTCAATATAGGCATAAGAAATGCCCATTTTGGTGCAAGATGGAGCTATCAAATCTTAAAAGTCTATCAAGCCACAAGTTTGAGTGAGCTAAGAGGTGTCCATCATAACATGGGAAGGATCTGTTTTGATTCTGAGAGCAAAGAGGCAGGCTTAATAAGCTGCATGAGCTGGAAATATAGGTATTGATGGCACTCATAGTTGCAGATTGCACTAACAGCTAAGAAGATACTCCATATGGAATGGAAGGAGAGGAAAACTCTCAAGCTTGGCTTAGGGCTTGATGCAATCTGAATTAAAGACTTCATCATATCTATTTTTTGGAGTGGCTCTCAAAGATAGAGAAAAGGAAATAATATGTCTCCAATTGGAAAATCAATGAACATTGTGGCTAGTCATACGTTATGTAGGAAGGAGATGTTGTCCTAAACAATAAAGCTTATTATATATAATACATAAATAACATCTATTATTTAAATATCTATGTATAGTATATTACTAAAGACATAATTATATATAAGTAATAAGATTTCATTTTTCTGTACAAATACCAAGGTATTGAATTACTGAATCAAAGGGTTATAATGTTGATTTATTTTACTTGCCTTCTTTTATTGGCAAAGTACTCAAATGCATGTTATGGGGAAGAAGCATTCAATATTTCACAATGAAGCTGAGATCTGATGAATCTTTAAAAACAACAACAACACTGGCTGGGCATGGTAGCTCATACCTGTAATCCTAGCTACTCAGGAGGCTGAGATCTGAGGATCAAGGTTCAAAGCCAGCCCGAGCACAAAAGGACCTGAGACTCTTATCTCCAATTAACCTCTAGAAAATGGGCAGTGGGGCTTGGCTCAAAGGTAGGGTGTAGCCTTGAGCTGAAGAGCTCAGGGACAGTGCGCAGGCTAAGTTCAATCCCCAGAACCCACAAAAAAAAATACACTGACCACTGCTTATTTCTGCAGCATACGTGCTGAAATTGTAATGATATAGGAAGGATAATGATGGCCCTGGCCCAAGAATGTCAGGCAAATGTGTGAAAATATCCATATGTGTTTTAAATCCATTAGATTAAGAAAATTTTCTGTAACCATTTTGGTGAGGGATATTAGTTGAAAAGGAGATAATGATTTATCTCCATTTATTAGAATGAGTTTATATATATACATATTTCTTTTTATTTTATTAATGTGATTGATTTTGCAACACCAAGCCTATCTTGAGTGCTTTCAATAAACTTTACTCAGATATGGCTTGCCATCTTTTCTTTTGTATCATTGGATTAGAAGAAGTATTATCTCATGCAATAAATTTAAAAATTTTGCTTGTGAATGTTCACCAAGTTGCTTTCTTTTTGTCAATTGTAGTTTCAAGGTTATGTTCCTGAAACTGGAGAATATTTTTCCCCTTCTTTTACTTCAAAAGTATTTGTGCTGTATTGGCATCATTCCTTTTTAAACATGTGGGACACAAAAACACACACCAAGGAAGCCACATCAGGCTAGAGTTTAAAAACTGTAATAGAGAAGATGAACATTTTAAATTAAGCATCCAATACAATTGCAAGAAAGGGACTATTCAAATTTTCTGTTCTTAATTTAGTTTTTGAAAATTGTATTAACTTGAAAATCTATTTTTTTCTGATGTTAGTACAACTACAACTGCATGCTTTCTTTTAACTATTGCATAAACTATGTTTATCCTTTCACTTTCATTTAAATGTTTTTATTATCTTTAAATAGTTGTACAAAGAGATGCAATTTAACAAAGCAGTTTATGAATAGAAGGCATTTTGATCAGTTTCATCCTCTTCAGCATTCTTACCCCCCCAGAGCCATATCTTCCCTTACTTGTTCTAATTTTGTGTTATATGTGATGAATTATTGAATGCATTCTCTTCCTTTTAAAATTTTATTTTGTTATTTGTTATTTTTTATCAATTGTCTTTGTGTGGTTGATATACAGAGGAGTTACAGTTACACAAATCAGGTTCAATCCTTACAATTCTTTTTGAACCATTTTTCCCCTTCAATCATTCTCTCCCAGTACTTCACTCCTGTCCCCACCTGTAAGATATCCCCTGTGCCTTATACGTATGTTTATCTGCTTTGGGGAAAGGAAGGGGAGTAGCATAATGGTGAGACAATAGACAAAAGGTGAGCCCAATGGATCTGTAGTACTCAAATACTTACAAGACACTAGGTTGGAAATGAACTTTACAACTTGGAGAAAGGGAGTGGGAGAGAATGAGGAAGGGGCTGACTGTTCAACAAGAAAGGTCCTGGCTACCTTATTTATGGAACTATAACCCTCCTGTATATCGCTTTTACAATAAAATAAAATGTTATTTTTAAAGCAATATATACATAATACAACCAAACAAAGAAAAAGAAAGATATCCAGGTCATTTTCTACATAGTGACGGGTGAATATCACTGTTGCAGTTTTTAGTCCTTGATCCATCTTTCATGTGTCCTCTCTTACCCTGCCAAATACAAAGTAACAAACAACATAAAAGCACAGAAACAATGGCAACTGAAGAGGGTCTCTTGTTTCTTCCCTTTGTAATTCCTTTCATAGAATATTATTTTATATGATCATCTCTCCATAACGATTGTGCCTTTGCCTGCTAATCCTATGCTCAGAACGAATGACATTGTACCATTTTTAAGGAAATGGAATTACTTGGAAAAAAAATTGTTAAGCAAAGTAAGACAGAACCAAAACATAGACTACATATTTTCCCACACTTGTGGTAACTACAAGGTACCTATAAATCCACAAGTAAATACACTGAATGACCAAAAAAGTATGTAGAACTGGGGCATGATAAATTATACAGGGCCCTAATTATTAATATAAGGAGGCCAAATGAGGCTGAGCCTAGGAGTAGTGGGCAAAGTCTCCCCTTTCTTATGTGCCTTTACATTTAAGGTGTTTATCACAAGCAATACATAGTAATTTCGTGTGTGTGTGTGTGTGTGTGTGTGTGTGTGTGTGTGTGTGTGTGTAATTAGGGGTCATGGAGCTTGAACTCAGCCTGGGTGCTGTCCCTGAGCTATTTAGCTCAAGGCTACCCACCCTACCCCTTGAGCCACAGACCCACTTCTCGTTTTCTAGTGGTTAATTGGAGATAAGAGTTTCACAGACGTTAATGCCTGGGCTGGCTTTGAAATGATCCACATATCTCACCCTCCTGAGTAGCTAGAATTACAGGCATGAGCCACTGGGGACCTGGCAATTTTTAAAATTTTAAATGGCTGAACTATACAAGTCATGGATGGAGATGGGAGGGAAGGACTAGGAGAGAAGGAAATGTGCTCATTACCAGACTCATATATTTGCAGTTCTTCTCTATATCACCTCTATAATAACAACAAAGTAAATTAATGAAAAACATTAAATAATATTCTTTGTGGGGCAGGGGCAAGTGGAGGAACTGTGGGGTTTGAACTCTAGGCCTCTTCAGCTAAAGGCTTTTGCTCTATCATTTGAGCCACAGCACCACTTCTGGTTTTCTGTTGGTTAATTAGACATAAGAATCTCATAGACTTTCATGCCTGGGCTGGCTCTGAATCACGATCCTCAGATCTCAGCTTCCTGAGTAGCTAGGATTACAGGAGTGAACCACCAGTGCCCGGCTCATTGTCTTTTCTGAAAAATGCTTTTATTATCTTTAAGTAGTTGTACAAAGGCGTGGCCATTCAATAACACAGTTTATATGCAAAAAGCAGGTTATGGGGCCTGGAGTCTAGCCTAGCAGTAGAGTGCCTGCCTAGCATGCACAAAGCCCGAAGTTCTATACCTTGATTACCACATACACAGAAAAAGCCAGAAGTGATGCTGTGGTTCAAGTGATAGACCCCTAGCCTTGAGAAAGCTCAAGGACCGTGCCCAGACCCTGATTGGTGGAGGGAGGGGGTGAAACAGATAATGTATCACATTGATCAATGTCATCTCTTAAAATATTCTCATTCATCTCTCTAAACCCATCTAGTTCTACACTTTTCTTAAATTTTATAGTATATACACTTAATTTTTTTAGTCATAACAAACTGCTTTTATTAGAAAAAAGTACTTCAATGTCAACTGCTGGAAACATGTAATAAATGCACTTGCACAGCCATGCACAGTTCCCTCCCCAGAGAAAAACAGAGAAGAGAGTGGGAGAGAATGACAATCTGGAGAAGAGAGAAGAGATCAGCTGGAGTGGTAGTTAGGTTAATGGGTGCTTTGGCACTGAGGATGGAGCAAATGTCTTGAAGCACTGATTCACATTAACCGAATTCACAAGCAAACAGTTGTTTCTGAGCCGGACACTTATTAGCTTTGCCCTTAAACTTGGCAGGAGAAATCTGAACAAGGAATAGCCCTAGGAGTGCCAGGGAGGAAAGTGATGAGGAGGGAACTCCCAAAAGGGGCACAAAAGGGAAGTGAGTCAGCAAAAGCCATTTCCTGGTATGCAACTGCTCTTACACAAACAGCCTAAGCACTTGGTCACAAACATTCTAAGAACTTAACCAGTGCTGGGGACTTTATGACTCTACAGAGATGCTTTGCCCTCTCATCCTTCAGCAAAACATGCCAGGCTCCAGCCCAACATAATGGTGATACTGCAAGACAAGAAACTTCATGGCGCCCGAGGAGGGTGGTACAAGGGTTGAGTTCCTCCTCCTTCCATGGGTTAGCCCACATGGCCCTCAGGAGTACATCTTCTCCAACACATGCACATGCTAAGCTCTCCTAGACAGCTCTAGCCCTGTGACATCTCTCAAGATCTGAGGCTAATATGTACCTCATAGTCTCAGAGTAATCAAAGTGTGACTTGCACAGATTCAGAAAATACTTTCTCTTAAAAAAAAATATCCAGGGGGAAACAGATACAGAGAATACACCCTTGAAAAATAAGACCTTACAGTTGTTTTGATTTGCATTTCTTTTATGGCCAGAGATGTCGAGCATTTCTTCATGTGTCTATAGGCCATTCTTGTTTCTTCTTCAGAGAAGACTCTCTTTAAGTCTTTGGCCCATCTTTTAATGGGATGGTTGTTACTTTGGAGATTAGTTTGGGATTGATTCAATTTTTTGAGCTGTTGATATATTTTAGATATAAGGCCTTTGTCCGTTGTTTGGTTGGTAAAGATCTTCTCCCATTCTGTAGGCTTCTTAATTAATTTACTAGCTATGTTCTTTGCCATACAAAAGCTCTGCAGTTTAATGCAGTCCCACTTATCCAGCCTTTCTCTGATTTGTTGTGATTCTTGGTCCTTATTAAGAAAGTTTCGACCTGTGCCAAGGAGGCCTAGTGTATCTCCTATTCCTTCCTGTAAAGTTTTTAGTGTGTCGGCTTTTACCTCGAGGTCTTTGATCCATTTGGAGTTAATTCTAGTGCAGGGTGACAAAGAAGGATCCAATTTTAGTTTTCTGCAGGTGCTTAACCAGTTCTGCCAGCACAACTTGTTGAAGAGGCTGTCTTTCTTCTATTCTATTTTTTGGCTCCCTTGTCAAAGATTAGGTGGCCATAGGTCTGTGGTTTAATATCTCGGTCCTCAGTTCTATTCCATTGGTCTTCAGGCCTGTTCTTGTGCCAGCTGTTTCACCCCAACTTCCTCAAATAAATGAAACTAAAGCCCCACAGGTACACAAATACACAGAGAAATTTCCTATGGAGAGAATATAAATGGTGAGATAGAGCCAGGCCAGATTCTTCCCATGAATCCTCTTATTATCCCTGGTCACAGCCTTCTCCCTGGCTCAGGGTTTTCCCTCCATCACCAAATCAGCTCACTATTGCGCCAAGAGCATATCCCCTTCTAGTGCTCCTGAAAGCCATGGTCTGATGTCAGGGATGCTGAAACTGGGGACAGCTGGATCATGGTGATATCACTGAAGGGCTGGGGGACTGGGAAATCACGTGTATTCAGTCCCACGAAATGTAAGGGAGGGCAGATATGCTTCTCAAGCTGTGATGGGTCACACTTCTGATCCCTTTGGTTATGTCATGGGGCTCTGTCTTAATGAGGGAAGTAGGGTTGAATGGGGAGAAAGGAGCTTGGGTTGGAGATCTGGTCAACAGATTCTAAGATGTGGTTCCATTAGACTAAGCCATGAACAAGGAGCCTGAGCCTAAGGAGAGCTCAAGTTCAGCCACTGGGGTCAGCCCCACCGTGGGGTGGCCGGGGGCAGAGAAAGTCTGGTTCCCCATAAGGCTTACATTGTGGGGACCCCTTGAAATCACCTGGTTTGGAAGTAGCTGATGAGCCTGATCTCTCAGAAGCTCCCTAAGGGTCTCTCCAGGAACCAGAAGCCCCTCTGTGGGGGGTGCAGTCACCATGCCCTGCACATATGATGAGGGCCTCCGTGGCCCCTTCTTGATTCTAGGGACTGGGGTGAAGCCAGAAGTTCTGATGAAGGCAGCAATGACAGCCCCAGGAGGTTGAGAGCTAGGCCCTGCCAGGCAGCACCAGTGACTCAGGCTGACGCTGGATTAGTCGGATGGTTGGCCCCAGCCAGAAGTTGAAGGAAGCCACTGAGAATCAGTGGGGTCCCAGATGCTGCCACCTCTTCTCTTGGAAACCGTTGTTCAGAGGGAAGGAGGCCTGTAGAGTGAAGGTCTCCTTGAATATGGACCCGAACATTCTGAAGAACGAGCTGAGTGGGAGCAGTAGTACTGGATGGAGGCCCCATGGTCCCTCCAGGATCTGATCCTGTGTCATACACAAGGTCCCGTCTGTGGTGACGCCATTGTGGACATTGTGTAGCTCCAGTCCTGAGTACAGAGTAATTCTGAGTAGGGTACCTGTTCCACCATCACAGCTGGGAGGAGGGGTCGTCCAGCTGCTTGTCTTAGTTCATTATGGGGAGGAGAATGGGAGGTAGCCCTGAGTGTGCAGCAAACCATCCAATTAGGACATCTGGTGGATGTCTTCCATCCCATTGCTTGCGAACTCAAAGACCAGATCACTGGGTGGCAAGGTAGTAGCCATGACATCTTCCAGGAGAGCTGACAGAGAGTGATTCGCCAGGAACTGCAGGGATTTCTGATTAAAAAAAAAAAAGATGCTGTTTATTTACCTTGGGACTATAGCCTCCCCCAGTCACTGAAGTTGGGTAACTTGGAGACCTGGAGTAGGTGGTGACCTAGCTGAAGTCTCAAAGCTGCATGCTGGGCTGGACCGATCCAAAGTACAACCTGGTGAGAAGATGAGGCTGTTGCCACAAACCGTCCCCAGTAATTAAATAGGTGAAAATGAGTAAATGACTGGACTTTGCTATGGTCTTCTTACACTTAATTTTTTTTTACTACTTTCTCCCCCATTTCTTTTTGTCATTTGTCTACCCCAAGCTCCTTGACTCCACCAAATCCTTTTCAATTACTCATTTCCTGGTGCTTATTTTTATTAAACTATGATTTTTGCCTTTCTAAGGAATCACAATTTGAGTTCTCTCCTAAAACTGCTATATTTCAATTAATGCATTTATGTATGCTTGCATACCACCCATGTATATTTGTAAACCAATTCTAGCTTGTAGTGCTTTTTCAAAAATCCTCTTAAACAATATTTGTCTCTTAATTGGAGAATTTAGTTTAGATTTAGCATAATCACTGCTATATTTACCTTTAAATTTATCTCTTTTTATTTTTTATTATTTATTTCATTTTTAATGCATACTCCATTTTCCTTACAAAGGAACTTTTATTATTCAATTTCAACACTTGATAAGCTTTTTAGATATGTAATTTATTTTTATTATTGAAAGGCTCTTAAAACATTTATAATCTCTCTTCTTCCATCTTTACCATTACTATTATCTTATATTTTAACTTTACATATAATAATTTTACAGCATGCCATTATATTATGGAATCAATATCACTTAGATATATTTATCATTTTAATGCTTTCAATCCTATCCTGAGAACCTATCCTTTCTTTTATAAGTTTGAGTCACAAATTCCATTTAATTCTTTGATTATGCCATTTAGAAACTGAGTGAATTTGGATGAGCTCTTTAGCTTAGTAAAGTCCTGAAAAATAGAGATTAAACAGATGCCTAATTTATAAATTTGACTAGTGTAATACATGTACAGAGCTTAGCTCTCTATCATACACATAGCAAAAATTCAATAAATTGTAACTTGTTGGGAACTGACTGTGGGGTCAGTGACCGTGACTGTGGGGTCAGTGACCTTGGACCCGCACAATTGAGTACACAAGGAAGTAAGCTCTTATCATGATTTTGGGCTGTGTCAATAGCTTCTCATTTAACCTGTTTGGGACTTGATAGCTTCTCATTCAACCTATTTCAGACTTGATACTGTTTGTACGAATGTAGCCCCTGGCAGTTCCCTAGTTTAAAGATGTGTATTTAAGATTGAGAACTGGAAATAAACTGGGCTACCGTCTTGGGCTACAGGCTTCTTAAGCTGTGGCTCCTGATTTGGGCTGTAGCCCTCCTGAACCCCATCTGTTTGTCTCTCTTCTATTTTTTCCTAGTCCTTGCCCCCTATTTCAGGAATCCCAATCTGCGAACCCTGGTTTGCTGCCGGTTGGCCCCGGCAGTAACTATAGTTATTTAAGATATATTTTGAATTCACTCAATGCAATAAGAAATTGGTTTATATTAGACAGCATTTAAATAATATTAGAAGATGTGATTCAAAAAATCAAATGAATAATTGAAAAGCATCTATTCTAGAGATCCATGAGGTAGTTTCAAATTATCTGACAGATATTTTAACTTGGTGATCCATCGTTGTATGTACCCATACAATATTGCAAGGCAATATTATGAAATAAATAATACTGGTATTTGGGGTCAATAGTAGTAGTTTGGGTTACTGCATATCAAATAAGAAAATGTGATTATCATTAAGCATGTCAAAACACTTGATAAACAAATGTCAAATATAGTTATAATTATTATTTGCAATCTAAAGTGCAACATTTAGTTATTCGAGTTTAACTCAACTAACCTTTAAAGAGATAAATGTAGGTATGAGAAAAAAATTATCATTTTGTCTAGGTAGGATTTGTTTACATAACAAAATAATTGTGTTTATATTGACTTTCAAAATTAATAATTGGTATATGCTTTCATAAAAATAATAATCATGCATTTAATACACATAGGCACTTCTTTAGAGTGTAGAGAAAAAAACAAGATGCAAATCTTGCTCTCAAGGATCCCATAGTCTAATAGGCTGAACATTTTACATGTGTACATGTGAGCTTAGTCATTAGTCACAATTCTCTCTTCACTTACAAGAATAATGCTTGGTTCTTATGCCAAAACTAAAACAGTCAAAAGTGTAATTGAGGATAAACTCTACATTGACTAGAAATAAGAGTTTAATTAGCACCTAAAATCCAAGACAAATGTATACAACCAGCAATTTTTCTTTTAGACATTCAATAACTCTCTCTGTCTCTCTCTGTCTCTGTCTCTGTCTCTGTCTCTGTCTCTGTCTCTCTCTCTCTCTGTCTCTCTGTCTCTGTCTCTGTCTCTCTCTCTCTCTCTGTCTCTCTCTCTCTCTCTCTCTCTCTCTCTCTCTCTCTCTCTCTATATATATATATATATATATATATAGGGTTTGACCATCTGCAGTGAATGTCTACCATAGTTGGAACTTACAAAGATGTAAACAGAAGCACAGTGACATTTTTAGGGAAAACAAAAATTGACACACTGGAATTGTATATTTATTTATATAGATAGGTATAATTAGACTTTTAATTCTGTTTTTTGGTACCAATTCAAAATTTCTCAGAATTATCTGGTCATAAGAATATCTTTTGCTTTTAGTGGTGCCATCACCACTAATCTGAGTTTTGACTAACCTGAGTTTGCTACAAGAGGGACTATGAAGGTTCAAGATGGGAGTACATTCCCAGGAAGAACAACAACATTATTAGAGAGTTAAATTTTCCAGGCCTTCCTTCATGTAGATCTTTTTAGATGGAAGAAGGATACCTAAACACAACATTTGGAATATGGATACTTAGTTTCCTCTTAAGAAAAGTTTGCTTCCAAGTTTGAAACTGGAATGTCACTGGAATACTCTGCAAAACTGCTCATGGGTTTTGAAGTTTGGTATGTGTGCTAAGAATTTTGTACAAATTCAAATTTCTGTGTACTGATCCTGGACACAACCAATAAAATCTCAACTATGAAAAAAACAATAAGTGTACAAATGCACTAAATAGAGGCTTATCAGAAGAAGTAAATAATGGCCAATAGACACATGAAATGCTCAGCAACTCTGGCTATAAAGGAAACGCAAATCAAAACAACACTAAGATCCATTTCACCCGAGTTAAACTAGCCATCATCAAGAAGACAAGTAACAACAGATAGATACTGGCTGTGGATGTGAGACAAAGGACCCCTAATATGTTACTGGTGAGAATGTAAACTTGCTCAGCTATTCTGGAAAGCAGTATGGAAATTCCTAAAAAGACTCACATAGAGCTACTCTCTGATTCAGCTGATTTTATAAATAAAAGTCTACCAGTGGAGACTGCATTTTATCAAGTACCAAAGGATTTCTGATATAAATGAGTATTGGACAGGACTGTAAACATAACTGTCCTAGGCTTTGGTCTCAGCCTTACAAACTACATGATTGGAATCATTCAGTTTAGTCATTCTCTTCCTTTAATGGAAAATGAGGCTGTGATTAGATTCATTTGTCCATTTCTTCCTGTACCATGACTTTCTATAATTGCTTTATCTGCTATGTATGAAAGCAATTAGATCACGAGACACAATAAAAGATAAAAAGTCATATTTTCTTTGTTTATTGGACACAGTCATTGAAAAGAAACTCTACCTCATTCATAAAGAACACTAAAATTCCTTAATAAAATCTGTTCAAAAGTTCTAACATACCAGTGCATTAATGTTTCTTGCCTTTTTGGTTATGCGTCATTGAAATTAACTGTAAGATATTGCAAAAGTGTAGCAGCATAATTGGTCTCTTATATTTTATTATGGAAGCTGTCAGGGCTTACCTTGAAATTTTCATCCACACACTAAGCAATGCCTTGAGGAAATATAATTTATTTATTCATTGGCAGAGAAATCTATGAATATGTTTTTAGACTAATTAGATTTTTTTAAAAAAATCTTATGATAGTATTTGTATTATTCCCAAGAAACTATGTTATACTTCCTCTCCTCCTCCACGTAGAAATTCTACATGCTGTTATACATAAGATAATTACAAACACAGATTTAGAAGCCTAAAACAACCAGGATGGGGAGGAAGAAAAGGAAGAGGAGAGCCTGATGAAATGAGACATTTACAATTCCAGAAACATCCTTTATGTTAAATGAAGGTGCTAGCAATAATATGGAAATTATAACAAGAAAATTGAAAGTGAAAGCCTATATCCAATTAATATGAATAGTAGTGTCTGTATGTGGAAAAAATCAGTGCTGTGGACACTGATCAATATAAACATGGGTTAATATTGTCCATTTCTAACATGCACCTATCAGCAGAGTTTGTGTAGGGTGAAATAGAAACAGATGTCATCAAATGTTAAGAAGCTTTGAAAACACATGTGCTTTTGAATGAATGATGTGGCACGCCAGAGGAGTTAGAAGGAGAGCCTTCAGTTCCCTGAGTGAAATTCGAGCACTGTGCTTGCAGCTCAAATAGGAATAGCAGACTTTCGGACTGATGCATATGCTTAGCAGTATTTGATTGCATCTTGGGAATCCCCTCAATTCCTCTGCATTAAGTATTTTGGAAGCAAGGATGAAATTTGACTCCCATTTAAAGAACGATAAAGACCAAGCTTTGCAATCTCTACACTTATAGATACATACATAGCAAAAGCAAATAAATAAAAAAGAGTAGAAACAAAAAAGAACAAGAAAAAAGGGCATTTGCAAAAGGAATGATCTGAGGATTGAAAACTATCTGCAAATTACAGATCATTAGGAGGTAAAAATTCATGGTATCTCATCTAGTGTTTTAAGAAAATACACCTATTTTACACAAGAACAATCATGAAGACCAATGGAATAGAACTGAGGACCCAGATATTAACCCCCAGACTTATGGCCACCTAATCTTTGATAAAGGAGCCAAAAAAATAGAATGGAAGAAAGACAGACTCTTTAACAAGTGATGCTGGCAGAACTGGTTAAGCACCTGCAGAAAGCTAAAGTTGTATCCTTCTTTGTCACCCTGCACCAGAAATAACTCCAAATGGATCAAAGACCTCGAGGTAAAAGCAGATACACTGAAAATTTTACAAGAAGGAATAGGAGATACATTAGATCTTCTTGGCACAGGTCAAAACTTTCTTAATAAGGACCAGGAAACACAACAAATCAGAGAAAGTCTGGATAAGTGGGACTGCATTAGACAGCAGAGCTTCTCTCTGGCAAAGGACATAGCTAGCAAATTAACTAGAAAGATTATAGAGTGGGAGAAGATCTTCACTAACCAGACAACAGACAAAGGCCTCATATTTAAAATATATCAATACCTCAAAAAATTGAATCATTCCAAAACTAATCTCCAAAGAAACAACCATCCCATTAAAAGATGAGCCAAAGACTTAGAGTCTTCTCTGAAGAAGAAATAAGAATGGCCTATAAACACATGAAGAAATGCTGACATCTCTGGCCATTAATGAAATGCAAATCAAAACAACTCTAAGATTCCACCTCACTCCAGTTCACTCCAGATAGAATGGCCAGGATCAAGAAATCTAATAACAACAGATGCTGGAGGGGATGTGGCCAGGAGGGATCACTACTACACTGTTGGTGGGAGTGCAAACTCATTCAACCACTATGGAAAGCACTATGGCAGTTCCTCAAAAGACTAAACATAGAGCTCCCCTATGACCCAGCAATTCCACTACTGGGCATTTACCCAATCATACAGAAACAAGGACATACTAAAGCCACTAGCATAATGATGTTCATTGCAGCACTATTTACCATAGCAAAGATATGGAACCAACCCAGATGTCCCTCAGTTGATGAGTGGATCAACAAGATGTGGTATTTATACAGAATGGATTTCTATGCTGCTGTCAGAAAGAATGACATTGTCCCATTTGTAAGGAAATGGAAAGACTTACAAAAAATCATATTAAGTGAAGTAAGCCAGACTCAAAGGAACATAGGCTCAATGGTTTCCCGCACTTGTCATAATCAGTAGAAACCTTGGGCTCTCCTAGCCGAGATTTACAATAGAACAAAATCTAGATATATAAGGCCATATAGCATGATGCTAAATGAAAGGACCTCCAGATTATAGAGACAAAAGGCATATAATGAGTGTTTGTTGTCCTTAATGTACTCTGTTATCTCATCTCTTTTGCTGTCCCTTGGTTATCTCATATTGTTACATCTTGTTATCTGATATATTGTACATATGCATATCTGGTTATTTGAAATAGGATAGGGAAGGGGGGAAAACAAGATGAGGGACAGGGATGGGGAGAGGAAAATGGAGACCAAGACATGAGTAAGGGTATCAATATTTGTGAAGTAATGCACTTCTATCTGGTGAATATAATGTAACCCTTCTATTAATTACAATAAAAATATATGGAAAAAAAGAAAATACACTTATTTTAAATACAGCTTTTCTATGTAACAATGTATTTTATCATTTGTCTGCCCATCTTTCTGTCTGTCTATCTGCATGTCTTCCATATTTATGATGGGAATGAACCCAGGGCCTCCTTACTAGGCCATTCCTCTCTACTGCCAGAGACACATTCTAACCAAGAAGTGTTCCAAATTTATATTACTGGGACAATTTAAATTTTCAGTAAGAACAATAATAAACCAACAAATAGTTCTTGTTTAATCTGTGTTATAATAGTCATTTCTAGGGCCAGCTAGAATTTAAAAATTTTATAAGAGCAAAAGGGAGGGAGAGAGGGAAGGAGAGCAAGAACGTGAGGTGAGAAAGGATAGGAGGAGAGGAATAGAGAAGAGAAGAGAGGTAAGAAGAGGATAGAAGGGAAGGAAGGAGGATAGATAGGGAGTTACAAGAAGAGACTGGAAGGGAAAGGATGGAACAAAGGGGAGAAGAAGAAATGACAGAGGAGAGAAGAGGAGAGATGAGAAGAGAAAGGGGAAAGGGCAGGGAAGAGGCAGAAGAGACAGGTTAGAGAAGAAAAGAAAGGGAAAAGAGAAAAATATGTTATAGAAAGAGGAAAGGGGAATAAATGTCAACAAAGTATTTCCACAATGTCATATTTGTATTAAAATTATGTTCTTAAGTATTGAGATAGAAGTGAATGTGTGTATGTGTGCGTGCGCGCACACACATGCACAGGTACTGGGACATGAACGCAGGGTCTGGGCACTATCCCTGAGGTTTTTGTACTCCAGGGTAGTGCCCTATCACTTTAGTCTCATCTCTACTTCCAATTTTCTGTTGGTTATTTAGAGAAAAGTGTCTCACAGATTTTCCTGCATGGGTGGTCTTAGAACCATGATCCTCAGATCTCAGTTTTCTGAGTAGAAATTTTTAAATGAAAACTCAAATGTTTTCTCTACTTGTTACTATTAAAATAACCAACTAAGAGCCAAACAATATGGCTAAAGTGGATGGGAAGTGAGGGTTCCTATAGTATCACTAACATGTCGATTTAGACAAAGAATTGAAAGATAGTTAATATTTATTGTATAGTCCTTTGCGGCAAGCTACTTTCTCTTATCCTTGAAGAACTTCTCATTTGTCAGAATGGATAGAGAATGACGGCCCTGAAAATTGCTTGTAAAATGGACAACCAGAGGGTGTTGAACTAATCTCCAAAATCCTCCAAAACTGCCAATATGAGCTTAGGACTTTCTCTTGTATTCTATCATTTAGGCAACACTTTGTGATTTCTTGGTTATTTTCCATCTGGATTTTAACAATTTTATTTTATGGGAAGGAAAACCTTGATGGTCAGTAATGGCTTAGGTGAACTCAAATTAATGATTAAGGACTGAATTAATATTCCCTGCAGCCATCCTGCCTTGGAGGTGTTTGGGTTCACAGTCCGGGGCCCAGCTGGTCTCAGTTCTCATGCCCATTATCAGCTCTGCCCTTGACCCAGTTAGGTAAAAAGTCAGCTGTGATACTGTTCTATTGATGGTTTAGTGCTATTTGCAGCTGTATCTTCAATCCACTCTTAGGTTTAGCTGTGGTTATGTTTAATCTTATTCTTCTCAGTAAACTTTTTAAGGTATGACAGAAAAGAATCCTTTCCCTCATGAGATGATTTTGTGTAAATACAGGAGACTTCAGGGTTTTTCTTTCAATATTCAGTAAGGAAACAATGTGTGTTAATGCTGGGTTGGTGGTTTTGTGACTTGACTCCTATTCCTTTCTGGCCTTTGGTTACAATACCGTCTTAAAGCAATCAGGTGAAACTTCCTTAGTTTCTTTAGCAGAAACCTTTGAACTCCCTTATTTACAGAGGAATTGTTAAGAGCAGCACCTTAGCAATCCAGAAGCAAGAAATGCCATTCATTTTATTCACTTAATTTGTGAGTCTGTGCTATTTCTTCAGTGTTATATTAAGTATGAGGACATAAAAAATAATGACTAGAACTTGGCTGTGTGCTTACATTTTTAGAAGCAATGATACAGCAAATAAGTTCATACCAACAAGTATTGGTATATAGTTATTCCCATACTATATGCTTTATTCTTAAATAACTATATGCTTTTGCATATGGGAGACTTTGTCTATATTGATCTCTTCTCTTCCTGAAAAATCCCATTTATCCTGACGTGACAATTATATTACTGCTGCTCCTGTGACAGATTCACTAACACCTCTTTTAGTCATTCTTGTTTGCCACTGTTTCATCAAAGCTTGACAGTTCTCCACTTTACAACTGGATATTCTTCATTTTTGACTGAGCTCTTTTGAAACATCTTTAATATTCACATTTATACATTTCTTCAAAATTTCTTGTCATCATGATATGTATAGTCTCTCAGAACCACAGCTTTCTCTACTGCCGGATTAAGTTAAAGCCCCTTTTACATTATCAGGTATAATGCAAATGAGGGCAAGTTTGGTTTTTATTTGGAAAGATGAGGAACTGGATGGGTAAGAGGAGTTGGGACGTATTTCCTAATGTCCAAGTGTACCATTGCAAACTTACATCTATGCGTGTACAGCCTGAATGCTATGTATGATTGAGTTTCCTCTTCAAGAATGCAAGGCAAGTGAGGCTGAATAAATTCCGGGGGGGGGGGTGAATTAAAGGACAACAAAGAAGTGAGTTCCCATTCATCTAGAAGTGAGCCTATTAATTACAACTCTAGAGGGGTGTATTACTGAAGAAGAAAGTAAGAATGGATATCTTGAGGACAATTATCTCCCTCTTTGTATCTCTTTCATACAAATATAATGAGAAGCATTCTTTCTTCTTTGGACATTAAAAAAATCCAGTTCTGACTGTAGGGAGTGTAGTACAGTTTTGGTGCAAAGGTGAGAAACCTGCTACATTAAATCTCTTTGTTAATATCTGAGTTGGAGGGGATGTCATGGCATTGGTTATTAACTCATTTTCTGAAAATGTTGTGGTCTATGTGGGTGAAATATTTTATACTGATCTTTTGGAAAAAAAATAATTTTGAAAAAGATTTAGAGAAAAGGCAGAGTTTTTATCAGATACATCAATGTCCCAACCGGGATAGTGAAGACTTCTCTATGGGAAAAAACATTCTTTTGTAGAAGCCTCATTAGCTTTGGAAGTATTCATACTTCACTTGTTATTCTGAGACAGGACCCAACACTTCTTAGATTTAATAAATTATGAAGAAATTAAGAAAGTAGATATAAATGAACAGTGGCTAAGAAAAGATGATCAGACATTTATTTCTAGAGAAGAAGAAACCTAAAAATATCAGAGGTTTCATAAGAAAATATCATGGTTGGTTTTGAGAAAAACAATAGGATCCTGGTCTTGGATATTGCTTTAAGCATTACTGATTGGACTTTGGAATGCAGACTCACTTTCTCTAACAATTGTAGTTACTAGAGGGAGACAGGAAAAATATAGACAAATGAAGTCAATTTCCTTTCTTCCTCAGGAGATAGGGAATTTGGGAGATGTTGTTTACCAAGTTGTAGATTATTTTGGAGCCATAATTTGGCAAAAAGAATTTACCTAGACAGGAGAAGGATTTTACTAGGATTTATTTTATTAAGATTCTGGTATAAGAGAGACTTAGCAGTAAAAGACCATGATTTGAATTTTATATGCATGGGAATATCTTGTGTGCTTTTCACCCCTGCATTCTATCTGGCCTGTTTTGCGCACTTGGCTTCCTTCTATATTCTGTCCTGCCCATTTTGTGAGCCTACCTCACCTTTGTACTTCATCTGGATCTTGGTATTTTTCTGTCTAGCATATGCCCTTAAATAGGCTTTACTCAAATATGTCTGGGAATGTGCTATTGGCCACTTAGCTCTGTAAGTGTAGAACCTGCACTCAATGTGATTGAATTTCCTCTGCAAAAACAAAAGGACAAATGGGATTGAGTGAAAATGAAATGGGGTCTGAGGATGAGGATAAAAAAACTCATAAAGGGGCATTATTTTTTTTAAAAAGTAAATGCTGCAATAAGCTTATACCCTGAGAGGTCACAGAATTATCAGCTACTAGCTCCCATGACAATCAAAGTAGTAACAACCAACTGATATCATAGTAAAGAAATATGCAAATATTGGAAAAAGAGCTAAGTGTCTTCAAGGATTGGAAAATATATGGCTTATCCAATGATGATATCACTAATATATAGTTCAAAAAGAAATGCACTAATTACCTCTTATGTATATCAACTTTACAACAGAAATTAAATTTAATTTAAAAACTGTAATAAGAATGTTGAATTTAAGGCTGAAGAAGGCTAAGTAATCTTTTATTTTGGCCCTTTTTGTAGAATCTAGATTAAAGATGAACTACACATTTATTTTCTCTCAAGATGTAGGGGACTAGATGCTCAATGTTCTTTACAAGTATTTTAGAAGCTCTGAGTTGAACTGTCTGAGATGGGAGCTGGTGAAAACATTGTGTAATTAGTCAGGTGATACAAGACAAGCCATAGCCTTTGGGGAACAAAAAGAAAGAATCATTACCAAAAATACCTATGTAGAAATCTGCACCTCAGCTTGTAGAGCTGGTTTCTAATTTTGTTCAACAAAGGCATATTTATTTGAAAGATTCCATTGGGAATAAAGGGTCTGTCTGTTAGTGGATGCAACAACACAAACCAGCATTGTATGAGGCTCAGAGCTTGCCACTAGAGATAGATTTTCCACTGAAGGACCATTAATAATGGCCAGCAGAAGGATAAGGAGTTTAAAGGAACAGAAAAGAATTAGAGGGGCTGCAAGACTTTTGCAAATTCTAATAAAAGGAGACAATGACCAATTGGAAGGGAACCCAAAGACATTGTATCCAAAATTAAAGCACCATCATCACAAATAGAACTTATCAAAGATGATGACAATTTAGTGCAATTGGCTTGTATCTAAGGGTTTTGTATCTAAAATGACAGATTTCACCAATAGCCCACTGAACATAATCTTTAAAAAAGCTGACTATACAGATACTTTTCTTGTTAGTCCCTAATTATCACAAAAATATGCATAATATTTACATTGCTTTAACTTTTTTTTCTAGACATGGGGCTTGAACTCAGGGCCTGAGCACTGTCCTTGGATGTTTCTCAAGGCTAGTGCTCTATCACTTGAGTCACAGCACTACTCTAGCTTTTTTCTATGTATGTGGTACAGAGGAATCAAACTTGGGACTTCGTGCATGCTAGGAAAGGACTCTACCAATAGTCCAAACTCCCTGCCCTGTTTTAACTTTTATAATAATCTAGAGATGACTGACAGTGCATAATGATATCTGTATGTATGCATAGGTTATAGGCAAATGTTGCATCATTTATACAAAGAGAATTGAACATCTACAGACTTTGATATTTATAGGGGGTTGTGGAACCAATTCCCAATGGGTAGTGAGACCACACACACACACACACACACACACACACACACACAACCACACACAAAACCCCACATACACACTCTCTTTAAGAATATATAGAACCACTTCTGTATATGAGTTGTTAGAATAATTAGATATGCTATTTCTAGAAACATTTAGAACAAATGTTCAAATCATACAATAATATAACTTGATGAAATTTATTTGCAGTCTTATTTTTAGTAGAATAAAATTTCATCTTTTAGCTAACAGAAGTAAAAAAAATAATTATAAAAGTATTTAAGTAATACCTGCTATCATGTCATTGTTTTAACCAGGAAGCAGTAGAAAAAATTTTTTTGACAACTTTCATAGTGATATTAACAATGTCCAACAGAAAACTCTACTTAGGTAGGTAGAAACAGTATAATAAAATTTCTGGAATAGAGGGGAAATTTGGGGTGGGGGGGAAGTAGCACAGTTCTCTGACACCGTATGACATTTTGCTTTGATTAGACCAGATTCCTGATGCCTCTCTAGATTGAAAGAATATATATAGTCCACCCTTCCCTGCAGTTTACCCACCCCCATCACATGACAACACCTGTCACATCCTTCTTTTGTAGTCCAGAGTCAAGAACTCTGGGAAGAAGACATAGGGAGGGCTTAGACCCCATTCTGAACCTGAGAGGAGATCTGAGCTACAGTCACACACAAAAAAGAAAAAGAACACTAGACTCAGAATTCAGATCTCTGATTTATCTTTTAGTCTGCTACACACTGAATTTGAGTTTGAAACCTATTTGCCGATCACATTCTTCTGATTTTTAAGCTCCAAAGTTTCCCTGCTTCACTTTGTGTCTCGTCAGCCCTCCCTCAGCCTGCCACATACAATCTATACCACAGCTCAATTTGATTGTTTGGTTATTTTCCTTCCTGACCTTCACTTTCAGAGAAGCCCAGCCCTTCCTGAACATCATGATACCTTGTCTTCATTTAAATTCATTTCTCTACCCACTCTCACCTCTTCCACACATACTTTCCCATTCATTAAGTGAGATTTCTTTTTGTTCTCATTGTCTTTTTCAATGGTTTCTTTATTTCAGCACTCACCATAGTATCTCTTGAATTTAGAAGCATTTTATAGGCGCATTTGTGCCTTCCCCAGATTGAATTTTGGAGCACAGATTCTGCTATTTATTTTCTAGACATGGTGTCCCTGCTGTTCCTATATAAATTGTGCCTTACAGAGAGAGGCTCATTAATTATTTCTTGAAATGTAACATCTGGTGGCTATTGCGTTTTTATTATTTAACTTTTACTACCTTTTCTACCCAACTAAGTTGAGATTTCTTTGAATGAAGCTTTTCTTATTATAACTGAAACTTAGTTGATGTAGTAAAAGGTGATATATGCAAGAGTAATATCTTTTTTGAAAAATGTGTTTTGTAACATTTTTCCTTCCTGGGCTTAGCCCTGTCCTTTGGCTTTCTCAAGGCTAGAGCTCTACCAGTTGAGCCACAGTACCACTGCTGGCTGTTTTTTTCTATGTAAGTGGTACTGAAGAATTGAACCAGGGTCTTCATGCATGGTAGGCAAGTACTCTACCACTAGGCCAAACTCCTGGCCCCATGTTTTGTCATTTTTATTTACTGTATTTTTATTTTGTTGTGACATTTCCATATATGGAAACAATGTATCCAGCCTCCCTCATCACTTTCTCTTACTTCTCTTCTCTTTTTAAAAAAATTTCAACAGATTTCATTATTCTATTTCCATACATGTATGGGCCATTTCCATACTTCATTGGCCATGTTCATCCCTACTCACCTTTCATTTTTATTTTTAAGTGGCTGATATTTTAAGCTAATATAAACACCAAATCTTTATGCATTTGGTATATGTCAACGACTTAGCTGCTACTATCAGGAACAAACTCAAGAATTTTACTTAACAAAATTCCAATAGATAGTGATTATTTTAACTAGAGATGTAACAGATACTTTATTTAACAATGGTATTAGTATTTTGCCAAGATTCTTGTATTGGAGAGGGAGAGGGGCAAATAGCATCTATAATTTACTAAAATATGAGTTTTTCAGGCTACCAAAGTGTGGGATAATGCAACACCTAGAGGAAACATTTTCTCAAAGCTTGCACATGGTAATTACTGGTGTATTTTGAGGGCTCATTTGTTATTCTCTCTTCTGAGAGCTATTTGATTCTTTTAGTAACTTAAGACGTTTGTTATTGGTTTACCCATTTGAAGTACAATGTTTAAACTACCTGTTGAAAGTCACTCAGCAACTAAATGGCAGAGCTAGAATTTTTGTCTAGCTAGCATGCTTGCAGCTGTTGCATACGAATCATTCTACTCTAGGAAGGGAATGATGCTTTCCTCTTATATTTGTAGCTTAGACCAATGATCCACAAAAGTCATTGCTGCATCCTCTAGCATGACACTGGACAGCAAGAAGACCACGTGGGTACTTGAGGGAACATCTCCTCCTGACACATTCTCCTTGTAAACTAGTCCTGGAAGTCATTTCTGGGATACCAAAGCATTTCTTGAGAGCATGTGAATTTAATAGGAAAGTAATTCAAACTTCAATGAAGTATTAAATTGATAGAGTTGACTCAACAAATTGTCAAGGTGACAAGCAAGATATTCATCACCAGTTGGTCATGCCAGCTCTAGCTGCCACTCCTTTGTGAGTACTGGAGTCTGAGTCTCAGGGAAGAGAGCTCCAGTCCCTGTGGCCCATTCTCAGGATTACTGTTTTACTTCTAGTCCCGATAGTGCCTTGCATTGGTCCCCAGTCAATAAACTTTTCTACGTTCTTTAGACCCAGATCATGTGAGTAGTTGATTCAAAATAGTACTTAGAGAAACATAGCCTCACAGTTCTCTCCTGTTAAATAATAGAAGTTTGTGGTTATTTTTGTTGGTGGTGATAGCAATTTTTAAGTTTCATCCTGGTTGTACACATGCTTTACTTTAAATGTGGCAATATTCAATGTATGTGAATTAATGCACCTTCTATCTGGCAAATATCATGTAACCCTTTTACTAATTACAAGAAAAAAAAGAAAAAAAATAAGTGTGGCAATATGAGAAATACATGATGGGAAAAATATATATATGTATATTTATTGTGTATATATACACAATAAAATGTATATATAATTATATAAGGAATTATATAAGGGTATATTTATTATACAATGAATAATACATATCAGTCTCAACTTATTATTTATGTCCAGTATAACACACATAGAATCTGACTTCTACCATGTGAAATATGAAAACACAACTGTGTGTGTGTGTGTGTGTGTGTGTGTGTGTCCAAGGACTTGAACTCAGGACTTGGGTACTATCCCTGAGTATTTGTGTTCAAGGCTAACACAATCACTTGAGTCACAGAGTTGTGGTGGTTAATAAGAGATAAGAAACTCACCTTTCTACTCAGCATGGCTTTGAACTGAAAACCTCAGATCTCAGCCTTCTGAGTAGCTAGGATTACAGGTATGAGCCACTAAAGCCCAGCTTCACTATAATCTTCTTTTAAAGAACTCCAACTGCTCAAGTTCTTTGACTGAAGTGAAGATAATACACCACGATTATCCATCTATAATTTATAATTTTTATTCTTTCCTGAATGGTGACTTTTATAAGTCTAAGAAATCTTGATATAAAGAAATCAGTATCTCTGTCCTTGTAATAAAAATTCTGCCTGCCTAGGGAGTGTGCAGATGTCAACAGAAGTAGCCATTTAGCACAAATCCCCTCATGCCTTCTGGACAAATTTCCTACCTTGCTCTGGAATCTGCATGACAGATTGTTGGTGCCAAAGGCCAGCAAATTCCATCTATGACAAATAAATCTAATTAATGAAGAATAACCCTGGAAGGAGGAAGGTAAAGGGTTTTAGTTCTTTGTGTGAATCATTTCCCCTAAACTACAAAACTAGAGCCTGAAAGTTTGTATTTATACATACATACAACAGCTATGTCTCACAGCTTTGCTCTTCATTTATCAGCCTCAGTGACCAATTATTCCCTTTCTTCAAGTCAATGAATTCTACTTATTTCCCTTTTTCTTTTATTCTTTTAAAGCTCATGGAAATATACTCCAAAATAATAGGACTATAATTCTAATTTATTTCTATTTCCGACTTTTATACCCACAATTATGTTGGCATTAAATTAGATTGAAATGTCAACCCACCAATTTGCTTCTTTCTTTGTAACCTTTGGCATACAAAGTTTATCATCCCGATAAATAAAAAGCCTCTTCAGCCCTGACACCTAAGAGACATGTAAATTGTGTTTATTTCCAAATCAGAAAAAAAATCATCAATCATGTCCTATCAAAATTAGGTCAAATACCTGGTGTCATTTGATTTCTTATTCTGTTTGGAACTTATAGTTAAAATAAGACTTAATACTAAAAGAGTAAAATTGGACCAGGAGCCGGTGGGTCAGCCATATTACTTAGGAGGCTGAGATCTGGGGATCACAGTTTGAAACCAGCTGGGGTAGAAAAGTCACCATAAGACCCTTATCTCCAATTACCACTCGAAAACCAGACATGGAGCTATGACTCAAAGTGGTAGGGTGCTAGCATTGAGCAAAAAGCTCAGGCATATCACACAGGCATTGAGCTCAAGCCCCACAAAGGGAAATAATGAAAAAGGAGTAAAATTGGTAGTAGGAGTATTAAGTCCAATAGCTCAAATGTGAATAGAGAGCCTAAATAAAATGTACATTTCATTTTAACAAAAGCATTTTGAGTCTTTTGCTTGGATTCAAAAATGTACAAGTACTTCCTAAAAATAGAGAAGTCTAGTTTAAGTTCAATAAGATAAAAGGCCTTATTTTCCAAGATACCATACCATAGCATTCTTTCTTTCCAGAGAATAAGCCATTTCTTATTTTATGTGTAAAATCACACCTGGCAGATTGCTACATTGACTCTGGCCTTTAAAATATGAGAAATTGTCTTGATTTCCAGCTCCCTGGGAAAAGTATGTCTCTGAAGTCTTAAGCCTTGCTAACAAAAGTGTCAGTTCATTCCTCCTTTCCTCTCTAAAGTTGAATGTAGATCACAACACTAGTGTCCCTCCATTTCTGTGCTCCCCTTACAGTTCCCTCAAAAGATAAACTTACATATAAGACAAAAGGTTCACAAATCAAAAACAGTCATGAAGGAGGAAAGAATGAAAACACAAAATAAGAACAAAAAGCAAAATAACAAAACCAAACCTTCTTGTTTCCATTTCTTGGAGTTCATTCCCATAAACATCCTTATATGCTCATAGCAATGGAGCATTTCTTTCACAATGATTATAATTATTACTACAGTGTGGAAGAATATACTGTAGTTTTGATTACCACAGCACTTATAGCCTAAGGATGTAAACATTTCTTCATGTGTCTATTAATCATCTGTAGTACTTTTTCTGAAAACTAACTACTCAATTTATTTGCCTATTTATTTTTTTACTTGCTGTTTATTTTCAACCCCATCATATATTCTGAATATTAACTATATTATTTGTCTGTTGAATAGCTGGAAAGGACTTTCTTCTATTTGATAAACTGTCTCTTGACTCTTGTAATTGTTCCTTTCAAGTGCAGAAGCTTTTTTTTTGCTTTTTCTTTTACATTGGTCATGGGGCCCAGTGTTGTCCCTGGGCTCTTCAGCTCAAGGCTAGCACTCTACCACTTTTAGTCATAGCTCCATTTCTGATATTCTAGTGGCTCATTGGAGGTAAGAGTCTCACTGGACTTTTGTCCAGAGGCTTTGAACCAATCATTAGCTCTCCACCTTCAGAATAGCTACGATTACATGCGCGAGCCCCCTGGCTTGTTTAGAAGCTTTATAATTTGATGTAATCCTGTTTTCCAGTTCTTGTTCTTATTTCTGGGCAACTGGAATACTACTCAGAAAAGAATTACCTGTGCCCACAACTTCCAGAGGTTTCCCTAGTTTTTTTCTGTAGTAACTTCATAGATTGAGATCTTAAATATAGATCTTTGATCATTTGGAGTTTATTTTCCTTATGGACCAAGATAAGGGTCTAATTTCAATATTCTGAATATAAATAATCAGGTTTTCCTCAGAACTATTTGTTGAAGAGACATTCTTTTTCTCCAGTGTATGCATTTGATGCCTTTGTCAAACCTTTGGTACTTATATCTGTGTGCTTAGTCTTTATGTCAGTTTTTGGGCCAGTATTATACTGATTTTTGATATTATGCCTGTATAGTATAATTTGAAGTTCAGTATTGTGATACCCCTACTGTTGCTCTTTTATTTTTCTGGTTGGGCTCTTTATGTTTTGCGTAACTTTTTCTCATCAAATAATTTTCTTTTTCTTTTTTAATCTGCTCATAAGCTCAGTAGAAGACTTTAAGAACAGAAAAGAGAACTTGCGTGTGCTTCCCTTATTGGAAATAATGACAACATTGCCAAAAATTATCCCTTATAATTTCTTATTGGTTGATATTATGATTCTTAGTTCACAAATCTTTAGTATGAAGTAATCAAATGACTGGGCCAAGATCATAATGGGAGATCACAAAATGTATCTGTTACTTTATATGGTTTTATAAAGCACCTCTCATACCTTCTTGACTTCTTGATAGTCTTTAATCACAATAATAAAGTTCTGTGAGAAGTATTCAAAGGCTATGAAATGAAGGTATTGTTTAGAAAAGTTGAAACTGAATCGTAGATTCACCCCAGACTTTGTTTAACTGATATTTGCTAAGATTCGTCTCTATCCTAATATAGCCTAGCCCCCAGAAAGAATTTCTTGGATGCTTATGTCAGTGAGTGTCATCTAGTGAAGGCTTAATTCTCCTGGACCATCAGATCCACTTTGTGGAAACATGACTCACCACTAGCAATGTTTCACTCCTTCAAATAAACAGAAAATGGAGAATTTCAAATGACTAATGCATTTACTCCATCAGCTTAAACACATTAGGAAACTGGAAGGTAACGTTAGCAACATTTCTCCATGCACATTAAAAGCACTTCAATAATAAGCCTCTGCTTAGGTAGTCCAGTACAATATAAGATGTAATTTAGGAGGATAATGTTTGCATCTCTCCTATTTATTTTTGTGTGATTGAGAAGTTAATATGCCATAATAACCTTATATGTTTTCATGGAGCTCCAAACTCTATGGGAGGCTTTCGCATCCATTGTACGGAGGCTTTTACATTTGCTATCTGATATATACTTTTAAGGATATAATTTTCCTGGGTTAGCACTGGAAATCAGAAAATTGAGGCTTGGAAAACCAGTGTCATAAAAACTCACTGACCATGCAAATAATGTTTATGTTAGTTTATCAGAATTCTCTTGGGTACCATATAAGATTGCTACTATATTTTTGCTTTTCACTAGTATGACTTCTTACCCTCCCAAAGAAGAAGCATGACTTATTCACCAACAACAGAAGAGAGAAGGCAAAGAGGAGGGGAGGGACTGGAAAAGAGAGGAAGAAAAGAGAGAGATCTGAAACAATGTAACACTCATCATTTACATTACTATTTATTTAGCACTCACTATGTGCCAGACTCTATAATTCATTCTTAAATTACCCTGCAAATTAGATATTCTTCATTCCTTTTTAATAAGAATTATAGTCTACATGAACTAGTTAATGCAAATGACACTAACTACTATATCATATAAAAGCTGATGACAGTGTTTTTTTTTTTAACTAAATTTCTTAGTATAAATTCCCCTGACTTGTAAATGGCCTTCTGTTCGCCAATCAAGGGCTCTGCTCTTGGCCCCCTAATGACTTTGAATCTTCAGCTGCATCCTCGGTATGCATCTTTTAGAAATATTTTTGTTTGTATAGTTCTTACAGGTAACCCTAAATTAGATTTTGTCTGGCTTCTTCTGAAGTATATCAAATTTCAAATGGATGCTTAACTGAACATCATGTTTCTGAATGCAAGAAGTTTCAATGATATGAATGCAGAGGTGTTATTTATCTATGACTTCTGTTATCCTCTGTGTTGGTGAGAGCTCAGTGATGTGGGCAAACAGTTTCCACAGAGGCTGGAAGATTCCATCAGCTGAGTGCTCAGGAGGGAGAGCAAGTGTTTGTGGGGTTGTGGGACTTGTAGCAGTCTGAGGCTGCCTCATGGAGGAACTTGCCCTGAGTCAGGCAGATTATGGCTGCCAGACAGTCTAATTTAGAGGCCCTTGCTGTGCCATGCTCCTTCTAAATTCATTTAAAAATAAATTTACTTTTATGATTTTCAGGGATAGCTCAAGTGTTCACTAGTGACATAGGTGACTCATAGAAATGATTCTATTTTCATTGTAGCAATCCCTGTTTCTGTGTGGGGGGAGGTAACCTGACTGATTACTACCTTAGTCCTTGTCTGGATTTTTAGGTGAGATTCCTCCAAAATGAGACCCAAACAGGTATGTGTGCATGCGTGCGTAGTGCACTGAGGATCAGCAGATGGATACCACTTTGTTTGGGGTGTCATGAAACAACAGGGTATTTCGTGAAGAAGGAAGATTTCTTATCCTTCCCTCCATTCTGTTCACTTGGTAAGTCAAAAGCCTCATTTCCAGAGTCATTACTGCCATAACTTAGCTATTGTCTTCAAATCATCTCTATGAAGCTGCCAGAGAGGCAGATGGCAAAGACACACACCTCTGACCTTGGCATCACTTATCCTGCAAACATGGATCCCTTCTAACTAAGCTCCATTCATCTTAATGAATTCCTCATGGTATGCCCACTGCCCAGCCCAAACCCAGCCAGATGGTCCCCAGGTCAAATTGTGTGTCTTGTCTATTCTTAAGCTAGGTTTCCTACTGTCTGGTGATACTGTCCAATGATGTAGCATTAGAATATAGATTGTCAAGTGTGTTCAGTAAACATTTTTAAGAGACTTGTTTTGATAAAACACTAGGAATATATGGAAAGAAAACTTGGTTCTTAATTGGCAAATCCATCATTTGAAACTGGAGCCTTGAGGTTACTTAAAACTATTTTCTAGTCATAGGCATTTTAAACATATTCATTCTGAAATACTGTTCAGTTAATAAAGGCTTCGGAGGTAATCCAGGGAAAGGTTTCATCATGGTTTCTGTGTTAAACCAATTTCCAGATTGATGCTCAAATTAATGCAAGCTTCCTGGGCTCTCTAAGTTTTACCTTTCATCTATGTTTTAGTGTATCATTTCTGCTTTCATAAACATCTCCTAAACATAAACATCTCATCTCATGTTATACACACAAGATTGATCATTGCAATCCAAGGATTAGGGCAACCCTAGTTGACTACAGTGCAAATAAAGAGTTTCACAGGAAGACTCCTACCAGGAATCACATGGTAGTGTGTAGAGATCAAACTCTCTCATTCCCTCCCCATGGACTCACAATCAACAGGCTCATCTATTAATTCCACTCATTTAATGATCAATGTAAATTGCTGAAAGGATGATCTATGACAGTAATCAATATGCATCATGAAGAGAGCTGAAATAGATACCAGCCACATATCGATGTAGCCTGCATCAGAGCAGAGTGTGTTGTGATCACCCAGCGTTTTGGTCTCAGGATTATGCATTATTTGAGGTAACAATTCAGCCTTAGAGGATATGCCTCACCCTTCAAACTTGATGTGGTGGTTGTTTCATTTGCAGAGAAAGGCTGTCACTATGCAGTCTACATAGACTGACCTTCATAATCTTTATCCTCTTGAGTGTTGAGATTGCAGGCACGTACCACAAGTGATCTTTGCTAATTTTTGTGTTTTTCTTTCTCACTTCAATTTCAGTGAATTGGTCTTGTTCCAGCATTTAGGGGAGAAATCTGCTTTCTTTGCAAGGTTATTTTCCTGATCATTGGGCATGTTGGAGTCCCTTGCCTAACATTTTCCTTGATTGGTTGATGCTATCTTGTCTTAATTCAAGAAGGATTTGATGCCTGCAGATACATATCTGATTTAGAGCTCATGTTGAAATGGAAGGAGCAGGAAGTTGCTGCACCTTAATGGTGGGAGAAAAGATATATTTTGGGAATGGAATCAGAGTCAGATTCTTACATTACAGTCCTGACTGTCTATGTGCCTCTGAGATCCTGGTTCTGGCCATAGTTTAATGTTTTATAATAGCCCTGAGAGATAGTTGCTTATAGTTCTTACTTTGAAAGTAGTCATTACAAAAAGTCTATGATTTCTCTCCACAAAAGCTAAGAATGAAGGAATTAAAAAGAGGTAGGAGAGTGTGCCTCAATTCCAGGTCAGGAAGCTGAGAAATACTTGGATTTCCCCCGCTCCTTTTTTTTTTTGTTTGTCAGTTGTAGGGCTTGAACTCTGGGTCTGGACTCTGTCCCTGAGCTCTTCAGCTCAAAGCTACTGTCCTGTGCCTTGAGCCAAGGCTCCACTTCCCATTTTCTAGTGATCAATTGAACATGAGAGTCTTATAGACTTCAGTGCCTGGGCTGGCTTTGAACCATGATCCTCAGATCTCAACCTCCTGAGTAGCTAGGATTACAGGCATGAGCCACCACATCCAGCTCCCCCTTCTTTTCATAGTGAGTGCATCACAAGGACTTGCATACATGTATCTATGATGTGATCATATTCTGTTTGCCTTAGCATCTGGACTAGGCTGAGAAAATTGGTAGAGGTTAAGAGGCAAGATTTCCAACTGCAGGGCTGAGTTGGGAAAAGCTCAAGGAAACAGAAGATGGGGCCAGGACTGTCACCTAGTGAGAGATTGCTTGCCTAGCATGCACAAAGCTCTGGGTTCGATTCCAAGATGCCACATACACAGAAAAAGACAGAAATGGTGCTAGCAAGCCCAAGGACAGTGCCAAGGCCCTGAGATCAAGCCCCAGGACTGGCAAAAAATAAAGGAGGCAGTGGAGGTTTGCCCTGTTCCAAGCAATGTGTGACTCAGCTACTCTAATAAGCTGACTTCCCCCCAAAACCCTGATGCCTGATGTGACCTAGAACACTAGATGTAACATGGTCATGTATACTAAGGGGTTTACCCTCATTTGCTTTAAAGTTGCTCTCCTGGTGTCAAAGAGCTCTGATAAGAAAAGGCCACTTGAGTTTTCCGGGCTTTCATAATGGAAGAGGCTCTCTAGTCAAATATGTTTCTAGTTGCCATGGAAATATGTTTTAAAGATAGCTCATCCCAGGGAAATCTGACTGGCAGTGATAGCAAATCAGGCTTTGATTTACTCCCCCCCTCCCCCATTACAGCCTGTCGAGCAATTTCAGAACAAGTACTTGCGTAACATTGAGGTTTCAGAGTTTGGCTGGCTTGCTTGGGAGTGTGGAGATTGCATTTTGTGTGAGGCGCTTCTGTCAATTGCTGATTATCTGGGATCCTGTTATGAAGCTGGAGGGCTTTCAAGGCCCTTGCTTATCCTCCTTTTCCTCCTGTGTGCTGGGCTTTAGGCATTTCATTGCTTATTAGCACTTCCACCAGAGAGTGGAGAGGATAGAAAATTCTGATCAGTATTAGCAATTTTCATAGGAGATCGCAGAAGGAAGAAAATAAAAGCACTGGCGGAAATGAGTGAGGCTTGATGTCTTTGCAAGTGAGTGATTGATTGTTAAACTTTGGTTGCATGTGGTTCAGTTGGCAATAGCTGTGATGAAAGCAGTCTTATAAATAGGAACATAGGACAAGTGAATGCCTAGTGAATAGTAAGTGTACATTATAATAAGTGAATGGGCTGTGACTTGAACTAAAGATCTCTCACTCTTGCTTGGATTTGTCATTCATATCTGACACTCTACTACTTGAAACTTGCCTTCACTTCTGGCTTTCTGCTAGTTAATTAGAGACAAGAGTCTCTTAGATTTGTCTACACATGTTGGCATCTAATCTCAGTCCTCAGATCTTAGCCTCTTGAGTAGCTAGGATTATGAATGGGAGCCATTGCTGCAGAGCTGAAAACTTCAACTTAAAAAAAAATAAATGTAAGCAGGAACACAGATCATTCAAACCTTAGAATATTTGTTGTGATGCAAAATCATCATTTAGGGTGTAACTTGTTCAAATTTAATAATGTCCTTATATGCAAAATCATATGTAAGTTTAACAAATGAGAGATCAGAGAGGGAAACTTCTGAACTTCCATAGGGGCAATGAAGAAAATACAGATATACATCATATACATATGTATGTATTTGCACATGTTTGTATATGCATATGCATATATATGTATTCACACATATGTGTATATGCATACATACATATACACACACATATATGGGTTTTCAAGTGGTTATATATATATGTATATGTACATTTTGTGAATACATAAAAAGATATGCACTTAAATAGGAGAGCAGGCTTTTTAGTTTCTTTACATATATATGTATATATAAAGATAGAGATAGATAAATATACAATCATATACAAATACATGCATATATATACTTACATGATGGCAGAACTTTTACACCAACTTTTTGTCCAGGCTGACCTTGAAGGAAAATCCTCCTGAATTTGGTGGTGTCCTGAGTTCATGAGAATGTAATGCTTGCCTTGAGTGTTCCTTCTTCAGAATTCAGAAGCTCCATAATTTATGAGAATTATCATTGCACGCTCAGGTGGAACAATTCTTTAACATATCTTGTTATGAACTTATTATTTTATTACAGAAAATATTAAAGAAACACACAATAAATATTGAAATGAATGACAGGATGCTCAGTATTGATGGAGCTCTTTTCACTTACAAACCATAGAATCCATGCCTTGCTTTCCTATAATCCATTCAGCTTCAGTCATCTAGGTTGTAAAGGACCTATCAATTCATCTGAATAGAATGTGTGTGGATAGGTTCCTATAAAACATGTGAATGCATAATGCATTCTTTGCCATTTCCAATCCATATAAAGCAGGTACCTATAAACATCCTTAGAAAGAAGAAATGAAGCTGATGGGAAAACACAAGAAGAAATTTACATTCACATCATACCTTCACTCAATCTCCTCCTCTTTTCTGCACCTTCTCTTAGACTCCTTCTTTACAAGTCATCAGATACAGGTATGGAGACAGTTCTTGGTGAAAGCAGAGTTCCAGATTATCTATCTTCGCCTGTTTAAATTCTTTCATCACAATTCAGGCAAGAGTGAAGATTGGCTGGGACTTGTATTTGTTGTGGGATCATCTGGATGGCAGTTGATGCTTTAGCATTGAGGCCTAGATATCTGCCTTTCAGAATAAGATGTTTTACACACCACTGTGTCCCTTCTTCATTTTATAAAGGGAAACCATGTTCATAGAAAGTACTAACCCATAAATATAAACACTAGTAAATGCCATTCAATCTAGCATTTTTCTGGATCATAAATCCTATCTCAGCCAGAAGCTGGTGGCTAATACCTTCAAATCATAGCTACTCAGGAGGGCAAGGTCTGAGAATTCCACTTCAAAGTACACACACACACACACACACACACACACACACACACACCCCACAAACCCTATCTCATAAGAACCCTGACTCTCACTCTCCTGGCAAAAGGAAGAGCCTTGGCAATTAATTTTGAGCCTGTCATTTTCCTTTTTTCTTCTCTGACTCACAAATGAAGCACAGCCTATTCCAATTTCAGATCATTTGGACTCATTTATTCCAACCAGGAATATTGCTATCCTCAAGTTATATCATAAGTCACCAAGAGATTTCTGTCACTTTTTCCTACCATCCTGCTAGCCTGGCTATAAGCTCTTGGGCTTGTAGGGTGACCCCAGGAATTTACTTGACTGTAAGTGACAAAGTCAACTGACATTAACTCTCAAAACTCTATAAAAATACTGATTTGAAAAGTCTGGGGGCTAGGCACTGGTAGCTCACACCTGCAATGCTAGCTAATCAGGAGGCTGAGATCTGAGGATCACGGCTCAAAGCCAGCCTGGGGCAGAAACTTTAAGAGATTCTTAACTCCAATTAACCCATAAAAAGCCAGAAGAACTGTAGCTCAAGTGGTAGAGTACCAACCTTGAGGGAAAAAAAGCTGAAAGAGAGCATGAGGCATTCATTTCAAACCTTTCAGCGCAAACACACACACACACACAGAAAAAATCCAACAAGTAATGGATTAAATCTCCATTACAGATGAATTTACTTCTATGCTCTTGAATGAGCTCTTGACAATGAATCTCTGCTCTCTTTTAATCTCATTAGACTATTTAAAATTTCAACAGACCTTGCATGAAGAACCACATTTTCTACCTGTCTGCAGAGATTTAAAAATTTACCTATTTTATTGACCTAAAGTTCAGCACTCCAGGTCATGTAACTCTAGATTTTTCTGAATTAATCAATTTGATGAGGGATTCTCTAGCTTCACAGTCTTGTTTATGACTTAGTAATTTCCTTGACTTCTTTGAAACAGCACTACATGTCTATTTCTGGAATCTATTATATACATGCATATAAAATATGCTCTATGTAAAAAAACACAAGCTAAAATTCCCTCTCAGTAGAGAGGGAAAAATATTAGATTGATTATGTTTAGCTTTATGCAACCACTTGAGTGACTGGGTTAGTTACTGTTTGTTTCAATGAGGTTGTAAGTTTGACATTGATGTTTCAGGTACAGAGAAGTGTTAGCTGTGCTTAGCTCTCTGGTATTAAATGCTTTAATTTAATAAGTCACATGCATTTGCTGCAAAGATATATTTGCTTTCATAGCCAGACTAAAACAACCCTGGATAAAGAGATCCAACCAGAAGCCAAGTGAATGATTTTGCTAAGTTTTTATACCTGTGATAGACATTTGACAAGATCAGATCTTGAGTTATTGAAGGCATAATTTATTTTTTTCATTCAACATAAACTACTACCAAACAAATATGTATTGACTGCCAAGTTGGTACCACATATCCAGATGTGTCTAATAGCAAGTTAGTAAATGGAGAATGGGAGCGAAATTAATTCTTTGAGGAGATAAAAGTCACATGAGAATTATAGGAGATGCTTTTTTTTCTTTTTCTTTTTTTTTTGGACAGGGCTTGAACTCAGATCCTGAACACTGTCCTTGGGCTTTCTCAAGGCTAGACTCTACCACTTGAGCCACAACACCACTTCTGGCTTTTTCTATGTATGTGATACTAAGGAATCAAACCTGGTTCTTTATGTATGCTAGGTAAACACTCTACCACTAGACCAAACTCCCAGCCCAATATAGGAGACTCTTGATTGGCTTCATTTGAAGCAAATGAGCAATATACAATGAAAATGCCAAAAGTCTAAGTTATTCTCATCCCCACATCAAGAAGAGTACTTACTCTTTTTCTATCCAGCAAATAATAATTCTATTTTGCTGATAGCTAATCTGAGGCCTCTTTCCAAGATTTGATTTTACAGTTGAGAACAGTTTCTGATATACCTTCAGTTTCTATAACTTCTGCATCTTTCCTTGCCCCAGGCTACTTACGGTCAATGGTTCTTAATTCCCATAGGAAGAATTTTTTAATGACCTTCTAATTTTTTGTAGGTCATGGGGCTTGAACTCTGGGCCTGTATGCTGTCCCTGAGCTCTGCAGCTCAAGGCTAGCACTCTACCACTTGAGCCACAGCACCACTTTCTTTCTTTCTTTTTTTTTTTCTTCTGGTGATAGAGATAAGAATCTTACAGACCTTTGTTTCTGGGATGGCTTTGAAGCTTAATCCTCAGATCACACAGTCTCCTGAGCAGCTAGGATTACAGGCGTGAGCCACCAGTGACAAGTTTCTAATATTTTAAATAACTTTTAAATTTTTTTATTATTACCTCTAAGAAGTTGTACAAAGGAGTTGCCATTTAGTAAACAGTCTATGAATACAATATGTCTTTTATTTAGCAACCATGATTTTTCCTCATCTGACTCTAGCCTTAAGCTCTAGCCATCTTGGAGCACTTACTTTCATCCAAACAGACTCCATTATCATTTGTTGACATTGTTTCAGCAACATGAAATGCCCACCTCTTCATCCTTGTGCATGATTATCCAACCTGTCCTTTATGAAATATCATGATCCTGAGCCAGTACCTTGACATAGTGATTTACTGCTTTGAATTCAAACAAGCGGGTCTCCTATGTACCATGTTTTCCTTACCCTATTCTATTTTAGTACTGGCTACTGAAGTATAAACTATTACATGGTGTACATGGTGTCCTAGGCTGCTTAGGAGGCATAGGTGCATGTCTCAGCCACGTACCAAGGTATTTCTAGAAAATAGAAGGTATTCCTAGAAACTCATTGAATGAGTAAATGAGTATAGACCTTGCCCCATTTTCCTTCTGCATTGCTTATAATGGAATTGAGAGATTTCATATATGTAAATCCACCTTGCCAGTCTGTATCCAGGTAGAATGTGCTCAACATTAAATTTAAAGACAGTATTACCTTCATGGATTAATTTCAAATGACAAATAGTAATGGCCAACTCTATGTCTTTCTGGCAAATTCCTGTTTCAGCCACCACCTCAGAGGGCTGCAGACTTTACATGTCAGAGTAACAACACATGAATAACCTTATCATGAATAATGCTGATGAAACAGCCAAAAAAGAGACGTGCTTCCAGAACTGGGTAGATTCAGTCTTGTTTTTTAGTCACATACACACCACATTAGCCCTTTCTAGAGAATTATGAAATTTTCATGGAGGTAATTGGACCTTTATTGGGCTAGACCTAATAGAAAGTAAGGAAATAAAATGCATCCCCTATCTTTCCTTTTTATATTCCTCTGATCATTTGCAGCATTCTATTATTCAAACTGTTATCCTTTGAATCCATTATAAGGTGATTAACTTAGTATGCATAGTGATTAACTGGGTGTACTTTGTATACTAACTATACTGTGAATGGTAAAAACATGTCTGTAATCCCAGCGACATAGGAGGCAGGATTAGCCGGGTAAGTTTGGCCCATCTATAAACTGTGAGCACCATATTTCAGAAACAAGACAAAAGACAAAAGGCTTGGAGTGTGGCTCAAGTGGTAGAATTTTGAGGCTACAAGTTCAACTCTGAGAATGCCAAGCATATGAATGAGTGAAGTAAAATGGAGTGCTACTGAAGACAATACAACTTAGCCTGCAAGGTTCCTTTCAGATGGAGGCTTTGTCATGAGATCTACTATAGATATATCAATAGCTTGGGATTAACAGAGCTGATTACATGTGAGATGAAAATAATGGGATTTTCCTGAGGTTTCCCAGGGGATTGAATGAGTCATAACTCCTGTGAAGAACAGTGAGGGGTGTCAGATTTGAGCCCCACTTGCAATTTAATGAGTTAGAGTACCTAGAATACCCACATTCTATTGTGCTGTTTCTCCAATTCCTAGATCCCATGAGGTACCATAAGAAAGGCCAGATAACACCTGTACTCATAGTGCTACCTAAGAGCCTCTAAGTTAGGGAAATGAGTCAGTAGGCATGCTCACACATGTCTCAATGTGAGGCATAATCTGTATTACACTGTATAGTAAGCACATGTACATACTGATCATGAAAAGTTGTTTGCTATACAAATACCTTTGTCTTGAAAACAAAATCCAGAACAAAGGCAGGCAATACCTCTGCTGGATATAAATAGGAGCTATCCAGAAAGGATTATCTTCCAACTTATAAAGTATTTATTATAGCACTGATACAGCCTAAGGACTCAGTAAGTATGATTCTTACCTGCTAAATAACAAAATGATTTCACTTTGTTACCTCAAAGATAATCTTATCCAGGCTGGATGCTGATATTTCTTACTTGCTATTGGAGGTGTTCAGAAGGCTGAGGTCTTAGGATCAGGGTGCAAAGCCAGTTGGGGAAGAAAAGTCTGTGATATTCTTATCTTCAGTTGACTAGCAAAAAGCCAGAAGTGGAGCTATGGCTCAAGTGGTAAAGCACTTGAGGAAAATTCTAAAGGAGAGTTTGAAGCCCTGAGTTCAAGCACTAATTTCAACACACACACACACACACACACACACACACACACACCATAAGCTCATTCAGTTGTTGACAGGCTAATAGGCAGATTGAACATGCAATCCTGCTTCCTACCTATTTTAAAAATGGAAATAATGCTGTTCAATTGTGAATACCTAAGTAAGGCAGCTTGGAAAGAGCTTTAGCCTGTCTCTTCCAGTGTGTTCAATGTTGGCATCCATTCTATGTTTCTAGTCTGTCCAGTGATGTGGTGTTTTCTGGGAGAAAATGAATGAGCTTGAACCACCATTATTAGGAGGCTTTGATCTTTCCACCCTTAATGTATTGCTCTCTGTGTCAGTATGGAAAACTATGGTGGCTTGCTTCTTTCTTGCTTGCTGAATGGCTGTGTCGTGGACCATTTTCTTCTAAAAAAATAAATCTAGACCCGAACATCTTGTCTTCAAAATGCCATTGAATTTTTCCATTAAGTTGAAATGACAAAGAGTGATTTTTGAATGGAAATAGAAGTAGAGATGCAACAGCTTGCCAACTCTGAAAGGCAAATTCAGTTAATTCCCAGTGGATTGAGGGTCATACTTGGGAGCTCCCTCTCTTCTGTCCCTTGAATAATTCTTCTCCCCAGAGAAAAGCCTGCTGTGCTCACAGAACTTTGTTTATTTAAAAAAAAAACCTCTTCATACAGGATAAGACTAAATGAAAGGATCTCTAGGATATGGAAACAAGATCTTTATCTTGTGTGATTGCTGTTCTTCATGTACTATGTTATTTCTCTTTTTTGCCCTTTGGTTAATCTCATATTGTTTACTGTATCTGACTTTGTTACCTGGTATATTGTATATGCATTTCTTTGTTTATTTGAAATAGGAAAGGAAAAGGGGGAAAACAAGATGATTGGGAAGGGGGAGGGGGAAGGAAAAGGGGACAAAAACCATGAGAAGGGGTATTGATGTGTGGAAAGTAATGCACCTACTACCTGGTGAATGTAACTGTAACCCCTCTATACATTACCCTGAAAATAAAAAATAAAAAATATATTTTAAAAAATCTTGTGTGTGTGTGTGTGTGTGTGTGTGTGTGTGTGTGTGTGTGTGAATGTGCTGGGTTTGAAGCTTGAACTCAGGGCCTGAACCCTCTCCTTGAGTTTTGTTTTTGGTTTTTTTTGCTTTTTTCCCTCTCAAAGATAATGTGTTATATCACTTGATCCAGAGCTCCTTTTCTGATTTTTTTTGGTAGTTGATTGGAAATAATCATTCCACAGACTTCTTGACCAGACTGGCTTTGAACCACAATCCTCAAATATTAGCATGTCTATTGAAAAGAGTAGTGAGGCTTAGAGGACCACACCATCAGTACCTGGCTAAAATTATCTTAGAACAACCGTGCAAAGGTTTGATTCATCATTTCATCATGTCAATTTGTGAGGGCAATACATCTTGATTAATGTCCGCCCCTTCCATCGTTCTCCCTCATCTTTCCCCAAGCCGATCTATCCCCTCAATTTATAAGGACAGTCTTCATCCACCCTTCCTCTTTCCATTTGTCCACCACCACACTGCTTTCCTATCTGCAGGAAAAAAGAAATTCATGTATGCCTAGCATCCCCACAAGAGTGCTAAATACTATGGGCTCTGTAAAAATTTCTTAACTCTTCTTTACTAAGATATGAGAGATCTCCAATGTTCTCCTCAGGGTCCATGAGAATTTTAAGAAAACTGACACAGCTTAGAAAGAAGAAGAGGATGTAAAAGAATAAACCTTGCACTGTGATAATTTGACACTACTGGTTAAGATCATTTGGGTGAGGTGGGGAGTGGGTTTGTGTTTCTGGTGTTCTTCACATCCTGACAAAGGTGGCTGCCTTGTTTGGATCAGTAGAACATTAAGAGCTGAGCTCTCCAAATGCCTCACGGGATGACTCATTTAGAGGAAAATGAATGCTCCTGTTTAGTAGGTACGGCTGGCCTATGAGCTCTTTGGTGTTTTTGTTTTCTTTTATTTTATTTTTACTTATCAATGAGTTCAAGTTGTTGGTCTATGAACCAGAGTTCAAGGATCAAAGATTAAGAGAAATGTTTGGAAGGGGAGGATGGGAAAAATGGGTTCCCAAGGTTGCTTAGCTTTCAGACAGGGAACAAATCTCAGCTCCACTTGTTCCAGAAGTTTCCCTATTGAGAACCTAAGCATCACCAGTAATCCAATACCTTTGCATACCTTCCTGAAAAGCATGTCAGGATAGATGGTGGAGGTAAGGAGGGCAGGGGAAAATGAACCACCCACTAGTAAGTTCACAGAGCAATCCAACTCCCTGTGCTGGCACAGCTCATGTCTCTGAAAGCAGATGGCAGATACACCACAGCGCCAGTGTCACATGGAGAAGCCCACTTCCTGCCCATCCTTCTCTACCCTCCCCAAGCAGCCCTTATACCTTCCTCCTCAGCATCTTCCCAGATGAGCAGAAACTCACCTGAAGAGCAGACTGTCTGCTGATTATTAATCACATTCCCAAGATCTCGTGTCTATGCCTGGGCACTAAGCCAGCATAAACCAACCCTGCTGGAGAGAAATATGCCCCAGCAACAGAGAGCCAGTCTCCCTGGGATGTGTGACTTTCAGACGCTAGAGATATCTTTGAGATTGCAGAATAGAAAGCAGAAAATCCAGTGTGTTCTCATGCCTCTGATGGTATGTTTTCTAAAATAGGACAAAATCAAACCAAAAACAACCAAAAAAATTGGAAAGCAATCTCTGGGGTGGTGCCTGGAATCTTGATGCATGTCCATTTAATCTGAGTTTGGCAAGCATGTGTTGAGGATTTCAGTGGTCTAACAGCCACTTGAGTTGTCCTCAAGTCCCTGGATTGCCAGCTAGCTCTTCTCCCCACTCCTTCCTTACTGTATTCCTCTCTAGGACCAGGTATCCCAGCTTTCATCCATGGCCACAGGCCTTTCCCATCCCAGGCCTTCTCTCTCCTGCTTCTTGCCCACCTTACCATTCCAGCAATTCCTGGAGCTAATCCAAAAAATGATTTGCCTTAGCGAGAACAGTAGCTCAATATGCTCTCACACAAATCATTCCAGAGTGATATGTGACTTAGAACATTGCTGGTATCTGAGGGAGCAATAAGGCAGGAAGACATTCCCAGATGTGCCGCCTGTTTATGTAAACACCCAAATGCTTCAGAAAGGTCAAGAGATAGAGGGAAGATGTGGGTTCAGAAAGAGTCATGGGCACATGATCTGATGTCTGTGGCTCCTGAAAAAGGCAACTTTAGGCTCAAATTCTCTATCCCCTCTTCCTTCTTCTCCTCTCCTCCCCCATCTCCTTTCTTCTATTTTAGAAGTCTGAGTATCAGCACAAGATGGCAGCAGTTCAGTGTGAGTCGTTCTGAGTTCCCGCCAAGATTCAAGTTCTGGCAGCATAGGGGACAGTTCTTTACCAGAAATTGATCCTAAGTAAGCTTTAGCACCACAGAGATCTCAGTCAGAGAGGAAAAAGGCAGAATACCAGCGCAAGAAGACAGCATGGAGCCCCGCCAGCCATGAAGCAAACAGCACTTCATGGCGGTGCAGACCCACAGGCTGCAGACAGAGCCACACAGAGCCCACACCCGCCCACACACGGACCTGCCAGCTTCACGGAACCGGAGAATCCAGCAATTTGTGAGTAGCTCCGAGAAGTTTCCACTTCTGCTCCCAGATCGGCATTGGGAGGGAGCCCCCCTCACCCACAAGCTGAGAGCAGCGCCATCTTGACTGCTGGCAAGGACACAGACAAAGCAATTGGAGCCTGAGAGGTGATGCTCTCAATGCCATCATTCTTACTGGCAAGGGATTTCCCAGAGATCTTTTAGCCAGAAATCCGGCCCCAGCGCTGCTGAAGTCCATCCCCTGCACCAGCGAACAAAGCCGGCCATGGATCTTTCAGCTTTGTGTTATTAATTGAGCAATCTGATCTGAAAAAACCGCAAAGCCAAATCACAAGAGAAAAAGACTTTGTGAAGTGTTTGGATCATGAATTTAGTGGAGACACAGTTTCCTATCCTGCCCCCCACCAAAAAAAAACAAAAAACAAAAAACAAAAAACAAAAAAACTGAAGAATACCCTTTTTCCTTTTTTTTTTTTGGTCGTTTTTGTTTGTGCTTCTACACCTTTTCATTTACATTTTTAGGTGTTCTTACTTTTCTCTTTGCCATTTTACCTACACATTTTTTTCTAATGTTATGATTCATTCCTTTCTTTTTCTCCTCTCTTTTCACGCATTCCTTCTGTCGCTGTGGTCGTTCACAGAAACACAGTGACAACTCAGGATACAGTCTGAATAAAAATGATATCCATATTGATACAGTCACCTGCTTTTTAAACTCCTGATTCTCAACCCTAGTATCTTTTGGGTAAGAAATCACAATAGTGAGGAATCTCCCCCCACCTTTTCTTTGTGTGTGTGTGTGTGTGTGTGTGTGTGTGTGTGTGTATGTGTGTGTTCTGTTTTCTTTTATTTTGTTGTTGTTTTGTTTCTTTTTAAAATCTGGATCATTGAAATCTACCTCCCTCTTTTCTCTATATATTCTTATTATTACTATATTTATTTTCATAAGTTTTATTTAAGTTCATCTAAACTTTCTACTCAAATATTCTACCTGCCTATCACTTTAGGTCAGTTATCCCTACACGATACCTTTTCTTCATTACTATAATAATCTTACATTCCTGCAGTATTCTTTTCCTACCTCCCTTGTTGCCTTTCATATTATTTTTCTATCTCTGGTCCTCTGTTCATCCTTCAACTCTTATAATGCATGGATCTACATTTGATGGTTGTTGAGCAATGCTGTGTAACTAGGTGTTCAATTATACTCTAAATCCAGACGGACTTAAATACAATAGAGATTGGATTCCGGGGCTTATTGTTTTGGTCATAAATCGGTAATCTGTGGTTGTATTAGATTTATATGTGAGTGCACAAAAAGAAAGAGACAGTGATATTAACAATCTAAAACAGCAAACATCTATTGTCAAACCAACCCTAATCCCACTAGAAGGAAGCAAATTATTAAAATCAAAGCAGAATTAAATGATTTGAAATCCAAAAAAACTATAGAAAGAATCAACAAAACAAGGAGTTCCTTCTTTGAAAGAATTAACAAAATTGACAAACCCTTAGCAAATCCTACTGAAAAAAGAAGGGAGCATACCAAAATAAAATCACAGACGAAAATGATATCACAACAGAAATTACCAAGATCCAGATTATCATGAGGGAATACTTCAAATCTTTATGCCAACAAATTTGAGAATCGGGAAGAAATGGATGAATTCCTAGCCAATATTAACATACCCACACTGAACCAAGAAGAACTAACCCAACTAAAAAGTCCGTTTCAAGCACTGAAATAGAAATAGCAACAAGAGACCTTCCACCTAAGAAAAGCCTAGGGCCAGATGGATTCACAGCTGAATTCTATAAGGTCTTCAAAGCAGAGCTCACACCAATACTCCTCAAGCTCTTCAACGAAATTGAAAATGAAGGTTCTTTACCAAACTCATTCTATGAAGCCAGTATAACCCTCATCCCCAAACCAGACAGAGATTCATCAAAGAAAGAGAACTATAGACCTATTTCTTTGATGAACATCGATGAAAAACTTCTCAACAAAATACTGGCGAACTGTTTACAACAAGTCATCAAAAAAAATTATACACTATGATCAAACAGGATTCATCACAGGGAGGCAAAGCTGGTTCAACATACGCAAATCAATTAATATAATTCAACACATCAACAGGAGCAGGGACAAAAATCACATGATTGTCTCAATAGATGCAGAAAACGCATTTGACAAAATCCAACACCCCTTTATGTTAAAAGCTCTGGAGAAACTGGGAATCCACAGAACATTCCTCAGTATAATAAAGGCTGTGTATAACAAACCCACAGCTAGTATTATACTTAATGGCGAAAAGCTAAAGCCATTCCCTCTAAAATCAGGAACGAGACAAGGATGGCCACTCTTGCCACTCCTCTTTAACATAGTATTATAATTCCTAGCCAGTGCAATAAGGCAAGAAGCAAGCATAAAGGGGATCCAAGTAGGGAAAGAGGAAGTAGAACTATCCCTCTTTGCAGATGACAGGATTCTATATTTAAAGAATCCTATAGACTCTACTCCCAAGCTCCTTGAGCTGATTCAAAACTTTGGAAGGGTAGCAGGGTATAAAATTAACCCTCAAAAATTAACTGCCTTCCTCTATGCCAACAGTGAGAGGAATGAGGCAACAATCAGGAAAGCAACTCCTTTCACAATAGCCTCAAAGAAAATAAAGTATCTAGGAATTAGCTTAACTAAGAATGTAAAGGATTTTTTGATGAAAACTTTAAAACCCTGAAAAAGGAAATTAAAGCAGAACTGAGGAAATGGAAAAACCTCCCATGCTTCTGGACTGGAAGAATCAACATCGTGAAAATGACAATCTTGCAAAGGGCTAACTACAAACTCAATGCAATACCCTTCAATATCCCAATGGCATTCTTTAAAGAAATAGAAGAGGCAATTCAAAATTTCATATGGAATAATAAAAGACCCCATATAGCAAAAACACTTCTTAGCAGAAAGAACAGTGCAGGAGGAATTTCAATACCAAACTTTAGACACTATTACAGAGCTATAATTATCAAAACAGTTTGGTACTGGCACAAGAACAGGCCTGAAGACCAGTGGAATAGAACTGAGGACCCAGATATTAAACCACAGAGTTATGCCCACCTAATCTTTGACAAGGGAGCCAAAAAAATAGAATGGAAGAAAGACAGGCTCTTCAACAAGTTGTGCTGGCAGAACTGGTTAAGCACCTGCGGAAAACTAAAGTTGGATCCTTCTTTGTCACCTTGCACTAGAATTAACTCCAAATGGATCAAAGACCTGGAGGTAAAAGCTGACACACTGAAAACTTTACAAGAAGGAATAGGAGATACACTAGGCCTCCTTGGCACAGGTCGAAACTTTCTTAATAAGGACCAAGAATCACAACAAATCAGAGAAAGGCTGGATAAGTGGGACTGCATTAAACTGTGGAGCTTTTGTGTGGCAAAGGACATAGCTAGTAAATTAATTTGGAAGCCTACAGAGTGGGAGAAAATCTTCACCAACCACACAATGGACAAAGGCCTCATATCTAAAATATATCAACAGCTCAAAAAATTAAATCACTCCAAAACTAATCTCCAAAGTAACAACCATCCCATTAAAAGATGGGCCAAAGACTTAAAGAGAGTCTTCTCTGAAGAAGAAACAAGAATGGCCTATAGACACATGAAGAAATGCTCAACATCTGTGGTCATTAAAGAATTGCAAATCAAAACAACACTAAGATTCCACCTCTCTCCAGTTAGAATGGCCAGGATCAAGAAAACTAATAACAACAGATGCTGGAGGGGATGTGGCCAGGAGGGATCACTACTTCACAGTTGCTGGGAGTGCAAAATCGTTTAACCCCTATGGAAATCACTATGGCAGTGCCTCAAAAGGCTAAACATAGAGCTCCCCTATGACCCAGCAATTCCACTACTTGGCATTTACCCAAACTTCCAGAAACAAGGACATACTAAATGCACTAGCACAACAATGTTCATTGCAGCGCTATTTACCATAGGAAAGATATGGAACCCACCTAGATGTCCCTCAGTTGATGAGTGGATCAACAAGTTGTGGTATTTGTACACAATGGAATTCTATGCTGCTGTCAGAAAGAATGGCATCACCCCATTTGTTAGGAAACGGAAAGACTTAGAAAAGATCATATTAAGTGAAGTAAGCCAGACTTAAAGGAACTTAGACTCAATGGTTTCCCCCATTTGTCATAATCAGTAGAAACCTTGGGCTCTCCTAGCAGAGATTTGCAATAGAGCAAAACCTTGATACATAAGGCCATATAGTATGACACTAAATGAAAGGACCTGTAGGATATAGAAACAAAAGCCATATAATGAATGATTGTTGTCCTTAATGTACTATGTTATCTCTCATCTCTTTTGCTGTCCCTTGGTTATCTCATATTTTTACGGTATCTCACTTTGTTACCTGATATATTGGATATATTTGTATTAGGTTATCCGAAATTGGATAGGGAAGGGGGGAAAACAAGATGAGGAGTGGTGGTTGGGGGGGAGGAAAATGGGACCATCACATGATAAATGGTATCAATGTATGTGAATTAATGCACCTTCTATCTGGCAAATATAATGTAACCCTTCTATTAATTACTATATATATATATATGTATATATATATATAAAAGAAGCCTGAGGTGCTACAATTTTCAATTTTGTTGTTGCCCTAGAGCAAAAATATTGTGCATGCAAGGATGGTGAGCACAGTCCTGTTCTGTAAGTGATCTTTTTGGTTTTTTTTAATGAGAGGATGGGAGAAGCAATTGACTGTGAGTTGAGAGGAGTCTGTGGAAACCTGAGAATGGGAGAGGGCATCACTGAGACTGCAACTGTGAGATTTGGGTTAATCTTTCAGAAGCATCCTGTTCTATATCACCTTGGTTGCTTCGTTCCTGCTTTTTAAGTAGACATGAATGATAAGCTTACCAAATATTCTTTGTGTCCGTAAAGATGGCAATTCTTTGTAAAAAGGAACACTAAAGATAAACTTTTGACTCCATTGCAACACCAATGGAGAAAGTCTTTTTGGAACTGGGTCTATGTATATATTCCTATCACTTCCCAGGGAAGTACAGCTGGGTTAAAATGTTACTGAAGTACGTGATCTCCATGAGAAGCCACTTCCCTTTCCTCATTTCTCCCTCCTCCACCTCTCCAGCAAACTTCTGAGATGTTTGAGGATCCAAGCCAGAGCTTTAGGTTTATCAGGCAGGCACTCTCTTTCTGAGCTAAATTCTAGCCTGTATTTGATTATCCACCCACTCTGATCAAATATCTGACAGCAATTCATATCCTACTATTCTTTTTCCTGAAAAAATTGCATCCAGGCATGATTTGTGGGGTGTTTGGGTGAAAAGATTGATTTTCACAGAAAACTAGGATTTTGGTAATGTGGGATCATTTTCATCTCTGTATGACAAGAAGGCCACTTTTGCCATATTGCTGTATCCCTAGCAGAAAGTCAGGCTGGACGTGGTAGCACAGTGTTGCAAGGAGTTAGCTGACTTTGCAGGATCACATGTTAGCTCCCAAAGCCAATAAAGCAGCCAGCCCAGATTTCAAATCCAGGACTCTTAGAACCCAAAAGTTTAATTTCAGGGTTATATCGTCATATAGTCAGTGGCCAAATTTTGTTTCCAAAGGATTTAAGAAACTTCAGATTTGATTGTAATAAGAATAATTACAAGAGAATTAAGTAAGTACATCTACTTTAGTAGTTTATACTCATCTATTACCCACCCTACCATTAACCCATCCACCTCTCCATGAATAATGTATGTTTATATACTTCCTGACCACTATGATTACAAAAATATAGCAACTCAATTTTCATAACAGCTACATCAACATCATCATGAGCCTTGTTGAGATGCCTAATTTAGAAGACTCTTTGAAAATCTGAAATTTAGAAACTGATACAGAGTGCCACTGAGAAAATAGTAGACAGATGTCAACAGGGTTTCTGTCATTCTGGGTGGTATTTTCCTGGAATTCTGTCAAGATTTCTAATTAAAATTAACTCCATGGCATCTGAGTCAGACATACAAGCTGTACTCCTCATCATCCTGTGTAAACCTGTGTGTGTGTGTGTGTGTGTGTGTGTGTGTGTGTGTGTGTGTGTGTGTGTTTGTATGTGCACGTGCATGGGTAAAGACCTATACATATGTATATGTATATGTGTTTGTTCTGGGGATAAGGCTAGTCAGTAAATATTTTGAGGAATATTAAGGACCTCATTGTGTGCTACTTGGAGCATCTTTCTTATGTGGATAGCTCACAATACAGAACAAAGTGTGCTGAACTAATGCAGAACTAATTGCACTGAACTGAAAACAGAAGCCCACCTTGGCCAGGATTATTCCAGGGGATATGATCATTTAGCTACCATCAAAAATAGAGTCAATTTTTAAGATCATGGGCTTGTTCTTAGTTACCTAAGAAACAGTGATGAATAGCAGATGAACAGCATCCCAAAGCTTAGCTTTTATATGAGACTGACTCTGCATGTTATTTTTTGTAGAGTCTGCCTTCATTAAAGCATATCAACTGCTTCACCCTTTGTATCTATTAACAGGCTTTCAAGCTTTTCAGATAGGTTGAGTGAGTGGTGCTGGTATATATGGTGATAATAGAAAGATGAAGTGACCCGCTGCCTATCAGAGAAGGTACAGGAAACATAGGGGTATTTATTCCTTTGGATTTTTCTATATGAAATTTCTTTAAGTTGATTATATCCTTGGAATGACTTTCACACTCTTTTTGGTTCAGATTGCCAAAGGCTGCTTGTGATCTGTTACCTTTTCTTGCTACCTTAGGCCTAGGAATGGTCAGAGGAACTGCCTTTTTCCATCCTAGCATATTAAACATTTTCAAATGACATGGTGATGACACATTAATAATTACATTTATTAAATTATCCCAGTTTCTTAACAGAATCCTTTTGACAAATAGACCAACTGCAGTTAATGTATTTTTAAAGCAAATCCTTTAACATTTGTTGGTGTTATATGTTGTGTGGTGTATGTGTGTGTGTGTGTGTGTGAGAGAGAGAGAGAGAGAGAGAGAGAGAGAGAGAGAGAGAGAGAGAGAGAGAGAGAGAGAGAGAGAGAGATTGTCCTCCCTGCTTACAAGGATGTTGTTAGATCAAAAATGCAGAAGTATAAAGAAGGTCTAGCAAGGTCAAGAAACAGAATTACTTACTAATATCCTAGCACAACTTATACAATGTTATCTCTTTATGTTTCAGTCAAAATGACAGTCAAAGGCAAATAGCTTAGTCTCTAGCAATCCTAGAAAAATGTTTTCTGTGCTCTCTGAGATATTTTTTTTCATTAATTAGCTTCTTGCTCTCTCCCAGTAATTCAGCTGAGCATGAAAAATTTGTTGCACAGATTCCAGCTTTATCAGAACATACCTGTGTTTGGCTGGTTGCTCTTCCATTTTGTGCACACCCATGTCCAGTGGCTGAGATAAATGAACCACACTGGAAATCACAATTCAGTACAAGTGCACTTGAAACCAGGCACCAGTGACTCTCACCTGTAATTAGCAGGCTGACAATGGACAGTTCACAGTTCCAAGCCTGCATAGGCAGATATGTTTGTGAGACCCCTACTGCAAGCTATAGATGAGCATAGTAGTATGGGTCTGTCATCTCAAGCTATATGCAAGGTTAAAATTGGCAGAATCATGGCTACAGGCCAACCCAGGAAAAAAAAATCAGACAAATTTTATGTCCATCAAGGAAAGCTGGATGCAATGGGATGTACCTGTCATTTTAGTGATGATGAGAAATGAAAAAAAATGGCTGATAATGGTTCAGGTATGCATCCATGCAAAAAAGGAGGCCCTATTCTAAAAATAATGAGTAAAAATTAAGTCTAGAAGTGTAGCTTAGTCATATTTTACTAGTCTAACCACTTCAAAGCCCTGATTTCATACTCCAGTACCACCAACAAAATACACACATACAAAGAAAGAAAGGAAGAAAGGAAGAAAGGAAGAAAGGAAGAAAGAAAGAAAGAAAGAAAGAAAGAAAGAAAGAAAGAAAGAAAGAAAGAGAAAGCATCTTGACTAATGCAATTAATTTAGACTCTATGCTTTTGGGGAACTTGTGGGCCTATATTATTCAGTGACTCATCATCCATCATTCTTGATACTCTAGCATTGGTGTACACCTGGATGAACTTCTTTAAATCTCTGGGTACTGGCATTGGCTTACTCGAGGATGCTCAATGGGATCTGGCATTGTGAGGGAACAGAGTTAAACAAAGTGTTAAATGGACTTTCATTAACTTTATTTCCGTGGAAAAACTTAATAGGAAAAAACTTAGAAAACATAATTGAAAAGAAGTTTTGCATTATCAGATTTTTTAAGACTTGCTTTGTGGCTTTTTCATATCCCAAGTCTAGGCCCATCACTGTACTAAAGATAGAAAACTATAATCTGCATATAGCTCAAAAGTTCATGTGCTGTCTCATTAATCTCCAAAGCAATGAGGTTAAGAGGTAGGGTGTTTCATTAAGGGTGTTTCATTTCTGTGTTAGGTTTAAGAGAGGGCTCTGCTTTGTATCCCAGACAGCTATCAAACTCTCATTCCTCTTATCCCAGTCCCCCGAGTACTGGAATTACATTTATGACCACTACATGTGGCTGAGAGATGGTTCTTTTAAGAGATATTTAGGACATGATCTGTTTGCCCTGATAAGTTGATTAATGTTTATCTTGTACTTGTGGAAGTATTTGGGGTTTATCATTAACAAAAATACCCAAAGACTAACACTAGTTTCTCTCACATACCCTTTTGTGCTACTGTCTTCTACCAATGAATGATTCAACAAGAAGGCATCTTTATTATCTTGTGTGTCTGTTGGGGCTGAGTGCAGGGCCAGGCTGGCCCATGAACCTGCATCACTGAGTAAGATAACCACACAAAGAAATGAGCTGTCATGTATGAACGCCATGCCTAACTTTGAGCTATGTCGTCAGTATTGTGAATCACTTTCTGCTGAGACTTGATTACCATTGGGTACGAATGTGCTATTGCTTTATTACTCTCTGCTGAGACTTATAGTGAGAGTAAACACATGGGCCACCCCACCTTTGTGCTGATAGGCTATGGCACCCTATATTAGCTGAATGTACTTCCTCAATAAACGAGTTCCTGCCTTGACGAGTCTCCCAGACGAGTCTGATTGTCCTCCAGCGAGGAAGGGCTGGGTGCGGGTGGTTGGCCCTCTCCTTCCTTGGCTCATCCTGGTCAGGGCATGTTTTCTCTATCCCTCCTGCAGGTCGGGTTTTCTTCTTCTTTATCAGTTAACCAATCACTGGTATTCATTATAGCACATCAAGCATACTAAGACAATAACTTGCTGACTACAGCAATCACAGGTTTGACCTGAGTAATAGGCAAATATATAATGAAGGGAGGTCCCCAGACACTTGTGTTCCACTCCTTCAAAGACCAGATATATAATCTGAAGGCTATGATTAGGCTGAAGTGGCAATGGAATGAAGCGTGTTGAATTTTCATGGACATTTTGCTAAAACGTAGAAAACAGTGCAGCAGAGAATAAGGAATAAGGAATGTAAATTTGGTACAAGCCAAAATCTAGCTTGAAAGTATAGGAATTTAAGGGTTTTCTGGATACAAGGGCTCCAAGTAAAGGTAGTATAGTTTTTATTTTAAAATCTCCTGGCTTGCCCTTATTTATTTATTTATTTATTTACTAAACATTGATGTTTGAAAGCTCCTATCATACCCCATGACAAAGCCCTATCAGACCCTTTCAGACCTAGTTGGTGGAGTAGCCTTTCTATCCCAGTCTATCACCATTGTCCCTAATCATATACCAAGGGTAACTGTTGTAGGGAGGTTGTTTCTTGGACTTCTTAGCAGAGCCCAGACCTTTTTCTGGACAGAGTTTTGGTCTGATCCTGGTGATCTGTGTTATAAGAAGTGAAGTGTACTAGTACCTCCCTGAACCAGTCTGACCATGTGTCTAGAAATAGAATTTATTTTTGTCAGAGCTGTTTGCTTCCCATTCACAACCCCCACTGGCAAACAGGCTGATTCTCTCCTTTGGCAGCTGGCTCCCATCTGCCCCCTGTCTGTCTGCGACTGTGTCCCTGGCTTAACCTGAACTTCTAGTAATGAGGAACACAGTCAAAAAGAATTAAATTTAAAAAAACAACAACAATGTAACCGTGTTCAAGAAGTAATATATCCACTACCTGTAACTTTAACCCATCTATATATCACCCTGACAAAAAGATTTAAAAAAAAAAACCATGTGGATCTGAACATTCACATTTAAAAGTTACACCTTAGTTCAGTCATTTAAATTTAGTATCTGGAAGGTCAGGTTTATTAAAACTTTCCCACTTGTGTTTAGAAGCAGGCATGTGGATGTCAAAAGATTTGTGCCTGGCACCTCCTTCTATTTAATCTAGGAAGTTGAGCAGGTCAGAGAAACTCTGTTCAACACACTATTCTCTTTGCTTTCTTTTACAACCCCCCCCCCCCCCCCCCGCAAATGTCCAGGAAATGACTGAGAATATATATTCTTTTGGGCAAACCGGTTCTTCAAGATCTTGATGGCTTAATACACAAACATTAACAAGGGACTTCACAGGAAGATCACTCATTCAGAGCCAACAGGAAAACGGGTTACCTTCACTAGCACATTACTGGACTTTGTACACAAAGAAGTCTTACCATGCAGAACAGTGAACCCATAGAAGAAAAGCCAAAGATACATCCTGGAACTAGTTTAAGAAAACAATGTAGGTGACATCCCCACAGTCCTTCCTTAAGTAAACAGATGAACAAGAGGATTAAGAGCCCCTCTGCAGTCTAGATCTGTGTGGGTTAGCTTTCATTTACTTATCTGTCTTCTATTGACTGTATTTGACAAGGGCCATTGCTATTAAATGAGAAGAGAGAGCAAACACATAGCCCAGAGTTACACCTTTTGGGTTATCAAATAATAAGGGCTTCCTGTCCCCTCTTCCTCATTGGAGTATAAGGGCAGGGCAGGTCTTTCCTACCTCATTTTTCCTGAATGGCTGTCATTGAGTCATACTCCATACGTTGGAGCCCAGGAGAAAACAAATACTCACAGAAGCTACCTGCTCTTTGCTTTTATCTAACCTGCCCCTGGCCTCGTAGGCTATTTATAAAGCTATAAGGTTCTGTAATTGTGTGATTTCCGCTCATATACACAAGTTCTGAATGGAAGGCTAAATAGTGACCATTCTTGGCCAGAGGTAACCTTGGCCTGGCTGTTGTTGCTTCTTTCTTTTGTTAGGTTACTGGTACCAGATACTGCCATAGAGCTCATCTTTCTATGATAGAGAATCCTGGGATAAAGTTTTTGAAACTTAAAGCAGAGCCGTGCATTCACAGACCTTTGGGAGAGGATTCCCAGAGGAGGTTGAAGGGAAAGCACCTAGCTAGTGTCTGTCTGTCTGTCTGTCTGTCTGTCTGTCTGTCTGTCTCTCTCTCTCTCTCTCTCTCTCTCTCTCTCTCTCTCTCTCTCTGTCTTTGTTAAAAATGATAATCTGAGCATGAAACTATTTATAGTTTTAAATAAGCCTCCAGTTCAATACACTGAAGCATATATAATACATTCTCGTCAATTGAACAATGCATAAGCAGGCGTACCGAAGGTTTTATTGTACCAGATCGATGAGATTATAATTAAGAGGATTGTCATAGTTAACTCTGTGGAAAAAAGGCTTGACCCAAGATAACACTTGAATATGAGGAACTTTAATTAAAAACGGAGATTGGAACAATGATTCCTGCATGTCATCTCTCTACTTATATGCCACCTTGTCTTGCTGCTCTCAACCCTAGAGTTTTGTTTCTGCTTGAATATGTGTGTATACACTCCTGTGCAAGACATATGCAAATCACCCCTGTCCACCTATTGTTGCCTCCACATGCAGAGCATCCTTGTGCAGCTCTGGGTGGATGGGAGGCCTTGGATTATTTTCAAAACGATTTCCTTTTTGCTGATGGTTACTTACTACCCCAGTCTTAAAGATTAGGTTATTTGGGCTTTGTAACATTTGAGATTCCAAAGATGCTATTTTTCCACAGAACCCTATGCCAGGGATATTATTGTCTGAAGAGAAAAAAAAGCATATGACCTCAGGTAGTGTCTTTGGGTTCTGGGATCTTAGATGAAGCTCCCTGAAAAGTACTACTTCATGGGCTGACAATCACCGGCCTCTAGCCCAAATCATTTCCTCTGCTGCTGAGAGAAAATGTGCAATTACCAGATGAAATGTCACTTCACATGAAGCACAGGTAATGTGGGAAACAAGGCATATTTGCGTAAAGAACACACATTATTCTGAAATATGCCCACCTTGTTGGGTTTTCTTAAGAGCAAAATGCCCTTTTGGGAAAACAGACTTTCACTCGTAGCATTTTCAACGACAGTTAACCCTTCTCACATGTGGCTTTGACTAAATTCAAAGTTTTCTTGTCAATTAAAAATGATAAATTGAGCCAGGTGCTGGTGGCTTGTGTCTGTAACCTTAGCTACTTACAAAACAGAGATCTGAGGATCTCAGTTCTAAGCCAGCCTGGGTAAGAAAGTCTGTAAGACTTTTATCTCCAACAAACTCTTCAGAATGAAAGTGGCTCTGTGACTCAAGTAGTAGAGCACTAGCTTTGAGCAAAAGAAGCTGAGGGGTAATGCCCAGGCCCTGCTCTGAGTTCAAGGACTGGGAGAAAAAAAGATAAATTATCTCCATGTACAACAGATGAAAGATAGCCCGTGTTCACTATACAAATACCTGAGATTTCAGAAGAATCAGGATCATTCTTAAAATCATTCTATGGATGAAAGGAGAGGACAGACAAGGCATTTCAATATTTTTTTTTTTGCCAGTCCTGGGCTTGAGCACTGTCCTTGGACTTTCTCAAGGCTAGAACTCTACCACTTGAGCCTCAGCACCACTTCTGGCTTTTTTTCTATGTATGTGGTACCAAGGAATGGAACCTGGGTCTTCATGCATGCTAGGCAAGCACTTTAACCACTAGGCCAAACTCCCGGCCCCGGCATTTCAATATTTTGAAGAGTCACTGGGCTTTGGAAATTTGAGACAAACTGTCCTCAATTTATCCTTCCTGGCTCTTTGCTGGGATGGCTAACTATAATCACATCTGTCTACACATTGTCCAGAAAAAGTTCCAAGGCCAACCTGAAGATAGATTTCTGCCTGATTCTGCTTTTATTTTTAGAGGCACATTGTCAGAAAGTGACATCCATTTACTGGATATTCATTTTGCTTTTTGCTTCAGGGATGTTGATAAAAAATGTGGATCTAAATAATTGCTTCCCCTCAGCCAACTCACAGAAGGTGTCCTGCTGCATTTATATCCCAGGACAAATGAAAGTTATGTGCTGTGTGTGGCAATTATTTTCTCAGTTACTGCTTCTCTGTCAGATATGCATGTGTCGAGAGGGCTACTGTTTGGTATGAAGAGATGTGAACAGGGGCAGGTCAGATTTAGGGGCAGATGTAGAAATAGGTGGGAAATTCCAAGCTCTTCTCTTTCACCCATAATTTCTTTGACCTGTGCGCACACATGCGTGCACGTGTGTGTGTGTGTGTGTGTGTGTGTGTGTGTGTGTGTGTGTATGTGCCAACTCAGAGTCTAGACACTATCTTTTGGTTTTTTACTTAGGATTGGCATTCTTCTACTTGTGTCACACCTCCACTTCTGACTCCTCCCCCCGTCCAATGGTTTATTGAAGATAAAAGTCTCAAGGACTTTCTTGCTTGGGCTGGCTATAGGCATGAGCTACTAGCGTCCTGTCTCTCTGTAATTTTAAATAAAGTTCCGTACGTAGATGAAATGACCTGCCCTTCACGGATATTTTTCTGAGTAGAATTCTTAGAAAGAATGGTTTAACAAATGATAGAAAAATGGAATTTATCTGTTAGACATCTTTAATCTTCCTTTGAAAAAATCAGAAGTTGGGCACAGTGGTTTATAATCCTAGCTACTCAAGAGTCTCAGATCTGAGGCCCTCAGATCTGAGAGACACTTATAGCAAATTAACCAGCAAAAAGAGGAAAGTGGAGCTGTGGCTCAAGTAGCTGGCAGTTTAAAGACACCACCCACGCTCTGAGTTAAAGACCCAAGATCAGCTCACACACACAAACACACACAGAGTTACACCACACACACACACACACACACACACACACACACACACACACGAACTTTGCAAATTTAATTTACTTCTGCTTCACTTTAATCCATTCACTAAACAGTTGGTTGTCTGTGCGTAACAGAATGATGTCAGATGGACATTCTCTGAAAAAACGCATTATGAACTGTTGGTGTCCATGGTGATGGGACGTGAGTGAAGCGGAATATGAAGTTGTCTTTTGGTGAGCTTTCCTGCCAAGGAAGTTAAGTCTATGAGTAATAATTTTGGTAATGAAACTAACAGTAAATGTCATTAGCTAGTGTTTTGTTAGGAAAGTATAGCCTGTGCATATGGTCAGTCATACAGAACAGCCACTGTTGTGGTCATATCCTGTCTAAACACAAAAATCTGCATTTCACTTCCTAACATGTATTCAATCCTAAGACTTTTGACAATGAATCATTCTTAGTTTATCTCTTTCCTCTTTTCACAAACATCTAGACTGACAACAATACCCTCATCCCAAAGTTGACTATAGATTTCCTGTTTACCTCTCACACTTCAACTCCCAATCACCTTTCACTTAGTATGTTCCCAGTCACATCAAACGTACTATACTTTATAGGTGTCATGACGGTTAGAAATTTGTATGTAATGTACCTGAGGTGAATTGCTATAACTGTGGCCTAAGAACCATCATTTCCCTGGGGCCAGGAGTTTGGCCTAGTGGAAGAATGCTTGCCTAGTATGCATGAAGACCCGGGTCCGATTGCACTGTACCACGTACATAGAAAAAGCCAGAAGTGGTGCTGTGGCTCAAGTGATAGAGCTCTAGCCTTGAGAAAAACTCAAGAACAGTGCTCAGGCCCTAAGTTCAAGCCCCAGGACTGGCAAAAACAAAAACAAAAATAACCATCACCCCCAGCTAAAGATGGCAATGCTTTTGAGCTGGTCTATGTGCTTACACCCTGGTTCCAAAAGTGAAGCTGAACACTGAATCATGAATCATGTTGTGATCATTTTTTTCACTTAAAGCTATCGTGACTTTGCCTCAGAAATACAGGCCTATGTTTCTTCCCTCAGCCTGTGTGACCCGATGGCTGCCTGCCCACCAGACCACCACTGATCCCGTACCCTCAGGCTCCAAGCTCTACTGTCTCACTTGAGTGTGTTCCACTTGAATTTGCTTTAACATTTGGTGCTGATTACTTCTTCCTTCTAGCAAGCACTTCCCAAGGATTCACATGATTGGTGTGGTATCATGGTTATAATTTCACCATGTTAGCTAAAAAAAAAAGTATGTCATAATCAGTGGGAGTAACATGCAGTCATATTACTTCTCCCATGAAGTGTTTGGAAGGGGTGTGAATGATAGATGAAGTAGTGGCAGATCTTAAAAGTGATAACAGAATTTTGTGTGTTGGGCTGAGCTTGCATACATGAGAACTTCAGCATCTTTATCTGATTGAAATCCTTTGCTTTGGTCATCCACTGATAGGGAAATTACACAAAGAAAAAGTCACCCTGAACTGAAATCATAGTTTGTCCTTCCTGTGTACCATCTAGTCTAAAACATACATCTTGGTTTGATTTATGGGAACTCCTTTCTGTTCTGGAAATGCAACGTTCTTGAAAAATGCTGAGGCATAGGCAAATGAAACTCACACATGTACGTGCTCATCCAAATGTCCTCATACATAGATCTGAAGATATACAAGGATTGCCTTAAGAATTCAAGACGTGGAATAAATGGGAAGAAGGCCATTGAAATCAGTATGTTTGACCCAGGAGAAGAAAAATATTTTCTTCCTTTTGAGTGAACAAGGGAATGTCGATGGGATCCTCAGCATTCTACAAGGAAAAACTGAGGGCACCCCTAATCTGACTATCAACCCCTTTAACTCTCCGCTTTCTCCTCATAATCACCAGTGTTTGGGTGTCTTTATTCATGCAGACTTTGCATTTGAATAATTTAAAGTACTTTAATAAATATTTGGTTTTTCAAGACAATATCACAGCAGCTGTAATAAAAATAAGATTTGAAGATAGGACCATGAATTAAAAATTATTTACAGACCTAATCCAAGAAGCAAAGCACAATAGAAATTGAAAACATTTGACAGAATCTTCGTTTGGATTCTACCTATTTCCCTTTCCATCACAACTGATACTCATGAAATGCAATGACACTGGCATAACAGCAACTTTAGAAAGATGAAGTATCTTTCCCTTAATTAATGTCTACAAAGAGATTTAATGATGAAAAGTGCCATTAGATGCTAAGTATTATTATTTTTGCTTTTTTGCAAGAGGCACAGCATCCTCTTTTAAATATTATAAAAATAATTATAAAATATTTTCAAAATAAGTCTTAAAATTATAAACAAGCCAGATTTCCCTTTCAAGATGACACTAAGATCAAAACCCAAAGGAAACCTGATTTGTATCCTTCAATGCATGCTCCAAAGATTCCTGTCACTCTGCCTTTACTTTCCCTGTATCCCTTGTAAATCTGCTATTTGCAACAAATGTCTACTTACACTTGAGCACAAATATTCATCCCCTCTAAGAATCCCACTCTTTCCAACTTGGTCTATTCACCTTCTGTGACCTTCCAAACCAATTTCTTTAGGGAAGAAAAATTGCAGAATTATCTGTGATATCTCGTCAGGTCTAGACTAGAGACAACTCCCCAGCCCAGATAACAGCTGATCTAGAATGAGCAATTCAATTGACTTACCTCATTGAAGACTTCAGTGAAATCTTCCATTGCCCTTCCTGTGCCTGTGTATCAATGGCCATGTAACCTTTCCTCCTTCATTATTGCTTCATCACAGGCCCTGCTTTTTTTGAGAATGAGCAGGAGTTGGCAGAAAATGTTGAGTTTTTTATTTTTATGTTTTCTGCAAAACCCCATCAACTATAATCATTTATAAAACTACTTAGGCAACCCAAGGATCAAATATATTCATGGGTTGCTTCCCCCTTATTCTGAAATTTAACTTTCTGGATGTCTTTCTGCTTGCACAGATGGTAGCACCCCTAAATCAGCAGAGGCTGGCACATGGCTTCCTCATCTTCTTTCTACTTGCTGCTTTGCTTATAAGAGCTCATTTCCTGGGAGTCCAAGTAATTATGTTTCACCTGTGCCATGTACTCCATAATTACATTATTTTCTTAATTATGCTTGATGACAAAGTTATCAAAATTCAACATAATTAAAACCAAAATAAAACCTAAGAGCAAATTGTTTCTTGCAGTATCATCACAGTGATTTACAGGTAGTACACATCACACATTTCCACATGGGGAAAATAGATGATTGGTCATAACTCAACTGTGAATGTTTTAGGAATTCTATAGGCTCTTCAGTATCAGTACTGTTAATATTAGCATGCAAATTAGCAAGTATTACTGAGGGTGATAAGGAGTGCTACCATAAGAGTGGTTAGTTGGAGGACACAAGCAAGTGTCTACAGTGATTGGGAAAATCTTCATGATAATGGTGCTTAGTGAAATTGGATGCCATAATTGCAGTCTCCAATTCCTCGGTTTCTTCCTCATGTCCTATCACCTCTGCCTTCTTCTTCCTCTTCCCCTTCTTCTTCCCCTTCTTCTCCTCCTCCTCCTCCTCCCCCTCCTCTTCCTCCTCCTCCTGTTCCTCCTCCTCCTCCTCCTTCTTCTCCTTCTTCTTCTTTTCTTCCCTATTCCCTGCCTCTTTCTTCTCCCTCTTCTCTTTTATTGAGTTTCTTTTCCTTCTCCTCTTCTCTGCTTCTCATCTTCCATTTTGCCTTTTTTACCTCATAGACATTTTGAGATTTATTTTAGTGGAGCTTGCTTACATCTGAATCTCTGCTACTACTTGAAAGAGTTTTCCTTTGAAGAAAAAAAGTGTAAGATTTATTTCAATAAGATAGATGATATCATTACTTTCCAAATAAAAGTTTTGAAGGTCATTATTTCCTAAGAGTTCTCTTTGGACAGTTGATACTCCAGAGTTCAGCTGACAGTTGTCTTTCCATTTCTTCTCTTATATCCTGTCCCTTCAGGTTGAGAAAACCTACTAGAGTCTTTCCCAGTATAAGATATGCTTGCAGGTATCTAAAAAAATGCATTCCCAGGCTGGGAGATGGTGCCTCATATCTATATTCTTACCTACTCAGGAAGCTGAGATCTAAGGATCGTGGTTCAAAGCCAGCAAAGGCAGGAAAGTCTGTGACTCTCATCTCTAGTAAACTACCAAAAATCTAGAAGTGAAGATATGGCTCAAGTATTAGAGTCTAGCCTTTAGTAAAAAAAAAGCTCAAGACCTTCAACTCAAGCCCCAATATCAGCACATGCACACATGCACGCATGCACACACGCACACACACACGCAAGCACGCAGAAACACATTCACAGACTCACACAATGGATGGAGGGAGGGAGAGAGAGACGGAGGGAGGAAGGAAGGAAGGAAGGAAGGAAGGAAGGAAGGAAGGAAGGAAGGAAGGAAGGAAGGAAGGGAGGGAGGAAGGAAGGCAAGCAGGCAGGCAGGTTCTATTTCATCTACAATCTGGAGGAAAGGTAACGTTGCCTGGTCTGGGTATGAAGGATGCTGAGCATTGGAGGGACTCCTTAGTGTGTTAGATAAAATGCACCAGAATTTCCATTTTTGCACTTCTAACTCAAGGTCTTTTCTATCTCTTGATATAGGCATATAGTTCCCTGAAAAATATTGCTGTCTTCAAACTGTCTGTGGTATGTATTACTCAGGGAGCGCCTTTGCTTATTAAGTCTTTTGTAAGGTATCAAACATTAAAGAACTTTCTTCTGGGTAAATAAGCTGTTTAGTGCCACAGAATATCTTACTCTGGTGGCTCTGGCTAGGACCCAACCTGGTATTTTATTACCTTTGGTACAGATATATTGAAATGTGTTGATCAGCTTTACAGATTTCTCTTGATTGTACATACCCGAGTACATTCTCTGGGCTGGAGTTATCTTCCTAAAGGTCATATGGGAACCATCTTTTTCTCAAGCATACACAGATTTATAGCATTTCTAATTTGCATGGCTTTATGCCACATATTTAGCTTAGGGATAGGTAAAGCAATTTTTTGGTAAAACAAAATGAGAACAAAACAAAAAATACCCTAGTGCTATTCAAGAAGAAAATGAAGGATTTAACTGCAAGTAATATTGCAGTGTAGGAAGGAAGGTGGAAATTGGTTGTTGTTAATAGTCTATGAACTAAAGTACAAATGTCCATTTGTAGGGATTGACATGTTTGTCATTTGTACAGAGCAAGGGTGTTTTCAGCTAATTTTGGAAACTTCAGCACTGCAATGTGCTAAATTTGAATTATTTCTCTTCTTGTTTGGTATATTCATGTTGTGATTACCCTTGAAAGAGTATTACCAATGATGATTTATGCAAAACCCAGTCAGCTCCACAGCTCCATCAGTTTCAATTAAAACAAGCCACAGAGGAAGCGCATTGCTGCCACACTTGCTGTGTGTTGCCACTGTTCTCATGACCATCTACGGGCCGTTTACCTAAAGCATTATCTTTGTGAATCCTCCTGGAACCGCTGACACCTAACGTCTGAGAGAAAATGGTAGATATTTGGTCTGATGGCCTTGTATTCAAATAAATTCCCATCCAGAGCATTACGATGATGTATTTAACTATAGTGTCTGCTGATTGAGGGCATTTAAGGACAACCACAACCCTTCTTTTATTGATTTATTATTTTCAAATTGTTCCAGTGCTGATCTGGCAAAAAAAGAGAAAAGAACCAAAAACTATTGAACATTTATTATTTTCTGATTTCAATGAACAGATTTTGATCAGTGCTGGGTCCTGTGGTCATCTAGAGTGAATCATAAAGCATGTGCATTTTCTAAAATGAAGTGCTGGCTTCTGAGCTCATTAATCTCAATGACTTCTACTATCCAGAGGTCACAAGGCTTTTCATGGTGTGATCCCAGTATCCAGGCACTCTAATGACTGATTTGGCTGCATAGTTATTGAAATCTCCTCTCTACCTGGCAAGCCTTCCTAAATCTAGTCCAAATAGTGTCAGTGGGGTTTGCCTGCCAGGTCCAGGAGGGCTTTTTCTTTCTGAGTACCGGAGAGAGTGGGAGCCAAACCTGATTTCAATGACCGCTCCATTTTAATCCCATTTGGAAGTTCTTGACTACAGGCTGTCTATTTTTAAAAGTCAAGGGAGCCTGTGCTTGCCAAGTGAGCACTCCTAAGACAGCTTTCCAAAAGCAGGATTTCCAGCTAAGAAAGAACATCTACCTTTCTTAGTTTTCACAGAGCCCCAAGGCTGAGATGGAGTTAGAATCATGGAGATGGGAAACTGAGAGCTCATGAATTGATTCTGCTTCACAACTTCATCTCTTCATGCTTATCTTCCTCACTCTACACGAAACAGGCACACTTCAAGGTACCAAGTGTCTTCCTAATTAATTCAGGGGCTTTGCCCTGGCTGCTCTTTTGATCTGCAAAACTCTGGTCTCCACTAATTGAACAGATGCTTTTTTCTTTGCTATTGGGTTGAATAGCATCTCTCATCTAAAATATCCAAAAATCTATAATGTTCTGAAATCTAAAACCTTTGGAGTATCAACATCAATACTAAAAAAGGTGCAGAATCAAGGGTAGTTTGCATTTTGGAGCCAATGTTTAGATCAAACTTAGAAAATGCTCAATGAAGAATACTTACTAGGTTAAAATCTATACAAAGAATCCCAAATCAGAAAATTTCCAAATTTTCAGTTGCTTTTTATAAGCATATATTTGGCAAGTGAGGCTCAGCCTGTACTATAGGAACCATCTACCACACGGCCCTTTTTTCTGTCAGATACAAATTGATGGACTTGCGTACACGTGGTTGGCCAGGCTTGTTTACTGTGTCTACAAAGTATGGATTAGACTTAGATAGGAGACTCCTGGTGAACATTGTGAAGGTTGGAACTTATACTCAAGAGAATAGTAATGTGATTAGTTGGCATGACAAAGACTACACAGCTGCTTGTCATTATTTCTGTGGACAGGCAGTCAGTCCATATTCTAGGAGCTCTATCCTCAGTGCAGGGTAATGAAGTCAGAAGCCCCTTATGAGTAGATTTGACAAGTTAGGTTAATCACATTCACTTTTCACTTGTTCACCTGTACTATTTGTATATTTATCTTTCTAATTTCTCTGTAATACATTCAAGTTTTTCTCTCTATTACAATATTACAGACTTGCTTTGTCTTTCCAGCATGTTTTTTGATATAGCATGTTTTTTTTAAATTTTTTTTTAATGATACAGCAGTAACCTTGACTTTTCCTTCTCTCTCTTCCCATGTCTTTCTCTCTGGCAGTCTCTCAGGCCATTACTGAAGGACTGTCCCTTCATTCACAGACTTGTACAGGTCACATTTCATCTATCTTTAGTGTGCTTTATCCTCTGCCTCTGCTCATTGGTCTGGCCAACAACTGCATTCCTACATCACAATTTTCTGTGTCTTCTGGGGCAGGGACAATCCTTGGGGCCTGTAAAAGGGGTTATAGTTATTGATTTTATCCTTAGACGCATGGTTCCATTTCAGTGTTTTTTAGCCTTTGCTTCTGTAATCACATGTGAGTCACAACCATCCTAACATTTGATTTTTCAATACAGTTGAAATATTTAAAAGCTCATATTACTATTACTGTGAGAATCCAATAGGTATGAAATTCATAAGGGACATTTTCATATAGTTCTAGCAACTACATGTTGACAGTAAGTGAAGCTCTTTCTTTAGAATGGGATAGAGATCTTTTCCCTCAAATCACTCAAGACTAGAAGTCCACCATTAGCAATTTTCTCCTATGAAATAAGCATTCCTTTTTATAATCCTTTGTGGAAATAAATATTCTCTTGGGAAGCTATATTCATTAGGGGTCTGAGAAAAGTCAGAAAAGTTCTCACTACAGGGATTTTAATACAAGGTATAGGCAGAATTAAGGGGACTTGTAAAGACTGAGTGGTACACAGGAGCTAGCAACAGAAAGAACCTAATACTACGTTAGAAAATAACAGCATTTAATTTCACCAGCAAAAAAAAAAAAACAAGAGAATTTCAGTTCATTGTGGTGCTCCTGTCCTAAGTTAAATCTTCTCAATTTAATGGCTCTAAAAGGTGAGGAAGAGAACACAGAAACTCAGTTGTGTAATAGTCCTCAACTTTTAGGCTGCTTCAGAGTCAGGTACATAACTTAAAAACACAAATTTCTTGGGGCTGGGAATGTGGCTTAGTGGTAGAATGCTTACCAGCATGCATGAAGCCCTGGGTTCAATTCCTCAATACCACATAAACAGAAAAAGCTGGAAGTGGCATTGCAGCTCAAGTGGTAGAGCACTAGCTTTGAGCAAAGGAAGCCCAGGAGACAGTGCCCAGGTGCTAAGTTCCAGCCAGGGCAGGAAAAACAAAAACAAAAAAATAAAACAAACAAATAAAAACCGCACAGATTTCTGGCCCCATGTCAGAGTTTCTGTTGCAGTGGACCTAAAGTGAGGTTTCTAAGTATGCATGTTCATTAAGTTTCATGTTCTCCATGATACTATTCCAGGTACATGCTTTGAAAAGCATTGAAATATCATAGCATAAGATGCTAAATATGACTATCCTTACAATTTATGCGGCAGAGACTACAATCTCAAATAACAACAATGGCAGACCATCAGCACAGAAGAGGTTAATACCATGTAAAGTTATGATTGGAACTCTTAGCTCACGGGTCCTTCCAGACTATGTAAATGTAGGCTAGAGAATGGTTCAGAGAGGTCTGTGGTAAGGGCCACATCAAAAGGAATCATCAGCAGGCATTGGCAAGGTAAGGAGCTCTCCTGAAATCTACTTGTGGGCCGGGGTGTGGATCTCTAGTAGAATACTTGTTTATCATTTGTGCAGAATTGGTCACGGCATTTAGCACTTTAAAAAGAGAGAGAAGAAAACCTAGTTGAAAGAGTAGGACGGGGGAGGAGGAAAAGGAGAAAGAGGCCAATGATTCAACATCCGATGGTGATGTCAGCTTTCTGGGAGAAGCCACACTAGATTCGAGTTTGCCTGTGCTGAAGTAACAGGAATACATCCACAGAAGACTGAAATCTTCATCCATCTCAACTTTGTTTTTACTTGTTTGAATTTACAAGTCCTCTGACTTTTTTTAAGACATGAAAACTACATGGCTTTATTATCAACATCTTTCCTAAGAAATATTTTCACTGGACACCCAGAAGAGAATCTAAACCTCTAGGAACTCCTGAATAACACTTTAATTTTGTTGAGACTGTATGGCACACAAAGAAATAAACATATTATTCTCCAATGCATCATCTCCTCTCACTTTCCTTTACATGGAAGAGTTAAGCTAATAGCCCTTTAACATACTTAACAGAATCTCACTCAACTGTAGACCAATTTTTTCCTGAGATAAAATTCCCTGTTAAGCATTTGAATTTGCCAAACTGGTCCCTTAAAAAATAACAGAACATATAAATTTTCACCACTGAGTTATAGGCTTTGGAAATAAGAAGGTTAGTAATGAAAAAAATGTCATACCACATTGTGAATAAGTAATAATGGTGACAGATATTATGTCTTACACACAGTGAGATTAGCATGCAGATCACATCAAAGCTCAGCTCTGAATGAGATGGAAGCTTGCTCACTCAGCACCTTTGGTTTCTCAGACTCTATTATCTTGCTTACTTAGTAAATTTAATGTTGTGTAATTTATTTTTTATCGCCTCATTTGTAAGTCTCTCTCTTCCTTCAACCCAAGATATCTTCAGGGGCTTAGAGTGCCTATTACACTCAGATGTCCATTTGTATAAAGGATAAGAACTCTTGTTGAAAAAGTTGGGCAGCAAACAATACAATTTACTGGAGAGGAAAATGAAGGTACCACATTGCGCTCTAAAATTACCAAGACAAGAATGGATTGAAGACTGGAAAATAGCAAAAGCTGTTTAACAGTGAAGACTGCTTTCAAAATGAGAAGACGTCTTGTTATCAAATTGTATAAAGAAAATGCATTCCTATCAATGTTCTCTCTCCTGGAGGGCCTTTTCATAACTGATTTGTTCATTTAACATTTCCTCATTCAGATTTTTTATTTATACATATAGTCAGTGAACACAAATCCCATTCTTCTTCCATTTCTGTCTTGTAAATCTTCCTTCAGTCTATTGTCATTCCTGTTAAGTGTACTTGCTCTTAGACACAGCTTCATAATGCTCAGAGAACAAACACAAAGGAATGCATTCTACAAATTTAAAAATACAGAAATTCAGTATCATGCTCCAGGCAAACCAAAAAGAATTATTAGCATATTGAGAGAAGCAAAATGTCAAATTCATAATGGCAAAATTATGCAAATACTGAGTATTCATTTTTCTATTTTAAGCATTCTATAAGTGAGAGCTGTAGTCACTTCAAATCCAAAATAGTAAAGTAGGGTGAACAAAGAACCTACTATGTGTTCAATTTTGCCAAGAGAAAATAGAGGCGAAAATAATTTCTCTAGGACCTCAGAGTTAGGTTAGTGTTCGCATAATTGGAATGAATATGAAGAACAAATGAACCACACTGTCTGTTGTATTAGGCATAGTACAAGCACACATATTTGTACCTATGTATACACATTAAACAATAACTCAAATTATACCTATGTGTTCAATCTGTCTGTGAAGATGAGAGCCTTGGAAAGCAGGACATTTCTCACAGTTGTCTTCAATATTGGTACCACTACTGGTGTGTGTGTGTGTGTGTGTGTGTGTGTGTGTGTGTGTGTGTGTGTAGAATAGCAATTTATGCTTGTCATCAACTTGACCTTTGGAATGCAGGTATCTATATTTGCCTTCCTAGTCTCCCTGCTTCCCAGGTTCTGGGAGAGTAACTACTGTGTACCTTTTTCCTCTACTAAACATAGGAATAATAAGAGCCTAGACATGTTCCAAGGATAATTCAAGCTTATGACTCCAGTGGCTGCCAAACTGGAAGCACTTGATTAGACAAGCTCTGATTGCTTTGGTTATTTTCTTGGAGATGACAGAGGATAAAAACAAATCCTAGTTCCTAATAGGAATCTTTACACCTTGCAGTTATTGCTGGAATTACAAAGGTTCTGTGTGGTCCCCTGGTCACAGGGGCTTTAGAAACTAGATCAAGGAAGTTTAAATATGAATATGATATAGGATGGGAGGTAAAGATGGAACATCAGATTGGTTATTCTAATATTCTGGTCTCGGTATGCTTTGATAATCATTCTTTTCATTTAGCTCAAGTTCTTCCCAACATCTTTGCTCTCTATAAGGAACTCAGTGTTGACATGGCTGTGGTTAGACTGCTATCCCCAGAGGCAGCTTCACGTTAGCTGCCACAGCGAATCCTTCTCCTGTCTCTTCCAATGCGCCTCTTCCAGGCTAATGCATGGAGCTCCTTTCACCATCCTTCACTTCTTTTTAGCATACAGGCATTCGACCCTGCTGCTCAACCTGTTCAACCGTGATATTCTGCTCTGACAAGCCAGCCTTACCATTTTCTCCAGATCTTTCATTTAAAAGCTCACCTCATTCAAAAAAAAATCTTTTAACAGTGAAAATGGTTCCCTGCAAGCAAATCAGTGACAAACTAGAAAACGACTACATGGTTCATCTCTCCCCATGGAACATTTTCATTGTTATAACTCTCTAAGCTCTATGGAGGATCTTTCTATGACACACTTGGCTCAATTCATTGCTCTTCATTATCCTTACCAACTCATCAATTTCTCTCCAACTGTTTCTCTATCTGTAATCATACAGATCTTTATTTTCTATTGAATTTCCCATACATTTTTATTTTACTGGTGCATTCAACTAAGTAACTAGAAGCAGTTTATTGTTTTAAATTATGGTTGCTCTTTTTATACTCATAGTTTCTCTGTGTCTCTCCTCCTATTTGTTTCAATCAGTCAACTATTTGTCCAGTGCTTGTGTTTGTAGGTACTCTTGATTTTAGATTCCTCTCGATTAATTCCACCAAAAAGAAAAGGAGTAATAAGGTTTTACATTTTTGAGCAAGGGAGATGACAAATCATGTAACTTTTTTTTGATTCCTCACAAAATAGGTAAAGTTTTGAAACTGTATGGATGGCATGTTATGTTATTTACATAGAAATATAAATCCAAACCCAAGTGAATTTCAACAAAAATAAAATCTGATTTCGAGCTTGCTTTTTCTCCCTAACAGACCATGGCTACTCCGTTTCATTCATACAGGCTACAAGTGGTAAGGATCAGTTTTCTTAGGATCTTTAGACCCAAGCACATTCGGCAGTGGAAACATGGCCCTGGATCAACCAGCATTTCACCTCTGTGACAAAATACCAAGGTACAACAAAAGAGATGAGAAATAACATAATACATTAAGAACAATAGTCACACATTATATAGCTTTGTTTCCATATCCTGGAGGTCCTTTCATTTAGCTTCATCTTATATGGCCTTTTGTATCTAGATTTTGAGCTACTGTAAACCTCTACTAAGAAAGTCCAAGGTTTGTACTAATTATTACAAATAAGGGAAACCTCATTGAGCCTATGTTCCTTTGGGTCTGGCTTACTTCACTTAATATGATTTTTTTCCAAGACTTTCCATTTTCTTAACAAATGGGGCAATGCCATTCTGAGGGCGCATAGCATTCCAAGGTTTTTTTTGTTGTTGTTTGTTTGTTTTGTAGATCATGAGGCTTGAACTAGGCCTGGGCACTGTCCCTGAGCTCTTCAGCTCCAGGCTACTGCCCTACCCTTTTGCCAAGCCCTACCTCTTGAGTAGCTAGGATTACTGGTGTGAGTCACCACGCCCAGTTAGAAGTATTTATGAGTACATTTATTGATTAATTCTAGCTTCCACCTGTGAGAAAAAACAGTTATTTTTGACTGAAGGTTTCAGAAGCTTCAATTCACAATAATTTGGCTCTTTGTTTACAGTCCAGGGCAAGGTAGGCCATCATGGGAGTGAGAAATCATATACTGGGACAAATAGCTTCTCTAAAATGTCCAGGAAGCAGAGAAAGAGGAAGAGGCAGAAATTTCTCTACCCTCCTCCAGGATATAGAACCAATGAGCAACCTTCCTCTCACTCCACCTCATCTCCTAAAAGTCTGACTGTTTCACAATAGTTTTGTTTTCACTAACCTTCAACACAACAGCCTTTGCACAAACCCTAGAGGTTTAGCTATCAATCTTCTCACTTTGATATCCCTGAAAACAACCCCATTACCAACAACAGCAATAGCAACCACAAACAACAAAACAGTTGTAAAGTGTGCCAATCACGGCTCTGTTAGAATATAAATGATGGAGAAATTGCAGAAGCCAAAGAAAATATCATGTACTACCACAAGCCAAATAAAAAGTTCAACCAAAGGTTCTTTAGCAAGTGTTATTTTGTGTAGCCTTATCAATTTTCTTTGGTGGCACATTCCCTGGCTTGGATGTTAGGGGATTATCACCTTTCTTCAGGAAACAATATGAGGTGCTTTGGAGTTTCTGCTGCTGGATTTGAAAGCTTCGATCACCATGCATCGCTTGGTACTTAGCCATTTACAATGGTTAAGTCAATAATGACATTAACGTTGACACACATGTTTAATTTTACATAGAGGCAAATCTACTAATCTTTTGCACACAGTGACTGGGCTGCAGATTTGTGTTGGTGTGGAAGATATGTGAAATTGCTTTTCCTTACTTCTGTTTTCTTTAAACTTGACAAATAGGACAAGATGCACGATTGGGCATTAGAGTGATCATCCCTCTCCAGTCTGCAAGCTTTGAACAATGAATGAAGTACCTAGAATAAAGGGCTCTTTCCTTCCGAAGTGTATTCAGCTTTTTCAAGCCCCTGAGTAGGAGTGTTTTCCTTCTTCGAACTCAGATGTGGAGTATTCTATTCTGCCAACCTAGAATCTTGATGAGTCTGCTCTCTGATGAGGTTGAACTTACAATGTCAGAAAAACGAAAGCTGGAGAAATCACACTTGAATTGTAGTCACAGGACCCTAGATTTGAGACTCAGGATCTCTGCAACCCCCAAGAAAGGGTTTAAAGAAATAAAAATATCAGAAAGTGACAGAAACCAGAGGCTGGTTTAGGTAGGCTAAGCCCACAGATTTGTACAGTTAGGCCATCAGGTCACAGAAGCACTTCAGTGGGAATACATTTCTTTCTTGAGCATAATGCACATTAATATTCCATGGGCTGTTTTCTCCTCCATCTGTTTTAGTAGGCTTCGGAAGTCGCTGTACAATGACCTAGTGCCCCAGTTACTGTAGTCTTCTAAGGTATTCCCTGTAGTGGAGCGTGTGTCTTCTGTGCTTGACTCAACCCTGGAGCTTGTTTTGAACTTTTAGAAGCTACTTCATGCCTATAAAAATGATCCCTAGGCACTTAGATTCTGTGGCTTAAAACATCCTGGTACTGCTTTTCCTTAAGCTATTACGCCGATATTTTGGTAAGGAGTAAAGGAGATTCTATCATGTTTTCTAATTGGTTGTATTCCATAGCTTTAGTATGTGGAGGAAGGGGAGAAGGAAAGAGACAAGAACATAATGAATTTTAAAAAGTAATTGCTATCTCTTTATTTTCTTCCCAGTCAATGGCTAGGATGAAACTTCTGAGGCCAGCCTAGGCATTTCAGGATCTGTTGTTTAAATCTATGTTTTTCTCTCACATTAAGTTCATTTATTTTTATTAGAATATGTTAATTACACAAAATAATGAGTTTCATGCACATATATAATGCATTTGATTATAACTCAACAATTGCCTTTTTTTCTCCTTCCTATTCTCCCTCCTTCTTCCTCTTTTCTACTAACCTCCCTCCTATTTTCATGTCTTTTCTGTTTAAATATAGAACTTAGTTTTACTTGATGACATTCTGAATAGGTAGGATATAGTCTCCAGGTAGTTTGGGTTTGTAACTCCTTGTATATCTTTCTAAAAGGGGGCTATTGGTTATGGAGAATATATAGGAAGGCGTTTTGTGTAACTTATGTACATTCTACCAAGATTTCTGGGAGTGGCTCCAACACTAAGAATAGGATTTTTTTTTCGGCCAGTCCTGGGCTTGAGCTCAGGGCCTGAGCACTATCCTTGGACTTTCTCAAGGCTAGAGCTCTATCACTTGAGCCTCAGCACCATTTCCGGCTTTTTTCTATGTATGTGATACAGAGGAATCGAACCCGGGTCTTTGTGCATGCTAGGCAAGCACTCTACCACTAGGCCAGACTCCTGGCCCAAGAATAGGATTTTAACATATAATTTAAGCTGGGTGCCAGTTTCCCAGGTCTCTAATCCCAGCTACTCAGGAGAAGGATACAATTTAAAGTATATACAGGCAGAAAAGCCCTTGATGCTACGCCTCTAAAATAACAAGGAAAAGAGTAGGGCTAGTGCTGTGGATCAAGTGGCACAGTATAATAAAGTGCCAGTTGAGCAAACTCACCATCTGAGCATATATGAAGATCTAAGTTCAGAATATAGTTTTGTTAATGTAAATTTTGACAAATTAATCCATGAATTCAATTAAATCTAGATGAAAACCCCTTCGGGATTTTAAATAATACTGTGCAACAAGATTGTTATTATACTGGATTAAACTCACCTGGAAGATAATATAACCAAAGTTTGCCAATTTTTAAAATTTGATTGACAGGGTGATGTATAGAGGGGTTACAGTTTGTAAGGTAGTGAGTATATTATTTCTTGAGCATTGTGTGCATGTGACTTTTCCTAGCTGCTACCAAAAAACACAGTAGTAACTAAGAATGCATGAAAATAATTCCAGAGTAGATTAAGGAACTATAAGACAAGTATAGAAATCCAAAAATAAATGCATGTATTTCTTTAAGATGGTTTTTCAGAGGAACATTTTATTTTCCATTTTGAGAAAGTACAGTTAGACAGTTATACACACAAAATGTATGAAATAAAATATAAATGTACATTGTAAAATTATTATAAGATAGTATTTTAAACATACTATTAAGGTGGCAATAGAACCTTCAGGAGAATGCAAATATTTCACAACTTGCATAAGAAATTATCGCAGATTTGCTTACATTATAGGGAGATAGCTGCATACAACAAAAGCATAAACAATGTCGCTGGAGACAAAGCAATGCCAGATTAAGTGAACAACAGACCAACTCTAACAAAAATACACATTTCCAGTAGACCCTAAGGGAAGTGCTGGGAAGTTTTATTCTTAAGTTCCTGTTTAAATCAAATAATTCACCCTTTCCCCCTCTTCATAAACTTTCATAACTGATTCCTTCCTCTTCTTTCTCAATTGATGCCCTTCTCATTTCACTGAGAAAACAGAATCTGTAAATCAGAATGAAATTCCTTATTATTCAGTTTCTCTGTTCTACACCTGAATATTCCCTTTGCTGCTTCTAATGACAAGTGGATGAGTGATCTACACTATCATCTTTTCTTGGAGTTTCTACTTGTGTACTGGACCACTCTGCCTTTTCCTTACCCACAACTTTGTTTCTGCAATTGTCTGGTCTCCCTTCTATAATCATTAATTTTAGCTCTCTATTGGCTCATTGTCATCACCTTAGGACGTACCCAATATTGCAAAAATAAAATAAGATTTCCCTTGGTATAAATCTTCTCCAGCTATTATTCTCTCTCTCTCTCTCTCTCTCTGTTCTTCCTCAGAGCAAAAATTCCTCCAAAACAGATTTCCTGTGCCCTACTTTCTCAAGATCAATTCATTTTGAATCTTGTCTCTCTTCACTGAAACCTCCTCACTCAAAGTAACCGATGACCTTCATGTTTCCAATTATAATAACCCCTTCTAAATCTTCAGCTCTACTAAATCTCCTCTATCTCCATAGATTTGAGCTCAGAATCTGTGGTATTTCTTCCCCGAAGCTCTCAAAGAACTCAGACCTATTTGAGCTGAGAGCAATGAACTTCTTGGGTACCATGAGGCTGCAAAATAAGAAACAACAATAGCTATCAATTTTATGTAATCTTTGCTGTGTAGCAGTTCCTATTGTAAGCTCTTTCCTGTTCACTTCTAGGATAATTTACTTTCCTGAGTTTTTTCCCCCAGTCCTGGGGCTTTGAACTCGGTATCTGAGCACTGTCCTTGGGCTTTCTCAAGGCTAGAGATTTACCACTTGAGCTACAGCACCATTTCCGGCTTTTCCTATGTGTGTGGAACCAAGGAATCGAACCCCGGTCTTAGTGCATGGTAGGCAAGCACTCTACCACTAAGGCAAACTTTCGGCGCCTGAGTTTTGTGTTTTCGTTTTTCATTTTACTGGTTACTTCTTGAGCTCCTATTCTGTACTATCTCCACTCTTTCTCTATGGGCATTGGATCACCTCAGGATTTGGCCTTAGAAAGCTTTACTTTCTGTCTCTCCAGACTTCCACATGTTTTAAGGTTTGAAATACATCAATACATGGAGGACTCAACACAGCCTTCTGCTACCCAGTACAGTCACTTTCTCTTTGAACTTCAGACTCCTTCACACCACTGCCAACAAGACTGTGAAAAAGTAAGCTTCTTCAACTCAACATATACAAAGTGATCCCTAGCTTTCTTCTCTGTCAGAATGAACAACCACTCACCTAGAATTTGGCTTAAAAGCTGAATTGGGGCACTTAGTTTATGGGGCACTTAGTTTATGGATCACTTGCTACGTGCCATTCTCTGAAGTACTGCTAGGTGTGTTATTGTACTTAATATCTGCAACAATGTTGTGGGTAAAGTGCTCAGGAAACAGGCCTAAAATAATGATGGTACAGTCAAACTAAGTCATATTCTCCAGGTTGCCAGAAGATTAACTGATTATAATTTTATTCCATAAAGCTGGATTAACAGCCCATGTTCTTTAGCTTCTATATAATCTGTCATGTCTCAATGTTTATTGTTATCAGAGCAACATTTGGGAGAGAAAGAAAACACTAGATCACTAGTTGTCAAAATGGTTGCCAGACTAAAGTTATTTGCCTTTGTTAAAAAAAAAATGTCACTGGATTTAAATGTGTTGAAGAATAAGCAAAGTAGATGTCTAAGGATTATTTTGTTTTAGTTTTTTCAAAAGAAGTTATTTTCTCCTTCTTCATTCCTTTCTCTTCTCTGCCTTTCTCTTTCCTCCTATTTTTCCACCATCTCTTCAGCTCTTCCTTCCTTCCTTTCTTCCTTCCTTCCTTCCTTCTCTCTTTCTTTCCTTCCTGAGGCTCATACTATTTTCCTTTACCAGATAAATTGTCAATATTCAAATCACAGTGAGTCCTTTTGACTCATTTAATTACCATCCATTAATAGCTTCAAATATAAACATGGAAAACTGACTGAAGAAATCATAAAGTAGGTGAGTGCTTTGCTTTATATGGTATTCTAGCCCTCCATCATAAGATCTTCTCGTAGCTACACTTGGATTGAGAGTGAAAGAAGTGTTAAAATACTCTGATTTGTCAAAGCTCTATAAGCTTTGGCTTCTCATATAAGGGATCATGTCTTCTTTACAAATAATAAATAATTGTAACTTTTGTTATTTCTGAGATCTAAACAAAATAAAGAACCATAGATGATGAGAACTAAATCCAATGAATAGAAAGTGGCACTTTTCTTCAGCCTTAGACAGGCAAAGCTAGCACAGCCAGCAACACTCACTGCTAGGTCACATTCCCTGCCCCAGTGCCAAGTAATTTTGACATGTTTGGTCTTTCAACTTCAGCACATCTATCAAGTCATCATTTCACAGTGACTCAATGGTCATTACATCTATCTACCTATCTATCTATCTATCTATCTATCTATCTATCTATCTATCCATCTATCTATCCATTTATCTATCTATAGCTATATAGTTAGTATAGCTATAGGTACTGGAAATATGTCATATGTGGTAAAGAGAAGTAAAGCAACTTTGTCATGTATATCAAGTTCTGTACGTAGTTTCAATTAAGTGAGGCCACAAATTACTTTCAGGTGCTAATTGTCCTGTATATTTGAAAGGTGTTTCAGTAGATCAAATCCACTGATAAAAGCTCATAGTCTTACCCTGTCTACCACATCCCCTGGTTCCTATTCTAGGTAAACATTTCAGATTTCCCAGGTACCAGTAACTAGTCTGAGGAAAATTTTTCCTCTAGATAATCATATGAAATCAGGGGATAATGAAGTTGAACTAGTTGTATTGAGAAATCAATTGTATAGCTTTCCATCAATCATTGTCAACATATTCTCATTATGTGAAGAAATGCACTATTTGCTTATAGGTGCTTAATTGTTCCAGCTGTCTGTTTTGTCTTCACTGAATCATTTTTTTTAATTTTGCAAAGTGCAAGGATTACGGCCTGCATTATATTTCTTTCCTTTTTGTTCACCTCTTTTCACCAGCAAAGGTAATTACCTATCTCAGTTCTATAACCCATGCTTTCTTTCCTTACTTCCTAAGTTTGAGAGCAGATAGACTCCATCAACAATAAACAAGTAATTATTGCCTGGAAATTGTAAACAGATGATCAGAATTGTCCACCTGGTATTTTATTACATTGCTGACATATTCTCTAACCTGAGAAGTGAAATCAAACCTCACTTCTCTAGACTTAACACATAAGCAAACATATAGAAGATAAAAAAGTCATGAAATAATTTTATTCACGGTAAAATGTGAAACCTTTAGTAAATGAGAGACTGTCCAAGATGCCGAAAAATACAGAAATGAATCAGAGATGTCTCTCAAGGAGAGAATCCACTCTCAGGTAAATGATACCGATCAAGGACATAAGTAATTCTAAGAGGAGAAGTCTGTAATATATATGACCTTGAATAATAAATAAAACACTATGCATAACTACAAAGGTATCAAGTAACCTTGTCCCCACACTAAGCTATATAAATGGGATTTCAACTCCATCCTATCTTTTTACAGATGTAGGAGCCAGTGAAGGCCTATGTATTCATTTGCTTTCTTCTTACCTTTGTAAGATAGATTTCTAAGTAGATTTTAGAAATTTGTGGCATTTCTTAATAAATAATATGTCTCTCTTACAATATCATGTTCCATGACCTCTTGGCTTTCATCAATTTTTTGCCAGTCCTGGGGGTTTGAACTCAGGACCTGAGCACTGTCCTTGAGCTTTATCATGGCCAGAGCTCTACCACTTGAGCCCTAGCACCATTTCTGGCTTTTTCTATGTATGTGGTCCTGAAGAATCTAACCTGGGTATTTGTGCATGCTAGACAAGCACTCTACCACTAGGCCAGACTCCCATCCCCACCTATATCCATTTTTATCCATTTGTCTTCTTTATCCTATTGTTCTATGCCTTTTGTTCACTTTGTTATGAGTCTATAATACTTTTCATCGACACAATACTTACTTTTCTGATGTTATTAGTCAAATAGTGGGGAAGATAATTTTCTTTAAAGAAAAAATATTGTCTTGACAATAATGTCCCACAAATAATTTCTTATAAACAGCATTAGTGACTTTTATCTCTAACCCTAGCTACCAGGAAGGTAGAGACCAGGATGATCTTGGTTCAAGGACAACCAGGGCAAAAAGTTTGTGGAGGCCTTTTCATCCACTAAAAACTGGGTGCTATGGAGTACACCTGTCATTCTAGCTGTGTAAGAAAAGTCAGTAGGACTATTCAAGTTGGGTTGGGCATAAACATGACATTCTATCTCAGAATTAACCAAAGCACCAACAGTTAGGTCTAAACCCTACTTACTATTACCATTTATTTAAAAAAATTACTCTATTCCATTTGGCTAATGGTGGACTTTAAAAACAGGAACAAATAAGCCTTCCTCCTTTCAGATTTTCCATGGCTCTACTAGCAAAGCTGCAGGACTTCCTAAATGATTAACACCTGATAATGGTGAAAACAGACACTGACCAGTGCAATGGAGGTAGATAATGGAAGATCAGTACTCACTGATTAGTAATTGAACTCCATCTGGAAGGATGAAACTAGTAAGCGTATGTAAGCACTCCCTATTTTTGATTGCTATCTTTTATAATTACTTACTATTGTCTTCCTATGCAGCATCTTACTCAGTTCCAGTTGCAAGGCTGTGAGACGATCTATTTCTAGAATATCTACTTTTCACAGAAAGAGCCCAAGAATGACCAGAAATATGATGGTTTCTCTGAGTGGCTGGTGCATGATTCCTGGTCTTTGGATTTCAAATCCATAGCTCTTTTATTCAAACATAACTATTCGATTCTATCGTTTAAGACTGAGAGGGGACATGTCATCATTTGTTTTTTTTTCTTATTAAATTCTTGATTGTATGATCTAAAGTTCTTGGGATTTGGAAAAATTATTAGGACCTGCAACTTGATTTTCCCCACTGGTTTTTCCCTTCAAACATGTTTTACTGATTTTCAATAAGGAGAGAAATATCAAAATTATACTTTAGCTTGTACAAATGTTATGCTTCACTGACCAAGCATGAAAAGGAAGTTCAAGAAATTTCAGTGGAAGCCCAGAGCTTTCCTTATTAATAAAAGTGATGAGTGTGTTTCCAGCTGTGCAGAAAGCTAGTCAAGGGGGTTCTCAGGGCACCCAAGACATCTGAGTGGAGCAAGTCATTCTAGGCAGAAGACTGAGTATTGTCTTTTATTTTAGCTGTCATTTCTTTATCATAACTCCTCATGCATACCTAGTTGTGATAAAGAGGACAGGTATGTTCCACCATGACTAAGTTGTAAGATGGCACAGAAAGAGAAGTCTGAGTTTTGAAAAATCAGAATTAGACCTTTAATTTCTCTAAATACCACAGTGAAATTGTCCATATCCAAGCAGTTCTTTTGAGGGAACCATGCTCGATGGAGAATAATAAAAGCCAAATTATTAATAACTGCTATTATATACCTTAAAACAAAACTCTTTTGACAGGAAGCCCAAGGCAGGTTGAAAGGATGTGGAAGATTCTGGTGAAATTAAAGATGAGATTGCCAAGGTGCTGGGGAATAGAATTTCACATGGTTTATAAAAATGTACATGTTCTGTTTTTTTTTTTAATAAAGTCCTAGTTACATTGCAGGACCTCTTCTGCCCTTTCAAGTAGCAAACACTGGCTTTTCTGTTTAAGGACTGGTTCACAGCAAATGCACATGAAAATGAGAAAGGGGAGGAAAATAATATCCTACCTGTCATAAATGTCATGCTTCAGGACAGGGGCATGGAGCATTGCTGTCCAGCACACAGCAGGGGCTATAGTCAAGGTGTACATTTGCAAGTGACATGACAACCATGCCAGTTGCTAGGAACTCAGCTCTCCTCTCCTCCTGCTCACTTTTTCTTTGCTAATGAATAACTGACCTTTCTTCTTTCTCTGACTCTTCAATTCAGCTTTTACCTTTGTTGTTGCTTCTTACTGTTGTTGCTTCTCCTTACTGATGGGACTGAGTCCAAGAGATGTCAACCTTCTAATTTTGTACTTAAGTTAAATCAATAAAAAAAACACAGGGGAAAAAGAGCTTAGCCTTTTCATTCTAACATTTTGATGACATCGGGTTAACAGGACTTTGGCAAGTAAGCATTTTGAAGCCTGCAGATGCCTTGGAAATTGGTAAGGGGTAACCACTCAGTGAGATTCATGACATTCTAAAAGCTTGACATATTTTGGAGTGTGTCCTCCAAAATTAAAAACAAAAAGAAACAAGAAATAAACTTTTTATGCCAAGAAGCAAGGTCATCTTATTAGGACTTAAGCAATATTTTCTGAAAAACTCTCTCAGTTAAAGAGACTTGAGGAAGAGAAAGTTCAGAGCTAGTCTAGGCTGTGATATTCAACTTGTATTATCTAGTACATTTAAGTTGTCATTGAAGTGTTTGTGCTGGGCTGTGGAGCTGTGTATAATCTGTAGCAAGCCACCCTAGGGAAGTCTCAAAAGACCTGTAGTTTTCTAACAGTGCTATGCCTTTTTATAGATATATAATTTCTCTTTCAAGAAACAGTTTGTAATGTTTCAGTGTTTTAGTTAGCACACAAATGTGGGCTTTACTCATTTCCATGTTTTAGTGACTGAGAAAAAAATACATCCCTGTGACACATAGCAGACATGTGGTTGAATTAGAAAGTTAGGAACACTTATTGGTTATTTGAGGCCCAGGTCTATCAAAATGGATTATTTTAATCATCAAAATACCTAGATCATGTGTGGGGGGGTTGTCTGTCAAATCTAAGGAGAATGTACCAGATGAGGAATGGGAGTGGAAACAATAGCTTGTGATATTTCCAGAATCAAGAACCATAGCTACCACCCAACGAGTAACACATGTATTAATATGTTCAACCATTTTGTTCATTTTCCTTCTATTAGATATTAGTAAATGTGCCTAAACATACTATTCTTGTTTATAGCAGTGCTAGAGGAACAATGAATGGTTAGAAATCCAACTCATCTGAACTAAGTAATGTACAAAGATTTTCGTGGAATTCTTACAAGGAAGGGGTGAGTCATTTACTGAAATGTAGCCAACAGTAATATTAAATAGGTATCAGGTTCCCTTTTATTTGTTTTTATGTAGGGCATATATGTCATCATGGCTAGGCAGGAAAAAAAGAAGGAACTGCAGTTGCTGTTTGACATATTTGTAGATGAACCTTATTTCAATGGCTCTTCTAATTGCCAACTCTCCCTCCTTTCAGAGGAAAGAAGTTGCCAGTGGCTCCTTTCAGTGCTGAGACTATGGAGGTCAGCTGTCTGAATTCTGCCTGAGCAGCCAGAGGGAAGACATTGTAATGTCAGTTCTTGAATCTTAGAGGACCACTTGACTCTGAAAGAGATGCCTGGGTCTCCTGTGACTATAGAGCAGCTCTCAGAATCACTCTATAGAATCACTCTATTCCTGTTCTCTCTTTCCAGGATCCCTGGGTCCTATCTATACTTTGGACCCAATTTTTTCTATTCTAATATCTCCTGAGAACTCAATAGTGTTCCAACAGAAGTTCAAGTGTTTTTTTATATATAATAGTTCCTTATACTAATTTATACCGTACTTGATATTCTTTGTTGTTTTATTTGTGTTTCTATATTCTGACTTCTTACGAGGTAGAAAATAATTGGATTAGCCAGTCATGAGCTAGTAAGGAAGAGTGCACTTAGGTGTATATGTCACAATATCATAGCCTTCTGGCCTCTTCCTATCATATCCATTCTGTTTTCTAGTCAAAGACCCAGGGTAATCCACCACATTTTCCTTAGCAGTCATCTATCACCAATAATAATGACTTATTAGGACTTTAACAAGATGGGGCCTGGAACCTGCAAATCAAGGTATTAAGTTTAGGTACTTTGAGTTTCTCAAATGGAAGTACAACTGGTTTGTAGCCTGTATGCCCTCATCAGGGAAATCAGAAATTTCTGAAATTTTTATTTTTTTTACCAATGAATTATAGCTGTTCTTCCTGTGGTGGCTCATAAGAGCTTTCACACAAGTGTTCTAGGAGACTTATCTCTCCTGACCCTCTTAACCATTTCAATGTGTCATCTACAGTTTACATAGTTTCAGTTCCAGGCCTGGGGCTATAGGTCACTTTCTTCTTTCTTTTTAGGGCAGTACACCAAGGTACAAATTGTATTCACTCTGGCTTGGAAAGGTATACAAGGTTTCTGAAAAGAGAACAAGAAAATCAAGGCCAACTATGGAGATAAACAGGATTTAGAATGTTAATTACTGCTAATGATGGTGACAGTGAGTTGATATTTGATTATGTCTCAAAAGTCATGGCTCATCGAAGGGATGACAGATATCAGTGAATCTCCTTTTATCTTAATTGTTGTGTTGGGACCTAGATTAGCTTGCCTACTTCTAATTGCCATATAGGTGTTGCAGTTCAGAACATTCTGTGGGTGTCTGGCATGGATGCAGAAGGAAAAGACTACTTGGAAAAGAATATATATCATTAAATCTACTATTACGGCTCTAGGATTCTAAACCATAGTCTTCCACCTCATCTTCTACCTTTCCTGTGGATAAATGTAGGTTCCCCCAAACATTAAAAAATTAAGAGTTTAAAGCCAATTTTCATCTCTCAGCAAAACAGGTATAAAATGCTTATAGGTAATTTGTCAGTATTTATTAATAATGACCTAGAAAATGCAATTGTGGGAGTGTCTTCCCATACATGACCAGTATAAGTAAATAGCCATTTCTATAAGAGAAAGAAACCTTGTCGGGTGAGCTTTGTTGGGAAGAACTCAAAAATAACTAACTAGAATATATTTAGGATCATGAGAAAAGTGAGATCTTAGTTAAACAGTCAATAGAACTGCAAAAGGAGATAAACTAAAGCAAGAAAATATTCACAGGACCCTTAGAGATTAATTGTACATGAACTGATAGGCAAATACCAATATAAAAGCAAATCAACCAGAGAAAACAGTCACCCTCAAAACAATTTTACCCAGTTTGACAAAATACAGATGAAACTTTGTATGTACACTTTGGTTGGTGGGGATGGGATCTTGTTTTATTAAAAGAGTGTATTTGCTTGCCCTTTCAGGCATTGTGGACATAACTAAAGGATTATTTGCACATTTAGTACATTCCCTGTTAGAGTACATCAGGGGTGTCATGGCCCAAACTTAGCTTTGTAGGAGAAGAAAAATCTGCTAAGGTGAACTTGAGCAGGGTGCTAGGACAGATTTGAATAATCAAGGCATGCAGAATCACTCTGTGCCCCATGGTCTGCCATGCCAGCCCAGATTGTTTTGATTAGGCTGTGTTGTGATAGGGAGAAGCTAGCCATGAAATGATATTAATATGCAAAGAAAACTTAAAATTGAGGATGGGATCCCAAGTTTTCTGAGAAAAGAAAGATACTCATGTAGTGTAAGTTTTCATATTCAAAGATAACCTTAGCCCTATAGACTAGATCTAGGAATAGATCTAGGGTAATGGCAAGAACTCAAACTCTAACTCAAAGTCTAACATTGATATTCTTACCTTAGAGACAAACTATTTAAGCATTTGAATATGTATTCATAATAGGTACATAAATTGTTTTGCCACCAAGAATGAACTAAAATCAGGAGAAATGCTTGGCATGTCTCTCCATTTTGTATTTGTCTCTGCTCTAAATCATTCCCTTTTGTAATCGCCGTGGGTTTCAGGAAATTAAGAATGAATCAATAACATATTTATGACAAGAGACTGAAACTACCTTCAAGGAACAGCAGTGCCTTGCAGGACAAACTACTCTCAAATGAGGACAATTACATATAACTATCAAGATACATATAGAGCAGAAGGAATCATCTCTGGGAACCAGATTGCTACCTTCAAGTAATAACAGTGATAACCATTTATCTAGAACTTTGGAGAATCATAACTGAAATAATAACCAGCCAGGACACACCTGCAACTAGGACTCTTAAATAATGCATACCTTTGTCCCTGCTTCTAATTCTGCCTGTATTTAAACCCTCATGCATATACCTGGAAGACTGCTACAGATGAACTGAAGCACTGTTCCATGGCATCATGGCATGTAATATCTCCTCTCTCTCCCATATTCCTTTCCTGGTCAACTTTCCTGTCATTTTCACACATTTTGTGTCACAATTGAATTTTCTAGCAAGACACAGCGGCCAGGTCAACAGTGGTGTTAATACTCCAGAAATACTTCATATGTTCTCAGAGGGGCTAGAAAGATTTACTGGATAAGAGCCGATGCTTGGATATTTTCTATACAAAACACACACAGGAAAAAATAAGCTGGTAGAATAAGGCATTGATAGGGAAGAGAGAGTCTTCAGGATCAGCTGGCTGGAATAATTTGAGGAAGCATTAATAAGACTTTACGTGTATGTTTTATTTATTTTTTTCATATGTTTTTATTGTAATTAATAGAAGGGTTACATGATATTTGCCAGATAGAAGTTGCATTAATTCACATAAGCACTGACAGTAATTCAGCCCAGCAAGAAAAATAGAATGGGGCATAGCCTGCAAATAGCCCTTTCTTGGCTAATGTGTTTGGAATTCCCAAAGGGAAAAAAACAGAAGGTAAGAGAAGTGTTATGAAGTATTTCCAGCCTTTTCTACCCAGTAAGAAAGAAATGCGGTGTGGTGGTTTCTTTGGTTGGTTGTTTTTGTGCTGGTACTAGAGTTTGAACTCAGAGCATGAGTGATATTTCCTAGACATTTTTTCTCTCCATTGCTCTCTCTTTCACTCTTTCTTTCTCTCTGTCTTTCTATGTCTCTGTGTCTCTCTTTCTCTCCCTCTCCCTCTCACACTTCCTAATACTGTGAAACAAAAAGGCTTTATTCATATTGAAGAAATCACTCAAATAAAATACATACTTCTTCAAAACACAATTTTCTTTTCCACATGACCTGATTTGATACCTTGTAGACACAAAATTATTTCTCATGGCTCATAAGCTTTCCTCTTCTTTTGAGTTATAGCAAGAAATAAGCCAAGACTCTTCACATCTTTGAATAAACAAATGCTGGTGAGGTTGTGGAGAAAGAGGAACCCTACTGTACTGCTGGTGGGAATGTACACTAGCTCAGCCACTCTGGAAGGCAGATTGGAGGTTTCTTAAAGAACTGAAAATAGACCTTCCCTACGATCCCACCATACCACTCCTGGGCCTCTACCCTGAGCATCATAACCCAGATATAAGGGCACCTCCTCAGCTATGTTTATCTCTGCACTATTCACAATAGCCAAGCGATGGAAACAGCCCAGATGCCTCACTACACAGATGAATGGATACAAAAAAAATGTGGTACATACATACAATGGAATTCTACGTAGCCAACAGATGATACAAAATAATGGCATTTGCTGGGAAGTGGATGAAATTAGAGCAAATCATGTTGAGTGAGATAAATCAAGACCAAAGGAACAAAAGTCACATGGTATCCTTAATATGTGGATATTAGATCCAAACAGTACAATAGTAATGACTCAATATTTGGGCACCCAAGGTTATGAACATGGTCTTGGAGATATAAACATAAGTACATAGACACAAAAATCTATGATGGGCTATATGCTCTACAGACATAATGTTTTATTACATACATTAATATGTATCTATGACATGCAAACCCTCAGCTTAATTTTAATTATGTTCCAAAGTTTTAATTATGTTCTATGTGCCAGTGATTGTATATACAGATTCCCTTCTTGAAAACTTGTCTGTAACATAATTAAAAAATAAATAAAACAGCCATCAATGAAAACCTTAAAAATCTTGGACTGGGTGCCAGGAGTTTGGCCTAGTGGTAGTGTGCCGGCCTAGCAAGCACGAAAACCTGGGTTGGGTTCCTCGGTATCACATATGTAGAAAAAAAAAAACAGAAATGGTGCTGTGGCTCAAGTGGTAGAGTGCTAGCCTTGAGAAAGCTCAAGGACAGTGATCAGGCCCTGAGCTCCAAGACCCAGAACTGGCCAAAAAAAAAATCTTGGACTGACTAATGAAGTGGCAAAAGAATGTCTCATACACAAGTTTTATGCCAAATGTTTTCCAAACTCCTACTGAAAAGAATTGTGAGAGATTTCTACTCCAGAGTTCTCTGTTTCAAGAATTTCCCATTGGATTTCATAGGAAATCTTAAACTAATCCTGTTGTTTCTGCAAAAAGGCGTACTTGCCACCTGATTACTTTTAAAACAAATAATAAGAATGGTCTATCAACAAACTATGCTTCAAATTTCTTCCCCTGTAAAATGACTTTAGAATCTATTAACAAGCTCTGCTGATATACTGGAGAGAGATTATATAATTTTGCTTAGTTAGATCAGGAATTCTGAGCTTTGCTCTGAATCAATGTATTCTCACTAGGTATTAAAAGACCAGCCCCTTGGTTCCCTGGGGAGCTTCTATAGATAGTGCACCACTTATGTTTGAGTGAAGAATTGACAAAAAGGATAGAAGTTTTCTCACAGGAGGAGGAGTGAAAATTAACGAACGATATTCACATAAGGACCTCTGTGGCTAGTATTGTCCTAATAATATTCTCATAAGGAAACTAAAGGTCCTAGAAGATGACTACCATATCCTAAGTAAGATTCCCTTCATCGGGCATGCAGGATTTGACTTCAGTAACTCTACTAAACTAGAAGAGCAATATGATCAGAGATCAGATTTATTCAAGATTAAACATAGCTTCTTTCTGGCTAGCATAAAATAGCTGTTTGCTTTACACTGGCTACTACTTATTAAGACAAGTAAATAACACTAAGAAGCTCTAAGTAACACTTTTTTAAAATTTAATTCTCATGAAATAGTGTCAAGTTTCTATTTTAACAGTGATTAGAATAAAGGACTCTTAGAAAAATTATGGATATGTGTAGATTTATGTGGTAATTTACACATAGAATCCCAGAAGTTAGAAGGTGGAGGCAAGGTGATGAGTGTGAATGCCACAGAGAGACCCTTTCTACAAAACAAAAAAGAAACAAAAATGTCCCTAACTCTCAGAACTTTAGAAGTCAAAATAGGAACTTTGACCATATTGCTGAACTGAATTGACTAGAAGTATAAAATTCAAGAAATAAGTTGGGATATTTCTATTTTCCTGTGTGTCCTGCTTATTGAAATTTTTCTCCTTTCATTGCCTTCTACCAACCCACTGTGTACTACTTCTCTTTCTAAGTCTACCTGACCTTGAATATTTATCAAGTGGAATAGTGATTAAATTTATGGCATTCTCTTTTATGTTGTGTATTTGATATAGTGACTTATAACTTGTCCTTAAAATGCTACGCACAAGTTGCTAAAATGGAGTTCTGGTGAAATTAAATCAAAGATCAAAGTTAGAAATAGCTTACATTTATTTGGATTTTGCCAGAGGAACATTAGCTTTTTTTGACATTTGAAAGATGATGCTTTTATGATCTTTTTTATAATAGGTTTATCAAAGCACTCTCTCTCATTTAAATTCCAGTGATCCCAAAGGGGGAAAATGGTGCACTCCTACTTATTTTATAGTTTATAAACTTGGATCATTCATAACTTCAAATATTTTTCAGAATAAATCAAATATGTTTTGATCTACAATTTTTCTGTTAGAAAAATCTGAGTTTGTCCTACAAATCACTGTGTAAATGACTATGTACTTTAAATGGCTAGATATTTCATACATGTGAATATTTTGTACTATGCCATAGTAGGAATGATTGGATTAAGTTTTTCCTCTCAATTGTGCTTTGACTACTATTGCCAAAACCAGCAGCAACTACAGGAGCCAGTATAAATTAAATACACCAGACATTTAAAAATTTTCCAATCTTGGAAGTAATTAGTGCAACCAAAATAATATTTTATTACCTTTAAGTAGTTGTACAAAGAAGTCATTTATCAAACCAGTTTATGCATACAATACATCTTCATCAATGTCACCAGGCTCAACATTCTCACACAACACCCTCAAACTACCCCTCCCTAACTTGTCTTAATTTTAGGTTATGCATTGAATTTTTCCCACTTAACAAACCAGTTTATAGGTACGATACATCTCAATCTGTGCCACCACTTCAATATCTTCATCCCATTTTGACCTATTTCTTCCCTTGTATTTCTCAGTTCTGTGGTATATGCAATGAATTCTTGCTTGCATTCTCCTCCCCTGTCTCCTGTCATTCTTTTGCAGCTCTCCTTTTGGCCCCATCCTCCCCTCTTGCAAGTACCCAGTTCCTGGCATGTATTTTGTTGGGATATAAACTATTCTTTACACAGAATTATTCAATTTGCACTATTCATGGGGTCTATTACAATTCAGTTTATCCATGTATCACCCCTTGCTTACCACCCAGTGTGTTTACTTGTAGATTTATAGGCACATTTTAGTTACCACAAATGAGGAAAAACATACAACCTATGTTTCTCTGGATCTGGCTTACTTTACTTAATGTTTTTTTCCCCTGTCTTCCCATTCCCTTATGAGTGATACAATAGCATTTTTTCAGATGGATTAATAGAATTCCACTATGTATATTTGCCACAATTTCTTGGTCCACTTGGCTTTTGAGAGACATATGGGATGATTCAATATTTTAGCTATGGTAAATAATATTGCCACGAACATGGCTGGTATTGGTAGATTTTAGTGTGGGATATTCTGGTTTCTCATCAGATTGCATAACTTTTTCATCTTTTATTTCTGTTAAAATTATATTTTCAAAATTACCTTTGAAAAAGCCTCAATTAAACATGTCAGTTTTTGAGTACAAAGCATCTTGATCAATGCCACTCCTCCCATCATTGTCCTCATCTCCACGAATCCTACACATCCCCTGAGGTTACCTGGTTCCATTTTTCCATATATACATTGACGATTATGACTGTATTCACTCTCCTACCCTTGGAATTAAAAATAAGTGCATGTGGTGGGCCTGGAATTTGAACTCAGGGCCTACATGCTATCCCTTAGCTAACACTCTACCACTTGAGTCACATCTGTACTTCTGACTTTTTAGTTGTTTATTATAGATAAGAGTCTCACAAACATTCCTGCCTGGGCTGGCTTTGTACCATGATCCTTGGATCTGCTGAGTAGTTTACCTTACAGGTATATTTCTCTAAATAAAATACATGATGACTACTTAGATAGTTCAGTTGCTTGTGTTTATTCCATGAAGTTCAAAATTGGAATAGATGGCTATAAAGCAGAGTATGAAGTTCCTTTTCCATTATGTCTAAGGGAATGTCCAAGGAGAATGCTTAGTCTCTTGATATTTAATTAAAACTAACTACATTCAGATACAGTTCAGAAGTATTCCTTATTATCATTAATGATTTGACATTAATTCCGGTAGCCCCAGCATTCTAGCTAGGATATGGATCCTTGTAGGTTTAGATAAAGAACATAGCCGGCAGTTCATGGTACTTTGTGTTTCTGACATTTTAGAACATAAAGGAGAAAGATTAAAATCTATGTCAGGCCTAGCTTTTGAGTAAAAGTAACAGACCTCTATGTCTGATTGATAGGAAAGGACAGCATCAAGCAATTGCCTCTACTTACTCTACCCAGTAGTTTTCAAATTGTGTTCCAGATCCCCAGATCTATTTTTGTCTTTTTAGGATTATTTTTTAAGATGAGTCAATAACTCATTCTACTACTAGTAAGAAGTCTGCAGGAAACTTTGGAGCTTCCTCAGGGGTTAAAGCAGAGCTATGAGTCTAGCTTCTATCAGAGTATGGCCATCTTACTGGTCTTGGAGTGATAGTCTTCTAATACATTTTCGTGTGTGTGTGTGTGTGTGTGTGTGTGTGTGTGTGTGTGTGTGTATGTGCATGCACTCACACATGCACATGAGCACTAATACTGAAGCTCTAACTTAGGGCTTGGGTGCTATTCCTTAGCTTTTGCTGAAGATAGCACTCTACCACTTGAGCCAGCACTCCCCCTTCAAGTAAGAGTCTTGTGGACATTTTTGCCCTAGCCGACATCATGATTCTCAAAACTCTAATTCACTAGGATTACAAGCATGAACCAACAGTGCCTAGCAATCGTTTTCATTTTTAAACGTCTGCTACTAAAATATATTTATTATATAATCCTAGTCTCAGCTTCAATAGCAGACTTTTTCTCTGACCTTCTACCCACCCAAGTTATTCTTGACCTTAGAAGTTTGTTTCCTTTTTATTCCTTCTAGAAAGGTTAATGGTTTGGGGCTGTTTATTTGCACACTTTTGAATTCTCTTTTTCCTGCACAGACATGTAATCTCTGCTGGACTTTATCCTCCTTAATCTCACTATGTTCCTGGTACCTCCCATATGTCTTACACAATAGAAGTACTCAATAAATGTGTCATGAAGAATTGAACAGAAAGTTAAGTGAATGTATAAAAGTGACCACAGCTGTACTTTTCCTAGAATTCAGGCATGGTTGATTATGTCTGGAGAACCAGGTCAGAATTTTTCATCCCACAATAACCTATTTGTTCACAGGAAACATTCTCAACACAAACTAATGGAAAGAGAAAGAAAGTGAAGTCAAGTCATCAATGTTTGGTTCACTTTTCTGCTCTCTTTGAACACTGCTTTTCAACTCCCACTTCTACATTAGGGAAAAAAAGTTAGAAACAATATATATATATATATATATATAACCAGAAAGGGACAACTTTAGATAGTCACCACATTTTATATGATTTCTGTAGAGTCAGGAGTGATTAGAAACTATTGTCAAATAAGGATGATAAGTACTACAGACTGAGAAAATACATGTCATAAATGAGTGACATTAAGCTGGGTGCAGTGGCTCACTCCTGTAATTCTAGCTACTCAGGAGGCTGAGTTCTGAGGATCAAGGTTCAAAACCAGCCCGAACACAAAAGGACCTGAGACTCTTATCTCCAATTAACTCCTAGAAAATGGAAAGTGGGGCTTGGCTCAAGGGTAAAGTGGTGCCTTGAGCTGAGGAGCTCAGGGACAGTGCCCAGACCAAGTTCAAGAACTATGACCCACAAAAATGGATGACAGATAGATAGATAGATAGATAGATAGATAGATAGATAGATAGATAGATAGATGATAGAATGAGTGATATTGGCCGTCCACTGGAAGAGTAGCAGCTATGACTTTATGTTAACCGCAGGTAAAAGCAAAAAAAGAAAGTGAAGCAAAAATCTACTTCCTGAGGTTCCAAGGTCCTTCTCATGGCTTCCAGGAGAAAACAGAAGTTCTGTCTCAGAAAAGAAACAGATCCCAAAAGTCTCTATTTGCATGTGAGTCTCTGCAGAAACTTCTGAAACATATCTTAAAGCCATTCACTATTGATCCTAAAAAAATAAAAATATTGTAATTTACAAACTTATAAATTAAACAAGTTTGAGATGCCAATGTCATTCAAGTTTAGCTGATACCTTTCAAATGTTTTTCTCTGCCAGTCACTTTTACTTTAAAAAAAAATAAAGTATGATTATAACATTGTCTGTAGAAATTATATGTCAATTGCCATTATCATCTCCTTAAACTCATTTTGTACTCAAAATTCTTTTTAAGTCTTTGTAAATTTTTCAAGCAATAATCTCCAAAATCAGGAAATACAAATGGAAACTGACCTTGAAGTTTGATTAATTTCCAAATTTACCATGAAGGATTCCAAGTATGTAAGGCCTGAATTAGATTATGAGGTACCAAATAATGCTTTTAAATATCTTACCAGTGAGAGAAGGCTGTGCAAAATTGATCATTATTATATTGCCAATTATTTCTAAGTGAATTAGAGTCTAATCTCAAAATCTTCATGATCAGTTGTAATCCATTTGAGTGTTAATAGAGTGTAGTTTATTCAGACTCATCAGAAAGGAAAATAGAGCTTCTCTTTCCTCTACTTCTGACATGAGAGATTTATATACTTTAAAAATTCATGAAGATCACTTCTGACATCAAGCTCTAAGACTGAGAACTCATATTCAATTTATTTAAACAAAACAAACCACAACCAACTAATGAGTCAAACTAGCCAACAGTTAAACACATGAGCATAGTAACAAATGGAAATAGGAATAAGGTGCTAAATGAAATCATTATATAGAAAAATAGAAAGTGTATTTACTAATGAATGTGGTATATAAAATATCCTCTAGAAAATATTTCCTGTATATAGTGTTTCTCTAGCTGGATTATACTTTTTAACACAAAATATATTATCTTTTCATAAAGAACAATGCACACAAAATGAAAAACAAAAGTTACAGAAATGCTCAGAAAGAGCAATGCTCAGCCCGAATTGTTGTGAGCTCTAGAGTTCCAAGACCTCTAAAATTTCCCTTTTCCCTACAGTTTCTAGGAATCTAAGAATGTCATGGTCTCGTAAGCTTTTTACCTTGCATCTTCTATGATACGCTCCCCTTCCCTGAAATATTGTTTTCTGCTATTTCAGTTACCTGTGGTCATCATGATCATAAAATGTTTTCCTATATGGGACATTCTAGAAATGAGAGATTTATATGCTTTAAAAACACATGCTGGGTGTTGAGAGTTCGGCCTAGTGGGAGAGTGCTTGCCTATCATGTACAAGACCCAGGTTCCATTCCTTGGTACCACATACATAGAAAAAGCCAATAGGATATGCCAAATACAAACCACCAAATGCTTCCTTTAAGTTAACCAATAAACATTCTTAATTACAGGAAAAAACACACATATTCAGAGGCTGCTAAAATCTATGGTAGGAAGAAGTTTTCTTAGTCTAGCACCTGGGCTCATGCCTGCAATCCTAGGCTTGAGATTTGAGGCTCATTGTTCAGACTCAGGTCAGACAGGATAGTCCATGAGACTAATCTCAAACATACACACACACACACACACACACACACACACACACACACACACACACACACACACACAGCTCAACTAGCAGAGCAGTAGCCTAGAGTGATAAGGGAAAGGTATAGCACCCAGGCCTTTAGTTCAAACCTAAGACTAGAAAATGGAGGGGAGGGGAAAGGGATAAATTTTCTATCTGTGAAAATATGAAAACGGGAAAAAAGGATTCTGTGGTAGTTTTGCAATCACTATTTGATTATATGTTTTGTTCTAGGAATTAAAAGTAAAATAAAAATTGTTCATTTTATTACTTCTTTTCCACTCCCTCAAAATCATAACTAGATATTTTTTGATAGTAAGTTTAGTTTATAGACCAACTGGACAAGAATATCACATTTTTACAACACCAAATATTTCCATCAAAAATTTAATTCTTTCTATATATTTCTTAATTCCTTTATGTTTTCTTGATACCCTTTTGCCAGGTGTCAATGTCTTACACCTGTAATCCTAGCTTTTTCAGGAATCTGAAAGCTGAGAATGCTTGTTCAAACACGATGTCAGCCTGGGCAGACAAGTTTGAGGCACTCATCTTCAACTAAGCAGCAAAAAGTGGTAGTGTTAGTCTTGAGCAAAGAAAAAAAAGTATATTTTTCATGATATATGCTGCATATCATCATTGTTATATTGTTAATAATATGTTTTTTTCATGACATTTTCTAGTTTTATGGACTCCATGAAATAACTGATATAGAATTAGATCTCTTTTAAGTTCTAATTATTTTTGGTGCCATCTATCCAGAGAGTTAAGCATAGTATTTCCTGATAGACACCCATCATTTAACTTCTCTTCTAATCTTTAAAGATGGGTGATCAAAGCATCCACCTGACAGGTGTGTTGTGATGGTTTTGTACTTACACAACCCTGAATCTGCAGCTGAGTACATACTAAGCCTTGCATTAATGCTAGTGATTGCTGTTACTATTGTATTTATTGATGAAATTACAGATCTTGTAGATTCTTTAGCCTTTTTTAAAATCAAAATGTGTCTCTTCATATTAGTCTTTGTTCTTTCTTTATTCTTACCAAAGGTTATTATAACCAAAGGTTATTTACCAGCACCAGACATTTTGGTTCTTCTTTCACTTCTCTCTCGCTTTTCCTCTTACATGGTTTCTACTATATCTGTGAGCACGGACCACACTCTGTCATTTTTGCCAAGGTTCATTTTCACTTTTCTCTTTTCTATTACTCTGAACACTTCAACTGGCCTTTGATAGCATTTAGATTGCATGATTTTTACCACAGTATTCTAATCACAAGATTCTTATCTTAAAGCAGAAATGACCTCCAAGTCTTTTTACTCTCTATCTACTCTCTTTTTTTTTTTTGGTATTAGGACAATTGTTTTATTAAGTGTAAATTACTATTGACATTACACATAATTGTTAATTATTATTAGCATTATACATAATAACTGATTTCAGAGTCATTGAAAATATAAGTGGAGAAGTGTTTTGAAACTATAAGAAAAAAATAATACCCGAGACATTTCCAAATCTTAAAATATTAAGGTATTAATTATTTCTAGGCAACTATAAATGATTGACATAGGAAAATTTGACCTTAAGAATAATTGCTACACAAATTTAAAACTACAATGTGTGAAAGGTTCATAAAGTAACTTAAAAACCAATAAAAACTTTAAAAGTAAAAAAAAATATACAGAGCACTCTAAACAGAGGTAACAATCATAATATATGTGTTCCCTCAAAGCAATAAAAATTATGCGATAGATACAAAAATGTTTGCAAAGAAAAGAATACACATTTAATACACATGTGAAAAGACTTAACTACATCATGTAAGCCACTTTCATTTTGTGAGAGTAAACCACCTAATTCCCGATTTTAACATATTTAAGTCACACTTATACATACACACATACATACTCCCTACCTACTTTCTTGACCAAATTCAGTTCCACCATTCTCCTAACTGCCTTTTCCTGAATTTGTTTTATCTCTTCTCCTATTTCTCCTTTTATAGGAATGATGGATGGTGAAGATTTCAGAAATTTTCTGTTAGGAAGTGATTATATGCACACACTATCAAAAGCATCACACCATTTTTAAGGAAATGAAAAGACTTGGAAAAAACATATTAAGTGAAGTAAGCCAGACCCAAACAGGCTCAATGGTTTCCCACATCTGTAATAATTAGTACACATGTGGAACTCTCCTAGCAGAGGATTACAATAGCTCAAACTCTAGATACATAAGAACATGTAGGATGAGGCCAAATTAATGGACTTCAAGGACATGGAAACAAAAGCTTAATTATAAGTGACTGTTATACTTTATGCATTATGTTTTCCTCTCTTCTCTTGTGTGGCCCTCTGGTTAATACCATATTGTTACAGTATCCCACTTCGTTACCTGGTATATTATATAAATGTTTACTTGTTTATTTGAAATAGGAGGAGAAAAATGAGGGGACAGGGTGGGGGAAGGGAAATGGGGACAAAAACACAAGAAGGGATATCAATGTGTAAGAAGTAATGCACCTTTTATCTGGTGAAAATAACTGTAACCCCTCTATACATGGCAATAAAAATATTATAAACATATTATAAAACAAAATATTATTAAAATATAAAAAATCTAAGACTGTGGAAAATATTACATGACTCATTTTCATAAAAGGCTACATTTCTAGAAAGTTTCCTGATAAATCTAAATCCTATTTTTTTTTTTTTGCCAGTCCTGGGCTTGAGCTCAGGGCCTAAGCCCTGTCCTTGGACTTTCTCAAGGCTAGATAGAGCTCTACCACTTGAGCTTCAGCACCATTTCCAGCTTTTTTTCTGTGTATGTGGTACCCAGAAATCAAACCTGGGTCTTCGTGCATGCTAGGCAAGCACTCTACCACTAGGCCAAACTCCCAGCCCCTATTTTAACTCATTTTATGAATAAATGAACAAAAATTTTAAAAAAGCATGCTTGAGGTAAAGAGTCTAGTTATCAGCCAAGCTAAGTCATTTGCATGTCCAGTTCTGCCCCAAGAGAAATCTATCAGTGAATGGAACAGGAAATTAGAAGATCAATGTCTTCTACTGTCTTCTACTTTGGGTATTATAATAACTTTTAGCTCTCAGTGAATTAAGCTTTAGTGACTATAAACAGTAAGTATTTAATTTATAAGTATAAGAGAAAAAGAAAGAAATTTATTATTGATAAAATATATTTCCTCTTAATCATTCACTTACTTGTTAATAAATTACCTAAGATTGAAATTTAAATAAAAACCATGTTGAAAGATCACTTTCAGAAGAAGGAACAGTGTTTGCTGCATTGAAGAAATTGATAGGAATATTACTTAAGATTTACCACATAAAATTGTTGAGGAAATATTTCCCACATTACCTGATTCCTCAAGTGTCATAATCACAACGGTATTCCGAGACTCATATTTGACTGGCTAGATTTGGGAATTACATGGATGTGAAGGAAAATTGAAAAGGTGTAAAGTAATGGGAAAAAAAAAGAAAAACGGTTCTAGAATTTAAAATTCCCTAACACAATGACTGAAGATATGGTTGGAATAGACTTGTAAGAAAGGTGTTTGCTAGGTGCCAGGAGTTTGGCCTAGTGGTAGAGTGCTTGCCTAGCATGCACAAAGACCCGGGTTCGATTCCTCGGTACCACATACTTAGAAAAAGCCAGAAGTGGTGCTGAGGCTTAAGTGGTAGAGTTCTAGCCTTGAGAAAAATCCAAGGACATGCTCAGGCCCTGAGCTTAAGCCCAGGACTGGCAAAAAAAAAAAAAAAAGAAATGTGTTTGCTCTAGAAGTGTTATTTCAAAATAGACTGTGACATTTTGCCTATAAGACTGGCCAAGGGCAAAGGACCTTTTGAAGCACTTGGTTTTTTTCTCTTTTTTTTCTTTTCCTTATTCTGCTGTATATTGTTGCACTTAATAAAAACTGATTCATCATCTGCTAGCACATTTCCACGTTTTATTATATTAGGACGTCCATAACAGCTTAAAGTGCAGGAGGGCAATTTTGCAGGGAAAAAAAATGTTTCCTTTATATACTACCTACAGCCTTGCAGCACATTACAACATTTGGTCAAAGATAAATTACGTGCAACAGTGCTCCAATAACATTAGAAGGAAACCCCCAAAATTCCCATCACTGAAAAGTGATATAGCCCTTAAAACACCATTGTTCAACACACTATTCACATTGCTAGTGATGCTCATAATATAAGCTGTCTTACTGTGAAGCTATTCTATAGTCTATCACACATGATTGTGTCCAGAGTTTAATTTTGGACAATGATAATGAATGACTATGTTACTAGCTTGTGTGTTTACTATATCAATACAGCTTATGAATTTACTGTAAGATAGTGTGCTAAGTGAGCTATGTCAATGACAGCTTTCTACCATTCATATGCACTAGTCTTGAGTACTATTCAAGAGGCTGCCTTGAGTTTCTGACCTGCACCAGCTGGTGTGTGCAAGCCCATGCTACCATGTTCATGCAGTGTTGAAATCAGCTTACAATGCACTTCTCAGAAGGTGTCCTTGTCAGGTAGAGAAGCAACTGCACAGTCACCATAGCCATGTCTGCATCTATATACTTCCTTATACACCTCACACACAGTCAATGCTAACCTTCAATGCACTATAAGTGAACTGAATGGGATCAGTAGTAAACAACCAGTCACGAATTTCAACCAAATCTGACCTTCCTTCAGAAGTTCCTGCATGATAGAGTTGACCTAGACTCTGAACTCTATTTGACTCATGCTTTCAGCCATGAACTAGACTGATATGCTAGGATTTGTAACCATTAGAAAGGGTTATCTCTGACTATGAAACATCCATGGAAGGAGGTAGGAGAGAGAAGAACTGAAATCCCTTCTCTTTAAATCTCGTTTAGGATGAAAGGGAATTACAGGTTTACTGTTCACTGAAGAGAAACAAATGCCCCATTACACAGAGGGGATTAAGGCCCGGAGGACCATTTATACCTTTGAAATAAGGTTTGCCATTTGTCTCAAAATGCAGAGATCTGGCACGGGGACTCCATTAAAAACAGAGCCCTCTCTATAAACTAGAGTTACAAAATTAATGTTATCCAGGGAAAGTTATTCAACATTGGAAATTCAAACTTTATCCTCAAAAGGAGTTGAAAAAAAATGTCTCCGTGTGAATCTGAGCAAATAATCCTCATCATTCAATGAACTTCTTTCGGAACCTTACCATTTCTTTAAATCAATTTTACTATGGCTAGGAACTGGACTAGTACACAAATCAGAAATGAAATACAAATTAATAGTCTGGTAGAATTTTAAATAAGAGGGCCGGGAGTTTGGCCTAGTGGTTAAAGTGCTTGCCTAGCATGCATGAAGACCCGGGTTCGATTCCTCGGTACCACATACATAGATAAAAGCCAGAAGTGGTGCTGAGGCTCAAGTGGTAGAGCTCTAGCCTTGAGAAAGTCCAAGGACAGTGCTCAGACCCTGAGCTCAAGCCCAGGACTGCCAAAAAAAAAGAATTTTAAATATGATCACCATTTGAAATAGGGACGAGAAGGGGAAAAACAAGATGATTTGGGAGGCTGTGGTGGGAGGGAAAGTGGGAGAAAAACATGGGAAGGAACATCAATGTTCAAGAAGTAATGTACCTACTACCTGATGAATGTAACCCCTCTATACATCACCCCAACAATAAAATACGATAAATAAATAAATATAATGACTTTAGCTAACCAATAAATACGTTTAACAGGCACTGTTGAAGATAATGAGGATTCTACATGACTTCCATTAGTGGCATTTATTCACATAGGGAATAGACTTCAAAAGAACAGTATTTCTAAAAAATACTGTAAGCTAGATGGTTACACAGGAGGTCAGGGAGATGTAAGAATCTATAAGATGGATTATTTATTGGGCATAGGAAAGGTGAACATGGGTGCTCTTTTCACTGGGGACATGAAGGAGGAGTAATGGCCTTTGGCCTCTAGAGAGCCTAAGAGGCTCATTGGTCTTTTGCTCAGAACTCTATTCTAAGGCCATTGTCAGGTACAATGAATGATAAAACAGAGAGAAGGATGTCTGTGTCCTTTCTTAAATGATCTTTCCCTACACTAACTAAATGACCAACTTGGTAATTTTATAAACAAGCATATGATTAGTTAATAAGAATCAAATTTTACTTTTCCCCAGCTATTTATGTTTTAGCATTCTTGAATTTGTATTACTGACATACAACTATTCCCAATATAAATGACTATTGAGGTATGACCATGTTTATATTCTGTGGGAAAAAAATTGCCTTCTAACCCTCTTTATCCTATCACTTAAGGTATGACAACATAAATAGACCCTCCCTTGCTAGCTCTGCTTCTATATGGCAGACAAGGTGTAGACAAGGCTAACTGCTTTTATTCTAGCCAGAAGATGATATCGCAGTTCAGTAGGTTGGAAATTTTTAGCATGAGTGAAACAGCAAAGAAGATTATTTAGATTTGTGGTCCACACATGTTTTTTAAGTAATGGACAAGCAACAGAATTGAGATTTAATGTTATCATGAGAAGTTAAAACTGGGAAAAAACAGAGCAGAAGTGACATATAAAGAAAAAGTGACATCTCTGTGATGAAAGAGCCAAATTGGAAGTTTTCGGTCCTCAGTCATCACATGCTTTGTGAAAAAGGAAGTCAGGTGTGGCTGACAGGGTCAGCTGGCCTTGCCATTATATTTCAATGTGTTCCTCCATGTTGTCCCATGGAGTTAACTGGGACAGAATGAAAGTAATATAGTGCTGAGTACTGGGGTGAAGACTAAAAAAAATGTACACCAACAATACACAAACAGAAGGCCAAATCAAGAAAATGATCCCATTCGCAATAGCCCCCAAAAGAATAAAATACTTAGGAATATACTTAACCAAAGAAGTAAAGGAATTATTCAATGAAAATTATAAAAGCCTAATGAAAGAAATTAAAGAGGACACCAGGAAATGGAAAGACATCCCATGCTCATGGCTGGGGAGAATCAACATAGTGAAAATGGCTATACTGCCAAAACTGATACACAAATTCAATGCAATCCCCATCAAAATCCCAAAGACATTCTTTATGGAAATTGAAGATATTATCCAAAGATTCATATGGAACAAGAAAAGACCTAGAATAGCCAAAACAATTCTAGGCAAAAAGAGCAATGCTGGTGGTATTACAATACCAGACTTCAAACTCTACTATAGAGCCATAGTAACAAAAACTGCTTGGTACTGGCACAAAAACAGAGCAGAAGATCAGTGGAACAGAATAGAAGACACAGAAATAGAACCATATACCTATAGGCAACTTGTATTTGATAAAGCAGCCAAAGATATACAATGGAACAAACACAGTCTATTCAATTATTGGTGCTGGCAAAACTGGGTAGCCACATGCAGAAAACTAAAAATTGACCCTAGCCTTTCACCATGCACAAGCATTAACTCAAAGTGGATCAAAGACCTCAACGTCAGACCAGAAACCGTGAAATTGCTACATGATAATGTAGGAGAGACACTGGAACTCATAGGCACAGGCAACAGATTCCTGAACAGAATCCCAGGGTCACAACAGATCAGAGAGAGACTCGATAAATGGGACTACCTAAAAATAAAAAGTTTCTGTACAGATAAAAACATAGTTGCAAAAGTAGAGAGACAGACAACCAACTGGGAAAAGATATTCACCAACAATACATCTGACAAATGCTTAATATCCAGTATCTACAGGGAACTCAAGAAACTAATCCCCTGAAAACCCAATAAACCATTCACTAAATGGGCAAGGGAACTAAAGAGAGACCTATCAGAAGAAGAGATTAAAATGGCAGAAAAACATATGAGAAAATGTTCATCATCTATGGTCATAAAGGAAATGCAAATAAAAACAACCCTAAGATACCACCTTACCCCAACAAGAATGGCCAAGATTTTGAACTCAGACAATGACAGTTGCTGGCGGGGTTGTGGAGAAAAAGGAACCCTACTGCACTGCTGGTGGGATTGTAAACTAGTTCAGCCACTCTGGAAAGCAGTGTGGAGATTCCTTAAAGAACTGAAAGTAGACCTTCCCTATGATCCTGCCATACCACTTCTGGGCATCTATCCTGAACAGCAAGACCAAAGATATTATAAGGACACCTGCTCAGCTATGTTCATCTCTGCACTATTCACAATAGCCAGGCGATGGAAACAACCCAGATGCCCTACTGCAGATGAATGGATACAGAAAATGTGGTATATATACACAATGGAATTCTGCATAGCCAACAGACAAGATAAAATAATGCCATTCGCAGGGAAGTGGATGAATCTAGAGCGAATCATGTTGAGTGAGACAAGTCAAGACCTAAGGAGCAGAAGGCTCATGGTATCCTTAATATGCGGTTATTAAATCCAAAGTGTACAAGAGCGAGGACTCAATAACTGCATACCCAAAGCTATGGACATGGTAATGGAAATACAAACATAACTATATAGACAAAAAACCTATGACTCTATAATCATAATGTTTTATTTCATAAACTGATATGTTTCTATGACATACAAACCGTTAGCCTAATTTTGATTAAGTTCTAAAGACTAAGTCCCAGAGAATGTAATTAGAGATTTCCTCCTTGAACAATTGTTTGTTAAACTTGTCATTTAAAATATGATGTAAACATAAGCCATATAATTAATTATTATTGTTCTGAAGGTACTATGTTATCTCTCATAGATAACATAGTTATCTCTCTCTGTCCCTTGGTTATCTCATATTGTTACACTATCTCACTTTCTTATCTGATATATCGGATATAATTGTATTTGGTTATCTGAAATTGGATAGGGAATGGGGGAAAACAAGATGAGGGGTGGGGGAGGGGGAAGGGAAATGGGGACCATGACATGTGAAAGGGTATCAATGTGTGGGAATTAAGGCACCATTTATCTGGCAAATATCATGTAACCCTTCTATTAATTACAATAAAAAATATATTTAAAAAAGTGGCAGGCATACAGGGAAATGGTTTTGTTAGTTAAATAGAATGAAAAATTCTACTCAACAGATAAATCAATGATTTTTCTCCTAAGTACATCCAAGTTGCCTTGGCAACCTAAGGAAGCAAACTAGATTTTTTTTTATTTGTCTCTTTATATACCTTTATTTTTGCAATGATCTCCCTGTTAGAGTGTGACATTTTTTCAAGTTCTAGCTCATGTCTGGATATGGAGAATGCCAACTTTATATTATCTGAAACACATTGTTCTCTACACTTCTTTTAATCACCTTTCCTTCACTAAAGGAAGCCTAATCCTGTTTGGACAGGGTCATTCTTGGGGCCAAGATCAACAGTTATTTGTCTAACTTTCAGCCAGCTCTGGTCATCTGATTCTCCTTACATTTGCCTAAGCTAATAGCATATGAGGTGGACCAGGAAATGACCTGGGAAGGGACGTATCTTAGAGTCTCTAAGACAGATTTTTCTTTTATCTGTGATAAATGATGCAAATAGGATAAGGATATACAATAAGAAAATAAAAACTACTTTAGCTTCAATTTCCTTGTAGATGTGATTCTTGGAAGTATACAAGATAACTTTGCTATTTGTGATCTGGATTGAAGCATCAGGAACAAATAGAAGAGAAATGAGAAGAGTGAGAAAGAGTCATAAATAACATTATTCAGGTTATGACTTTGAGCTTCTTATTCAGCAAACAATAATAACACCCTGTTACTTGCAATTCAATGCATTCTATCAAATACTCACACTGAACTCTGTTGGAGAGCCAAAGAAAGCTGTGAATTCACAAGGTAATTCATAAGCCCAATCAAAATGGTGGCAAAGTTGCCATGAAATTGATTTCTGAAGGAAGAAAATTACCAAAATATAAGAAAGAAAGGGAAAAAGAAAGACAAATGCATTAATTATATTTTTTAGCACAGGGTCTATTTTTCAATTCTTGGCTTCCCAATATATCTATGTTATGTTTCATAATGGAGTGGCATTGGCTCTCCTCATCCGACACACTCTCAGACAGCTCTGACATCAAAGCCTTGATAATCTTCCTCTCAATTACAGAGGGCTCTTCCACAAGGTACTTTCCTTGATCATCTTCCTTCTAATCCCTTTTACTTAGCCATATCATATGATCATCAAGCTTTAAAACTTTCAAGTTACATGCCAATGGCTCATGCCTGTAAGCCTCGCTATGCTACTCAGGAAGCTGAGATTTAAGGATCACAGCTTGAAGCCAGTTAAAGCAGGAAAGTCCAAGAAACTCTTTATGCCTGAGTCTATTTTGCTCATGGCCTCAGGTGCCCTTTTAATGGGCAATCTTGAAGAGCAGATTATACCACTTTCATAAGGGACTCCTAATAGTTCCTGTTTGTATCCCCACCCATAATATATTTTACATTGTCTCTCACCATTCACCATTCTCTGACCATTCTCATCTGTTTCCTGTGCTCCTAGTTAAGCATGACTAATGTCACTATTATTATCACCATTATCAATGCTAGCATTTCTGCCTCAAGTACTTATCGCTGATGTACCACAATATCACTGCATATCTTAATTTATTGAATACTTAATATGTATCAATCCCTGTCCATAAACACTTTCCTCAACATGTGATCAGCAATCACTGGCCATCTTCAGTATGCTCCATGTTCCTTACTCCAGCAGCCTAGAAAAGCCCATAACTAAGACAAAGACATGCTTTCTACTCAGGGAGCTTACAGACTCACAATCCTTATTGACCTTTATCTTGGCCATAATCTTCTAGTAATGGGTATAGGAGTTGTACAAATGAAGAAACAGAAATGAAGGATTCAGCATCTAAATGTCTCCAGCTTCATACCCTGTGCCATCTTCTCTATCCTTCTTAGTCTTGTTTATTTTTCCCATCCTTTATCTTATGTCTATTCATGGATCAGGGCCTGAGCACTGTCCTTGGATTTTTCTCAAGGTTAGAGCCTTAGCAATATTTCCAGCTTTTTCTAAGTATGTGGTACCAGGAATCGAACCCAGGCCTTCATGCATGCTAGGCAAGCACTCTACCACTAGGCCAAACTCCCGGCCGGATCACAACTTCTTAAAGATTAGGATGGTGTCATATTTCTTTCTGTAGCTCAATACCACCCAACGCACTGAGTAATGTTATTTCAGCTCAGTGCCAAATTTGTAGTTATATAAAATAGAATTTGAAGTTCTGGTCCCACCTTTCCTGAAGGCCTCAATCTCTCACTCAGTTTCTTTGAGATGACCAAGGTATTTTCCTCGAGAGATCGAGATCTGCTCAAACTCTAAAACAGAAAACAGTATGTCTTGTCACAGCTCTTCTTACAAGATTTCATTGGTTCTCTGTTCTGCTACTGAAGAAGTGAGCTTAATATCTATTTTAAAGTCAATTGATAAAATGATACCACTAAGTCTTGCAAATCTTAATATGCTACCATATTCTGCCGCAATACAAAGGGCAGGGTTGGTGGTATTCATTTGAAATCAGACTCGTTATCAGTATACAGCATGGCTTATATTTGTTGCTTCAAAATGTCTAGGGAGTAATGGAGATGAATGAGGCATGGCTAATATTAAAAACCATGTATATAGGCAGGCATATACACAAATGTATGCATTAGCAAATATCTATGCATAGGTAAATACATATCCACATGTACATATGTATTAGAAACAAATTTATACTACAGAATTACTGAATATAGGCACAATATAATATATAGCTGTTGAATTCAGAGATGCCAAAACAAAGTATCCTTCATTGAAAATTTTAATCTCATCTAAGACTATTCAAATAAAATGGGCCACATAACCTTTGACATTCCTTCCGTGGAAAGGTGTAGTCCCATTTCTTTTAATCAAATCAGACTGACTATTTTAGTCAATAAGATACAACAGAAACAATTCACAGCCCCGGGCCTCAAGAGTCCAATCACTTCCACTTCCTGTCTCTTGAAACTTTGGGAATCCTTTTGGAACCAAGAGCTCTGGCCATAAATCACCCTTAGGCAGGTTGTTTATGAAAAAAAAAACAGCTGAAGGACTTGAGACTTCTACCAGGCAATTCCAGTACAACCTACTTGTTACTTAATCCAGGACAGGCACTCGTAAGTGAATTCTCTAGCCCTACCCCTGGCACCCTAGCTAGAGATTGCCTGAATGGATACAAAACACAGTTCTGTGACACTGCCAAAAGTGTGGGTTAATTACTGAGACCACTGGGATCAGATATGATTTTTCGTGTGGCAATTGCAAAACAGATCTACCTTAAAAAAACTGACACATTTTCTGATGAACATTGTAGAGATGGCTTTGAGGAGCCCATACTGTAGGCAGGTTGGAGCAGGCACTGTCCATGGTGCTGAGTCCCCTCTAATCTCCTGAGTTGTGACACATCAAATAAAAGCATTAGGGAGGAAGATGAGACTGAGAGGTGGGTGTCAGGAAATAACTCTGCCAGATGCTGTCTTTCAGCTTCTCCATTGTGATCAGCCAGATAATAATCCCAGCTGAAATGAACACATGTTCTCAATTAGAACCTATTGATAATAATTGGGAAACACAGCATATGCCAAGCCTGATCTCTTCTAATTGCTACAGAGAGTCTAAGAGATCTCAGTGTAAATGCAGGAGATGTTTGCGGAAAGGACATTCAAAGGACTATCTTTTGTGTAGTTGGTCTTTCACACCACCGCCACCCACCTCAACAGAGCTTTCAGGATGAATGAGGTAAGTGCTTCCCATGTCCTTGGAATCCGGCAGAACAGAAATTACAGACCAGAACCAAAATGCTGTTAGTAGCAAAAGACAGAGTGTTCATTTGAAAGGAAGAAGCACAATGTAAAAATTTAATAAGCAAACAAATGTATATTGCTAATAACTTCGTTTGCATCTGTGATAATCATCATTCCAATTGTCCTGGCATGACACTTCGATCTCCTTTAGAAAACAGTTCTTTAAAAATGTACACTGTTCTCCTTTGCCTCTCTGTCTTCTGGCTTTTCTATCACTTATCTACTGCAGTATCTCAACACCTAAATCACTATGTATTCCTCTAATTGTCTCCCTGTCTGGTTAATGTTGACAGATACCAGGCTTGTATTTTTGTATGTGTCATTTCCCCGTTTGAAAGACCTCCATTGTTTCCTATGACATAGAATAAAGTCAAACTTGGAACAGAATATCATAGCCTCTAGGGTACATTCCCAAACATGAGTCGAAACCTAAAGCCAAAAAAATAAAAGGTGAAAGCCACAGAGGAGGCAGAGATGACTGGGGACCAGGGCTGCATGATGTGGGGTTGACTGTCTGTCCTGTGCTAAGTATCTAATCCAGTGAGAAAAACAGAACCAACCTTCCCCAGACAAAGAGGAGGATGGTCCAAAATTTTAATGAGGGAAGAGTCCACAGACTGTTAGTTCTTTGCAACTGAATGAGAAGCCACTGGGGTAGATAGTTACCAATGGGACCCTCTCCTGGTGTTGGCTGTAGCTCAAATGGGTACAATTTGAAAGGCGAGAAATAGAGGAGTTCCTGCTGTCTGGAAGATAATACTAAGGCTCACTGAAATGCATGTGCTATTTGGCACTGTGAAGGGCAGCAGGGAGGGGAGAGTTTCTCTCCTTCTTTGCTCACTGGAGAGTTTTTTTTGTCTGTCGTGGGGCTTGAACTCTAGGCCTGGGCATTGTCCCTAAGTTCTTCAACTCGAGGCTACCACCCTACCCCTTGAGCCATGGCACCACTTCCAGTTTTCTGGTGGTTAATTGGAGATAAGAGTCTCATGGACATTAGTGCCTGGGCTGCCTTTGAACCACAATCCTCAGATCTGAGCTTCTTGAGTAGCCAGAATCACAGGCATGAGCCACTGCACCGGCTTCCACAAAGTATTCTTAAGTGTTCTTTCTCTTAAAGTTTCAGTTGTTAAAATGCATGACATGTGTCATGCCACATGACCCCTAACTTACTAGGTGATTTGGTATAAAAATTAAAATTTATTGGAAAGACTTGGAAAAAAATCGTATTAAGTGAAGTAAGCCATTCCCAAAGGAGCATAGGCTCAATGGTTTTCCTCATTTGTAATAATTAATATTATTAGAATTCTCCTAATAGAGGCTCACAATAGCTCAAAAGCTGTATACATAAGGTCATATAGAATGAGTCTAAACAAAATGCACTCTAAGTTAATGAAACAAGAGGTTTATCTTTGTGATTGCTGTTCTTAATGTACTATGTGAAGTTATTTCTTTTCTTTTCTCTTTTTTTTCCACTTATGGTTACTCTCATAAGGTTACTGTATCTGAATTTGTATACTGGTATACTGTATACACACTCATTTGTTTATTTGAAACAGGGAAGAGAAGGGGGAAAAACAAGATGACTGGGAGGGGGATAAAGGAAGGGAGACAAAAACATGAGAAGGAGTTACAAATGTAACTGTAACCCCTCTATAAACTGTCTGACAATAAAATACAATAAAAAGTTAAAATTTATCATCAGTGAGTGTTGACCAATTCAAATTCTCATCATAACATTAGAAGTTATTTGTTTATTTATTTATTTATTTTGCCAGTCCTGGGCCATGAACTCAGGTCCTGAGCACTGTCCTTGGACCTTCTCAAGGCTAGAGCTCTACCACTTGAGCCTCAGCACCACTTCTGGCTTTTTTCTATGTATGTGGTACCAAGGAATTAAACCCGGTCCTCGTACATGCTAGGCAAGCGCTCTACCACTAGGCTAAACTCCAGGCCCCTAGAAGTTATTTAATAGTATAATTTTGATCACAGATCAAATGAGGTTAAATAACCATTAACAGTCCATATGAAATATAGCAAGGATCCCATTGACAGGTCTGCAGAGTATCAAGTTCAGACCCTCATATAATCTACATCAGACATATTTAGAACATGTCTAAATCTGCAGCCTCATGTAGCACTCACTTTAGCTCCTTTCTGCTTCTCCTTTCTCACCAGCTTCCTGGCATCCAGAATAGGATAATGATAGTTTTGTGCATCATGGATGTAATCAACAAATAAATTGAAAAAAAAAACCTGTTTCTTTTTTTCTATTAACCAATGTATATTAGTCAGCCAAGAATGACATTAACAAAGGGCTATATAGACTGTGTGTCTTTATACAACAGAAATTTATGTTCTCATTGTTCTAGAGAATAGAAATCAAAAGACCCAGATACCTGTAGGCTCAGAGCCTGCTTTTCTGGTGAGGCCTCTCTCAGTGGCTACAAATGGCAACTCAGTCTCATTGTAAATACTTCATAAATTCCTAATAGTCCTCTTTTTGATTTTATAAAGACACGATCTAGGGCTGTTTAGAGTTTGGCTTAGTGGTAGAGTGCTTACGTAGCATGCATGAAGACCTAGGTCTGATTCCTCAGTACCACATTCATAGAAAAGCTGGAAGTGGTGTTGTGGCTCAAGTGGTAGAGAGCTAGCCTCGTGGAAAAAACACAAGCACAGTGCCCCCCCCAAAAGATAATATCCATCCTACTTGATTTTAAACTTAATCATTTTTTAAAATCTGTCTCCAAATACAATCCCATTGGATTCTAGGGGTTCCAAATATAAGTGTAGAAGAAGAATTCAGTGCTTCACAAGTCTTCAGTTGCAACAGATTCTTCATATATATACTCAAACTGTGAATAGAAATTATCAAAAGAAAATTGCATCTGTACTCAACATTTTAGACATTTTTCTTTCTTGTTTTTCCTAAACAATATACTATAGAGAGGGTTCAATTGGCTCACACCTGTAATACTAGCTACTCAGGAGGGTTAGATCTGAAGATTGCTCTGAAAAGACAGCTGGACAGGCAAATCTAAGGCTGAAAAGGAGGCTATGGTTCAAATGTTAGATCACCAGTCTTCAGCAAAGAAAGCAAAAGAGAATGTGAAGCGCTGAGTTCAAGTCCCAGTATACACACACACACACACACACACACACACACACACACACACACAATATCATCTAGCTCTGGTTCCAGTTCTATCTCAAACTAGGTTTAGATGTAGGTTTTGATAGAGGACAAGAAAAATATAAATAAATAAAGGATAAAAGATGGATGGATAGATAGACAGACAGACAGACAGACAGATAGATAGATAGATAGATAGATAGACTGATAATTGCAGTATTCATATAACATTTAGATTGTAACTGGTTTAAAGAGATAAAGAACATGGGAGATAAATGAGATTAAGATATATATGAAGTATATGAGATGAAGTAGGGTGGATATGCATAGTTTATATGCAAATCCTATGTCATTTATATAAAGCACTTAAGCATCTGTGAATTTGGGGCTCCAGGGAAATCCTGGAACCATTTCCCCGAGGATACTGAGAGATAAGTGTTCATATCTCACTGCTTGCTAAATAAGGATAAAACATTTCCATCTAAGTTTTCATATATAAGACTAAATGAAAAGATTAATATACTGCAGCAATATAAAGAAAGGAAGATGTTACCACATTTCAAAGCCTTAACTTTGAAATCATAAATTATTTCTCATAACCTCTGTGAGTAAATATCGCAGATTTTCTTTAAAACTTAATCTATGTATACTACACATTGTTCAAATTTATGGTGCCTAAATTGCCTTAAGGTGGATAAGATAGAACAAAGTAAAAGGGAAGAATTATTGATTCTGAAAGAAATTTAATATCTTGTGACTGCTCATTGAACTCATTTCTCAGAAAACACATTTAGACTCAGATTCGCTACTGATACATGCAAAAAGGCAATTTCCAAGGCTTCTAATTAAAACATCCTATTCAAAGGATTTTTTATTGTAAGAAATGTGTACTTTAATTTAATAAAATCTATTTTTGTGTTAGAAAAAAATCTCACTTCAGACATTTTACTTAACACATTGTTTAAGTTTAAACTATCTCTTTACAAGGAAGGCCTCAAACTCTCCCTAGGTGACAAACTGCATCACTATGGACCCAAAGGTGTATGCAGATCTCTAAACACAGAAACAACTTCCTATCTCACCTGCAGGGTCTTTTGCAAAAATCTGTTTTTCTTCTAGAGGTTTCTATTGTGTACCCTCTCTCTCTCCTTTTATCTCTTCTGTTCTCCTGGGAAAAATAAATGCACTGTTAGCCTTATTTTAAATCTTCCTTTGCTCCCATTGTGTGACCTTTAATATATATATATATATGTATATATATATTCTTTGTCTCCTTTTATATAAGCTTCAGAGCTCACTGGGATATGACAGAGATTCCATTTGGTCAGGATGGCCAACTGCCAACATGCTATCCACCAAGGCATGTCAACTGTGCATGTTGCCAAGGGACAAAATTATCTTCTGGAATGAGGACAATTCCATTCTCTTCACAGACCTCCAAATAGCTTAACCAATGATAGACTTTTCTGAGCCACTATGTTCTATTTCAAGATAAATCTTTGCATAAAAAGTCTTTGATTAATACAAACATGACTGGAAGCTACAGTAAGGCTTTGAAACAAAAAGCTAAATAAATGTAAATGTTTTAAGTAGATAAAAAGAAAGCTTAGTGCAAAAGAAAGCTTCACCAATCAGTAACATATTATTAATTTGTTTCCCTGTTTGCACTCAACAAAAAGACAACTCAATATAGCTTGATCGCAATAGTACATTGAGGATTATATAGTTTATAATAAAAAGTGTCACAGTGTATTTGTGAATACTGCCAGGGTTTTATAGTTTATCCCACTAGAATTTTTAAAAAGGTTCCTGCTTGTGTGGTGATTCTTTGCACAGACTTATCTGAGATTTTGCTTAGCTCTACTCCTTCAGAATTCTGGGAGAAGGTAATATGATGTTTTATATTGAGATAAAAATAATTTAAATTATATAAGCTAATATTGTATTGCACATTCTTTATTATACTAAAATCCAGGAATAAAGCCTGTATTCTTAAATCACTGCATGAGACACTAAGCAATATAATCACTTAAGATCCATATATATATATATATATATATATATATAGAGAGAGAGAGAGAGAGAGAGAGAGAGAGAGAGAGAGAGAGAGATTTGAGTACATTTATCTTGGGTGTGTGGGGAAGGGTCTTAGGAATTACAGAACATCTGAATCAATTTAAATATCTCCTGATTTAGTATGGTTTGACTCAATGTTGGTGTATCCACACACCCTGATACCACATTTGCCAGTGCAAATAATGAGATTTGTCTGTATCTGTGCTATGAAAATGCAAGTATAACAGAGGGATTTGAGAAATGCTGCAGTACATGCCAATTTATGTCACTTTGCATATCCAAATCTCTCTATATAAAGCTAGAACTGGAGGAGTGATAACAAATATGAAAAAGAAAGTATTCTGGGTAGAGGGCTTTTAGCTGATTTAGCCTTATTCAATTTTTTTTCCTGCATAGTTTGAACTGTTTTTATGGTATTGTGATGTTGCATTTACCAAGTATTCTACCACTTGAGCCATGGTCCCCATCCCAGCTTCTGTGTTTTAGTTTTGCTCTGAATTGGGTCTTGAGTCTCTGCCTAAAGTCTCTGCCTAAACCTGGATTATGATCCTTTTACTTACACGTCCTATGTAGTTGAAGTGAGAAACACACACCACCATACCCACCTTTCAGTCATTGTCACGGAGTCTTGCAATTATTTTTGTCCAGGCTGGCAAAATAATCACAATCTTTCTGCCCTCTATATTCTGAGTAGTAGCTGAGATTACAGGCACAAGTCACTGTGCCCCGGATTATTTGAACATTTTTTAAATGAGTAGCTTTGGTTTTGCACCAGCTTTTTTGAAAACAACGAAGGACAAACTTCTGTAACTACTGAGTTCTCAGTAGGCCTAGTTAGTTCACTTCTGTCTGGTGATGGGGACTTGCAGTTCACCACGATGGGGTGCTGCTTCTCTCCTCGTCACATTAGGTGGCCCTTATACTTGCCTCCTAACTCACCATGATGTCATGGACTTGGTGAACAGATACTTTGCAGATTGGGTCTCAGTGGAACTTGTCTCCCCTGGCTACATCTTCATCCTGACTTTACTTGGCACATATATATTTAGCTCACACATAATTTCCAATATATAGGAACATTGCAAAGAATTCCTGATATCCCTCACTCAGACTTTCTAAATGTTGATGTTTTACTGTATTTAGTCTCTTTATATGTCTATCTCTCTCAGAATAAGTTACAGACAGATGCTCTTTTCTACTTAGCTGGTTTCATAGGCATAGCTTAAAAAACAATCATCTACATAAGTACAGTACAAGAACCAAAATCAGGAAATCAACATTATTACACTAATAATACACAGATTAGTTACTTAAAATTACCAAACAAAATAAAATCTAAGAAAATGCATTACATTAAATTGGTATGTCTTTTTAGTTCCTTTCGTTTAGTTCCTCTTCATTCAAGGTTGGTGCTCTACCACCACTACTTTTTGGTGGTTAACTGGGACATCTACCACTAAATTGCTCTACCACTAAAGTAACATCTCCACTTTTTCACTTTTGGGTAGTTAATTGGAGATAAAAGTCTCCGACATTCTTGCTTGGATTGGCTTCAGACGATGATTCTAAGATCTCAAATTTCTGAGTACCTAGGATTATAAGCATGAGCCACTGTACCCCATTCAAAATTTACATTTTTATTTCATGACATTGATGTCTATACAGAGTATATACCATGTATTTTGTAAGGTTTGTCTGATGTTTCCTACTGAACTCTCATTTTGTTTAATCCTCATACTGACAATTGTTATTATAGGGATTATAAATGAGGAAACTGAAGCACAGTGTTGGTTTACCAGATTAAGATTCATGACTAAAGTATGCCTGGGTCCCATGTCTTGACCTTACTACCTTTAGCTTCTCCCTTAGGCACTAAAATGTTGAGTGGTTAATATATAATTAGATGGCAGAAGAACTCTTGGTGGTGGTCCCATTGGGTGTATAATTTTATGCGAAGACACCCTAACAAAAAAAGCATCCTCAATTGTACTTTACAGGAAAAACATTAAAATAGATTTAGAGCAATTATATAACTTACTCTAGTCTTGAATCTAGTTTTGTTCTACTCTTTACATGTCATTTTGCTGGCTATATATTAGAATTACCCAAAGGGCTTTGTAAAGCATATCAGTGTCCAGACAAATTAAATAAAATCTCTGGGCACCGATTGTGCTGTCAATACTTTGCTGTTTTTAATGCACCCAGACAAGTATAATATGCATCAGGTTTCCACATTGTTCTTACAGAATTTAAAACTTTCTGTGGCCTCTGATAATTAGAAGGATTTACTTCTTCTAAAGCTGACCAAAGACATGGGTTATTATTGCAGTCCTTCCTTTGGGAAATGGCTGTGTAGGAGGGAATTTTCAATCACCTACTCCAGGCACAACATTTAACTCCTGTTCCAGAACCTTTTTAGATCTTTCTATATTCCATCTATGTTCAGACAAGTTCAACACAGAGACATTATTTGTTCATGCCCAGAATTTCTTGTGCAAACTTAATTTCCACTGCCAGATTTGAATCCTCTATGAGATCTGAAACCATCTCTCATATATCTTTGAATGACTCCAAATCAACAAGAAGCTATGCATGACACACAGTAGATATTCAGTTAGTCTTTGATAGATATACTTCTTCCTTGAATGCATTCATTGTGTGTATGTGTGTGTGTGTCTGTGTGTGTGTGTGTGTATGTGTGGTGTGTGTGTGAATATGCATGTGTATGTGCTAGTTCTTGGGCCTTGAACTCAGTGCCTGGGCTATCTCTCTGAGCTTTTGTGCTCAAAGCTGGCACTCTTCCTCTTGAGCAACATCTGCATATCTGGCTTTTTAGGGGTAATTTCTTACCCAGGCTGGCTTCAAACCATGATTCTCAGATTTCTGTCTCCTGAGTAGCTCGGATCACAGGCATGAGCCACCAGCTGGTGGCTTGAATGTGTTCATTTTACATCTCTTTTTTTGCCCCCACTGTCTTCTGAGTTAAACCCTGAAGGATTTTGTTGTTCACTACCTGGAAAGCATTTCACCTGAATGTTCCAAGATCCAGTTCCAAGTTCAAGGTTAAAATGTTTATTATGTGTTGTCATTCTATATCCTTTGTTGCAATATCACATTAAATATGTCATCAAAAACCCCTAGAGGCCCCATGACAGCACATCTATCTCCTTAAATGTATGTGTGTATCCCTAATCATCTTATTCCTAAACAATGTCTTTTTAAAACTTGTTAGAAAAAACAAACTCAAAAGTAAAATTCTAAACAGACTATCATCCAACATTTTCACTCACTTTCTGACTGGAAAGGTATTGAAATTTGACTGTCTCAGTCTCCTCTGTCTTAGTTGATGGGAATACAGGTGTGAAACATCACAACCCACTAGTGAAGTGCTTATAAGAAGTTGCCAAACTATGTTTCATAATGACTCTTTACCTTGTTAACATAAATAATGGTGAGAAGTTTCAGTGTGAATGGAAGACAGAAGAATAAGGCATCTCTTAAAAGATGTCCCTACCCAAACCTCTACATCCCATGAGCTACCCAAACCTCTACATCCCATGAGCATGTTAGGTTACAACAGGAAGAGAAATGAATGGGCTCCTAATCCCTAATAAAAATGGAAAAGGGAGACAGAGGAAGGACTTAAAGAGAGATATGGATGTAGGAAAATAATCAGAGACAGGCAATGACACTGGTTTTCAAAACGGAAAGGGTAGCCAAAAAATGATTAAGGTAGCCTTAAGAAGCAGAAAAAGATTAGAAAAAGGACTCATCCCTAAATGCAACATAGCTCTACTAAGTAGACTTTACCCCAGTAAGACCCACTGCACTTCTGATCTCTCAAAATCCAGATAATAAATTTATACAGTTTAACTCAGTCTTTGGTGACTTTTATTTTCCATTCAAGAAAATCAAGGGAATGTTGTTTTTATTAAAAATATTCATCTCAGGCACTTCCTTTATACCTTCTATGTCTTGAGGTAAGTGACTTTACACATCACAGTTCTAAGTTGCTATATTTATAACACAAAATGAGAGAAATTCTATATAGCTTTATAGACTGAATGAGGTCATTACTCTGTAACAAGCAAGAGAAAATTGTATTCTATTGACTGATAGCAAAATAATTCCTTATTAGAAAAAGATTTACTTCCCTTTAAGTGAAGAGAAATAAAAAAGATCCAGGATCAACAGAATAAAGAGAGTAGAAAAATTTTAAAAAGAGAGAGAGAGAGACAAAGAGAGACAAAAAAATTGTCAGGGGCTATGTTTTAAAAACATCTTCAATTGTGCTTCAGAACTGCAAAAGATATTTGATGAGACTAGATGGCTGTGAAAAGCAACACACAGAATTTTGGTGTCTTGGTTAATGTGAACAGTTTGGTGAGCCAAAGATAGATCCCATCTTTTCAGGATTCTGGGCATAAGCATTCATGAGACCTCTGGGCCATAGAAACTTCTAAAATCACTGGCAGATACTTTCTCTGATTAACAACTGGAGGGGAGGGACTTAAAGATGGTTAGAAAGCAAAGAAACTGCATACCTCAGCTGAAGAGGCTCAACAGCACAACAGAGGGAAGTATGTAAAATTCGTGTGGCATGCATCACAGATTCCACCTAGAACTGTGCTCAGTGCCCTGACACACCCACACACCACACACCACACTTCCAACCCAATCATCAGCTTTGCACCTAATAGATTTCCTTTCCTAGTGTGTTCTGCAGTCAGTAACAGGAAGGAGTCATACATGTAAAATCCATCAGTTTATGGAATGCCTATGTGTGTGTTCCTTTGAACCCTGATGGAAAGTCCCTATCATTATCAGGAGACCACACTAGTGTTTGGAAAAAGTAATGAATTTCATTGTATTGACATAAAGCCAGAAGGAGAAGGTCCTGGGAGATCAAACTCTGGAACCTGGACAGACTGTAAGCAGTTTCTTCCTCTGGGGCTGCAATGTGGCTCTAATGATTGGGAGAGCAGCTGCTGAGCTGCATAATGGCCATGGCAGGCTGGGCATGCCTTGAGCAGCCCTGAGCCTTCCTCTAGCCTCTAATGAACAGCGCTGCGGGCAGGCATGGTGATTCATTGAGCTCCTGTCTCATTAGAATGTCAACCAAGCCTCAGCTGCCTCAAATCCCCAGTGGAAGTAGGCAGGTTGAAATTATAAATAAATACAATAGCGAAAGGTTAGTTCTTTCTTTGAATGGAATTGATTTTATGCTTTCAACTGCATATGCCATTTAGTGCAAGTTCAAATACACAGATGTTCCTCAACTTCTGATGAAGCTACATTCCCCAAACACCATGAGAAACTTAAATGATCATATGTCAAAACTATATGTAATGAATCTAACCTGCTGAACATCACTGCTCTCAGCCTGCTTTGCTTAAATGTGTTCTGAACATTTCTTACTCTATCCTAGGGTTGGAGGAAATTTCCTGATACAAAGCCTATTTTTAAAATGAAGTGCTGAATAACTTATGAGACTCTATGCACTATTATTATACTGAAACAAAAAACAGATTGCATGTAAGAGTACCCATCTCACCATTGTAATATTAAAAATTCCAAAGTCAAACGAGCCTCAGGAAGGGTCTGCACAAGAAACATTGTTAATTTTTTTTCTGTAAAGCTCACAATCCATTAAGATCTGGTAAACACCTTCACCTAGAGCTGTATCAAAATGATGAGGCACCTATACCAGTACTAAGACATGGGGAAGTGTGTCTGTTTATCACTTATTTTCACTATTTTACCGTGGTCCCCTAGCTTGTCTAGTTTTCAGGCATTAGCATACACTACTCTTTGTCTCAAGAGTGAAGTTTTTCAGCTGTGTACATAATCTCTTCTAAAAAATCTATGCAGGGGGCCGGAAGTTTGGCCTAGTGGTAGAGTGCTTGCCTAACATGCACAAAGACCTGGGTTCAATTCCTTGGTACCCCACATTCATAGCAAAAAGCCAGAAGTGGTGCTGAGGCTCAAGTGGTAGAGCGCTAGCCTTGAGAAAGTCCAAGGACAGTGCTCAGGCCCTGAGCTCAAGCCCAGGACTGGCAAAAAAAAAAAATCTATGCAGACTCTTTGAGCTGACGTGTCTGCTTGGCACCTTTGGGGAGTGATGTCTCTCATCATGTCTTGTTGGGATTATTGATTAAGTAAATTGGTGTTATAGATTAATAATAACTAATGTTGACCATTTAAATACCAAAGGGACCTTTATCAAGGGACCCAAGTCATGGAGCTCAGAGTATGTGTGTGTTTAAAACTTATGATGCCTTGTTTTGCTACCCAGCATTGCCAAGAGAAAAAGAAGGTGGAAGTTTAAGAAAGTACATAGAAAGAGAAGTGGAAGGAGAAGAGGAGGAGGAAGTTGGTCAGCAGCGCCACCGTTAAGGTAGGCCTGCTGGAGAAGGATGTGATTGGCTGGGTTATGGTCTTGCTCACTATTAGATATCAGATTTTGGTATCACCCTCTTTCACCTTCCATAAAGAGAGGAAGGAACTGTACTCTCTAAATGTGTGTAGTGGGTGATCTGGGTGTTCTCTTCAAAACCAGAATGAGTAAAATATGCTCAATTCTATTGACCGTGTCATGATGTGAGCATGGTAACTATAGGATCAAGTGACTTTCTCAAGGAGTTAAATGTGGGGTCCTGACTTTTAGGTGATAAACTCCAGGACAGAAGAAACTTAAGACAATAATCATGAGATGGCCCTGAAGAACCTATCCATACCTATGTGAAGTATGAAACACCATTGTTGGCATAACCAGGAAAAAGGTGGATATATCTTCTACTAGAAGATGGACACAAGACAGTAGACAATATTAAGGGATACATTGGCAGCAACTAAGGACTAACTGAGGTAACAAACCGTTGTATTTCATACCCCCAGTAACAATGATAACCAGAGGCATTTTCTGCCCCACAATGTTAACCTGGCTATCAAGAAATTATAGCAATAAGAAAAAGCAGATGCTGAATGATCCCAGCGGAATAGAACAGTAAATTAACACAAAAGAAAATAGTTTTGCCCACCACCAAATTAACAGTTACATTGTAGGGATATAAAAGATAACAACTAAAAGTAAAAGTGAATTAATTCAAGGAGAGTCCATACAGTTCTACCCACTCTTTGCCTAGGAAAGGAGGTACATGGAACCCCCCCTGCCATATAATAGCCAGTGGGTCCCTGGAGGAGGAGAGAGGCAGGCAAGTGAAAGTCATCCTGACCAAAGGAGTCGGCTTTGCTCAGGGATAAGGGTGTCACTGACAAGGATGTGGTGTTAAAAAACGCAGATGATGCAGACAAAGCACTTCATCAAATCCAGGGCTGCAAATTAACCTTTACAAAATGAATGGCTTTTTCAGTGCTGAATAAAAATCCCAGGGAAACAGAGGAGAAAAGTACTGCAACCAGGCTCTAAATCTGTGGACGATGGTGACCTTTGCATTCTAATTGCTTGCAGCTATCTTAATATGACGTTTGGCATTTTTTAACCTTGCACATGGTAAAATAACACATTTTGAGCAAGAAAAAAAAGTTCAGGTTAATAAGCTTCCTCTCAAAAAAAACTGGATTCTTTCTAGCAAAAAAAAAACTACAAAAATAAAGAATATACTCTGGCAAGCTTGACTTCTACCATGATGTGGATTTGTAATTGGTGAAGGGTGCTGGACTGTGAAACTGGTTTATTGAAAAGATAGTTACTGTCATTGCTTCATTCAAGAGAGCAGAATTCCATGATAAAGTGAATTTCACCAGCTTCCTGTCATCACTGAAATCTTTGAATGAAAGTGCCGTATGAGAGAACCCCCAGGATCTAAAGCCAAATACTGAGGATCAGAGCAACCTTAGCTTGTCTGAGACTTAGGACTCTCTTCTCTAAAATAAAATGATAATCCTTGCCCAAATTATTCTCATAGTTGCCTGTGTAGAACAAACTGGGTAGTGCTTGTTTACATGCTTGCAGCAACTAGCAGCAATAAGGAATTAAATGTGGATATGGTTTAGTAAAATGAGCATAAACGTAATTGGAATTCCCAGTCCTCCATTGAGCTAAGTAACATCTCCAAATCTCTCTTTCTACATTTATAGAATGGGAACAGTAATTGCCACATAATCCTGCTGTTGCTGATTATTAAAAGTGTAGACTAAGTCCAGCTGAAAGGCCCACATTTTCCATACAAATGCATAAATATCCTGGGGTTTACTCTTCACTATTTTTCAGTTGTATTTGAAAAATTCCTAGTAATGAATAATTAATTACACACATGGGGGTTAGGGTAGGGTAGGTAAAATTCTCAGGCAAAGTCTCTGGAAAAGGTAAGAGAAGTCCTACAGAGAGAGAGACAGAGAGACAGAGAACTACTGAATGATGATTGAATCCCTAGTGATGCTTAGTTTATAATTCAGGAAATGGATTACAATGGAAACATACTTTGCATTTTAAATCATTTAGTTGGAGGAACTAGTTAGCACTGTTCTTAATTCATCTGTTCCCTCATTAAATTCATCTATTCATCCAATCATTATTCATTATTCATTTAGAAAATTAGTGCAAGCTTTTGTCTTCCATGTGAAGAATATTCTCTTTACATCTACCAGGAGATTATATTTTCTTTTAAAAAAAATTGGCTGACAACGAGAACAAGCAAGTTAATTTACAAAAATCAGAGCTTTTTAAAAATCAACAGATGGCTGAGTATGTCAAAAAAAAATCAATGAACTATGTTCCATAAAAATCTCCTATTGGAGAAGAGATATCCAGCTGCTTTCCTTGTTGGAGAGTGATGGAATGAAGAGAAGGGGTTTCAGAGAAGCCAGTAGGATTTTTTTTTCTTTTGCCAGTCCTGGGTTTGGGCTTAGGGCCTGAGCACTGTCCTTGGGCTTTCTCAGGGCTAGAGCTCTACCTCTTCAGCCTCAGCACCACTTCTGGTATTTTTTTTTTTTTTTTTTGCTATGTATGTGGTACTGAGGAATGGAATCCGGGGTGCATGCTAGGCAAGCACTCTACCACTAGGCTGAACTCCCTGCCTGCCAGTAAGAAATTTTTCATGAGTGCATAAAGATCACAATTCCAAGGATACCTGTCAATAGCTTCTTTCACATACCTACACATATCCTGGGTCTTCACTGACTTGCTGGGTGTGGTATACCAAAGTAACGGAACAGGATGAACAGGGCAGGAAAATAGAAAGAAACTCTCTGCCATTTTAGATCCTCACCACTAGAATGGTTCTCCAAAGCAAAGTAGGCAGTGAGCTGTAGAGGTCTTTCCAAGATTCAGAAAATTAGAAAGTAAACAGTTGTGAGCAACCTAAAATGCTGACTATCCAGCTGGTACTCAGATTCCAAACTTTCATAAACAAAACAAAACTCGTGACCGCTCTCAAATCCTTAAAGATATGGGAAGTTGTATTGAACTGAAGTACAACACAGTCTAGATCTGAATCAGCTATAGACTAAAGGAATGTAACATATCACCCTCCTAATGCATGCTAAGTAGCCTGTCAGGGTTTTCCTGCCCTTTCCCAGAACACATGTTAATGATGACTTTTGTATGCAAAGTATACAATAAAACTTTTAAGTCATGTGAGAACAAGGAAATATGAACAGCCAGTCACACCAGTAATCCTACTTATCTAGGAATCTGAGATCTGAGAATCACTGTTAGAAACTAGCATAGGAGTTTGGCCTAGTGGTAGAATGCTTGCTTAGCATGCATGAAAACCCAGGTTCAATTCCTTGGTACTACATACATAGAAAAAAGCCAGAAGTGGTGCTGAAGCTCAAGTGGTAGAGTTCTGGTCTTGAGAAGTACAAGGACAGTGAACAGGCCTTGAGCTCAAGGACTGTCAAAAAAAAAAAGAAAGAAGAAAAGAAAGAAAGAAAGAAAGAGAGAAAGAAAGAAAGAAAGAAAGAAAGAAAGAAAGAAAGAAAGAAAGAAAGAAAGAAAGAAAGAAAAAAAGAAAGAAAAAAAGAAAGAAAGAAAGAATCTAGCATAGGAAAGACAAATCTATGAGATCCTTATTTCTGATTAGCTACCAAAAAATTGGAAGTAGAACTGTGGCTCAAGTGGTAGAGCATTGGCCTTGAGCAAAAAATGTCAAGGGACAGAACCCAGGCTCTGAGTTTAATACCTAGTACTGGCAGGGAAAAAAAAGTTAATAAGAACCACAGTGTTGAGACAAACTGGTCTGTTGGAACAGACTCAGAGATTCCTAAATCATTGGAAACATGAGAGAAAAACTTGAAAATAGTGAAAAAGTTAAATGAAGAAGCTAATTACTGAATTAAAGAGAATTTCAGCGGAGTAGAACTTTGAAATGCTAGAAAAATATACCATGAATGGGAATGGTGGTTCATAACTATAATCTCTGCTATTCAGCAGATAAAAATTCTGAGGAATGTGATATAAGATCAGCCCAAAATGCAAGTTAGTCTGTCTCTATCTCAGAAAAGTTAGTTTGGCATGGTAGTGTGTACCTACAATCCAAGCTTAGAAGAGGAAAATACATAGATAAAAGGATCATAATCCAGTACCCCAGATTTCAGAAAACACTATCTCCATTCACATACATGTAAAAGTAGAAAAAGGACTTTGATGATAAATTACTCTAGCAAAGATACATAAAGACTGGTGAATGAAAATTATGAAAATTAAAACACATAAATGTAAAAATAATTTAACATGATTTTATATAAGAAGATATTATGTTTGATCATATATATATAATCTGAATAACAGAAGTAGATGAGAGACTGAGATTAAAATATATGCTGAAAAGATAATAACCAAGAATGTCCCCAGCTTGACAAAAGGCATAAATAGATCTAAGATCAGTGAACTCTAAGCAAAGAAAAAAATGCCATTGCTTGTTATATAATAGTAAAAGGCCATAGTTAAAAATCAAACTATGACTTCTTACTGAAAAACAAAGATAAAGAAAAAAATATCTTAAAAGTAGTTACAAAAAAGAGAATACCGTCTTCAAAGGAACAAAAATAAGACTCAAAGGTTGTCTCTGAGAAATAAGCTTATTTCTTAGAAATAAGAGAGGCTTGAAGATTACAGAACAATGGCTCTAAAGTGCTAACAGGAAAACAAAAAAGAAAAAGAAAAACTAACACTGTCCATGAGTAACCAAAGCAAAAAGTAAACCAATAGGTTTGCATTAAATGAAGGAGCTTCTCCAATGGAGTAGAGAGACAATGGAATGAAAGAAAGCATTTTCTGATGTAGGGTGAATAACCAATATTCACAAGAAAAATACAGCTCAATAACAAAAACCAAATTACCTAATTTTAAAATGGACAACAAACAAATATAGTTTTAAGTAACCAACAAGAATATATAAAGATTAATCACTGAAGACATGCAATTCGATCCACAACTAGATTCCACTTCTAATCTATTAGGAGGGCTATTATCAAAAAGAAAAAACAAATGCCAGGTGACAATGGCTCACATCTGCGATCTTGGCTACTCAAAAAACTGGAATCTGAGGATCTAGGTTCAAAGCCAGCCCAGGCAGCATTATCACTGATTAATCACCAGAAGAAGCTGAAAACAGAGTTGTGGCTCAAATGATGGAGGGATAGGCTTAAGTGAAAAAGTTATGGGACAAGGCTCGGGCCTTGAATTCAAGATCTAGGATATGCATATGCTTGCAAGCATGTGCACACACACAAGAATAGCTTTTAAGAGAACTGCATTAAAATTTAAACTTATACACATATTCACAGATATATACTTTAAGGGAGCTATTGACAATTTGAAGTAAGTTAAAAATATATCTCAAGGTTTGTAGTATATGTAGATATAAATTATAAAACACAAGAAGCACAAAGAACAGGAAAAAATGAAATTATATTGCCATAAAACTTTATATTACTTATAGAATAGTATATTATTTAAAGATAAGCTGTGAAGAGATAAAATTTCTTATTTTACTCCCCCAAAACTGATACCTAATAAACATTGGGCTTCATAGCTAGAAACTACACAGAAAGGCACAAAATAGATATTTTTAAATAATTTGATTCAAAAGGAGACAGGAAACAGGAAACTAAAGAACAATAACTAGAGAAATAGAAATCAATACACCAATTACAACAATAATTATATTAAATGTGAACGGATTAAACTGCAGAGTATATGCAAATATGTTTTAGTAATGACAAAACCATAACTTTTACAGACTATTCTATCTGATATTGTGCTGAATTTATTAAACATTTTATAAGATTCAATCAGAACAAGAATCTCATGGCCTAAGTATTATTTGTAACCACAGTTTTTTGCATTGGGAAATGTAGCCTGAAAATAGTCACTTGTCCACTATTTCACAGCATTAAAAAGGATTCAGGATTGACATTGGCACCAGTGGCTCATGCCTGTAATTCTAGTTACTCAAGAGGCTGAGATCTGAGGATCAAGGTCCCAAACCAGACAAATCCAGGAGATTTATCAGCAAAAAGCCAGAAATAGAGGTGTGACTCAAATGGTAGAGTGTCCACCATAAGCAAAAAAGCTGAGTAAAAGAGCAAGGACCTGGATTCAAGCTCATTGAGATTCGAGTAAGTATATTCTTTGAGATCCATGATGACAAAGTCACTCAATAACATTTCTCACAATGCTGCCCAGTACTGAAACAACACATGACTGTACTTACCACATGGAAATCACAAAACACAATGAAAGAATTGACATTTATCTCTGAAAAGCCAGTGTAAATGTCACCTTACTTCTGTATCATCTTTTCCTATGTTCATGTTATATTACGGGTGGTGAAATATATCACTAATAATTTGCAGGTGAGCCTTTCTTCTAGAGTCAAAAATTTTTATTTAGACACATTAGAGGCAAGCTTGGAGCAAGATCATTGAAACCAGAATGAATTCACAGCCTCAGTTGTTATCTTTCTCACGGGCAAATGCATGGACAGCCATTCTCTGGCACTGCCTGGGAAATGTACTATGCATGTAGTTTTGTTGATGAAAGCTAGCCGCAGCAAACTATTAAATGTAAAGTATTGGAACAATACCAGGCCACATAGCCAAGTCCCTCTAAATGCCCACTTTTGCTAACATTATTTATTTGAGTTTAAGTACCAGGTGGAGAAAGAAAAGATCCTGGCCAGGGCTCCTTACTCGTAATCTATTTTTCTCTAGGGAGGAAACACTGTCAGGAAACATGAAACATAAATTTATTCTAAGAAAATGTATGGTCAGGGAGGTTGGGCTGCAGAGGACCACATTGTGTCATTGTTTTCCAGCAATATTAGACAGTTTCCTCGGAAAGCCATTTGCTTACTCTGGGCACATGACCTGCTACAGGCTGAATGCTTACCTGATGCAGGTAAAGATACTGAATTTTTGCAGTCTCACAAAGTTCCTATTTTCTAATATTTCATTGTCCTTTGCCTCCTCACACTCACCATCTCAACTGAAATGTATGGTTCATGGAGCCAGAGAAAAGGACCCAGAGGTTTGAAAATAGGGACTTTAAGCACCATCTCCATTGGCAGAGATAAGTCAAGTTGGTTTTCCTGTAATAAAAACAGCTATCACATTGCTCTTGCAGTCCACTGAGCTATGGTATTTCAAGATTCTCTGGTTTCAAAATGTCGATGCTTTTACGTGATGCCACTTCCTATTGTCACTGTTATTTTAAGAGCCTTTCTCCTATCCTCATCTCACCTCACAAATATCTCTGAAAGTCACAGGGAGAGACTGTTTTACAAAAATGCCCTTATCCCTTACAGAGGTAAAATATAAGGTTTCTAGCATTCATCATTTTAGAACTATTTTTCAAGTGAAACCTTGAAAACATTCATGAAAGGCTGAATTAGAATTGTTCCTGAAAGTAGACAAAAGCAACTTATAGAAAATATTAATATGCTATCTTTTGCTACTGTTGATAAACCATCCCAAATCCACCTGACCCCTTTATGAAATCAGTACTTTGGGTTGAATTCAGGTGGGTGGTTTTTCAAGCCTTGTTTGAATGTTTCTGATTGGCTCATGGATGAGATGTACAAGTGACCTGGAGCTATGTGGCTTCTGATATTTTCTTCCCATCTTTCTTTTCAGAAGAGTCTATCCCAAGCTTTGTGCACATGAGAGTAACAGGATCCCATGACTCACAAAATACACACAGCTCTTTTCAGTTCTCTGCTCTGATCAATGCTTCCCATGGTCCTTCCTCTCCGGAACCTCCCTGTGGCCTGAAGCATGAGAGGATCGAGAAGACTCTGTCTGGTCACTGTGAAGATTTCTCATCAGAAACTGAAATAGGACCCCATAGTTCATCCTTCCTGGCCTTCACATGTCCTTTGGCTCACCATCTTCAGCCCCCCACACCTCCTTTGCCATCACTCTGTTCCTGATCAAGTCTGTTCTGTGTCCTCATCTCAGCTTGCTCTCAGATATTTTTCTCTTCAGGCAGCCCAGCAAGCACCTGGCAACAGTGATAAATGAGCTTGACTTTGTCGGTGACGTGACTGTCCGCAAACACAGCCTGGAGCATGTGCAGTGCCTGGGCTCAATGCAAATGTGCAGAACGTGCTGTGGGGTTGGACAGAGGTCATTGTTGCAGAAGCTTCAGACCGGTATTCTAGCCTATGGACTGCTTTGCTTAATTAGAGGGATAAGCAAGTTGAAACCCTGGGGTGGTTTCTGGATAGTCTCAACAGACCAGAATGTATGAGGGAAAAGGTTGCATGCAATTAAGCAAAATACATTGGGATCTGGCTGTCTGGTTTAGTTCACTCAGCTTATACACAAGTAATTAAAGAACCGTAAAGGAGAGCAGAAGCATGACTTGCCATTATAAATCTGATAAGTGTTCTTGATCAAGGAAAGCTTCCTTCCTTAACAGGCTCTGAACACCTGATTACTGATGGATTTATTTACTGGGAAAATTGCTTTCTCAGTACTATGTTGCTAGATAAAAAAGATAAGCTAATCAACTGTCGTCCAGATAAAATAAAACAATCCCGACCTTGATGAATAAGCAGATATGACATATTGACATGACATAAAAAGATCAGACAAGTGTAATGCTAAGATACTACTAATAAAATAGCCCATTTGACACTGAGTAGGTACTAGGATTGTGTCAGGTAGTATCTGTAGATGATTTCATTTATTTTTTTTTTATAGTGATGTGGTGTTTTATTTGTTAGCCACTAGGCCAAACTCCCATACCACTGTGGTGGTTTTTACCATCTTGAATTATTTCAATAAAGTGTTCATTTAGAATTTCCAAGTATACAACCATGTCAGAGAGTTGAAAAAGTTCATGTCCTTACACAAACCTAAGCCTCACAGACTCTAAGTTTATTACATTACATTTCCTCTTGTATTAAAAAATAATTTCGGGGATAGAGTATGGCCTAGAGTTAGAGTGTCTGCCATGCATGCACAAAGCCCTGGGTTTGGTTCCTCGGTACCACATACACAGAAAAAGCCAGAAGTGGTGCTTTGACTCAAGTAGGAGAGTGGTAGCCTAGAGAAAGCTCAAAGACAGTGCCCAGGCCCCGAGTTCAAGTCCCAGGAATGGCAGTAAATAGATAAATAAATAATAAATAATTTAGGGAAAAATACCATTGACATTCACTTATGACTGAGTGTCAGCTTTCAGCCAAACCAGAATGCTGGAAATACAAATAAGTGTCAACCCTTAAGATGTTTACAGTATGGGGAGGGGGTCTTCCCTGCTATATGATTGGTATTTGTGATGGGTGGGCATGCATATAAGAGATATTATTGGCATTTACATAATATTTTATAATTTTTTTAAAAACACAAATCAAAGAGCTTGTTTTTCTTCCTGCCTTTCATCCTGCCTACTTCTGCCAGCTCTTTCTCTCATATAACCATGGCACTTCTTTCCAGGGAAAGCCTTGATCATCTCAATCATGTTAAAAAATATTTTACATGAGACTATATATATGTATGTGTATATATTATATGTTTTTAAGTAAATATATTATTTAATATGTATTTTAAATATACTATTTAAAGTAAATACACTTAAATAAACACACTATACTATTTAAAGTAAATACTTTAAATAGTAAATATACTATTTAAATATATATTAAAATATGCATTAGTATATATACACGTATATGTAATAGTTAATATATTGAGTCTAACTCCATAGTACTTGCTGATATTTTTACTCTTTCCAGACAGAGAGAAGCATAACAAACTGAAATCACCTACAGCTACTGATTATTTTTAAGGTATTTCCTAGCTCTTAATTCACTGTATTTTGAAAACAATGTAAATGATTGTTATCTCATTTAATTATTTTCCTGTCTTTGGTGTACTTACTTCTTTGTGAATGTCAATCTTCTTGTTGGACCTTGCTATAAAATGACTTTCCTCCATGGTGGTATCTCTCTCCAGGTCTCCTAATCTCATATTCTTGTAAAGACAGCATACAAAATGGACTAGAGCCACATGAACAGCCCTATTTAAGATAATCACATCTTAAAGGGTCTTTGTTTAATAGGATCCTATTCTGAAATATTTAGGGTTAAGCATATGAATTTGGGGGGCCCACCATTCAGCCTAAAGTAATACCTCAGATATAAAGTGTTAGAATCATGTCTGATTCCATCTGAAATGATTCATCTACTTTATCAAGTTCTCTTCTTTTCCTAGTACTTGCTTACTATTTTCTCTGATCTTGGTGTAATTTTACCATTAACTGACTAAAAATGAATCAGGCTACTCTTCTCTTCTATCTGTATATCCAAACGAATCAATTTCATGGCATGATGGCAACCATTTTTTAATAGTGATATCTGATCTGAGTTTACAAAACTCTTTCCCAGTGATCTTCACCTACATTCCCATTTTTTTTCAGGATGTTCTCCTTTTTCTTAAATGTGTATGTTCCCACATCTGTTCTGTGTTTTCATGTCTTTTCCAGTGTGCACTCTGAATGAAGCATAGCCCTCAGCCCTGATATAAGATACATACAGAAGAAGTAATTGTGTGTGTGCATGTGCGTGTGTGTGTGCACGCACGTGTGTGTTGTTAGAAATAAAGCCTAGGACCCCACATATATTATTTGCAAGCACCTTTCCATTATTAGCAAGCACCTTACCACTTACCTTACCACTGAATCACATGTCTAGCATACAAACTAGCCAAATGCATATGATCTGATGTGTGTGTGTGTGTGTGTGTGTGTGTGTGTGTGTGTGTGTGTGTGTGTGTGTGTTGGTACAAGGGCTTGAACTAGAGACCTGGGTGCTGGCCTTGAGCTTTTGGTGATCAAGTTAGAACTCCACCACTTGAGCCACAGCTCCAATTCTGGGGTTTTTTAGGTAGTTCGATGCAGATTAGAATATCTTAGACTTACTGCCCTCAAATCTCAGCCTCCTGAGTACCTAGGCTTATAGGCATACATTCCATATAACTTTTTTCCACTTGAAGGCTAAATTTTTTATCTAGCTTCCAGTATCTGGAGCAAATGCCACATGTCTTTTATAAGGAATTTGATTTTTGCAGCTATTAAGTACTGAACATCATTACATTTTTATTAATCAACTGAAGATCTTAGGAGGGCAATATCTTAAGACATTAATCCTCTTGATAGTAATAAAATACCTCCTAAATACCTGATAGCAACGATTAGGTTTCTTCTGTAGTACAAGATTTGAGTGCATTATTTCACATAAAAAAAACCTTTTCTCATAACTGGAGTAGCCGATGTGATTATTCATCTTAAAATTGAAATATGTTTGGTACTTGATATGACCTTCATTTCAAGCTAGGCTGAAATTATGTTGTATGTGAGTACAACAGTACTGTTCCAAGGAATAAATAATAGTATCTTTTCTTTTTCTTAACCATAAGATGAAAAACACTATGCAGAGAGTGTTAAGTTCTCTTTGCTGTGCAAGTATTTCCAGAAAAATATCATTTCCACATTCCAATTGTGATGATTCATCACTTTTCCCTTCTATAATTCTTACAGAAGTAGTTAACACTGAATATCTTTTCTTTTTTTCATATATTTTATTGTAATTAATAGAAGGGTTACATGATATTTTCCAGACAGAAGGTGCATTAATTCACATACATTGATACCCTTCCACCTGTCTTGGTCCCCATTTCCCTCCCCCCCACCCCCACCCCTCATCTTGTTTTCCCCCTTCCCTATCCAGTTTCAAATAACCAAATACAGATATATCCGATAAATCAGGTAACAGAGTGAGATACTGTAACAATATGAGATAACCAAGGGACAGCAAAAGAGATGAGAGAGAACATAGTACATTAAGGACAACAACCATTCATTATATGGCTTTGGTTTCTATATCCTAGAGGTCCTTTTCATTTAGCATCATACTGTATGGCCTTATGTATCTAGGTTTTGCTCTATTGCAAATCTCTGCTAGGAGAGACCAAGGTTTCTACTGATTATGACAAATGAGGGAAACCATTGAGCCTAAGTTCCTTTGAGTCTGGCTTACTTCACTTAATATGATCTTTTCTAAGTCTTTCCATTTCCTAAAAAATGGGACGATGTCATTCTTTCTGACAGCAGCATAGAATTCCATTGTGTACAAATACCACATCTTGTTGATCCACTCATCAACTGAGGGACATCTAGGTTGGTTCCATATCTTTGCTATGATAAATAGTGCTGCAATGAACATTATTGTGCTGGTGGATTTAGTATGTCCTTGTTTCTGAATGATTGGGTAAATACCAAGTAGTGGAATTGCTGGGTCATAGGGGACTTCTATGTTTAGCCTTTTGAGGAACTGCCATACTGCTTTCCATAGTGGTTGAATGAGTTTGCACTCCCACCAACAGTGTAGTAGTGATCCCTCTTGGCCACATCCCCTCCAGCATCTGTTGTTATTAGTTTTCTTGATCCTGGCCATTCTAACTGGAGTGAGGTGGAATCTTAGACTTGTTTTGATTTTAATTTCTTTTATAACCAGAGATGTTGAGCATTTCTTCATGTATCTATAGGCCATTTTTGTTTCTTGTTCAGGGAAGACTCTCTTTAAGTCTTTGGCCCATCTTTTAATGGGATGGTTGTTACTTTGGAGATTAGTTTTGGAGTGATTCAATTTTTTGAGCTGTTGATATACTTTAGATATGAGGCCTTTGTCCGTTGTATGGTTGGTGAAGATCTTCTCCCACTCTGTAGGCTTCCTAATTAATTTACTAGCTATGTCCTTTGCCATACAAAAGCTCTGCAGTTTAATGCAGTCCCATTTATCCAGCCTTTCTCTGATTTGTTGTGATTCTTGGTCCTTGTTGAGAAAGTTTCGACCTATGCCAAGGAGATCTAGTGTATCTCCTATTCCTTCTTGTAAAGTTTTCAGTGTGTTGGCTTTTACCTCTAGGTCTTTGATCCATTTGAGTTAATTCTAGTGCAGGGTGACAAAGAAGGATCCAGCTTTAGTTTTCTGCAGGTGCTTAACCAGTTCTGAATATCTTTTCTAGAAAAGTTGCAGGGTTAGTAACTACTAAAAGTATTGGGAAAAGAATTACATTTGTTATGAAAATTAGAAGCGTATCTTCATCCATTCACATCCTCTGAAAGAAACAAACTGGCACAATATCTGTACTTCATTGTACTTAGTACAAGGGCCATTATTATTGTTGTTGTTTTCAACTCAACAAAGAAAATTGAGCAGACAGGCAAATGTGTGTGTGTGAAGTAAACATTTGATTTGAGGATTTCATCTGAAGTCTTTAAAAACTCAGAATCTAAAAGCTTTCAACTACAAATGTCCAAACTTCATATTCTTATTTTTTGTGCCAATATTAAGGGTTGATCTCAGTGACTGGCACTCTTGCTTGGCTTTTTCACTCACACCTGGTGCTCTATCACTTGAGCCACAGTTCCACTTGCAAATTTTTGGTGATTAATTGATGATAAGAATGGCTTTGAACCATGATTCTCAGATCACAGCCTCCTGAGTAGCTAGGATTATAGGCATTAGCCACTAGTACCTAACTCCACAATATTATTTCTGTGCTTCGATAAAACAGGGGACTAATAGGGCTATCTCTTTTATTACAGAGGGTACAGAGGTAACCAAATTAATTTCTCACTATTTAAGAGCAGGGAATCTGTCAGCTAGTAAAAATTTCATCACATAAAGATTAACAAAAATAAAATTAGAATATTATAAAATGTGCAAATTAAAGACCATGGCTACCTATGGCAGTAATTTTAGTTATTGTTCCACACAAATTTTTTAACAAGGCTGGCCCACTGCTCTTTGTTGAATAATAACTCTCCTAGGTACAAACTAAACTATATTAGTAGACAACCTACTTGCAAAATGTCCACATCCCTCAAAGCTCAATTCTCTACATCCTATAGGGTTCTCCTACTGGTGTCATAGTTGAGCTCATGCTTGTGACTGACTGTAATGTACACATCCACGATGGCAAAGTAAAAATAAGGGACACAGAAGCAAAAGATTGCTGCTTTCTCCAGCCCACTCCTCTTGCAAATAGGGCTCTGGACTGAATGTGATTTGGTCCCAGCATCCCATCGTTCAGTTTAGAAATGGGCTCATTGATATTATATGGCTCATGCAGCAAGTTCATTGCAATGATATGAGACACAGGATTTAAGTAAGACTGGGAGCAGAGCTAGGTTCCACTATTCACCACAACTGAGCAAGCTACTTCACCGTCTATGGTCTCACCCATAAGTGGTAAGGATGCAGACCTCTCACTATGCGGCTGTGAAGATTAGTAATTGTCACAGTACAGTCACTCTTTCCTAGTCTCCTCTCATAACTTTGTTCATAGCTCTACCTAAAAATATTTCCTCTTCATCTACCCTCCAGAAAATCATACAAGCAGCAATTACCTTACACCACAAAACACCTCTTGACCTGCATTCTGTGCAAGAAATTAGCCACTCTTTTTTTTTTTCCAAAGTGGCTACTGCTATGATTACAAGAATGTGTTCAGGTAATAATGGCCATGAGGATGACATCCAGTAAGAACTTGGATGATTGTTTCTCTTGCCCAGGCTCTCAGGTATGGGAGATCATTCAAAATCTTGTTTTAATTTTAATAGCTTAGCAAGATTGAACCCTTATTTAAAATGATCTGAAGGATGACCCCTCCCAAATTTATTAAAGCATAATTTATCTAAAAGAAATTATCAAACTAAACATATGGGTACAGAGGAATATATGGAAAATGTGGATGAATGCATGGTAAAAATATGGATTTAAAATAATTTATGGCACATAAATAAATAAACAAATAAATAAATAAACAAACAGAGGTACTAGGCACCAATGGCTCATGCCTGCACTCCTAGCTATTCAGGAGGCTGAGGTCTGAGGTTCATGGTTCAAAGCCAGCCTGGGTGGGAAAGTATGTAAGACTCATATCTCCAATTAACCACAGAAAGTTGAAAATGGAACTGTGGTTCAAGTGATAGAAAGCTAATCTTAAGCAAAGAACTCACAGATAGCTACCAGGGCTGGAGTTCAAGTCACAGGTCTGCCACAAAAAGAAAGAAAGGATGGAAGGAAGGTAAAAAGGAAGGGAAGGAGGGAGGGAGGGAAAAAGAGAAAAAGAAAGAGAAACAAAGACAGAGAAAGAAAGAAAGGCTGAAGTTTAAGTAAAAGATTTTGAAAAACTACAGACCAGCAGGAGGAAAAAAATGTCCTCTAAGTCATATAAGACTGACAGATTAAAAGACTGAGATTCACTGCTGCTATGGTAATAATAAATTTTATTTATGTTTAAAATAAAAAATAAGCAGGCCTATAATTTAAGTCACATAGAGACATAAAGAATGTTACTATTGAAAAGTTGCAGGAAAGGAAGACTGGCAGGTACTAAAGTTCTACCATTCTCTGTTCCAAGTTAAAAACATTTTGGGTTATACAAAGCAAACTAATTTTTACTTTTCTGAGATTTCATCATAATCCTAGATAATTTAATTTATAGAAGAAAGAGTATACTTACTTTTAATATATTAATAATTTTAATTGATATTTGCCTTTTTTACTTAAAGAGGTAATTTAAATAGTTATAATTTGAAGACTTTGCACTGTTGAAGGGCATTTCATCTTTGTCACTGTGGGTCAACCAGTGTCAGTGGGCTTGACAGAAATCAGAAGCAGACAAAACAGCATATGGCAGAAAAATTGGGAGACGCATAGAAATTTGTTTCCCTTTCCCACTCCATCTGTGTGTCGTGTGGCTCCTATCCCCACAACACAGAAATGCTGAGCTATATTGCCAGGAGAAATGTATGATGGGAAAATGCAGAAACAGCCTTTGTGACACGTGAAGCATGAGAAAAAAGATACTTCCGTTCTACAGCACATTTTCTTCCACAGAAAAAACGGAGCGAGAGTTTATGTGAGGGCATTTGGAATGATTTTGGGGGTTCTGCACCCAGAGAGCTTTGGGGATAAAGGCAATGTGTGTGGATTGCAGGAATGTGTCCCTGTGTGGCTTTGGAGGATGGGAAAGGATGGGTTGTGCAAATCTTTAGCCACTTGAGAAGCAGATGGCATTCTTTGGTAGCCAGTGAATCTTGCAAGCAGTTTGAATATTTCCCACATGTACCCCTATTCAAACAATTTTGTTAACAGAGGCTGAAGGATAGGAAAATATAGTGACCCTTTTCATAAGATATTAGCTATTGTTTCTCTGAAATAGATGGAAACACCAGAGAATGTTTTGTCCTTATGTTTTCTCTCTTGTATCTATCTAAATTCTTCAAATCAACCCTTTCCTAATACCAAATTTAGAGTTCGGATTCCCTTCCTCTTAAGGTTTGACCTTCTTCAGGCTCCTGGACAGTATGGCTACCCACTGCAACCATTTCCTTTACACACACACACACACACACACACACACACACACACACACACCCCAATCTACCACCAGCACAGGATCACTTAACTAACTTCTGGCTAGATCCAGCCCCTAAAATTGAGAGTCTGATTAAATTTCAAACTGTCCATGATTCCCAAGATAACTTATGTTTGTTAAACACAAAATTATATCCAGCTAGGACTTAGGTTACTCCAACATAAATCATTCTATTAGAGTACCTTTGGGTATTTCAGTGGATGTCAGCTACATCCACTGACTTAATAACAGGACTGGATTTCTGCCTCTACTCTCCTTGGCATATCATATCAGAAGTCATTAAACCTTTTGATATTTTCTTTTTCTGAAACATGGTCTACATCTTTTCTCCATTTCTGAAGAATTTCAATGAATAAACTCATGCAAAAAGTATTAAAATCATTTCCATGTATTTGGGATATACTGCATGCGTTTCCAGAATGTATTTGCCTATACTTACATATTGATTCTCTAGCTTGAGATGTAATTTTTGTGAATGTAAATGAATGAGATTTGAGACATCCCCTGAGTTGTGGCCAAAGGCAATATTTAGAACAAAACACACAGGAAGTGCTCAGGCAATCCACTGCTAAGATGTGGATCCCGGTTCCTGGAATAAGGCCCTGGCACATGCTTGCCTCCATCTCAAACTGTGACAAAATGATTAAAGATGGATTTCTAAACTAAACTTTTATGCATTTCCATTCAAAACATATTCAGGTAGAAAAAGAACCATATTTCTTGTTTAGTAAAGTGAGGAATATGCCAGGGAGCCATAGAAAGGAAACAAAGGCCTGGCCACACAATTGGGACTACAGGTGAATCACCCAACATGGTAGACACTTATGGCTATCAACCCCATAAAGCCCTTACAGACAAGCAAGACATGGCTATTCCTTTTACAGAAAGTAGGCAGAATAGGAAAACAACAACCTTGGAACTATGAGATCATAGGATGTGGTCTCAATTACACAACTAACAATTCAAATTCATTTGTACATGTGTTAGCCTTTTTGATTATTAATTGCAACTTGAGATGGATTACTTTTTATCCTGTGTAAAGGTAAAAGGGACATGAGAAAACTAGACTCAGGTAGTTTCCTATGTGGTTATTTCTTGTATGGGGAAGGAAGCAAAATTTTTAAAATAGAATAAAAGCACTGAGTATTAAGACACCTTGCTATTAAGCATGACCCTTGTAATGGAGCAAGTGAATTCACCTTTCTAGGATTCCATTCCACTATCTTTCTTATTCTTTCTGCCATGGGGCTTGAACTCAGGGCCTGGGTACTGTTCTTGAGCTATTTTGCTCAAGACTAGTACTCTGCCACAGTGATCCACAGCATTACTTCTGGTTTTCTTGTTGTTAATTGAAGATAAAAGTTCCAAGAAAGCTGATGTAATGGTTCATGCCTGTAATCATAGCTACTCAGGAGGCTGAGATTTGAGGACCAAGGTTCAGAGCCAGCCCAGAAACTAAAGGACCTGAGACTCTTATCTCCAATTAACCTCTAGAAAACAGGAGGTGGGGCTTGGCTCAAGGGTCAGGGCAGCTTTGAGCTGAAATGCTCAGGGACAGCACCCAGCCCAGAGTTCAAGTCCCATGATACACACACACACACACACACACACACACACACACACACACACACACACACACACACACAGCTCCAAGAAATAGTCTGCCCAGGGCCCAGGCTGGCTTTGAACCTAAATCCTTAGAACTCAGCCTCCTAAGTAGCTAGAATTACAGGTGTGAGCCATCAACATGGGGCTCCTTTCACCATCTGTGAATCAAAGGAAATGAACCACTTGTTTCTGTAAGTCTCCCTGTGAAAGTTTCTCATTTCTATGACAGGTTCTTTGCATGGTAAACAAAGGAAGGTCTTCATATATTAAAAAGTACTCCAGTGGGGCCAGGAGTTTGGCCTAGTGGTGGAGTGCTTGCCTAGCATGCACAAAGACCCGGGTTCGTTCCTGGGTACTACATACGTAGAAAAAAGCTGGAAGTGGTACTGAAGCTCAAGTGGTAGAGCTCTAGCCTTGAGGAAGTCCAAGGACAGTGCTCAGGCCCTGAGCTCAAGCCCATGACTGGCAAAAAAAAAAAAGTGCTCCAGTGTCAGCATTTTCTTTTGGGCTTCTTAAGAAGAGGCTAGTGAGAAAAGAAAGGATCCATTGAGATGTAATTTGTACATATGTAGAATAGTACAATCTAACTTAATATTTGGCACAGGTAGCTGAGCCATGGAATTCAACCATTCATGAGCTCTCCATTCTGAACACTTGGCTCCCTGCATCTCAGCAAATAGCAACTTCTTTCTTTCCAAAGTATGTCATGATCAATGGTGACACTTTCAGCTACCTCCAGCTTTGAGGAGTTTCTGATAGAAAAACTCATGTAGAATGACATGATTAGAAATTTTGCAAATGAGAATCCGCCTGTGGAGCTTGGATAATGGATATGCTTCTAAAAGACTAATAAAGCAGGAGATTGGTAAGTCAGTCAGGATCTCTTAAGTGTGACTGTAGAAGCCAGGAGAAGAAATTTTCTTGGATGGAAATTGTTTTTCTTTTTCTTGATCATTGTCCTCTATTAAATCAGAACATCACACTCTAATAACCCAAGGGTATAGTAATTAATCTTCCAAAGACAAAGGATCTTTAATCAGTACTTTTGTACATAATTCATTCCTGGGAATACATAAGAATGCTCAATATAAAAATGGACAGATTTCCCATTGATGAACAGTCTCCAGAACTATAGCTCAAAAGTTACAATAAAAATCCCCAAATCTCATTTACTCATATTACATGGTCATTTCAAATAATAAATCAAACACTGACATCAACAACCTAAGTTAATTACCCAAGCAGTGCCTTACCTCAGTAAGCGCTGATATTTAGAAGATACAACATTCCTCCTCACACTGATTTTAGAAAAGGATAAAGGGAATTGGCTTGCACAATTTGTGTGTGTGTGTGTGTGTGTGTGTGTGTGTGTGTGTGTGTGAATGCATGTTAAGTCTTTGTCTTTACATACATCAGTGAACTAGTTGACAGCAATCAATTGGCTTATTATGCCTCATGGACCATAAGGTCGCAGCCCATAAAGAGACTAGTGGACACATTTCCCTTTGATGGTACAGATGAAGAAATCAAAGCAGAGAAAAATAATGGAAGTTACCCACGGGCAGAATAGATCCGACTCTGGGATTCAAGATCTTCAAACTCAAATCTTTTGGCACCAGTGGTGTCAAGGGCTCTGTACGCCTAGTCTGTTTTTCAAGTGGGTTGCCTGAGATTTGTTCTCAGACTCACTTGATCTAAATGTTCCTTATAACTCCTTCCTGAGTCATAGAGGGAAAAATGAAAAGACAAAATGCTGCCAGATTCAGGATTACTCACATTGCTGCTGCACATGCTGTATCAATTATGCATGGATTACCCCAGAATTTATACTGTGTGCAATAATTTATGGTGCCTGGTGATTCTGCAAGAACTGGTTCGGCTGGTTTAACTAGTGTCCAAGTTCTTCACTATCTGCTGGAGGGCTGTCTCAGTCATCTTCAAGCTTGTCTAGGCTTCATATCCAAGCTTCCTCACATGGGTGACTGCTGGTAAATATTACCTGTCCACAAGTAGTTTGATTTTTCTCAGAGAAAGATAGCATCACCATAATCAGACTTCCTTCATACTGCCTAGGGTTCCAGAAGTCCAAGGTAAAAGCTGCTGACCTGCTTCATGACTAGCCTTAGCACTAATATGCAATTTGATGATTAAACATTTTAAAATGTAACCCAGGTCCAGATGCTGGAGAATCATATACACTCCCTCACAACAGGAAAGACAGCAAAGAATTGGATGCCATATTTAATCAACCACACCCTACCAATGCTTACCACTGCAAGACCTTCTCCGTATTGATATCATCAGAAGTATCAAGTCCTACCTACAGCTTAAAGACGTATCCTTATTATATTTGTCAAGAGAGAAACTGTGTGAGATAACTAAGAAACCTGTTGTCCTGTGCCATAGCTGTATTTTGCTTTATTATTTAAAATGCATTTGTCAGAGATCCTACGGTTTCTGGCTATAACTTCATGGGTTAACACTTCATACATGATCTTGGGTTACTGAAGCTGGAAATTCAATCCACCAAAAGTGGTAAAAGGAGGGAGGACTTGCACATGTGATTATTAAGTAAGGTCATTAAGAGAGGAGCTCTCACATTGATTCACTCATGGAAGAGAGACCTGAAGAGACAAACATGGATCGTAATTATCTTTCCCACAACAGGCTCCACATTCCTGTAGAATTTTGCCAGTAAAGAAAACCATCCTCAAATGAAGTTCCTGGAACTTTCACCTTCCTAATCATGGACTAAAATTAACCTCTCTCTTCTTTTAGTAACTTAGCTAAACTTCTTATTGTGTTACTAGAACAGAAAATGACTCAGAAATCATCTCTTTTTTTCTTAATTGCAATTTATAGTTTCACTAAAAAATAATGAAAACCCACACTCTGAACAAAAATGTTCATACTTTAGGAACAGATAAATTCTGAAACTCTCTAGCAAACCCATAGGTCGCCTCCTAATTGCGTGTAAATTGCCCTAGATACCTAGTGGACTACCAGAACTCTCATCCTCAGATTGCCTTTAAGTGTTCAATCTCCACCTGCAAATTGGTGTCTGCCTAAAACCTCTCATCTATCCCAACGTGAGAATCCTTGGCATTTTAACAAGACCCAATCCTTCTTCTCCTCATGTGTGAAAATACTTTTCTACATTGCATCAATCTCTTGGAGAAGTCATGACTATTTTGCCTACTTTAATTCTCTTTATAAAACTTCAATATTTAATGTCCTGGGACATTTTATTGCCATGCATCAAGTTAATTTACAAATACATACCCATTATTACCTATTTACTTGGGTTATTGTTTTGACTAAGGTATCATTTTCCACTAGGCATTTATTCAGAAATTTGGCAGCACAGAGAGAATATTTCCATACTTAAAAGCCATCCAGAATTTAGAATGACACCCAGTGATATTAAGTAAGTGTAGATAATGCTTTCAAAATTCATCAAATATTCATGGTTAATTATAGTCATAATATTTATGTGGCTGTGAAAATTAAGGTTGTGAGCCTCTTGTACACAGGCTAAAAATGCAAGCTTATCGACTACGTCATTGCTTATCCCTTTCATTACTGAATTTCTCATTGTCATTAAGTAAAGTGGCAAGCACAGTATGGACTGGCTTCCTAATGCACATTGCAAAGTTAGTATCTCCCTTGATAGACTCAGTGGAACATATATGCAAGAGAACCACAGTATGCGATTGGTTGCACAGTGATGGCTTGTTCTAGACCAATCCTAGCACATACAGACTGACAAATTTCAAAAGGCCTTGGGCAGCCACAAGATTTATTATCTCAAATTGAAAGATTCTTGGGCCATGCTGAAGGGAAATAGAATTGCACGGCTTGCATCATTTTGTTTTATTTTTTTGCCAGTCCTGGGCTTTGATCTCAAGGCCTGGGCACTGTCCTGGGGCTTTCTCAAGGCTAGAGCTCTACCACGTGAGCAACAGCATCATTTCTGGCTTTTTCTATGTATATGTGGTACCGAGGAATCAAACTGGTCTTCGTGCATGCTAGGCAAGCACTCTACCACTAGGCCAAACTCCCAGCCCCTATCTACTTTTTTATTTTTTAATGCAACTGCTGTTAGAAAATGAAATGCAATTGTAAATTTTGAAATTAATTGTGGACAAATCTTTCCAAACAAATCTCTCATATTAGTGTTTATTTCTTTTAAGAACACTATAAATTAAAGCACAGGACAAATGTCCTAGGAAAGTTTGTATTTCTTCTTGCTTCATAGGATATGGCATCTACCAACCTGAATAGACTGAATACAAAGGGGTAGTTATTTTTTAGTTCATTGTGAACATAAATATACCAGCTTAAAAATTTGCCTGGGGCTCACACCTGTAATGCTTCTAATTCAGGAAGCTGAAATCTGAGAACCATGGTTCAAAGCTATCCCATGTAGAAAAGTCCCATCAGAAAAGCCAGAAGTAGAACTTTAGCTCAAGTGGTAGAAGGAAAAAGTCTAGAGGCATCTGAATTCAAGCCCCAGTAATGAAACAAAATGAGGGGGAAGAGGCAATTATCAACTACCTTACTTAATGTATATATGCAGTTAGAGGGAGGAAGTAATTATGACTCACATGAACCTTCATTGTAGAATATGTTGTCAGGACTATGAACTTATCTTTTTAAGCAAAGATCAGTTCACTAAAACACACCCCTGACTGTTTGTCTATAAATATTCATATTTACTCTTATCTTCTTTATAAGTTTATCAGAAACAATGTGCCCCACTGAAATGTTTCCTAGTGTCCCTTACAAATAGGTAATATAATTTATATCTAATCTAGCGGTGAAGATCATGATCTTGCTGAGAAAGCCCTTCAAAGAACATATTTCTCACAGGCAAAATACCTTTTCTGACTTGCGGTATGGAATAGAGTTGCTGTCTTGAAGCCAGATCGTGTATAGTAATTGCATGATATACTTATAAGAAAAGCAACAAAAGCTACATGCTAGGGATGACTGGAGGAGCTTTTGACTGCAACATTTCTTCCTAGAAACAGATTGCAACTACATTGTTTAAGTGAGAGGTAAACTATCCCTGTTTAAACCACTGCTGCTATATTTTTGGTTACTGTTCATCTACCATAACATTGCTCAGAACAGATAATGTCTTAGGTGTCAACCAGAAATGGATAAAGTATATTTAGTCTAAAGGGGAGAGGACTAAGCAAGGAGGTACTCACTATTTTTTTCAACTGCCTGAAACTCTGGTATCAGAATAATATGGCTCCTGAGAGCAGAACAGCTACTATGGTACAGTTTAAAGCAATAGGATTGAGCTCATCAACAAAAAGACCTTTGAAAGGCATCAAACCACTTAAAACAGTAGTTAAAATATCACTGGATTGTTTCTCAAGACTAGATGGTGGTGCTTGAGATTCAAAGTAGACAGGGATCTTTCTGAGACTTAAATATCTGCTTGATTTCCAAATTTACATCATTTTAAAAAGCAAGCATCTCTTCCGGACCTATTTTATTCTACATATTTTTTTTGTAAATTTCAAGGAATGCAGCCCTAGCTCTAAAATAGGTTCTTAATATCAGTAGTTGGAACATATGCAAAAACCAGATGATTTCAGGACAATATCCCAGGTGAAAATACAAATGTGCAGACAGGGAAAAGAGAATAAGCTTCTTCAAAATTGAGGTTTAAAATGAGAAGTAATCTGATTTTTTTAAGTAGAGAATTTCAGGCAAATGAATGGCTTACTTAAAATATCCTCCACTGAAATAGTATGTCATATGTGTGGGAATCTTACTTTAAAAAACAGAGAAGCCACACCTACTTCAATCCTCAGTTTTCCATATCAAAAAAAGGAGAAAGGAAGCCAAGAAGGAAGAAACCATAAGCTGCAGAAAGACAGAAAGTTGCAGCAAAAGAAGATGGTGAAGGAAGCCAAGAATGACTGCTTAAAGGATGGTTTGCAAGCCAATAACACAGATTTTATTTTGTCACCAGGAGGTTCTGACTTCCAAATTTCAAAGTAAAATTTTAAACACTGTGTAGCTCACAAGGATGATTGATTTTGTGTTTTTGTCATCACAATTTCCTAACATTTTTTTGCAGAAAGAGAATAAACAAATAGTATTAAGACTAAACACACCAGTTCAAAAAAAAATTGAAATTTGAGTAAGGCTCAACTTTGCACTATCCTTATTTTCCTTATTTTACCTAAGAAAACTCACCAATGAGTTTTTTTTTAAACCAGGATCACTGGTATAAAAAACAGTAAATATTCATCATGTTTCCTCATCTGTGGGTCTGGGTCAAGAATTCCATTTCCCAGCCCAATAGTTCTGGCATTTGTCTTTGATGAGGTTGAGGCCTGGTGGTGGCTGGGGTTGGGGTCATCTCCAGAAGATTTTCATGTATTTTTCTCTTACCTATAATGGGGTTGAAGGCTGAGGAACTATTCTCCAAGACAGTCAAGTCCAAGTTCATGGAGTCTGAAAGCAAACTATCCAAGGTAAGTGACTTTGCAGATGTGATTATCATTCTTGAAATTGGTAGATTATCCTGGATTATCCAATTGGGAACTAAATGCAGTTGCCAATGTCCTTACAAAGAAAGAGGCAGGAAGAGATTTGACATTGAAGAAGGCAAAGTAATTGTTAAAGTAAGAAGCTAAGCTGTGGTCTTTAAAGAGAGAGCAAGTTATCCCGTGTCTTGCATGCCATCCTGAAAGCTGGCAAAGGTAAGGAAATGTGCTTTTTCCCTCAAGTTTCCACAAGGACCATAGCACTGCTGACACTTTGAACACTTTGATTATTGGCCTAGTGAGAATGCTTTTGAACTTCAAACGCAGAAAAATGGGAGAGAATAAATGCATGCTATTTTAAGACTCCAGGTGTGTGTTGGCATGTTACATCAATAAGAATTTAATACAAATAGGAAAACCTCACTAAGAGCTGGAAGACAAAGTGAGTCTTTTTATTTTGATGTGACATCTCCCCAGTATCTCTGTAGTATGATAACCTGAGATAGGATGCTTGCAACATACCTTAGATATGCAAAGTTCATGTGCCCCAGAAAAGGAAACACTAGGTGTGATTCTAGTTTAAAATTTTCCACAGAAATCTCATACTGTCACGTCAAGTACATACCACTTATTTTAAAAATGTTTTAGGTCTTGCCTTCACTAGAAAGGAAAAACTCTGTCTTATGAGTGCTAAATATTTTTTAAAAATCTCTATTGACATTTCGAAACCCATAATCATAAATATAGAAACTTTCACCTTTCAACATGAGATCATCTCTGATGCACTTTATACCAATAAAGTCTGATACACAGTATGAAGTAAGAGTCAGATTTTCCTGTATTACTTGTTGAAAAGAAATCCTTTTGAGGGGAGAGGGAAATGGGGACCAAGACATGAGAAGGGGTATCAATGTCTGGCAAATATAATGTAGCCCTTCTATTAATTACAATAAAAAATATATGAAAAAAAGAATTTCTTTTGACTACTCTAGCACTAACTTGGTTAAACCATTAGCTGTCTTTATTTATACAAAGCTCTTTTCTGTTGCACTACCCACCTATTCTTGTTCAATAACAAGTGTGTTAGCTTCATAGTAGGTTTTAATATGTGATAGTTTTAAATTCTTCAATTATTTTCAAGATTGATTTGGACTTTCCAGGTCCTTAATCTCATTTGTACTATAGATGAGGGACACTGAGAGGAAGCCCTTCTCAAATTATGCACACTAAGGGAGTATGACATATAGGCTAAAATCTTAAAGGATTTTTGCTGTTGTTGTTCTGGGGGAATGGAGCAGAGACAGCTATTATGACCATCTCCCTCATTATCTTGGGAGTTTATTGCTAGGTATTTTAGGATTATGGGGGGTTATGAATGAGATTATTTTCCTGATTTCTTGTTTAATTTGTTCATTATTTAAATAAAGATGAGGATGTTTGCATGTTGAAGTTGTCTATCCTGTAACTTTTCCAATAGTGTTCATCCTATCTATGTTTTTGGTGTACTAATTGAGATGCTTCAAATATATGATTATATCATCTACAGATAGAGATAATTTGTCTTTTTCCTTTCCTATATGTATCTCTTTTATTTCTTCTTCCTGCCTTATTGATCTGGATCTTCTCTATTGGATCATTGCTATAATTTCCTTCTCGTTTAGGGCTGAATGATAAGCTAATATAATACCTTACTGCTTATAAAGACTGCATTTTCTTTATCCCCTCATTCATCTATGGAGATTTGGGTTGTCTCCATCTCTTGACTATTGTAATAGTACTGCTGTGAACACTGATGTTCTACTATAGGCTTTCTCCTCTGTTTTCTGTTGAGGATTTCTTTAGGTCTCTTATGAAATAAGAAGTTCCATGAAAGTTGATACAAACTCTGAAAAATATTTTATGCCAGTCCTGGGGCTTGAACTCACGGTCTGATCAATGTCCTTGGATTTTTCTCAAGGACAGCACTTTATCACTTGAGCCACAGCCCCACTTCTAGTTTTTTTGTGTGTCTGTGGTACTTAGGAATCAAACCCAGGACTTCATGCATGCTAGTTGCATGCAAGCAACTCTACCACTAGGCTATGCTCCCAGCCCAGAATTTTGTTTGTTTGTTTCTCTCCTAGCTCAAACCTGGCAAGTTTCTTGCTAAATCCCTGTACTGAAAGATTATTCTGAAGCCGTAACTATCAAAATCCCTGAATTTACCTAAATAACTTGACTTATATCTGTAATCTCAAATATTCAGAAGGCAGAGATTGGGAAGATGATGGCTCAAGGCCAGCTTAGACAAAAAGTTCATGGGATTCTTTCTCTACTAACTGCTGGTGTGGTGGTACCTACTTCAGTTGTGCTGAACTTAGCAATGGGAATCAGTCCAGATTAGCCAAGGGAAAACTGTAAGATGCTATTGGAAAAATAAGTAAGGGAAAAAGGACTGATTCAAATGGGCTAGTTCAAATGGTGGAGCGTTTGCCTGAGGAGGGCAAAACCTAAACTCAAACTCCATTGTTACAAAAAAATTACTTTATTTAAATTGAACCACTAAATATACATGGTGTTCTGACATACAACCCCAATCCTGGTCTGTTAGCTTAACTTCTCCTTTTCCTGTAGAAATAAAAAAACAAAAACAAAAACCAGACTCCTCATTTTCCAGGTCTGCAACCAACACCATGTATACTGTCCATGTGGGTCCTGCCAAAGTCAACACTTTCAAGTTTTGATTAAACTTGGAAAATTCTCTTCACTTTTGGGGAACTCAAATGTACAGATCAGAGGATGTTATTTTTCATGTATGTTTTGAGTTGAAGAGCTCAGGGTAATGCCCAATTCAAGTCCACAACTGACAGAAAGAAATAGAAAGAAAGAAAGAAAGAAAGAAAGAAAGAAAGAAAGAAAGAAAGAAAGAAAGAAAGAAAGAAAGAAAACTAATGATTTCCCTTTATATATTTAATACAAGCATCATATAATATTCAATACTAAGTGCTAAGTACTTAGTATTAAGTACTCAGTATTTCTGTACTAAGGTCTGTTTCTGAGTTACCAGTTTCTTCCACTAATATGTCTGTCAGTTCTGATTTCAGAAATATATATAAGAATATTTTGTTGTTGGTGTTGATTGTGGGGCTAAAACTCTGGGCCTGAGCACTGTCCTTGAGCTCTTCAGCATAAAGCTAGTGCTCTACAACTTTGAGCCATAGTACTACTTCTGGTTTTCTGGTAGTTAATTGGAGATGAGAGTCTCAACAGGCTTTTGAACCTGGGCTGGCTTTGAACCACGACCCTCAAATCTCAGCCTCCGGAGTAGCTAGGATTACATGAGCCACTCACACCTGGCCAAGAATTTTTATTTTGTAGTTTGAGAGTACATTTTTATACTTGACTGGGTAATTCCCTTGTCATTATTTTGTTGCCTTGTTTTGTTTTTGAATTTTTGTTTTGCTTTATTTGGGCTTAACTTGCTTTGGGGCTTTGAGACAACCGTTTTTTTTTTCCATAAATTTAATTTTATTGTCAGGGTGATTACTTGCTATTATGAGTAGGTGCTTATTCTAGATAAATCATCTGTCTCATACACGGGCCCTAGCTAAACACCAGAGTGCTAGTTATGCTGAATAGAAGGTATCTTTCCCTTTCTCAATTTTATATTTATTTAGAGGCAAAGGGGCCAGTAGTTTGGCCTAGCGGTAGAGTGCTTGCCTAGCATTCACAAAGACCCAGGTTCGATTCCTCGGTACCACATACATAGAAAAAAGCCAGAAGTGGTGCTGAAGTTCAAGTGGTAGAGCTCTAGCCTTGAGAAAGTCCAAGGGTAGGGCTCAGGCCCTGAGCTCAAGCCTAGGACTGGCAAAAAAAAAAGATTATAAAATAAAAATATATATATAATTTATATAATATGTAAATATATAAAGTATACATTAATATATGAATATATAATTGTAATTATATAAATGGGCCAAAGACTTAAAGAGAGTCTTCTCTGAAGAAGAAACAAAAATGGCCTATAGACACATGAAGAAATGCTCAACATCTCTGGTCATAAAAGAAATGCAAATCAAAACAACTCTAAGATTCCACCTCACTCCAGCTAGAATGGCCAGGATCAGGAAAACGAATGACAACAGATGCTGGAGGGGATGTGGCCAGGAGGGATCACTACTACACTGTTGGTGGGAGTGCAAACTCGTCCAACCACTATGGAAAGCAGTGTGGCAGTGCCTCAAAAGGCTAAACATAGAATTCCCCTATGACCCAGCAATTCCACTACTTGGCATTTACCCAACCATCCAGAAACAAGGACATACTAAACCCACTAGCACAACAATGTTCATTGCAGCACTATTCACCATAGCAAAGATATGGAACCAACCTAGATGTCCCTCAGTTGATGAGTGGATCAACAAGTTGTGGTATTTGTACACAATGGAATTCTATGCTGCTGTCAGAAAGAATGACATCGCCCCATTTGTTAGGAAATGGAAAGACTTAGAAAAAATCATATTAAGTGAAGTAAGCCAGACTCAAAGGAACTTAGGCTCAATAGTTTCCCTCATTCGTCATAATCAGTAGAAACCTTGGGCTCTACTAGCAGAGATTTGCAATAGAGCAAAATCTTGATACATAAGGACATATAATGTGAAGCTAATTGAAAGGACCTCCAGGATAGTGAAACAAAAGCCATATAATGAAAGATTGTTGTCCTTAATGTACTATGTTGTCTCTCATCTCCTTTGCTGTCCCTTGGTTATCTCATATTGGTATAGTATCTCACTTTGTTATCTGATATATTGAATTTATTTGTATTTGGATATTTGAAATTTGATAGGGAAGGGGGGAAAACCAAGATGGGTGGGGGGTGTAGGGGGGAGGGAAATGGGTACCAAGACATGTGAAAGGGTATCAATGTATGTGAATTAATGCACCTTCTATCTGGCAAATATCATGTAACCCTTTTACTAATTACAATAAAAAAAATAAAGAAAGAAAGAAAAAAAAGATTATAAAATAAAACAATACATATAATTTATATAATATGTAAATATATAAAGTATATATTAATATATGAATATATAATTGTAATTATATAATTGTAGTTATAATATAATCATAATACATTGCACATATATATATAATTTGGGGTAAAAATATATAGAAGTAATCAAATAAAATAGAATAGAATTTCTTGAGCCCGGAACTTAATTTTACACAAGAACAAGAGATTTCTCTTTTCACAGACAGTTGATGAGAAATAGTGAGAATAGAAATGGCCTTTACATCCACTGTGAACATATACAGAAGATGAATGGGAGTGGAAGTAACTGCAGTATATTCACTCTTTCTGGCACATCTTCAGAGTGGATGCAACACCACTACAGTAACTGTAACAATCATGACAGATACCAGGTAGCCCCACCAAGTGAATTCAAAGCCATCTTAAATACAATGTGTATATTACCTACAATGTGTTGATGAGGTATTTACAATTACAAAGTGTCTAGCTATTGAAAATCTTCAGGGAAAGTAAATCCATCTAATTTAGCTTTACTTCAAGAATTATGGCAATACAGCCAGAGTCTGTCAAAGTACATCAATTCTAGGAAAGCCACCAAGGGAAGCAAAACCCTCTCAGCATGAGGGTGTTTTAATTAAGATTGTAAGCCAAAAAGTCATAGTCAAGTGAAAAACTAAATGACTAGGAGGTACTTAGATGGACTTTAAAAACTGTATTTAACAAGGTGATGAACATTAGGTTTGTCTAAAGTTTGAAACATCAAAACATTTTCTACCCCAGCATAATTTATGTTCTAATTTATTTTCTTTTTGGAAGGGAATTGTAAGGCAGAAAATTATAATGAAATTGCAGCTTCAGCAACATCACAGGCTCTGATGAGGCGAATCTTTTATGCTCTTTCTAGAGGGGCAATTTATTAATGGACAAAGTCATAATGTTTATAATACCAAAGATGATTTCTACAGAATCAAACCTTACAACATTGTTGGAGTTTGTGATGGAATAAATTGTGATTTTCAAGCAATAAATTGATTTTTTTAATCTAAAATAATTCATGTGAGAAAGAGCAATGGAATAGTTCAGTAACTAGCAACATCAATGGCTTACATATTGATGTTTCATGTCCTGTTATAGCAAGAGAGCCAAAGAATTTAAATGTTGTGCTATCAGGGAATGCATTACATAAGGTATTCCAAAAAGGAAAAGTGATTGATTTATGTTTGCTGAATCAATTTGAATGGAATTGAATTAATTTAAAGGAAAATAATATTCCTTTTCTAATCCTGAGAAGTTTCCAAATTGGAAACTAAACTGGTTTGAGTAAACAAAGTGAGTTTTGGTTTTGTTTCTTTGGTTTTGTTTGTTTTTGGAGGGATTAAACATATGGCATAGGTAATATTCCTTAACACTCTTGCTCAAGGCTAGTGCCCTACTACTTGAGCCACAGATTCACCTTCAGTATTTTGTTGGCTAGTTGGAAATAAGTGTCATGAATTTTCCTACCCAGGCTGGATTTGAACCATGACCTTCCCATCTCAGCCTTCTGAGTAGCTAGCATTATAGACATGAGTCCTCACCACCTGGCAACAAAGTGTTCCTAACACGCATTCCTGTAATGATTCAAGAGGTACCACAGAGACTTTGTTTCTTATTGCTCACCAGAAGAGTATTTGCTTAGCACACACAAGCCCCAGAAGAGTTGAAATTCTTATTTTGTGTAAGCATTTAAAAGCTTAATGATTTAAAGTCAGATACTTAAGAGTGAAAGTCACATCTCCACTGCATGTTCATACTTGTTTAGTGGTTTCTAAATCTGTGCTTGTAAACAAAATTATTCTTAGTCTTTTGACAACTGCTATTTGTCCTGTAGGAAAATTATTCCCTAAGGAGATGCAAATTGTTTGGTGGTACGTGATAGCTGTGTAGTAATTACTACGCTATCTGATAGTTCAGAATTAAGATAAGCCTCAGCATCAAAATTCCATATGGTTGATTCTAAAATAAGATGCTTAGATGGGCAGAATACTAAATGACATGCATTGAATAAGTAAAATCCTGGGCCAAGTTTATCTCAAACTGGAGATGATCACATGTTTTATCTGAGATCAAACAAAGGTCAGATGAATGCTTCCCATATTTTTCAAATAGTTGAGAAGTTTGTGATTTTAAGGAAGAGCTTATCAATGACATTAATACATACCTAGTATTATTATAATTAGGATAGTCTAATCAGAATAACAAGAACAAATTATTATTGTAGAAGATAATAAGATGAACAGTGTATTTTTATCATCTATTTTCAAATAATTCCAAAAAAAAAAAAGGAAACTTGGAAAGACCAAATAAAGAATTTCTTTTGGTTGTTGTTGTTGTTTTTGCCAGTCCTGGGCCTTGAACTCAGGGCCTGAGCTCTGTCCTTGGGCTTTCTCAAGGCTAGAGCTCAACCACTTGATCCACAGCACTATTTCTGGTTTTTCTGTGTATATGTAGCACCGAGGAATTGAACCCTGGTCTTCATGCATGCTAGGCAAGCACTCTACCACTAGGCCAAACTCCCGACCCCACAAAGAATTTCTTGTATGTAGTAATATATTACAATGTAAAAGTACTTGTATATATTTCTGCCTTATAGAGGAAAATACTTTTGCTCTATATATTTCATTTACAGGTAAGTCTTTTAAATAGAAACCCACATAAACCAAAGTTATACACTAATGGATGCTATGCATAATGAGTGCATTTCATCAACAAATCACATTGAAAATGAATTAACTTCGGTGGTATTGTATTAAGAAGTAAGGTATTTTGGGAGATGCTCAAGGTAGGAGAGTCCTGCCCTCAAGAATGGCCAGCGTGTATTGTACTTATAAACCAATTTATACAATTAAAATACTATTGTACAGCTACTTAAAAGATAATAAAAGTAAATCCTTCAGCAATAAAAAGTAGATTAGTGCCTTGTTAAAAAGAAAAATGGGGGAGACACTGAAAGAAGCCAGCCTCCTTTCAGCTTTCCTATCTTCTACCTCTGTTATGTGTGCGAATGTCATCTATGCCCTCTAAGAGACAGCAAGAAGGAATCCTATTGGAAGCAGAGAGTAAACCTATTAATCCTGAAATTCCCAGAGTTGTGATAAAAATCACACATTTCATTGTTTAGAAATTACCTCTACCACATCTTAAATATGTTTTTATAGCATCACAACTAGACAAAAATAATCATTCGATTATAATGTGTGACAAGAAGTTAACTGGAACCTAACTGTACTCAAGAAATAATTCACCCAACTTAGTGTTTTCAGCAACTTTATAGTTTGTAATTCCTAATTGAGTGCCTCATATCCAATATTCCTAACCAAAACAGTTAAGCTTTTGGATGCTTTTAGAATTTGGAGTATTTGCCTATAACTAATTGTGAGGATGGCATCAAAGCCTAAATGTGAACTTTTCTTGTATTTCACCAAGTCTAAACATGAAAGTATACATATGAATACACAGATATATATATATATACAAACACATTTCACGTTTTCATATACATATATATGTGTGTATGTCCCGACCAGCGGGACGTCAACTAGGGCCAAGAACCTAGAGGGAGGAATGAGAGAGACAGGAGACACGAAGAAGGCAGCAAGACAAGAGTTCTGATTAAGCTGCGAATTTTATTTTTCCCACAGGGTTTATATACCTCTTCAGGAGAGGCAAGAGGGGGTTGGGGTAAAGAAACTGCTAGGAGTAGGAGGTCAGGTGGTAGGATGTTTGCATATCAACACAAGCAGGCATGCCTTGCTTAGTAACCTAATTACAAAATGTTGCCCTTAGGGCAAGGAACTATGCAGGCACATTCTTACAATAAGAATTCAGGGAGGGAGATATTCCCGACATGTGTATACATAGATGTGTGTATACATACATATCTGCATGTGTATATACATGTATATACCTACATGTATTTATACATATATGTGTGTGTGATATACACATAGCCTATTGTTAATCTGATAAAATGACTATTTAAATAAATTTATGTGTAAAAATGTTTTATGATGTGGAAATACTGGAGAGATCACATTTTCAGATTAAGAATGTTCCACTTGTATTGTAGAAAGCAAAAATTAATTATTATTAATTACAGGTACAGTATCCATTTATTCTTAAATGTTTTACAGCATATTTTCTTAAATTCTGGACCCTTTTCTGAGGAATCTTAGTACAGTTCTTGGAGTCGATTATTAAATTTAATACAATGCTTTTACATCATCTATGTTCATATTTCTATGTTACAAATGTCCATCACATAAAATTAAAAATATAACTAAGTACCATGGCTCACACTTGTAATCCTAGCTACTGAGGAGGCTGAGATCTATGTATGGCTGAGATCATGGATTGAAGCCAATCCAGACAAAAAAAAAAATCAATGGATTTTTACTTTTAATTGAAGAAGAAGAAGGAGGAGGAGAAGGAGGAGGAGGAGGAGGAGGAGGAGGAGGAGGAGGAGGAGGAATAAGAAGAAAAAAGAAAAAGAAGAAAAGGAAGAGAAGGAGGGGGGAGGAAGAAGAGGAGAAGGGGGAGGAGGAAGAGGAAGGGGGAGGGTGCACATATGTTATCTCAGCTAAATGAGAAGGTTAGGAGGGGTGTGGTCCACACTAGGCATAGATTTGATACTGTATATCAATGCCTTGATATATATATGTATGCCTCGATTTTGGAGAACCTACCTAATAAGCACAAGGTCCCACGTTCAGATATCAATACAAAATAAAAACAAATAGACCAGCAAAAGGCATGATAAACATCTATAAAAATGTAGGAGACAATATATATTTTAAAAATATATACAATCCAAATATCTGCCTAGGTGACAACCAACCTGTGATAGATTGGGCTTGTACTTTTCTGGCCTGAACAACCTCCTTTCTCCCAGAAGCTAAACAGAGTACACCGGAGTGGCACTAACCCATAATGATGACCTTGTTTGCTGCGTAATCATTCAGAATTCCTAGGGGAAAAACACAAAACAAGCAAAAAGATTCAGTAGCAAACTTGGAAGAGATTTGCACAACTCAAGATGGGTGGTAATATCTCACAATTCCATGAATAGTCTTGAAAGACTATGCCCCCACTGACCTAAAGACCTACCATGAGGCCTTACTTCTCATTAGCACCAAGTCATGGACTAGAATCTTACTCCTGGATCTTTGGAGAATACTACCAATACTTAAACCATAGTAGGATCTGAGGGGGAAGTTGAATCTGCTCTATTGTAATTAAAATTTAATTATGAAAATAATATCCCTCATAATATGCAAAGTGGCCATGGATTTCTGGAGACGGGAGTTTTGGAACAGAGTGATAATCACAATCCAGAAGGAATGGACAACCCCATTTTACTGCAGGTTTTTTTTTTTTCTATCTTTGGCATTTGCCTCACATTATATCTATATCCACCCATTTTCTCTTCCATTCTAAGACAACCTTGTTTAAGACTAGTCAGCATCAACTGGTGCTCAATCCTGATCATGGGTGACATGATTAATATACATACCTGATCTTTGAGGTCATGACGTTTACTACATCAGTATTCCTTTGATTGAAAATTGAATGCACTTTGTTGGCTCCATGAGAAAATCTTAATGCATAAATAATTCTGATTTTAGAATACCAAAAAATGTCATAACATCAATAAAAATGCAAATATTTTGGTGCTAATATTAGCACACTATGCAAAAATATTAAAAGCAGGTATTACAGCCACAAGTAAGAATTGAAAATATTATATTTGAGAATTTCTATATGTGTTCTAAGAGACCTGCCAATGTGGAGAGATGTTTAGAGAAAAGAGAAGTTATCTGAGGGGAAAAATCATTGATTTGGTGTGTTAATAGGAAAGATACATTTCCTTTTTTTCCTTTTCTCTTTTCTTTCTTTCTTTTCTTTTTTTTTTTTTTTTTTTTTGGTCAGTCGTGGAGCTTGAACTCTGGGCCTCACTTCTGCCCCTGAACTCAAGGCTAGTGCTCTGCCACTTGAGCCACAGAGCCACTTCTAAGAGATATTTCTTGAAACTTAAAAGCTTGGGGAACATGTTGGTATAAAACCCAAACACAAGGAACACAATGAAATGGAAAATCAACAGTGTGATATACTATTAGTTCAAGTCCTCAAAGGAGGACTAGGAAACAGGATAAGTGAACTAAACACCACTAGTGAGAGATACTTCAGTGGTTTTAATACAAAGATTAGGAATGAAGAAATGGTTAAATCCAAAAACAATGTCAGGAATTGTGAGGGAACACATAAAGAAGAATATGGACCAGTTTCTGGGGAAGAGGAATTATAAAGTCATGTTTCTGATGCAGTGTAAAGATGTACCCATTCTGAATGGAACAAACTTAGAGATCTGAGTGGTGAAGATCTTCCCCACATAAGCCAGACATTAAACACTGGAACAGGTAGTGATTTCTTCCAATGAACAGAGTATAAAGGACTCAAAGAGTCAGAAAAATATGATATAATAATATGAATGTCTAGTAATCCAGCCTAAACAAATAGAGATTTGTCACTTATTTGACAAATAGTTCTAAATAATTGTTTAAAACTAAGAAAGTTACAAAAAGTACAGATACATAGCTTAAAAAGTCAGAAAAATGATATGAAAAACAGAAAATTTCAATAAGAAAATGGAAATTATAATGAAAATAGTAATTCTGGAATAGATGAAAATAACACATAAACTGAAAAAAAAAATCACTGGAAGATCCCAACAGTGTATTTATTGAAATAAATGATCAGTGAACTCAAGGAAAAATCCAGATAGAAGACTTTTTAAGTAATTAATTAATTAGTTAATTAATTAAAGGAGTGACAATCCAGGCACAAGTGGCTCATGCCTGTATTTCTAGCTTCACAGAAGACTGAGCTCTAAGGATCATGGTTCAAGTCCATAAGGCTCTTATCTCCAATTAACCACAAAAAGGCCAGAAGGAAATCTGTGGCTCAAGTGATAGAGTGCTAGCCTTTAGCAAAAAAGTTCAGTAACAGAGCACAGCAACCCCCACTACCCACCAGAAACAACAACAAAAAAAAGTGAGAGGCAGAGAAAAATGACTTACCATGTACAAATATGCTGTCATAAGGATATCAGATTATCAGAACACTGATGACACAGATGCAAAGATCCTCAATGAAACTGCTCAAACTGAGACAATTAAAAGAACTATGCACAATAATCAAATACATTTGTTAGCGGGATGCAAGTATGTTTTAACATATGCAAAATAATATATGTGATACTACATTATTAGAATAAAGTATAAAATCATATAATCATTTCCATAGACCCAAAGAAATTATGTAACATCCTTTAATTATATAGGAAATTCTCAACAAACTAAATAAAGGAGAAATTTCCAACATAGTTAAGTCTTTATAAGAAAAATCTATAGCTAACATCATATTCCATGATGGAAAACAAACTTTTCTCTAAACTTATAAAACAAGTATTTCTGTTCTCATCGCTCATATTGAACATAGTCCTCAAAGCCTTATTCAAAACAAGCAAGCAAGAAAAATAAAATAGTGTCCAAATCAGGATCTAAGAAAAATTATGGCTGTTCAAATAATGTGATCTTATATAATAAAATTTAAGAGACTATTAAGAAATCTGCTGGGCCAGACACTGGTAATCCTAGTTACTCAAGAGTCTTACATTTGAGGACTGTGGTTTGAGGCCAGTCCAGGCAATGAAATTTGAGAGAGACTTATCTCCAATTAATCACAGGAAAATCCAGAAGAGGTTCTGTGGCTCAAGTGGTAGAAGGCAAGCCTTGAACAAAAAGGAGCTCAGGGACAGCTTCCAGGCCTAGACTTTGAGCCCTAGGATGCAAAGAAAAATTCCTGCTGAAATTAACTTCTTCGGTTAACTTTTAGGGTAACCAAGTGAGCTGTTCTAGGCACTATTCTGTTCTAGACACTAAAATAGAATAAGAAAAGAATTCTATATAAAACAATGTAATTTAATCAAGAGTAATTTAATCAAAAATGTATACATTTATATTAAAAATGGATAACAACAATCAAACAAACAGAAGGTAAGACATGTTATGCTCACAGGCTAAAAGATTTAATAGCTTATAAATATCCATGTTACCCAAAGCAACCTACTGATTCAATGGAATTCTTGTCCAAACACCAGAACTGGTAGGGTCATTGGTACAAGTCAGTGGTAGAGAACTTGCTTATTAGGTTTGACTCCTTGGATTTGAATCACAGCTCCACAAAGAAATAATTTTTTAAAAGTCTAACTACAAAATGATCAAAGAAAGCCAAATCTATCTCGACAAAGAAGAGCAAAATAAGACATATCATTCTTGGTTTCTCAACTTATTATACTTGCTCATAGTTAAAACAGTAGGGAGCTGGCATTTACACAGATTTAAAAGCTGCTACTACAAAATACCCAGAAATAATGTGCTTTGACTCATTTTGTGCTACTACACACAATACCATAGACTGGGTAATGTATAATGAGCATAATTAATTGGCTTATCATTCTACAGGATAGACAGTTCAACCTTAATATGTTCCCACAGGCAAGGGTCTTCTTGCTGCATTACATTATTGGAAGGTAAGCAGAGCTAACCAATTACATTCCTTAGGTCTAACTTGAGGAGAATTCAAGGAGCACATGAATATATTTTCAATGGTAGCCAAATTCATTTAGAAAGAAATTTAGAAAAGAAAGAGATGATATAGCATAGGTATGACACAGGAAGATGGCACTTTAGATCATCTTCAGCCATCTTCAAGGTCTAGATATAGGTTTAAACATACCCTGAATTAGGGGCAAGGGACAAAGAAAGGTACATTTAATGAAAGAGTCCAAGTGACAGGTGTGACCTAGCTAGTCATTATCTCAGTTCTGGTTCTTTGGGTATTCAGAGGAGTTGTCATTCCTGTTAGTATTTTAGAGGAGCAATTTGGTTTCCACGAGATGACGTCTTTGGCTCTAGGGTACAGTTTGATCACTATAGGTGATTATGTTCATTTGGGAGTGATCTATGTGAACCACACTCAGCAATCCAAGTTCTGAGGATGAGCTGGAAGACCAGAAATATGAGCCTCTAATGTCTTTGAGAGGTTATTAAAGGTCATTGATGATCTTGAAAGGCCAGGTATCTGATGTGTAGGCTTGCCCTAAGCAATTACAACAAGCAATTTATCCTTAGTACATGAAGCCACTCCTTCAATTCCTCATTGGTTAAGTACTGTGGGGTTTATATTCACTTCTAGACATAAAGTTAATATTTATTAAGAATTTTAACACATGCACCTCAAGATTGGCCAAATTATTCTTTTGTGGCTCAAAAGATTTTTCTGGATGTATGCTTTCTTGTATTTACAGAATTTCTACTTGTCTAACTTTTTTTTGTGGTCCATTCTTCTTGATAACTAATACCTTTCTAAAAGGTCCTATTGGTCGGCCAGTTTTGCAATGTATTAACCTTGCTAAGTTTACAAGCAAGTTACCAGTAATTTTCCACTCAGGATCAAATGCCCGGTCTGCAAAATGGACCACCAACCATCCCTGGATGCAATGCCAGATGAGAACAGAATGTGATGGAAAAGGTTCATTTACTTGTGGGGCAAATACAAGCTTTCAGAGTAGGTTATCCCAGAGATCTTCAGTCTCTGCTTACAGAGGGAGAACAGATTTCGAGAAAATGTTCTGGAGTTTTGGGCTTCCTGTCCACTTATCTCCAGATTTGTTTAAGCCACTCTCTCAGAGGCTATTTGTCCTGCTGACAATGGGTCCTTCTTTTCTGTAGCCCCACAGAGAATTCAATGACCCAGCAGGTGGCTGAGTGGCCCCATGGGGACCATGATGGCTCAGCAGGGTGACTGAAAGGAGGCTAATCTTCAATTCCTCAGCATGGGGGAAATGGGAAGCAAAGGAATGGGACAAAAAGAGGAAAAGCTAAACTTGAGTCACTGAGCAAAGCAGGCTTGGTTGTGAGATGACTTTGTTACTAGGCTAAAATGACAGCTGTATTGAGTTAGATCTCAGCTCCCCACATGAAGATGAAACAAGAACACCAAGTGGAGGTTCCTCCAAAAAGGTTTAAAAGGAAACTATCAAACTTATTGCTTGGAACATGAGTTTGGGACAGACCAAAGCCATGTAAATCTTATGTCTACGAGTATTTCATCAACTGATCTTTAACAGGGTGTTGAGGGAAGGATTCTCTTTCACAAATGTTGGGGAAGCAGGATACTTTTATAAAAAGTGTACAAGTGGATTTTTAGCTTACACTTAGCACAGAAATTCAAAACAGATTCAACATTTAAATTTAACACTGAAATCCATACAAATCCCAGAAGAACACAAAGGGGAAAGGTCTCATTGAGGAGCGTAGAAAATATCTATATAATTTCTATAAACCTATGATTAGCCATTTGTATTTTTATACTTGTATTCATTTGTATCTTTGTACTTGTACAAGGTCAGACTTGCAAGGGCCAGCGAACTAGGCACAAGCCTGTTAGCCTGTTGGCAGGTTTTCTCCACTGATCACATATTGGGCCTGTCCCTTCACCCATTAGCCAATCAGTTCAAAGCATGACAGTTTGCTAAACCGACCAATGACTAGTCACGACCCTCCTCCCGTTTTGTATTGCGCCAATCATTTAATGGAATCGTAGTGCCCGTGCTTACTGGGACCTGCCCCCTACCAAAGAATGTATTAAAGGTGCTGTAACTTTGTGCACTTGGCCTCTGGTCTGCACATGACTATCAGTGCGCAGAGACCCATGCTCGAGCTGGTCAATAAATGACTCATTGAAATTTGCATTGATCTTCGGTCTCTGGTGATCCTTCCAGGGGGGCTTCAAGTTTCTGGGCATTACATCATAACCATGAGGATAAAGAATCAAGTGAAATGCTAAGAAGCATCTTCACAGCAAAAGCAACTATCAACAGAGTTAATAGGCAACCTATGCAAGGAGAGAAAATATATGCAAACTGCATATCTGCTAAAGGATTAATGCCTCAAATTTATAAGGAGTTGCTACAACTTCATAGGATAAAAGAAACTGATGAAGAAATAGGTGAGAGACTCAAATAGATGTGTGAAAAATACAGGGGAATTGGTAGGTAGACAGGGATAAAAATCGGTGGACGTAATACATATGGCATATAACACAGGGTTTCTTGTTCTTGCTCCTGCTAAAATGTGTCTTCTTCCCATAATTCCCTGAGTGTCTGCTCAGGAATAGAAAATGATCAAGCAATCAGGGAAAAGCCCAGGAGGAGGAGATAGGTGAGAAGCCTGGGATTATAAAAACCACCTTCCTAGAGAACAGCATTGGATTCCTTGTTCACTTACCATGAGATTAATTGGATTCAGTCTCTAAGGCTGTTTGAGCCTTTTCTTTGGAGCCCCACAGAGAATCCAGTGCCCCCTCAGGTAGCTATGACAGCTACATGGCTCCAGAGGGGAGTATGATTATCAGTCTGGATAGCTGAACCAAAGATTAATCTTGAATCCCTCATTAGATGGGAATAGGAAAGGAGTCCCTCTCTTTGAGAGTCTCCCTACTTCCTTTGGATTTTTCAAATAAACTTGTGTTATATGCTTAGAACACTTCCCTGTCTTCTAATTCTTTAAGGGTTGAAGAAAACAACTCCACCTTTAAATGACATCAGATGTTTCTCCAAAAATACATAAATGGCCGAGAGGGATATGACAGGGGATTTGGCATCATTAATCATCAGGAAAACAAGGAATAAAATAAAATTACCCTCAGACCCCTAAGATAAGAGGTGGGGGCGAGGATGTAAAAAAAATGACTTTATAAGTTTTCATGGTTTGGATATAACTTAAGTTTGTACACAAGAAGCAGTCAAATGATATTGAGAGGTGATAGAATGGTTGACATAAGGCCTAACACAAAGTAATTAGGTCATGGACAGGTACCCTTGACAGGTACTAATGATGAACCTCAAGATGAAAGTGAGGGGCCGGGAGTGTGGCCTAGTGGTAGAGTGCTTGCCTAGCATGCACAAAGACCCAGGTTCGATTCCACAGTACCACATACATAGAAAAAAACAGAAGTGGTGCTGAGGCTCAAGTGGTAGAGCACTAGTCTTGAGAAAGTCCAAGGACAGTGCTCAGGCCCTGAATTCAAGTCCTAGGACTGACAAAAACAAAACAAAACAAAAAGTTATAAGTGAGCTCTAATAAGAATGAGTCATTGCAAAGCAAGGATATTCTATTTGGGGTGCCCCTTTGCCACAGGGCTGTTTCTATGCCATGTTGTGATAGAACTGGAGGCAGGGGTGGGGGGGGGAACTTCAACAGCAGCCAGACAAGTGAAGCACTTGATCTTGGATTTCAGATTCTAAAACTGTCTGTTAAATACATCTCCTTATAAGTTGCTCAGTCTCAGATAATAGAAAACAAACAAGGACAACACCAAAGTGAGAATGTATAACGGTCTCACCATTATGGAAAACAGTGAAGTTGCGTCAAAAGCATTGCCAAGTATCTAGAAAAGCCTCTCATGAAGACCTTAAGGTGATATATTGGTATTTTTGTGTCCATTATATCATCATTCTCAACAGCTAGATATGGAAACAGCCTTAATATTCATCAATGATGAATGAATAAAAAAGTATATGCCTTAACATACCTAATTATATATGTGTAGTATATGTGAACACAGACACACATATAAGAACATCATTTGGTCTTTAAAAAGAAAGAGCTATTGCCATAAAAGGCAAGTGAATGAATCTAAAAGACACTACCATCAGGAAAGTAGCCAGTCACAGAAAGGCAAATATTTCTGTATGAGATGTTCAAAAGCTCAAACTAATAGAAACAGAATAGTATAATTATTGGAGTGCATGCAGACGTTCCAGATTCTTGATACTTGTATGATAGAATTAAATTACCCCCCCCCCCCGCACACACACGTAAAGTAGCAAAGCAAGGAGTTTAATGGAGAAAAAGTACTTTGTTAAAGAAAATGATAGGCTGAGCTAGGTTTCTCATGAACAAGCACATGGTTAAATTTTTCATTTTTTTAGGGTTTAAGAAGTATAAAACATCTTTTTTTTTTTTGCCAGTCCTGGGGCCTGAACTCCGGGCCTGCACACTGTCCTGCGACATGTTTTGCTCAAGACTTGCACTCTACCACTTGAGCTACAACACTACTTCTAGCTTTTTCTGTGTATGTGGTACTAAGGAATCAAACCCAGGGCTTTATGGATGCTAGGAAAGCACTCTACCACTAGGCTACAGCCCCAGTCCTTATAAAAGGCTTTTATGGTACTGGTATTGAGTTAATCTTAGGGAAATGAGGGACTCTGACTTAACCAGGTCTCCATTCCAGAGTTTTAGTATGTATATGAGATGCAACCCATTACACAAGAAGTTTTAAATAGGCATTTATTGTATAAAAGCCAGACTAAGTGGTTCCACTTAAAGTATCTCACTTTAGTTAGAAGTAACTGGAAGTATTTCTACCCCAAGGGAGAAATACAGGCTAGAAATTGACCTCTAATTCCTCATATGAAAGAATGTGAGGTACTAGGGAGAAAATAAAAGACTTGTGGCTTTCTCTCAGGGCAGTTGAATTCCATCCCTGGAGCTTACCAAAGGAAATAGGAAATTGGTGTTGAAAAGGCACGAGTTTCAGTTACAAAATGTAAGTTGAGTCTAGAGATCTGTTTTTCAATATTGTGTGCATAATTGGCCATTCTGCATTGTGTATTTAAAATTCTGTCAAGTGGGTCTGTGGTGTGCTTTGAATAACGAAGTGTTTTGCCTAGCAAGTGAGAACCCTGAGTTTAAACCATAGTGATGCATAAAGGAGGAGGAGGAGGAAAAGGAGGAGGAGGAGAAGGAGGAGGAGGAGGAAAAGGAGGAGGAGGAGGAGGAGGAGGAGGAGGAGGAGGAGGAGGAGGAGGAGGAGGAGGAGGGAAACAACAACTAAAAGAAGAAGAAAAAGAATTCTAATTCCATTAAGGTAATAAATCTTATTTCAAGCCCCTTATTCTCCTTCCCCAAGAAAGCCTTTAGGATAGTCATTCAAAGACCAATTAATGCTTTTGCTTGAATGCCAATGCTATTCAACTCTTGACCCCTGAGTACTCCAAATTCAGTAACTTAGGGCATCGGCCATCTTGCATAGATGAGGAAAGAGGAGTTCCAGAAAAGCCTCCAGGACTTTATGCAGTGCAGGCATCAGCTTGCACAGAAGCATCTCCTTGTCTTCCCAGATCCATTTTAGATAAAAAGCCTAGGATCAAGGGCACTTTGGACAATTCACCTTGTCTTAGAAATAAGATTTGTTGAAAAGTTTCAATTCTGCACCTCCCTTGCTTACTTGCCTTTGACTTCCCCTCTAGATGGCAGGACTACTATCTCTTTGTTAGACTGGTGTGTAAAAGTAAGTCCTAGAAAGCTAGCTGCCTGTAGCTCACACCTGTAATCCTAGCTACTCAGGAGGCTGAGATCTGAGGACTGAGGTTCAAAGCCAGCCCGAACATAAAAGTCCATGACATTCTTATTTCCAATTAACCACCAGAAAACCAGAAGTGGCACTGTGGCTCAAGTGGAAGAGCTCAGGGACAGTGCCCAGGCCCAGAGTCCAAGCCCTATGACTGAAAAAATATATATACGTATATAACATATATATACATACATACATATATATCCCCTAGAGAAATGTAAGTCTCTCTGGTAATAGATTGGCAGAACTCACAGACTGTGAAGTCTACTAAACAAATGCAGTCACTGACCATGTCAATGGCCTCAACATATGGCATGGACATCCATAAACATGTACCAAATAGGATCCAGTGCAGGGAATAGGGAAAGAAAGCTCCCTTCAACTCAGGAAGAAAAAATAGTGTTAATCATTTGACAAACCTTTATCTCCCTGGGAAGTGATAACACAGGTTGTTATTTCTTTTTATAATTCAGCCAGGAACTGCTAAACATGAAGATTTTTATTCAAGAACTTAACAGATTCAGCATAATGGAACATACTAATAGACTGAATTGAACTTGCAATCAATACAATCTTACTCAGATAGAGAACTTGTACAATGTTTTCTGACATTTGCTGATAGATCATGGTAATGAAATTGTTAGTCCTTGGTTTTTTCATTTTAAGAACAGTGTTTTCATTTTGCATCCCTGAGTTTCTATACTTGCTTAACAGAATCTATGAGAATTACAAAAGGATTTGATGGATGATAGGCCCTTGCTGGTATAATTTGTTCTCAAATAAAAATACATGAGATAAGCCGGGCATGGTGGCTCATGCCTGTAATCCTAGCTACTCAGGAGGCTGAGATCTGAGGATCAAGGTTCAAAGCCAGCCCAGGTACAAAAGGACTTGAGACTCTTATCTCCAATTAACCTCTAGAAAATGGGATGTGAGACTTGGCTCATGGGTAGGGCCATGGCCTTGATCTGAAGAGCTCAGGGAAAGTGCCCAGGCAAGTTTAAGATCCATGACCCACAACAAACAAACAAACAAAACAAAACAAACAAACAATAAAACCCCATGAGGGGTTGGCCATAACCAAAAGTTTTATTTTCCAAGTCCATATTTCCATATTTTCTAACTTGTATAAAATCAAGAAGGAAGACATGTGCATTGAAGTTTTAGTTTTCATTAAAATTAGCAGAGTTTCTGGGAACTCTGTGTGTGTGTGCGTGTGTGTGTGTGTGTGCACATGTGCCCGCACGTATGTGCATGTGAAGTGGGGAGAATATTCACAATTTTTTAAATTTATTTTTTCTATTGGAGAAGAAAAGTGCAGAATTCGTAGAACAAAGGGCAATGGCTTGGGAACTTGTAATTATGTGTCATTCTAAACAAATATTTAATGCATATACACATATACTATTTAAATATTTTTTTTATTTTAGTTTACAATTGAACAGCGATGTTGATTGTAGACATAGGGTCGTCTTAGGTCTTCTAATATTAAACTACATTTATTTCCAGGTCTGATCCATGGTTTTTCTTCCACAGGGAGACTCTCAGAACATCTTAACTGTCTCTCCTCAGGGAATCCCTTGTTTTGTTTTATTTGTTTTTAATTGGTCTTTGCGCTTAACTTTTCCAATTTTACCCTGTTGCTTGATTGCAAGTTATTTAAGATGAGCCAACAATTCCTTTGCCAGTCCACTTATCACTAATAGCACTATGTCTTTCAGAATAGGAATCTTAGCTTCACTTCCAAATGACTCCATAACCAGGACAAGGACAGCAGGCCATTTGGTGAACAATGGCCACGGGATCATGATGTCCTTACTGGAGTGGTGTGGTGAGCAGTTGGTGCTGGTAGAAAATTTCATAGCCACATGTGCAATCAATTTAGCCATTGCACCATGCCCTGTGCTTAGGATAGACCCACATTTGTCATGTGTGGCTGCCATCTTGACATTCTTAATATTATCCCTGAGTTTGTATTTACTAAGTTGAAAAATAATGGGACAATAGAGCAGATGTTAGAATCTCAGAGCCCTGGTCATATGTAGCTCCCAACTTTCTCCATCCTTCAATTGTCCTGGTTCACTTTCCTGGATACAAGATCCTACTTCCTTGCTCTAGGGCCCTCACAGAGTCCCACCTACACTAACCAAGACTCTTCGGTCTTTTGAGCCCTTGCATTCGGGGATGGAAAGACAAGACTCGGCTCTGCCCTTGGCTCCAAGAGATCAAGAATTAGGGTGTGGATCATCTTCGGATGATAAAAAAAAAAAAAACATGTCCAGAATAGTAGGCAACTATGGACCATGATCAATCAAGGATCTGAGCACCTTCAGACACAGAAGACACAGTCTCTGTGAAGCCATGTTCTGCAGGGGACACTGAGTCTGACAGACAAGAGATTGACTTTCCTGACCCTAACATGGTCACCATGTCATAATGCACCAGCCTTTACAAACTATGTACATGGTCTTGGGTGCTGGCTTCCTTATGGAGGCTGAGCTGAAGCAGCTGCTTGGAGGCTATGGGAATGGATGGGGAATGTGGTTGTCTTCTACGTGCCCCTCTTATATCACAGCAGTTGGGTCTAGAACTAGTGTCCCAAGTAGCCAAAGCCATAATTGGAGATGTCTTGAGGCTCATTCTTGGAAGGTACACAATCTCACTTGCTCACACATTTTATTCATCAAAAATGTCACAAAGATATCACAGAATAAAGGAGAGAAAGCACATTTTGCCTCCCGAGGGACAATAGTGGGACCACAGGCATAAGAGGGTGAGGTGGGAGTGATCAATGGGGATGTGCGAGTGATTGATTGTGAGACAGGCAGGTCAACCTACAGTGCACAGCAGCCATCGCATTGTATTAGAAAATGGCTTCTGTAACAGGGCTTCAGATCTCTGCTCTACCTTTGCCCCAGGATTAAAGTTATTTAATTTCCATAAGTATTAGTGTCTCCATTTATAAAAATGAAGCATGTTGTGGGGGTGAACTAGGATGCTTGTAGTACTCAGCTCATACCTGATGCTCTACAGCAGCTGCTATTACAAGTGGAGCCACTTGTTATATTATTTCAAAGGACCAGAGAGTGCTCTTCTATAGAAAAGATAAAAGCTTCCACTGTGAAACCTTCAACAGTCAGACATTCATTATCCATTCCTTTGGTTCATACATTTGATGGAGCTTAGGGGGGTCAAGCTGGCGCTGGGTGAATATTTACTGAAGAGTGTGTTCACTTTAGGGTGCCTGGGAGGGGTTTAAATTATTTGAAAATAGCATTAACTCTGGTGATCATTCAGCTCATCCTGGAGATGATACTTCAACATGAAAACAGGTTCTTAGAACATAACCAGTAGTCAATTTTAATAAGGAGAGAAAATAAGAAAAGGTAGAACCTTCTGTTTTTATTTTGGGGCAGTACTGAGGGTCTCTTACTTAAGATACTTTTTGTCAGTCATGGGGCTTGAACTCAGGGCCTGGGGACTGTCCTTAAGCTTTCTCATGCCTATCATTCTACTACTTGAGCCACAGCATCACATCTGTCTTTTTCTTTGTGTGTGATACCAAAGAATCAAACCCAAGGTTTCATACAAGCACTCAACCATTAGGCCACGCTCCTAACCCCTTAACATATGTTTTGAATAGGATTTCCTGTTGTTTTTCAAGAACCAACCTCAGACTACGATCCTCCTCCCTACCTGCCTCCACATAGCTGAGATATGGGAGTTCACATTTATGCAGAGTATTACATACTTCTGAGTATCCTCTTCAAAAGCTGAAATCTCACTGAAAGAAAAACCTGAGCTTTGATAAATACCAGGAAAAAATAGGAACCATGGAGAATCTTTATCTTGACTTAAAAATAGTGCAGTCATGTGGTGCCTTTTCCTTAGGCCTGTAATTCTATATACTCTGTGGCTTAGCTCTGTGGATCGTGGTTCAAAGTCAGCCAGGGTCGCTAAGTCAATGAGACTGTTATCTCCACTTCACCACCAGAAAGCCAAATGGGTGCTGTGGCTCAAAGTGGTAGAGCACTAGCCTTGAGTGACAAAGCTCAGGGACCACACCGAGTACCCAAGTTCAAGCCTTATGACTGACAAAATACACATATATCAGAAACACAAAAAAATGCAGTGAAACCTCCTCTAAAGTTTAGCTTTTTCTCCTTTAAAGTAGAAAGAGAACATATACATTGACAATGAATGGTAGCCTAAAATCCCATTCTTCTTCTTACATTCATTTCGGTAAAAATAATCATTGTAATGATAATAAAGTTAATATAACAGCTCAGGAAATCTGTCATTGTTATGAGTAGAAATGAACCAATGGAGGAAAGGTGAAGTGGGACCCTTATGGTTAAATTGACTGAAACATTCTGTAACAATGGAGAATAATAAAGTACAATTAAGACTGAAAGTGACCGGAGGCTTTAAATATCAGAGTACTTAATGGGATATGAAGACCACATAAAGGTCAACAACTCAAAAGTGACCTCCTGGTTATAATAGATAGGTTAAAAAAGATTACAAACCTCTTGAAATATATGTAACATATCTCTTGAGAAATGGAAATAATTGTTCAATTTTCATTAAAGTGCAATCAAATTTTTATTTATTAAAATGACAAAAATTCTACCAGGTAATACTCTGTATGGGCAAGACCATGAGGAAGGAGGCATTGCTACTGGCAGAGACTCACATTTCTGTAGTTCATTATTCAAGTATATTACATATACTTGTTGGTGTATGTGTGTGCGCGCAGTCCAGGGGCCTAAACTCAGGGCTTTGTTCTCTTATGTTTATTGCTCAAGGCTAGTGAATTGCCACTTGAGCCATACCTCTACTTCTTGCTTTTTGCTAGTTAATCAAAAATAAGAGAGTCTCATGAAATTTTCTGCCTGGGTTGGCTTCAAGTCATGATGCTCAGATCTCAGCCTCCTGAGTAGCTGGGTTTATAGGCATGAGACACCAGTGCTAAGCCATTTTACACCTTTGTGCCCAGTGATTATGCTTCAATAAAACTACCTTAGAAAATAAGTTAAAACATTGTAAAATACGTGGAAAAAATATATATGGCAATGACAACACAGTATATGTGCAATAAGGATTCATGTTGGAAAGAGTCTATTCCAATAGTAAACCTTTGAAACAGCCTCAGCAGCTAATGACCTGATGAAGGTTTAATTGAGCCATATTCCAGGAACCAAATATGCATCCATTTAAAGCTGTGTTTCTGAAGACACTTAATGGCACGGGGGGGAGGGGGGGCGGGAATCTCACAAAATGATACATACTTTTGAAAAAAAGACAAAATTATAGATTATTATGCTTTCCATTTAAATGCTTTTGGAAGAAAACAAGTGCAAGTGGGAAAGTCATGGAAAGTGGTTGTCAGAAGGCATGCAGAAGGCTGAATATGGAGCATTAGGATAAAAACCCAGTTCCACGAATCCTAGCAGGAATGGAATCAGCCACCTATCCTCATATGCCAACAAAAGGGAAAGGAGATTTAGTAACGAGAGAGGACATGCACCTAGAAGAGGTAGAGTAAGCACTTTAGCTTATCTGCAACCATCTTCTGGGTATAGACATAGGCTTCAGGTTGAAACAGACAAAGAACCAGGGGGCAGTGGGAAAGAGATGTGCACATATTATTACACAATCCTGGTCAACTGGCCTGGCTGGTCATTATTAGAGAGGTTTCAGAGACGTTGGACAGGAGAAATTTTGATCAGGAAAAACAAGTCATTATTGCCTGGTGCTTGGTTTCTGTGTCCTAAGGAGAAATCTTGACATTCTTCTCCCTGTGGACAGTTCCCTTCAGCCCTCCTTGGAACGCTATTACCAATAAATTCTGTACTCTCTGGATCCCAAATGGTTGCAGAGTGACTTCAAAAAGAACGATTCAGAGCAAATCAGGTACAAAATGGAGGTATAGATGAAAAGCTTTTCCTTCCTTCCTTTCTTTCTTTCTTTCTTTCTTTCTTTCTTTCTTTCTTTCTTTCTTTCTCTTTTTTTCTTTTTCTTTCTCCTGCTCTTAGTTAATTCATGAGCCCATCTAAGAAGTCAAAGCTTTTCAACAAAAGAAGTTTAAGCATCTTAGACCTACTCTCCAAGAAGCACCAGGAAAAGCCACTTGACTCAAAGCGATGAGAAGTCCCCAGTGAGGCTCAGCGTCTAACTCAGGAACAATAGTGGGTTGAGGAGGCTCTGTGGTTGCTGGTTTAGTGGTACTGAAAGGCAGTCACAGGAAGTGGGCCTTGCCCGTCAACACAGCTATAAACAAAAAGGACTTTGGGGAGCGCGGCATCTAATATATGATCTAGCATAGTGGAGCCCCATCAGACAATAAACTTGCTGAAACTTTGATCCTAAGTTTTCTGGTTTCTAGAGAAATGAAATTCTGGCCTTCATAAATTATCCAGTCTGTGGTTGGTCTAGGATGGCAGCACAAAATGACAAAGCCCAACTGTGAGTGCTTACAGATAATTGCTATTTCTATCAGAAGTTGTTTTGGCCATACCTACCAAAAAGCATTAGACTAAATATAATTTTGCCAAACCAAGATTTTGGTTTCAATTAATTTAAAATGGTTTAAGAATATCTGAAGTGAAATCCACCAGATTTTATCAGGAGATTTCAGACTTCCTATAGAGTTGCTTATTCTCCTGGAGCATGACAGTGTTCTTGGAATAGCCGACCAATGTTGAATATGGGTCTGCCTAGTGGCAGAGTGCTTGCCTAGCATGCACAAAGACCAAGGTTCGTTTCCTTGGTACCACATACATAGAAAAAAGCTGGAAGTGGTGCTGAGGCTCAAGTGGTAGAGCTCTAGACTTCAGAAAATCCAAGGACAGTGCTCGGGCCCTGAGCTTAAGCCCAGGACTGGCAAAAAAAAATTATGTTCAGCATATGAAATCTGATGTTTTCCAAATACCTATTTAGAAGCCTTGTATTTTAAAGATAAAGTTCTATCTGTTCTAAATTGCACATATATATTGTAGAAATATATTTTTCCACAAAAACTTTACAATATCAATACACATATTCCATGGATTTTATGCTTACCAGGTAACATTTCTGTAACTTAATACCTTTTCTTCTGAAAGCCAAATCACACAATGACATATACAAGCTTCTATACTCCTGATGAGAACTTAGAGCACTGTTACTTAAATAGTCATAAAATAGCCTTTAAATGTTCATCTTTATACAGTAGGCCACATGCTGTAAATAAAAGATGTCACAGCAGTTATAAGGCACTTTTATCTCTAGAAGTTAAGTTCTCTGGATACAGTTAAAATTTAAAACAGATAATGCTTAAGATCATTCAAATCATTATGTTCTGCCATACATCGCCAAGGTGGTCCTCAGTTTTGTTCCAAGCCTCTGTTCTTGAATGAAGGACACATTCATTCAACAGACTGTTGTGCCAAGATTGTCCCATGTTCTGGGAATGACCCCCTCCACCCACCTTGCTCAGGGCCCATGTACTAGGAATCAAAAACACGTTCCCGGAACTAGCCCAGACTTGAACCCCAGGTGGCAACAGCCCAATGCTCAGTGGTTAGACACCTGAGCTCTGACCAATCCTGAAGCAACCAGTGGTTCGAAGTTACCAAATAGCCAATCAGGTGATTGCAACTATGGAATTCCCCTAAAACTTATTTGTATAAAAGGTGTGTAAAATCTTTGATCGGGGCCTCTTAGCGTTGCCGGCTATGGGTACGTGGAGATCCGAGTTCGAACTCGTAATGTGGAGTCAAAATGTCACTGAGGGGCCGGGAGTTTGGCCTAGTGGTAGAGTGTTTGACTAGCATGCATGAAGACCCGGATCAATTCCTCAGTACCACATACGTAGCAAAAAGCCAGAAGTGGTGCTGGGGCTCAAGTGGCAGAGTTCTAGCCTTGAGAAAAATCCAGGGGCAGTCCTCAGTCCCTGAGCTTAAGCCCAGGACTGGCAAAAAAAAAAAAAAATGTCACCGAATATTAGGTTAATACTGCAGCTTGGTGAACTACGGTGGGCCAAATGACATATCTAGAAGTTGAGCTGTAGTGCAGGTTGTGACACACTAGGTCCTCATGACATACACAGAGATTTTCACGTTTGTTTTAGTTAACTGGAAATCAAACATTGGGTTCCTTCTCCTGGAGCCAGACTTTCGTTTTCACTGCTTACTTTCAAGTCTCACTGGCCAGCCTGTGGCCCCAAACATTACATGGGTCTGACTAGGTGTGGAAGGCCTTATTTTATATACTCTTTTATTCCAGACCACGGCACACTGTGTATGAAGATATTCAACAGGAAAATATCACCTCCAAAGGCGTGTGTGTGTGTGTGTGTGTGTGTGTGTGTGTGTGTGTGTGTGTGTGTGTGTGTGTGCCAGTGTTTGGGGCTTGAATTTAGGTCTTGGGTACTGCTCCTTAGCTTTTTTGCTCTACGTTGACACTCTAACAACCTCCACTTCCAGCTTTTTAGTGACTAATTGGACATGGATTTTCATGTCCCTCAGACTGGCTTTAGCCCCAATCCTCAGATCTCAGCCTCCTGAGTAGGTAGGCTTATAGGCATGAGCCACAAATGCAAAGCTCCTCTTTTTTCTATTATGTGTGTTCTCCTTGTCCTTTTCTCTCCTTTCTGCCTACTTCCTTGTCAACGTACCAGAAGCTAGACATCTGGTATGGTGTCTTTGAAAGAAAGAGTAATGGCTTTAAAGAAAGGGAAGAGTTGATAGAACTGAGAGTAGACTGAATGAGATTCTCCTGGGGCTAGGAAGGATAACCTATCTCAATGTGGAGGATCATGTATATTTCTTTAGTCCTTCATTTCAAAGAATTAAAAAAAAATGAAAACCAAGTGCCTGTGACAAGATAAATAATCCTGGCACATTTGTCTCTCTAACTCCATACACAGAAATACCAAAGAGAAAGTGCAAACAAACGTCACAGCTTGATGGCCCAAACTTAGTAGACTAAGAGATCTTCACAAATAAGATGGTTTAGAACCAATCAGACTTTAAGAATGTTTTTCAACATGTGTCACATTGCCTTGAAAAAAAAAAAAAAACCTTTGTTATTGTAACTACCTATTGTAGTTACCTATTGTAACTACCTTTCTCTGTAAATGTCAACTCAGAAAGTTTTGGTGTTATTTGGAACTCCCCACTATGCCTGCCTGTTTCTAGCCTGTGTGTGTGAGTGTGTGTGTGTGTGTGAGAGAGAGAGAGAGAAAGAGAGAGAGAGAGAGAGAGAGAGAGAGAGAGATAAGGAGAGAGAGAGAGAGATAAGGAGAGAGAGAGAGGAGGAAGAGAGAGAATTAGGGCTGAGTTTGAACTCTGGAATTCACATTGTGCTTTTTTCTTTAAATCTAAAACTTGTGTTCTACCATTGACTCACAGATTATAAGGCTCCAGTTTATAAGGCTCCACAATTGCAAGAATCCAGCTATTTCTCAGCATCTCCATGGTAACCAGGTGACCTTGGCTATGACTGGACAGCAGTTGCAACTTCCTATCGGGTCTTGCTGTGTACTCCTTTTTCTCCATCTCCCCATGAGCTCCACATAAGCCACATGATGCTTTCTATCTAAATATAGCTTATTCCTACAATTGATATCACTCCATGTCAAAAATTGTTCATTGAGACCTCCAGACGGCCTGTGTGAGCTTGTCCTGGGTCTCTTCTTTGAAGGCTCTGAACTCAACTTCTCTTCTTTGCCTCACTTTGTCTTCCTTTTTTTAAAAAAATTCAAATGTTCCAAGTGCACTTGCCTCAGGGCCTTTGCATGGACCTTTCCCTCAGCTCTTCTCTCAGGAACCCACATGGCTACCTCAGTACTAAACTCAGAAAATACTTCAAGCTCTTCATGAAGAAGTTGATATTTGAAGAGTTTAAAGTCCTGAGTTCAGTATGGATGACATTGCTTCAACAAATATTTAATCCAGTCCAATTCTGTGCTAGGTACATTTTTAGTACTGTACATGCAGACAAGAACAAAGCAAAGTCTCTGTTCTCATGTACTTTTGTCCATTGGGAAAGATGATATATAAAAATTTGCCAAGTGATCATACTCAATGTAAAGAAAAGTAATCCAGTGGAACAGAGTAAAGAGAAAGAGAGTCTATCATCTCTAGCACAGAGTTGGACTACATTAAATATTTATTGAATCAGTGAGTTGGGTTTGGGATTTTCTTTTCCTTCCATTCACTGTTTCTTGGTTGTTTCCACAATCTACAGACAACAGCATGAATTGACAGCCAAGTACACATATATAAGTCTTAGCCAAGTCCTTTTTGTTTAATGACAATTATTAGGGCATGCTTCCATGACTTTCCAAGATTACACAGTTAAACAGACTCCCTAAAATTCATAAAAGTCACTTCATGTTTTTTCCTTAGAATAATTTTCATACTTAACAAAATTGCTTTGAGGAATCAGTATAAAAGCTACTTCTTCATAAAACATTTTCCCACTCCTTGGACGGGGAGTTTGGCCTAGTGGTAGAGTGCCTGCCTAGCATGCACGAAGACCTGGGTTCAATTCCTCAGTACCACATACATAGAAAAAAGCCAGAAGTGGTGCTGAGGCTCAAGTGGTAGAGCTCTAGCTTTGAGAAAGTCCAAGGACAGTGCTCAGGCCCTGAACTTAAGCCCAGGACTGGCAAAACAAACATTTTCCCAATCTTTATTTCCACTACAAATTCCCAAATGTATTATTTTCTTGCTATGTATATGTTTACTAGCACTGTTTTCACAAGCATCCACTACATTTGTTTTTATTGATATGTGACTCTGACACTTCCCTATTACTGTGCTAGTCTGTTATAAAAACAGATATCAAATCTTTTCTGGGTATCTGTCCCTCTAGCCCCAAACCCAAGGGAACTGAGACCATACTTTGTAAAATGGATAAAAATCAAATGAGTAAATGAATGGACAACTGGTTTCCACTTCCAGGGATGACATGAAACCTTTTGATTACTGTGACCTACTTTAGGAAGTAGAGATTAAGTCCATGTCCAGAATTTTGTTATCAGGCCCAGAAAAGAAGGTGCCAAAGTCAGATCTTGTTACCATGTTTTCATGTTACATGTTATCATGTTTTCTATTTCCAGTTGTCATGAAAAAGCACTGGAACTGTATCGCAAGCCTGAAAAATCATGCTCCATCCTGTTCAAACACTCTTTACTTCAGAATAATTTCTTCAGACTGCTTTCAAATTACTGATGAGTGCTTAGTGATGAAGGTTGTGTAATTTTGGGACTTTGTTTTCATAGCTTTACCAGAGCACTGTTAAGGAAAGGAAAGAAAATAAGATACAGAGTTAGAAGTCATTTCTAACATCAATCAAAAAATCCATGAAGGCATTATTTTAATTCAAAATTAATAAAGATCACAGAAGTATCTAGTCAGAATTTGTCAAACTTATAGGCTGTAAATAATGAATCAACTCTACAGATTTACTACACAAATGGGAATAACCTTTGCAATTGTTTATGCATATTCTACCAATGGTTCTGCTATTTATTCCAGTCTTTCTCCCTTTCACACAAAATCTTTGATCAATCCTAGCCAATACTTGTTATTACTTGGGATTCTCTGGGTCTTCATGAGTCTTTATATCTGTCCATGTCTAGACTTTGAAATATTATTTGACTTAAAACAGGACTAACACGCAAAGTAAAAAAAAAAAATCTATTCTTCCTGGTCTGGTCAGAATCTTTGTAAATTCCAGGTCTGTCTTTCTAGTTTCTCATTCCTCTCCTTTGCAACTTTCTGTTCAGTAGATTTGTGCTAAAGCATTCAGTGGTCCTGCTGCCATTGATTCGAGAAGTCTAAGTCTCATTCTCTTGCTCTCTGCTTGCCTCATTCTGTGTACTCCATATGCTATGACTGCTTGCCATTGTTGAGCTGTCCTGTCATTAGAACAGAGAGCAGATCTATCCTGTGCATCAGTGTCATTCCAGCACCAAACACAGAGGAACTGAAATGAAAGTAAAGGAACAATCGGTCTCTATCTCCAGGAACAACATGCAATGCATATGGCCTCAATGCCCTCACTCCATGGGCCATCTAGTGTAATTATAATTGTGTGTGTATGTGTGTGTGTGTGTTTGTTGATACTAATTGTGAACTCAAGATCACATGCTCTTGCTTAGCTTTTTCTGCATAAGGCTGGCACTATGTCATTAGAGTTAAACCCAGACTTTTCATGTTTTGCTTGTTAATTGGAAATAAGAGTCCCATAGATTTGTCTGCTTGGGTTGGCTTTGAAACTGAGTTCCTCAGATCTCAACCTCATTGGTAGCTGGGATTATGAACATGGACTCTTAATATCCACATTGTGTTATTGATTATTGTAGCCCTTTTGGGTTGTAGAGACAGAAGTATAAGTTTAAAATTCTGTCTTGAGAGTTCGGTCTTTTCTCCTAGAATAGAAGAATTTATAGGTTGAATTTGCTTTAAGAAAACAAACAAGGCATGAGGAAGGGTATCAATGTTTGTTAAGTAATGCACCTTCTATCTGGTGAATATAATGTGATCCTTCTATTAATTACAATAAAAATATATAGAAAAAAGAAAACAAGCAAACCTCATCTGCACAGAAGTGACTGTGTGTGTGTGTGTGTGTGTGTGTGTGTGGTTGATTGTGGTTCTATCCTTCCTATGAAGGAGGCCTGGTGACTGCAGGGCATTGGGCTTTGTCATTTAACCATTTAATAGCCAGTTTATGTAGATTATGTATCTTCACTAAAGTTGACTTAAAAGTTCATGAAAGCTGAATTCTCACTAGGGCCAAGGGAGATTTTAAGGTTTGGGGTTAACACTGCTTACTTTACTTACTTCACTTTGCTTTCATAATTTACTCAGAATATATTGAGTACATACTTTGTTCTAGGTACTAAATCTTGCAAGTACAAAAACTAATAAGAACAAATTAGAAGCCAAAGCAGATGAGGAATAAAAACAGCAATTGAAAAACAAGCTAAGGGTTATAATTATTAAAAATAATTATAGGACTTAGGGTAATTTATCTAAACTAGCCATTTCTCTAAAGATATTGGTGGGTGAGTATTGTTTTGTTTTCACATGTTTTGCTTTGAAACCTTCCTAGTAATGTTTAACTGTGTAATTCAATAGTTTTAAATACATTCACATTCAACAGCATTATTCTGAGGAAAGAATAAGAAGAATTACTTGAAATCATTCCTTGGTATTCTTGGAAGCGCTAAGTTTGGTAATCGGAACATATTTGCTTTGAGTGATATTATCTATCACCGACTCTATTGTTTCCCCTCCTGCCATTTTATGCTATAAAAATCATGTTTCAATTTACTCAAAAAGATTTGTTTATCAAGTTTTGAATAGATTTCATTTTCCTACTCCTCTTATTTTGGATCTGCACGTCTCCTTTATTTTATGTTTTTCTTCTTCCCCACACCTCTGCGGTTGGCTTTGTTTTGGCTTGACTTCCCCTCAGAATTGAAGGATGCCTCTACCTAAAATAATCGGTATTCTTCAATACCCAGGGGTTCCTATTTCAAGGAACTTCTCTCATAGCTGACAACCATGCCATTTGTTGGAGACAAAACATACTTCATTCTGAGCCGGGAGGGGTGGCTTACGCCTATAATCCTAGTTACTCAGGAGGCTGAGATTGGAGGATTGCGGTTCAAAGCCAACCGGGCACTAAAGTCTGTGAGACTCTTATCTCCAATTAACCACCAGAAAATCGGAAGTAGTGCTGTGGCTCCTGGGGTAGGGCGGTACCTTGGGTTGAAGAGCTCAGAGACAATGCCCAGGCCCAGGGATAGGTCCATAGCCTTGAACTGAAGAGCTCAGGGACAACTCCCAGGCCCAGAGTTCAAGGCACACAGTTCAAGCCCCACAACCGACAAAAGAAAATAAATACATAATTCTGAAAGATCATTCTTCATTTTATGCTTAACCAACTAAGTTACAAATCTCTCAGGGAAGGGTCTACACTTTACTGATAACACTTAAATATTAAGAACCTAATGAGAGCCAGGAGTTTGGCCTAGGGATAAAGTGCTTGCCCAGCATGCACGAAGACCCGGGCTCAATTCCTCCATACCACATACATAGAAAAAAAGCCAGAAGTGTTGCTGTGGCTAAAATGATAGAGCTCTAGCCTTGAGAAAGCCCAAGAACAGTGCTCAGGCCCTGTGTTCAAGGCCATGGACTGGCCAAAAATAAGAACCTAATGAATGCATATATTTCTGTTTATTTAGTATTTATTCTGGTGTGTGTGTGTGTGTGTGCACGCATGTGTGTGTGTGTACACGCATGTGTGTGTGTGTCTGCACACATGTGCTAGTACTGGGCCAATATAGGGCCTCATGCTCTCACTGGCTTTTTTCAGCTCCAAGTTGGTGCCTTACCACTTAAGCTACACTTCTATCTGTGATCCCTGCACTAAAAATGCAGTATGTTCTGAGTATTTTGTATTCAACCCAAAGATATATAAAGCTATACAGAGTCTCTCCAGAGAATCTTACAACAGTCATTTCATTTGCCTTACCTCATTTCCTCTTTCAGGAAATCTGTGCAATTGTTTGGAAAAAAATTTTATCCTCATTGGAGGATAAAGATATCAAAACTGAGAATAGTCTGCTAAAGACAGTGCCAGAGCCAGTGTGAATTCACAAGATGTGGCAGAATCTTGGACTCCTCCATAGTACTCTCAATTCCAGATTTGGTAGTTGTCATCTATGAGATCTGCAGAGTCATTTAACATCTCAGACCATCCGTCACCTCTTCTAAATAATAGGATGATCACATGGCCTACTTTGTAGATCTTTGGGAAACATAAATAAAATGATGCGAGTTATGTCTGCTGCTAACCAGGCCTCTATGAATGATACTGTTGCCGTTACTCATCCTTGCACTCCCTCCTCCAGTATGCAGGTACACTGACTGCTCTGACAGTTGATGCTGCCCTTCTCACATGCCCAGTGCCTTGTCTGACTTCCTAGAATTCATCAGTAGTTCATTAGGGATGTTAGTTTTGGTAACTTTGTTGTCGGAAGTAAAGCTGATATTCAGTCACTATATGTCAATATTAGTACTAATTCTGCTCCACAGACCTCTATTCTGACTAGGCCATTGTCTTCTGTGGATGACTAATACTTGCTGTGTTTGTTATGAAATATTCTGCACAGAAAGTGCCTGCTCATAAAAATTATAGGACCATTGTTTTCTGCAGTTTACCCACTGTAGATACTCTCCCTGAAGTAGTTGTTCTACCTTTCCCCACCTGCCTACACTTCCCACTGAAAAAGCCTCCCACTTAAAGACTTGTTCAACAAGGTTTCAAAGAATGTGCACAATCATTTGCATATTGCCTATTTTGGGTCCACCTTGGGAAAGAATTCTCTGTTTACACCAGAATAAGAATCAGGATATCAGAGAAATGCCTTGAAGTTGAATTTCATCAGCTAGCCATGGAATTGATTTCTTTACCATTCTAGTTCAGGAATTCTATTTCTGACAGGTCAGACATGTCATTTAGTTTAATTTATGATCTTTACTCAATAATCATGAGTCCAGGCTAATAGGTGCTTTGAGAAGAAGGGAAGTATAGTAAGCAGACTATGCAGATATTTCAACTAGAGCCATCCTTCAGGTCATAAGTCATTCTCCAATGTATCCTGGGTCTTAACATAACCAGGAAGGGTTTCTGAAGCTGTAGGCAGAAGAGGAAGCTCATTAAGCATCTAGAGGCTATGAAAACATACAACTACTAAGCCCGGTAGGGCGGTGACTTGCATTAATATTGCTTTGGATACCAATGGAGCATGTGTAAATGCACACAGAGGACTTTTTTTTTAACTGCCCCTGTGTCAGATGCCAGGACACTGTTCTCAGCAATAACCACCTCTTCTCTCATCCTCATTGCAGAGAAGGTATTGTCAAAATCCAAGCTGGGAGCATGTGCTGCTTGAAAGAGCAGGAACAGTGATTAAAGGGCATAAAATGCAAGTGTGCACTTGTAATGAAATTGCCCTTCCTTACCACCTGGTTAGTATCTGTGATTGCCATGATATGCCTCTGTGATCAGCCTCAGCACAATGAAAAATAGCAGCAAGGCTTAGCTTTTCAGATGGCTTATATTAGAAGTAGATAGAAGTGTTTTCAAGGCTGATGTGGTAATGAAGAGGAATCTGTGATGCAGAGAATAGCAATTGATGTTTATTCATAGGTAAAAGAGGCCTTCCCTGACTGAAAGATGTATCAACTGGACGACTCCTTACACACAGGTTGTAGTGATTTACATACTCTGCCTAAATGTCAAATATATATAGTATTTCGGACACCCCATCTCCTTGAGAGATTGTATCATTTTCTGTGAAAAGTAATATAGCTTTATTGCAAGTAGGAATCAAGAAGAGTGCACATTTATGGGACAGAATGAGACCATGTGTACCTGTACTTGCATGTATGTGTGTACACATGTGCGAGCACACACACACACACACACACACACACACACACAGCATGAAATTAGAATCCCATTCCTAGACATTTCTATATATCTCTAGATATTTAGTCTAGGGAAATTTGCAGAGATTTAATTGTAAGGCTGTTCACTACACTTTCTGATTTTAAGAGAATAAAAATCACAGACCAAGATGTCTAACAATACAAAATATAGGTTACATAAATCAAAGCACTTCTCTATATTTGAAGGCTACATAGCACAAGAATACTTAGAATGTACAACAGAAGAACAAATATTTCTAATACATTAAAGACTATATTACTGTATAGTGGATGATAAAATCAGAGTGTACATAAAATGTACACACTAATTTTCACTGGCAGATTTGGGTTTCTTATTCTGTTTATTTTGTTAAAAGATTTAGGAGCTGGGCACTGTGGCTCCCACCAGTAATCCTAGGTACTTAGGAGGCTGAGATCTGAGGGTCATGTTTCAGAAGCAGCCAGGCACTAAAGTCCATGGGACTCTTATCTCCAGTTAACCACTAGAAAACCAGAAGTGGCACTGTGGTTCGAGGGGTAGGGCAGTAGCCTTGAGCTGAAGAGCTCAGAAACAATGCCCAAGCCCTGAGTTCAAGCTCCATGACTGACACAAAATAAAAAGATTTAAGAAAACGATTAATTGTTGAATAAGAAAAACTTCTTGCTTTGCCCCCGCCATCTTGGTGCTTGAACTCAAGACCTGGGCACTGTCCTTGGAAACTTTTTGTTAAGGCTAGTGGTCTGCCACTTAAGCCACAGCATCACGTCCAGATTTTTCTGAGTATGTGGTACGGAGGAATCAAACTCAGGGCTTCATGCATGCTAGGCAAGCACTCTACCACTAGGCTATGTTCCCGGCCCCAACTTCTTGTTTCTTTATAATAAAAAAGGAAATCAGTAACTCCAAGAATAGTTTTGTGAATAAATTTTCAACATACATAATTTTAGGGTCAAGGCTAAGTACATATTTTTATATATGACTGTGAGTCTCTGTTAATATATGGTACAGTTTAAAATTTCATTTTCTGTGAGGTCATCGTTTTTCTTAGAGTATACCCAGAAAAGCTCTTGGAGTCATGGACAGATGCATTTGTGATCCACCAAAACAGATCACTTCCTTAGCCCCACCACACACCCTCTACTTTCTCATCTTTCATGCTGCTGTCATTCTATAAACTAACTTTTCTCATTCATTCTTACGAATTCTACACATTTATCAAGGCCCAGTTCAAACCTGACTTTGTCAGGTTAATGTTAATTCTCTTTACCCAGGAACAGATTCCAATATTCATCTTCTTAGACCTTTGACATTTTTTTTTTGCCAGTCCTGGGCTTGGGCTCAGGGCCTGAGCACTGTTCCTGGATTTTTCTCAAGGCTAGGGCTCTACCACTTGAGCCACAGCACCACTTCTGGCTTTTTTGCTACATATGTGGTACTGAGAAATCAAACCCGGGTCTTTGTGCATGCTAGGCAAGCACTCTATCACTAGGCCAAACTCCCAGCCCAGGCCTCTGACATTTTTGCATCACATGAATTGTGTGCATGTCTTCTCTGATGAAATGTAAGCTCCAAGGGACAGACACTTTAATTCATATTTGTGCCCTCTAAAAAACATGGGATGCACTGACAGAATGGATACTTAGATGTTCACTGAATATGTAAACCTAGTTTACAGAATATACAGATGGATACATCTAAGTTTATTTGAAAGTCTGACCCATCTTAGCAGGCATCTGGAGGTGAAAGCCTAATGAAACGGAGATGCCTAGTTGTTTTGTGATTTACAAAAGAATTTTCATCTTTAATTAGAATTTGCTTTCTGAAACTGATTCTAATACAGTTCATGACTCAATGGGTACTGGAGTAAAAGGAAAGAGTCTAAAGACTTATGTGAACTATACTCTATAATCCTTTCCTGGAGAAGCTTCTTACTACAGAAAAGGCTAGGAAAAACGTTTTAAAAAGATAGGTTGGAAATGGCAGTGTACTGTGATATTTATCCTCTGTCTCCTTGTAAGTTCTATCTTGGTTAAGGCCAAACACCAATGGCTCATGTCTAAGTATTTCTGAAATGACATTTAAAGGTGGAAGCACTTCCCAACCACATAAAGGCAGGCAAATGTAATTCCCAGAATGCTTCTGTAACATGCTCATGACACCAGCTTTCCAGTTTGAGAAGACAAGTTTGGTATGCCTAAGTATGCACTGAATACATTGTTTTCTACTGAACAATGTGCCTCAGGGGGCATGCTCTCTATGGGAAATGGTTTGTTTCAAAAAATGTCAATGATTTAAAAAATATTTTAAGGAACGTCCTTTGATGTACAAATTCCAGGCTCAGCTAGAATACTGTGATACTTAAGGATGACACCTGAACTTCGACAGGAACTTCTTTTTTTTGAGAGATTACAGTTATATTCGCCATATTACTTCTCATGTTTTTTTGTCCCCATTTCCCTCTCCCACCCTCTCCCAATCATCTTGTTTTCTCTCCTTCCCTTTCCTATTTCAAATAAACAAATGCAATATGTCAGGAAACAATGCCAGATACCGTAACAATATGAGATTAACCAAAGAGAAATAAAAGAGAAGAGAAATAACATAGTACATTAAGAACAACAATCACATAAGATAAAGCTCCTGGGACTTCTACCCCGATTTACTATCTCAAGCATACTTCCAAATGATCAGCCTGACACCAAGTTCTCTTGTGGTCTTCAGAACAAAAGAGACTCTGATTAGAACACACGACTGGCGAGATTTTAGAAGCTATGTTTACAATTATTTTTACGATTGTTCTTAGAAAAAAATAAAGATTTAAATGTGGTTCCCTTTACAGACAGTTCATAAATAGTTATGCCTAAATTTAGCCTTAATGAGTTCTGCTTATAGCTTAAATGTGACTTTGGGATTTAAACATGGAGTTAGGGGGAGAAAATCCTCTAGGATTTATTGAAAAGATTTTTTTTTAAATAAAACATGTGGGGCCGGGAGTTTGGCCTAGTGGTTAAAGTGCTTGCCTAGCATGCATGAAGACCCGGGTTCGATTCCTCGGTACCACATACATAGAAAAAAAACCAGAAGTGGTGCTGAGGCTCAAGTGGTAGAGCTCTAGCCTTGAGAAAGTCCAAGGACAGGGCTCAGGCCCTGAGCTCAAGCCCAGGACTGGCAAAAAAAACAAAAAAAACAAAAAACAAAAAACATGTGTAAGCTTTCTTTAGAAAATCTTGGAGAGCAGTTAAATTGCCTATTTACCAGTATGGCACCACATGGGATAAGGCAGAAGACCGGGCATCACATTGGGAAGTTTTATTCAGTGACGTAAAGCTGACTACCACATATTCCAGTCACATGCCAAAGAGGTCAGCTCATTTGTTTGTTTGTGAAATAAATGGAAGATAAATTCTCTAAAAATGAATGTTAAGTGGCACATTTAGACAGAGAACAACTAAATTAAGAAATCATTGCAACCTTGACTTACTGGCAGGAGAAACCAGACACCAATGACATTTCCACCAGGTAACATTTATTTGTAATTCCTTTATGATGGAGTAGGTTGAATATTTCTCAGCAGATTTCTTAGCCAATTTTTACTTCTTCTTTATTAAAAAATAATGCTGCTATCTTTGCCTTATAACCTACTTCACAGAAACCCACTCCAAAACAGGGATGTGGAGATCAAAAATTAGGGTTAGCTCACACATTATCATCCACAGTCCTATAAGTGATTAATTAAAATAGAGATATAATAGTTTGCCCTACTATTAATTTCTCCCTACCTCTCCTCTACCACATTACTAGCAAGAAAGAGAATGTGATAATCAATCTCTCTCTCTCCTCTCTCTCCTCTCTCTCCTCTCTTCTCTCTCCTCTCTCTCTCTCCTCTCTCTCTTCCTCTCTCTCTCCCTCTCTCTCTGTCTCTCTCTCTGTCTCTCTCTCTGTCTCTCTCTCTCTCTGTCTCTCTCTCTGTCTCTCTCTCTCTCTCTCTCTCTCTCTCTCTCTCTCTCTCTCTCTCTCTCTCTCTCTCTCTCTCTCTCTCTCTCTCTCTCATCTGTCTCTCTGTCTCTCTACCATTGCTAGGAGCCTTGAAGGCATTACATGGCTAGCTTTTAATATGTGTCTTCTCTCATTTCCTTGCTGGAACATCTTCCCACAACTTAAATTTTATCATGGCAGTACATATTTCTGTTTCTTGGAACAACCCTTCCACATTGTCAACGTTCCTGAAAACTATTTATCCACCTCCATAAAGCCAAGCTCAGTTCAAAAACTTCACTTTAAAATCTGCCACTCTTTCATAAAATCACTGCTCCCCAATTGCCTCAGAAAGGATATAAACACTCTGTTTCCAATGCACTCTGTCTTACACGTGTTGGTTTGGGGTCTACTGACCTAGTGATGTCACTAGCTCTTTGCAGAAGAGACCATGTCCTTAGCACAGTGAGAAGACAATGGGAGAAGTAATGCTACATCTGCTTGAATTTCCTATGAACCATCTTAAGTCATCCCTTTCCTTCTGGCACAACTTCCCAACAAAAGTGGAATGGATGCTTTTTGTTCTTAGTGGTCTCTTTGGCCTCGCTGCTACTAGCTTTCCCTCTGTTTTAGTGGGACAAAAGAATAAAATAATTAACATTAAGTATACCAATCTCTCCTTTACTCCAGGTCTTTGAAACCTAAAGCTGGGACTGGGAAAGTATAATAATTTTATTCCATTGTCTTGATTCGACTCTTGTTCTTTCTATGTCTTAGCAAAACTACTTTATGAAACAAACATTGCCGCTGAAAATCTAATTTTAAAATATGAGTGTGTTTAAAAGACATACTTGAGTTTCATCTTCTTTCTGATGCCATTCAACACCCCAAGAGTATCTAATCTCTTTGGGTCTTCTAAATGTTTCAAAGACATCTTTTTTTCACTCAAGTCCTGTCCCCCTCCTTTTGTAGTGGCAAGTGGGGGATGTTTTTGAGACAGGGTCTTGCTATGTATCCAAGTTGGTTATGAAATGAGTATGAAATCTAGACTGGTATTGAACTCGCAGTCCTCTTGGCTGACATTCTCAAGGATTAGGGTTACAGGTATTAGCCACCATAGATCTATTCTTCTTTCCTTGGAAGGACTTCGGGATGCCATCTTTATTCATATCTCCCAAAGACATCTATATTAAAGGAAGATAACTAAATATTTGATAAAATTGATGTTTTAAAAAATTCACAGGGCTGGGGACCTGAACCAAATCAAAGAACAAAGGACCTGGGAGGCATGAAATATTTGAGTTAAGACTCCATGACCATTAAAATATAATTCTTTTTAATGGAAGAAGGAAATCAGAAAAGAGTGAAATAAAGGACAGAAGGAGAGATCTGTGTCCCACAGTTCTATTTCTATTGCTTCTCATACCTATTATATAAAGTTTAACAACAGTCTTAGTTCTCACAATAAGCTTATTCAATAAGGAGTAATTTTAGTATTTCGAGGAAGTGCAGAGACATAAATATAAGACCTTGACATCTCACATGCCCATTTATAAAACTATACTAAGAAGTCAAAAATTTTAAATGGCTTTAAGAAAATTATTTTCCCCTGAAGATTTATTTTTACGTGATAAAGTAACTTTCTTAAAAACTGTGTGTCCATGAAACTTTATTTTGATGGTGGAATTATGTGTTTCTTTTATAAGGACCCAAGTCGATTTTACACAAGATTAGATGGAAAATTAGTTCCTCTGAATTTTCTTAGCTTTTACAAACATACAGTGTGTTCCTTGCCCTTTTTATGAAAAGAATCAGGAACATAAAAATTCAGGGAACAAAATAGCTAATAAAAGCTTATTAAAATATAAAAATCTTCTAGTTTAGAACTTCTGGTAATTCTGGTACTGTGTAGGTTGACATTTTCTTTTCCATTGTCAATGAGTAAAAAGTACAACCAGGTACTGAGAAGAAATAGTTCACTCTTTTTTTAAATTTAAATTTTATTATAAAGGTGATGGACAGAGGGGTCATGGTTACATAAGTAAGGTAATGAGTGCATTTATTTTGGAACAGTGTTACCCCCTCCTTCATTTTCTCTTAATTCTCCGCACAATCCCCTGAACCCTCAAGTTGTAAAGTATACTACAAACATAGTGGCTAGTAATCATCACTGTTGAGTTGGTTCACCCTCTGTCTCTAATACTCTCCCCTCCCCAAATCAGAGAACTTAAATACAAGAAATGGGTACAGAAATAGTAATAATAATAATAATAATAATAATAATAATAATAATAATAATAAGTGACAACAGGGAATAAGCCAAAGGAAAAAAATAAATAACTGCAAATGATACTGTGGAAAAACAAAAACACTTCTTGTTGCTATTTCTTGGATTTTATTTCTATAAGCATTATTTTATATGGTCATATGCACCTATGTTTCTTTTGGTCCTCCTTACTTTACTTAACATAATTTTTTTCTGAAGCTTTTCCATTTCCTTACAAATGGAGCAATGTCATTCTTTTTGATGGAAGTAGACAATTCCATTGTGAATCTATATCACATCTTCTTGATCCATTCATCTACTGAGAGGCATCTGGGTTGATTCCATATCTTAGCTATGGTAAACAGTGCTGCGGTGAACATGGCTATGTTGGTGGCATCAGAGCAGGCTGGTTTGTGGTCATTTAGGTAAATGCCCAGGAGTGGGATTAATGGATCATAGGGAACCTCTATGCTTAGTCTTTGAGGAACTTCTATACCGCTCTCCAGAATGGCTAAAAAAGTTTGCACTCCTACCAACAGTATAGTAGGGTCTTCTTTTGGCCACATTACCAGCAGCATCTGTTATTGTTAAGTTTTCTTGATAATGTCCATTTTAACTGAGGTGAGGTGAAATCTCAATTTTATTTTGTTTTCATTTCTTTTATGGCCAGAGATGTTGAAATTTTTTTCATGTATCGATTAACTTCTTATTTCTTCTTCATTAAGACACTTCTTGGTAGAGTTCTCATTTCTTTGAGGATTTGCCTTTTTTTGGGGGGGTCATTTTTTTAAGCTTTTAGTATATTTTGGATATGAAGCCCTTATCTGATGTATAGCTGATAAAGATTTTCTCTCAATTAGTGCACTTTCTATTTATCCTGCTAGCTAGTTTCCTTTGTCATGCAGTATTTCTGAGGTTTAATGGGATCCCATTTATCCAGCCTTTGTTGATGTGTTGTGTTTCTGGATTTTTTTAGGGGGCGGGGGAGGTCATGGGGCTTGAATTCTGACAGAACGCTGTCCCTGAGCTCTTCAGCTCAAGGCTACCTCTCTACCCCTGAGCCAAGCCCCACTTCCCATTTCTAGAGCTTAATTGGAGATAAGAGTCTTAGGTCCTTTTGTGCCCGGGCTGGCTTTGAACCTTGATCCTCAGATCTCAGCCTCCTGAGCAGTCAGGATTGCAGGTGTGAACCACCGCGCCCAGCTATATTTCTGGATTTTTACTTAGAAAGTTTCAACCTATGCCTACTGTTTTCCCATTCCTTCCTGTAATATTTTCAATGTATCTGGTCTTACACTGAGGTCTTTGATCCATTCAGAATGGACTCGTGTAGGGTGAAATAAAAGTATCTAATTTCAGCTTTCTACATGTATATAGACAATTCTGTAGGCACAATTTGTTAAAGAGGCTTTCCCTTATCATATGTTTTGGCTCTCTTACCAAAGATTATGTAGCTATAGGTCTGTGGGTTCATTTCTAGGTCATTGATTCTATTGCATTACTTCTCAGGCCTGATCATGTGCCAGTACCAAGCTGCTTTTATAACTGAGGCTTTGTAATAGAGCTTGAAATTTGATACTGATATTCCTCCAGCACTGTTCTTTCTGCTAAGATTATGTTGGGGTCCTTTAATATTTCATATGAATTGATTTATTCCTTCTTCTATATCATTGAAAAATGTTTGGTTTTGATGGGTATTGCAATCAATTTGTAGCTAGCTGGAGACAGTCTTTAATACAAGAACCTTTGGGAGGTAGACAACATTCACACTGACAGCCAATCCTATAGGCACTGCATATATGAACAATTATGGTGTAATTACAGGCCAGAGATGCTTTGCTTTTAGTTTTTCATATTTTTCATTCCTGTGTTCATCCTTTGCCCGGACCAAGTCATTCTAGACATGAAAGGCATTCAGCATAGCTTTCTCCGAGACCTTCAGGTCTCCGTGTGGGGATCACAAGATGACACAGCATCCAGGATAGCCTGTGCAAGATCTACCCAGGCTGCTGCCATGGCACTCAGAAGTGTTCTTAGAAACAGCCTCTCCACACAGCAAGCTACAGTGCTGGAGGAGCTGGCAGCGACTCATGTCAGAGAATCACATGTTCCCCGTGCTAGCAGATGCTTGGATATTTCACTGATTCATTTCTACCTACTCCTAGCACTTTTTGCACTCTAAAATGAAAAGAGAGTTCAGTTCATTCAGTTTGCCTATGACCTCTCTGGACCCAGGTGTCCTCCTATATCCTGCAAATTTTTCTACTTTCCAGGTGCTGAGCAGGTGCATACCTGCTGCCTCTTGGGAAGTACCTGAGAGGTCACCACGTCTCTCAAAGGTCACCACATCCTCTTCTTGGGCTTTCCAGTGAACTCACTATTGGGCTTTAGATTAGAAAAATCTCCTGACAATACTCTCATCCATTCCTCTGTGCTCTTCACATTTGGTCTACAATGAACAAGTGATAACAGTGACTACACAGTTTTATTTTTAATGTACTCAGCATGTCACTGACTTTGTTTGATGGAGAGGGTAAGGGCACCTATTTCTCAACCCAGAATTGGAGGATGATCCTGTTCTAGAAAGAAGCCTTAGGAGAATAGCAGAGAAACAAGGAGTTAAATACAGTTCTGAATATTGTGGTAAATCAGTAAAGATGAACTGTATTTATAAGCTTCTCCTAAATGAAAATTCTTTTGTACTACTTAAAGATAATAATTAAAAAAATCAAAGGACCTAATGTAGTCTTTAAAAAATAATATAGCTGGGCACGGTGGGTCACACCTGTAATCCCAGCTACTCAGGAGGCTCAGACCTGAGAATCTCAGTTCAAAGCCAGCCTGGGCACTAAAAAGTCCATGGGACACTTATCTCCAATTAATCACTAGAAAACAGGAAGTGGTACTGTGGCTCAAGGGGTAGGGCAGTAGAATTGAGCTGAAGAGCTCAGGAACAACTCCCAGAGTTCAAGTCCCATGACCAACAAACAAGCAAACAAACAAAAATAATATAGTTGTCCATGGGAAAATATATTTACAGATAATGGAGCAGAGGGAAGGGTAGGAGATTTACTAACCTGAACTAATATTTGCTGATGATACCAAACATAACTTCTCACCAGCTTGATAAATCTGACTGTTAATACTTCAGTCAGCATTTGCTGAAACAGCACAGAGTCCTGAGTTCCTGGAAAGGACAAGAATGATGAAGCAAAGGACACTTGAAAAGTACTGTCAAATTTGCTTCCATGTCTCTGAATGCACTTTTTGTTAGGATCACCCCTAGCTACAGCTACCTTGCATGGTTCTTGGACTCTCTACAACTATATGTAAACAGACTGTCCTGAAAGATGGTTTAGTTCTGGCTTATAAATATTTCTGGAGTCGTGATGTCAAATCGAGAAGCTCCACATGCTACAAGGCATAGCTCACAACTTAGAGAATTATCAGACTCCCACCTGAGTCTCACAGCATATCTCTAGATCTTTTTTTTTTTCTGTGATTCCAGATTATATCAAAACTTCTTTTCAGGACTGTGGAAAACAGTCTGTGTACCACTAATCTTTTCTCTTTCACAATTTGTATAGATTAGTCTACCTTGCATGTCAGCCAATCAGAGACCCAAATACTCACTAAGCTTATTAGATTATGTGTGAATCATGAGGTTAGGCCATTAAGGAAGGGAACAGGTTTCTAAGGCAGAGAAACTTGCTTCCAAATAGCTAACTGAAGATAACAAGGATAGGTACCATTTATTGTAGTCTTCGGCCAGACAGCCAGTCCACATTCATTATCTTATTTAATCTTCATAAGAACCTAAGCTGTGTGAATGTGGTTTATGTTATTACACCTGTTTTAAGAAAAGTCAGACCTTAGAACCCATTTTAAAAATTAAGTTATTAAAAGAACTGCAAATGAAAGTGTAAGATTGTGTAGCTTATATTGTGATGCAGTCAGATTCAACTCCATGTCAGAACTGGAGAAACTTGGGTTTAGAAAACTTGAGTAAACTGGCAGGATCACAATTGGAACTGTGATTTTCTATATCTAAATTTGAGTGTTTTTCTTTATACCACATTTCTTCCCTGTCCTAGTGTGGAAAAAAAAAGTCCTGTAAAAGTTCAATAAAAATGCAAAATTTAGTGTTGTGTATGGTTAATTCAGGACATGCTGCATGATAATAGATGAATTCACACATGTGTTAGTCAGATGATAGAGTTCTTACTGAGATGGAGACTTGCAAACCAGAAAGTGTGTGTGGTGGGTGGAGGGAGAGGGTGGGAGGGAGAGGCAAGATTTGGATACCTAGGAAACAGTGCTGGAGATCCACATTTTCCACATTCCTTTTTGTTTTCCTGAAACAGTACTAGAAGAGTTTATGTTGTATTTTTCTTCTTTTGTCAGTTCTGGGGTTTGAACTTAAGGTCTCACATTTGCTAGGCAGGTATACTAAGGCTGAAACATACTTCTGCTTTTTTTTTCCTGCCTATTTTTTTAGGTTATGTCTTTCTTCCTGCTCTGGTACATTCCTTGTCTACAATCTGCCTATTTTTGGCTTTCTATTGTTGCTAGGATTGAAGTTGTTCTCTGAAGCACTTAACTTCCCTCTCATGTAGCATCTACAGCCTTTACTTCCCAGATTGGCTTGGAACTATAGTCCTCTAAATCTCAGTCTCCCATCTATCTTGGGTAGAAACCAGTTATTGGTGAGAAGGGATTTTTGAACTGTCATTGAACTTTATCTCGCACATGAGTTGGTCTTCTATGGTTTAGAATCACACATATAGCAAAATATCTTCTCTGACCCCACAAGAAATTATCCAAGTGTATCCATTAATCATTTCAGATCAGAGAAAGCAAGGATCTGATTGTGCCAACTAATTTTTGAGGTGTTACTCAATGACAGCCTCTTTCACAATCTATGTGTTTCTGAAATATACAGCTGTGAATATTCTCTTAATCCAGAACATTTTAGTGAGGTAATTATGCCTGAGAGTGGACTACATTTCCTTATGAGTTGTAGAAAGCACAAGTACTGTTGACATCCGTTGGACCAGGAAAAAAAAAGTAGGATTTTACATGTTAAAAAATTAATCTGTAATCTATAAAGCTTTTTCTGGCAATTTATGTGATGGATATTGAAGGCTCTCACTTTTGAGTTGAGAGAGGTATGAGTGGGATAAAAAGACTCAGAGAGTATTATGTCAGAATCTGTCCTTTATATAAGTAGAAAAAAATTACTTATATACTGGGATTTAAGGGATCTCGAAAGATCCACTCTTCCCAAAATTTGTCTTTAAAGACTTGTCTTACATCTACTATTGAAACAAAACCTTTGGGCTACAGGAAATGATAAGCTTTGTCCTTGTTTTCAGCACTCTGCAGTAACAAGTAATTCTGTCAACAGCTCTTCTTAATCACTCTGAGGCCTTGGTGGTGCTCTTCTAATTGCTACTTACTCTTCAGATGTCAGAAGATGCTGACTCCACAAGTCTGAGTCCATTTGTCATGCACTTTGGTCCATGTACCTTATCAAAGCTCCTACCAAACTCCATAGCTCCAGGTTCACAGTTTACTCCGGTCTTCAGACTCCTCCTGAGTGAGTACCAGGACTAGGGTTGTGATTATGACTCCATTCATCCCAACACAGTGTCTGAGACCCTGTTGAACTGAATCAAATTAAAATGAAAATATGCTATTTTTCATGGGTAACACTTATTATTGTTAAGCTGCAGATTATATTTACTTGATAAATCTCTCCAGAAGGCAAGTTGGTGTAGTTCATAAGGGAAAATGGGGAAGGATTTCATCGCATTAAAAAAAAAGAGTAAGTACAAAAATTTCCTGCCAAGAAATTCTGCTGATAACCAAATTAGACTTGATTCTTGCAGGCTTATTATGGTCCTAGTCTTAACGCATGAAAGTTCTGTTGGTAAAAGATATCCAGATAATAGGCCCAGAATATATGTTCAGTATATGAGAGAGACACATAGTAATGCTTCATCAGTGGCTCCCCCTACCATTTTTGAAACAGGTGATTAATCCCCATAAGTAGATACTTCTTGAGACAGTCAGCCCCTGTGTCTTTTATTTGACAAACAAATATATATTTCTAACTAAATGAAACAGAAAAGATTATTTCTCTGGGGGAAATATATGGGAATACTGTCTCAAAAAGATTTAGCGTTGAATATTTTGAAACACAGAGAAATATTTTATAATGCTAATGTGTTTTAAGCTTAATTCTATATTTATGGTTTATAGATTTTTCTATGGGTTGAATTCATAAAGTCTGACAGATGCGGTGACTGAGTCTCTAAAAAATATTATCCCAACAAGAGATTACTTTTACTACACTGTAAGAATACAGAATGTAATAACTAATCATGAAAGATTTAATGCCATTATATTAGTGTATTTTACAAAAAAGATTTTTATTAATATTAATCTTTAAGAATGGGAAACACAAAGTAAAAAGGATGAATATGGAAAAGGAGAAAATAAAAGAAAAGAGTAAAGGATAAGCTTATTGAGTGTCTCATCTCCTCCCCAATAAGTTTCTAGTCTTCTGGAGGATATTTCTGTCTCTCTCAGAGATAATCTTCCTTCTAGAATTAATATTTGGGAGTGTAGAACAGAATTAACTAGATTATAAAAAGGCATATCTAGCAATTTGAAAATGGAATGGGGAAAATATATTTCAAGGAGAGCTGCCTCACTAACTATTCTTAAAAATATAACTTTAATCTTTCTTTTTGCTTTGTTTTATAGATGGAGTAGAAAAGGAAAATAACTATAACCTAAAAGACCAAGATGTTCATCATCTTTGATTTTAGACTGTTGCAGAAACAGTTGGAACACAAAAGCAATAAAGACAAATCAATGGATAAAATTCTTTGTGCTTGGAAAAAAGTGTCTTTATGGGGAACTGGAGTTGCAATCTAGAATCTAGGAAATAGCTTCATAGGTAACTGTGTGTGTCCTTTGGCATGTAAGAAGTGAGTCTATGATGATTGGGATGCAGACTTTAGTCCATGCTGCCTCTTGTGAACAATTTTTGGAAAAGGTACCATTAGCATTCCTTGAACTAGGCTCAGTCTGAAATAAGTAATTACAGAGATTCATAGCTCTCTACCATCTCCTTTTCATAACTAGCAGGCAAGCCTTGAAAAGAATGGAAGAAGCTGTCTTGCTTCAATAATGGATTCTCAGAATAGCTGAACAGCATGAGTCAGTGGCAGCTTTCCCAATCCCTGGTAGACAGCTTATAAAAGGGACAACAGGAGAAAGAGCCAGAAATACAGTCCTCGCAGCCACCAGGAGGTGAGGAATTAGAGCTTTGAAGAACTATTTTCCATCCCCAATTGTATCATTTTACAACCTTACTTTTCATGAAAGGAAGAAATCACATGTGAAAATGTATATTATCTAATTTGATTTCAGGTGATAAGTAGCTATATATATATATGTGTGTGTGTGTGTGTGTGTGTGTGTGTGTGTGTGTGTGTGTGTGTGCATGTATAAGTGTATGTGCATCTATCTATATCTATATCTATATCTATATCTATATCTATATCTATATATGTTTCCTGAAAACCTAGGCCTAGAGGAGGCCATTGAGCCATGACAAAGGAAAAGATTGTTTCATTTTTTTTTTCTGGAAGTTATCTTTCATCTATTGTTGCTCAATTTTCCTTGCATTAATGTATTATCCTGTGGAAATAAGAGAAAGCAACAGGCATGGTTACTCTGATTCAAATAGATATAGATAATATTGTACAATTTGGTACAATTAACACATAGTGAAACAAAAAAAAACAAAATAATGACAGTTAAATGAGTTATATTGAGAAATCTGTGGATAGAGAAGTTCAAACAGAGAAGGTGAATGAAGATGAATATGGTCCAAGTAGTTTCTGTGCATTCATGAAAACAGAACAGTGAAATCAGTTGAAATTGTTTTAGAAGGAATAAGTGGGGAAGAAAGGAAATAGTAAATACTTGATGGGAATAGTTCGTGTGTGTGTAAACATTTTAATGAATCCTCCCTTGTACAACGAATACATGCTGATAAAATTGTTTTATAACTCAAAATAGAAACGAAGAACAACGTTTATTAGAGTCAAAATAATTTTGTCTACCCTGGCTCTACCACTGAAAGTGAATACGAATTTGAATAAATTACTTAATCTTTTGGAGAGTTAGTTTTAAATAAAAATATTAATATTCTTCAATTCTCAGGGCTGTGGGAATGAGATAACCAAAACTTTCCATATGCCTTCACCCCACCCAGAGAAGACACTGGCCTTCCTGCTTGCTTTATGCGGTGGTAAGGGCTACTTGGTGTTCATAAGTCATTCCTTATGGGCTTGAGGATAGGAAACAAGGAATCTAGGCACAGCTAGGGGGCCATCAGAATAAAAAACATATATGTAACTACTGGGTATCTGTCTGTAAAAGTGAAAACATAGAGAATTAAGGAAAATACGACTGGGAGTTTGGCCTAGTGGTACAGTGCTTGCCTAACTTGCACGAAGACCTGGATTTGACTCCTCAGTGCCCCATACATAGAAAAAGCCAGAAGTGGTGCTGTGGCTCAAGTGGTAGAGCTCTAGCCTTGAGAAAGTCCAAGGACAGTGCTCTGGCTCTGAGTTCAAACCCCAGGATTGGCAAAAATAAAAAATAAGAGAAAAATACTATCATGATCAATACCCACAACGGCCAAGAAGCTGCCAGAGACAGAAACAATAATCAAGCAAATATGGGAAATATTTCTTTTATGTGAGTCTCAACCAAAGTAAAAACATGGTGTCATATGGTTCACAGTTGACTTAACCAGTCTAATCTCCTGGCCCCCAAAGTAGAATTTAATAAGTGGCAGCTTCATTTTGCTGTTCATTTTGATTACATCACTCAATTCTTCAGGAACACTTAGCCTTTTGCAGCTCATATACTAGGGCCACCTGTTGGTGATTTTTAAAAATAAAGGGGAATCCTCACCAGTGGAGGATAAGAAATATAAGAAATATGAAGTAATGCACATTCTATCTTGTGAATATAATGTAACCCTTCTGTTAATTACAGTAAAAACTATGGAAAAAGGAAATATAAGAAATACATTGCAAAGGTGGTTAAGAGTCAGGGTCTCATGCCAGTTGTTCACGCTGGTAATCCTAGCTACTCAGGAGGCCGAAGTCTGAGGATTGTGGTTCAAAGCCAGACTGGGCATGGAAGTCCGTGAGTCTCTTATCTCCAATTAACCACCAGAAAAGTGGAAGTTGTGTTGTGGCTCAAGTGGTAAAGTGATGGCATTTCAAAAGTCTAAAGGTACACTAACTTCCAGAAACAGAACTGTGTGGCAGTGATATTTGGAGGGAGTGATTTCTGCCAGCCTCTTGACCTAAACTGCCTGGAAGTAGATGGCAAGCCAGCCTGGAGAAAACACTTGTCTAAGATACAAGGCAGGATCCAGGAAGGAGGGAAAAATGGACTAGAGATCAAACAGATCACATATCATGAACTACTGAAACATTTTGAGAGAACTGGCCATCAAACAATGAACTAAGTGAAAATTCAGACACAGAAAGACTAGAAGAATATAGTAAGGATCAGGTCTCTTTAGCTTCCTCAGATTTAGGAAGCTAAAATCACTATTGACCAAAGAGAAGGGGCTTTAGATGGAGGAGTCTTTACCTCCTTGATCAATGTTCTCTACTTTGCCCTTTCTGGAAACAACTCTGAGTTCAAATGCATAATGACATTTTAATGTAATGCAGTCTAATTCACTTAAATTAGCAATCCTTTGTTTGAGATTACTCATGCAGACTCTTCCTCATCGTCTTGAATAATTGAAAGTTGCATCTCATTCTTCTCCAAACAATTAACTCTGGATTTTTTGACTCTACCCAAATTCAACTTCATAATGAAGACATGCTAAATGTATATAGCTCTTACGGTGCTTGGCACTCAGTCACATAAAATCTCTCTTAGAGCTTGATGCTCTGATAACCTGAAGTGAAAAGGAGAGAACTCGCATTTGATGAGTATTGATGATGTGCCAGATATAGTGTCACGAATCTTATAGATTAAATCAATTCACTGTAACCAAAACCAATGGAGATTTAATATTATTATTCCCAATTTATAGCTGACATAATTCAGAAAAATTGGATGAACTGTCCCAGTCAAGATCATAAGTTAAGATGCAGGAATCCTATCGCAGTGAAAATGCACACACAGACATAGACACACACACACACACACACACACACACACACACACACATCATATACATAGATTCACATATAAATTTATGATTTTTTTTGGTGGTACTGATGTTTGAATTTAAAGCCTTATATTTGCTAAGATGATGCTCTACCATTTCAGCCACACTCTCTGCTTTGCTTTATACTGGTTATGTTTGAGATAGGATCTCACAAACTTTTCTGCTTGGGCTAGTTGTAGAGTATATTTAATGCCAATGAACTGTATCTTTAAAAATGATTAATATGGTAGAATTGATGTTATGTGTATTTTAATTAGTATTTCAAAAGCAAAACATAGACACATATAATATAGTAAAACAAAGCATTTTCCTATTGTGTTTATTGATCTTCCAACTAATATTTTCATCATTTTGCTATATAAGCCTGGAGCTACACACAACTGAATTAAAATTTATAATCTAAAAACTTATGCTAAATTTTTCCTATTCCTTCCCTACATCATTTTTTTTTCCTTAAGGTTGTAGATTTACCACTCCTAAATTGCCTGTATCACAGTTACCTATAGCCTCTGCTGAGTTATCAGAAAGCCATTCCATTCTAAGCTGAGTTGCATATTGCTAATTCTCTTGGGCTTAACTTAAGTACTCAAAAATATTTTAATTCATATCATGAAGCTACATGAATATAAAGTTAATGGCACAAAGAAAGTGATCAACTTTTTACCCCATGGGTAAGAGTTCACCACGGTGGAATATTTGTAGTATCAAGGGGTCCATATAGGCATAACAGGGCTGGCAACATCTTAGGTAAAAATTTAATGTCCTAAATCAAAATGAGTACTTAGTTTTGTAAATCTACTAGGACTAATTAGGAAAAGACAACATAGGCCGGGCTCTGGTGGTTCTTACTTGGAATCCTAGATGATGAGAAGGCTAAAATTCAAAAAAATGTGATTCAAAGTCAGCAGGAAAAGTCTGTGAGACATTTTATCTCTAATCAATGAACCAGCATAAAGCCAGAAGTTGAGGTGTCACTCAAGTGACAAAGTACCAGATTTGTGTGAAAAAGCTAAGTGAGAGCATGAGGCCCTGTGTTCAAGCCCAAGTAAAAAATAAAAACAAACATAGGCACGAGGACCAGATTAAAATGAAAGGAAACAGTTACACCTTATGTATAAGGCTGACTCCTAATCTGAAGGCACTGATACAATGGTTTTTGTAAGTTATAACTGACATATACAACAAAAAATAGCTCAGGTTTTCTTACAGTGACTATTGAATCAATATTTCTTTCCTATTTTCAGGTAAAGAAAGAAATCTACAGTGAAGATGCTAAAAATTCCTACATGGCACATTAGAACCAAGGCAGGGATCAGGAATACTAAATGTTCCAAATAAGATCATGAAGCAATTGCCTGGCAACATCCAATCCCACTCCTCCAAGCATCAATACGAGATTAAAACAGGATGCTGAGAAGCTATGTGTTTTAATCTAATGCCATCTGCTCAGGTATGCTCCCCACATGTGGATCTCATTGGAGCCTCTAGCAAAGGGTTGTTAAGAGGTGCTAATGACCACTTTATCCTATACTTACTCTGTTGAGATCGATTTGTGCCATCTCAGTGGGATAGCATGGCAACTAGTCCACTGCTTGTTGACATATAATAAGTCTGGAGGAAAACCTCCATGGATTCATTGTTCATTCAGCTCTTTATTCAATAGGACATTTACTGGGCTGCTACTTAATGAAAGGCCATCATACCCTCAAGTGAACGCAAGGTCAAATCAGAATAGTAAGAGGTTAATAACCAATGAGGAAAGAAATTTCCCTGGAAGTAAAAGGTGGAGAGCAGTTATTTTTGCTGGAGAGGTCAAGGACAGGTGCCCTTGACTCATGCCTGCAATCCAACTTCTCAGGAGGCTGAGATTGAGGATCACAGGTGGTAGCAAGTCTGCACAGGAAAGTCCACTCATCGCCAATTAACCATCAAAAAACTTGAGGTTTGCTGGGCTTGGTGGCTCAGGCCTGTAATCCTAGCTACTCAAGAGGCTGAGATTTGAGGATCAAGGTTCAAAGCCATCCTGGGCACAAAAGGACTTGAGACTCTTATCTCCAATTGACTTCTAGGAAACGGAAAGTGGGGCTTGGCTCAAGGGTAGGAAGGTAGCCTTGAGCTCAAGAGCTCAGGGATAGCACCCAGGCCGAGGTCAAACCCCATGTCCCCCCCACACACAAAAAAGCTAGAAGTGGAGCTGTGACTCAAGTGCTCGAATGTTAGCCAGAATGTTAGCCATGCTCAGAGACAGCACCCAATCCCCAGGACAAGAAAGAAAGGAAGGAAGGAAGGAAGGAAGGAAGGAAGGAAGGAAGGAAGGAAGGAAGGAAGAAAAGTGAAAAGAAAAAATAATGATCTGTGTAGTATGACTCAACAAAGTATGTCTACTTTGTGGCCAAAACCATAGAAATTTATTGTACAGCGTACAGGCATGATTACTTCATCTTTAGAGCTGAGACCTGTGATGGAAAGTCAGAGTTTTGGGTTGTTGTTTTGTTTGTGCTAGGACTGGGGTATAAACTCAGACCTAGGAGCTGTTCCTTAACTTTGTCTTTTCTAGATTTAATTTTAATTTTATTGTTATTGTAGAGGTAATAAATAGCAGGATTAAAGTTACATTGATCAGGTCATGAGTACAGTTCTTTTGGAGCCATGTCTTCCATTCCCTCACTCGTTTCCAGCTTTCCCTTCCAGGCCCACTCCCAAGATGCCCAGTTCATTTTCCATAGTGTCTAGTGTGTACCACTGTTGTATTGGTTCACCTCTTGTTCCACCTTTCCTGCACTCCCCTTACCCTCCCAAATACAAATAAATGAACAAACAAGACAAAAGGAAAACAAAAACAGCAATAACAACAACTAAAAAATCCAGCTTTGTTTTCGTGAAATTCATTTCATAAAATATCATTGTGTATGATCTTATGCACATGGCTACTGAGCATCGGTCAACCACTTCTATGCATATCCTCCTTTGATCAAAGTGGATGAATGTCTAGAGTCCTATATAATTTACGGTGTACCAGTGTGTATATATGTGTATTAATTATTCAGTGTGTTTATTTGTAGATTTATAGGCACATTCTAGCTACCATAAATGATGAACATGTAACCTATGTTTCTTTGGGTCTGGCTTACTTGATATATAATTTTTCCCAAGTCTTTTCATTTCCTCCTAAATGGTATACTATGATTCTTTCTGATAGATGAGTAGAATTCCATTCATGTATATATAACCATTTTCTTGATCCATTCATCCACTGAGGGACATTTGAATTGTTTCCACATCTTGGCTATGGTAAATAAAGCTGCAATGAACATGGATGTGCTATTAGCCTTAGTGTGGCCTTATTCATGTTCTATTGGATAAATGTCCAAGAGTGGGATTTCTGAGTCATAGGTTAGCTCTATGTTTGGTCTTTTGTGGGGGAACGGGGGGGATCATGGGGCTTGAACTTGTCCTAGGCATTGTCCCTGAGTTCTTCAGCTCAAGGCTACCATCCTACCCTTGAGCCAAGACCCCCCTTCCTATTTCCTAGAGGTTAACTGGAGATAAGTCTCAGGTCCTTTTTTGCCCCGGCTGGCTTTGAACTGTTATCCTCAGATCTCAGCCTCCTGAGTAGCTAGGAATACAGGCATGAGCCACCCTGGCTGGCTATGTTTGGTCTTTTAAGGAATCTCCATATTTCTCTCAGAGTGGTTTAACTTTTATACTTAAGGCTGGTGAACTACCACTTGAGCCACAACCAGCTCCATTTCCAACATTTCATTGGTTAATTGAAGATATTGTAATAATCTCAATAACTTTGCAGAATGGTTTTGAACTATGACCCTCACATTTCAGCTTTCTGAGTAGCTAGAATTATAACTATTGAATACCAGCCCTTGGCTAACACAAACTTCCATGTATTTCTTTACGACATAGTTTTTCAGAGATTGTGATATGGCAATGTACTTTGTTATTATACAAAGATATAGAAGACTATGTAGAGCCTTCTTAACTGAGTTCAGCAAATGTTTCTTTTTTTCCAATGACCATTTATTAAGAAATAATCTTGCAAATATGAGTACAGTGAGAAAATACATATTCTACCTGGACTTCTGGTATATCTCTGAGCTTTAATTTCTTTATTTGTAGAGCTTGATAATTATAGTGTTTCTCAGGTTTGGAAACCATATAGTGAAGATGGTAATGATCACTTTAAGTGATCATTAAACCATTGTGCACATATGGTGGCATCTTGAGAAGCAAGAGGGAGTTTATGCATGTAAGGCTAGCAGGAAAGATCAGGGAAAGTCATCACTTGAGAAAGCACGGTTAGATGAGAAGAGATTCCTGATTAGCATCTAAAGTCCAGTGGAAGTACCACATCCCTGCCTCCACCCCCATCCCCAGTACATGGAGTGCTGCTCATGCTTTTCCTCCATTCTCCTCCTGTTCCTACTTCATTCATTCATTTTCTCAATATTTAAGAAGCCCGTTATTGTGTTCTAAGACCATACTCAGCATTTTTCAAATAATGCTTCCTCCAGGTGGCCTTCATAAGTTACTTGTATTTACTCTGCCCTCTCTTCCCTTTATCTCCTGGTAGGTGCTTGTTGACTCACATAATTAGGTATTTGTAGATGTATTGGTTTCCACTTTTACTGATGCCCTTACTAAATGAAACTGTGAATCTTCCCTAAGAAATTGCAAATTAACATCCCATGGATCACCAATTTGCACTGTGTACAATGATACACACACACACAAACACACAGAGACTGAGAGAAAGCATATCTCTCTCTCTCTCTCTCTCTCTCTATATATATATATATACATATATATATATATATCAAATCAAATAAAACTTTACAGCTTGGAGGATTTCTGTATCATCAAGCTAACTTATCCTTGTGATACACATGCATCTACAACTAAACATAGCATACGGAATTACTTGTGAATAACATGTTTCACTTTTTAAAATTACTGCTTCAATCACGCTTGTGAAATGATTCCTAAGGGTTTGGGTATGCAAATAAGCTGGTAAATGTTAGGTAAGTTTTAATTCCAAAGAGTTGAGCCTGCCTCTAATCAGAATAGGGCTATGATGGACAAAAAGAAATGACAGATAATGTGAATTAGGCTGACACCACCTGCACATTTGCAAAAATCATGTTTGAGATTGGGAGCTGATTGATTTGGATAAATTACTTCATTTTGCTATTGAGCCTTTCCTGAAACAGTCTTAAATGTATTTAATGAAATTCAGGAGGAAAGTTTATGTCTATTTTAACCTCAAATTAATGTCATTTTCAGATTACAGAATAACTGAATTATTAAATTGAAAATCACCAGTCTCTTTGGGCAATTTTCTGTGAAGATTGTGCCTGTAAATCTCCAATGTGATGCTATTTGACATTAATTATTCATTTGTCAGGTTGATGCACTGCATTAAGGTTGAAAATAATTTCTTTGGGAGAACATTTATTTTTGTCAACATTAAAATTATTTTCATCTCTTTATAATACCTTCTCAATGCAGTCTCAGCTCAGAAAAACATTAAATAGTAGCTTTGTGATCTCATAAACTATTTCCTGCTTTATGATTGGGGGAAGATATAGTAGTAATTAAACCAAAATATAAAGCTCATAACAGTTTTATCCGAAAACCTTGCTACAAAGGAACAAAAAGGGAATGAAACAAGCAAGAAGCAAGTTCCTTAAGAGTCTCTAGCAGTCTGTCTCATACTTATTCATGTTGGATGATCTCCACATGCCCTCACCATCTTTCCAGTTCTTTCATTTCTCAGTGCATAAAACTAGTCTCTATCTTCCTCTAATCCAGTTTACAAATGTTTTCCTTCTTTTTATTTCTCCCTCTCCTTCCTGTTCCTTCTCTCTCTTTTTGTGTTGTAACTAAGGCTTGTATTCAGGATTTGGGTACTGTACTTTAGGGTTTTTTGATTTTTTTTTTTGCTCAAGGCTTAGGGCTCTACCACCTGAATCACATGTCCATTTAAAGATTTTAGGTGGCTAATTGGAGATAAGAGTCTCACAGACACTTCCACCTGAGCTGACTTCAAACCATCGGATGATGGTTCCTCAGATTCCTGAGTAACTAAGATTATAGGTGGGAACCACCAATACCTGCCTTCATCCTCTTGAGTACTTATACTCCACATATATACTTTGTTTTAAACAAATCTGTCATCCAGGAAATGTAAAATTATACAAGAAAAATAATTAAATCCACCTCTGTTGTGGGCACAGCAGCATCAATAAGATAGAAAAAGCATTGACCTTATGGTCTGAAGGATCTGGGTCAAAGTCAAAGTCAGCTACTTCTTGTCTATGTGAACTTGCTTCACTTTCTAAGCCACAGGTCCCCCTTATAATTTCCTGAACTATAACATATGTTTGGCCTTGGTTTAATAAGTGAATAAGTGAAATTTTTCACAATATAATCTCTCCCATGTTCCCCCACCTCCCTTTTGGTTTATTTTTTCCCTACTTTCAAGACATTTCCTTAATAGTATCTCCTGTCCAGTTCCCTTACACTCCAGGTGTTGCAAGCCATTTCCTTCCCTGTGACTTTTGGCTTGCAATTATTTCTCTACTTAATTTCTACATGTTCCATCTTCATGTCTCCTTTATCAGAATACCGCGATATTGGGGAAATCCTCTTTTCTACATTTTTAAAGTCAAGTTCTTCTTATTTAAAACCTAGCATATCTTATGTACTTAGGAAGCAGAGATCTGGGGATTCCAGTTGGAAGCAAGCCCCAGCAAGAAAGTCCAGGAGAGTCTCATCTCCAATTAACCACCTGAAAACTGGAAGTAATAAATACTGCAGCTCAAAATGGTAGCATGTTAGCATTGAGCCAAAAAGCTCAGGGACAATGCACAGGCACTGAGTTCAAGCTCCACAACCCAAAAGAAAAAAAGAAAAAAAAGAAAATGAAAAACAAAACCAACCTAAAATAACCTTAACTTTTGTCTGTCACAAGCATGAAATTAACAATAAGTGATTGAAGGGGTGATGATGAAGAGATCTGCAAAGTACGTATATCTCAGTAAGTAATTTTGGCAAAGAAACATGTTGAGTGACTACAATTCACTTAGAAACAGGTTTGATGTCTGCACCCAACCATTAAGACATTTATGCTATGGTAATTATATCTCTGGCAAATACTATATTGCCATAGAAACATTGCTTCCAAATACATATTTATAGATTTGATTGATGGCAAATGTTAACTACGAAGTTGTTTTCACAGTATTGATGAGAGCTTGGACCATAGAGAGTAATAAGGAATAGGATTTAGCTTCTAAAACTGCCTCTTTGGAGTCGAAAGGCTTTACAATACAGTAAGGTATTTTTTTCCCAAACTCAGTCTTTCAAAGTGAATAGAGTTTACATTTTCCCCAGATGCACTTACTGAAATATAAGAGAACTGGCTAAAATAGAATACTAAGATAAAACAAGAAAACAAAATAATAACCACAAGAAGAAAAAAAAGAGGGTAATTCATAGCCTCACTTGCTAGCAAGAGCTCTGCCCCTTCAACCACACCCTAGTCCTTTCTTACTTTTTGCTATTTCTTATGATCTCACTAACTTTTTGCCTCAATTGGTATCTGACAACAATGCTCCTAATATCTGCAGCCTGCAAAGCTTGGATTACATGCATGCAATGCCAAGCCCAGACCTCTCTAAAAAAAATTGCTTTTAAACCTAACCTCAAGGTATCAAGGTATCTTTGTTTTTTTCTCCTAGCTAATATTTTGATAAAAAACTTAAGATGTTTACCTCAAACATAGATGTGGTACAACATTTATTAATAATCATCCCCTAATTAATAACCATCCCAATGTCACATGACACCGAAAGCTAGTCAGTTCAGAAGTTTGTGTTATGTGTAGCTCACCTCAGTACATAGTATATGTTATTTATCATCTGGAAGCTGTAGGAACAGGTCAGATAACACTAATTAAATCAACTAAAACTTCCAGGCACTGGTGGCTCACACCTTTGACCCTAGGTACTCAAAAAGTTGAGATTTGAGGATTGTGGTTTAAAGCGAGCCGGGGCAGAAAATTCTGTAGGACTCCAGTTAAGTATCATAAAGCCTGAAAGTGGAGTTGTGATTCAAGTTTGATTCAAGTAATAGAGTACTTCCTGGAGCAAAATAAGCTCAAGAACAGTGCCAAGGCTCTGAGTTCAAGACCCAAAGCCAGCACACACACACACACACACACACACACACACACACACACGCACACACACACACACACACTTCAATTAAGACCTCTTTCTTTGTGGTTTCTATTTACACATTATAATACCACTGGATTATTAGCTCACTGAGGGAAATCTCTTAGCCCATTTTTCCTCCCTTGGGTTTTATTCTATGGAATAAATAGAAATTGTCTCATGAGTGTTCCATTCCTACTCACAAAGGACATGACCATTTTCAGATACAATGCAAAACATATTTAGAAGCTAGCTGATTTTTTTTGCCCATTTTATTTACTTTTAAGCAATTCTATCTTCCTCAACGGCAAAGTGAAGGTTTTCATTTCACAAAGAAATGTTAGAAATAGGGTAAAGCCCTGATAAATTACAGTGTATTAAATAAACACCAACTCTAGGTTTGGGTTATTTATTTATTTATTTATTTATTTACGTGTTCATTCATTCATTTATCAGTACTGGGGGTTGAACTCTCCGCTACATATATGATAGGTAGGCCTTTTATCACAGGCCTATGTTCCCAGCCCACAGCACAATTCTAGCTTTAGTCAATGACACAGCATATTGGTCTCATGTTTGTTTTATTTTATTTTACTTTTTGTCAGTCATGTTCCTTGAACTCAGGTCTGTCCCTGAGAGCTCTTTTGCTCAAGACTAGCATTCTACCACTTTAAGCCACAGAGCTCCTTGTTTTTCTGATGGTTAAGTGGAGATAAGATTTTCACAAGGACTTCCCTGCCTAAGCTGACTTTGAAGGTCAATTCTAAGATCTCAACCTCCTGCATAGCTAGGATTACAGGTGTGAGTCAACAGCTCCTTGCTGTCCTCATGCTTTGAATAATCAGTGCTGACAGCCTGCTTACTCCACCTTTGAGGGCTGTGAAATCTTTTCCCTTCAATAGGTTTATCCAAGCAGAGCTGTCCTGGTTGGGTTTAACTCTCCCCAATCTGGAGAAAGACAGGCTCCTCTATAGCTGGGGAGGAAATATCCATCTCATGAAAACCTTAGAATTAGCTTTCCTGGTTTGTAAAGGTGGAGTTTAAATCCAGACAGCTGTACAAAATCACAGAGTTCAAGAAAACTGACATAAATTCACATCTGGAGCATGATGATAATAGAATCAAAGTTTAAAGGTAATTTCTTTTCAAAAGACTACACAGGGGTGGGGGGAACAGAATGATCTTTTTGAAAGAAGTCAAAGAAGCAACCCTGTTTAAATAATGAGACTGAATGATGACTAATTCTGATTCAAATACTAACATTTCATGTCTGCCAATCCTTCATAATGAGAAAGAACTTCCTTTCCTGTTCCGTATCGCAGTTGATACACATTACCACATTATAAAATGCTCCCCAGTTCTGTGTAAATGAAAGAATCGATTTTTTTAAAAAAAATTTCTTCATATTATCCCTTACCTAAAATGTGTTTTCTTTGTCTGCCTCTTCTCTCCTATTAAATCTAATCACATGGCTGTTGCCCAAGGAAGGGAAGTAAATGAGCCATATAAAGATAAGAAGTTCACAAAGACAGAGAAAATGAGGACATAGAACCTGGGGTTGGTTTTATTAGGCTGACTGCAAGGGAAAGAAAGTTTTAGAAACCATAAGGGAGGAAAGGAACATATCTTGAATCTCACCAATGTCACTCCCAAACTTTCCTGGATCCTAGAAGTGCCAGCAATGGGCGGGGGGGGGGGGGGGGGGGGCGGGGGGGGGGGAAGAAGGAAAAAACACATAGCAAGACATAACACCCAGATCATAAACAAAATCAAAGGGCACCAGTGGGCCCATTTTCCAATTAGAAACTGCTCAACAGTGTTCCCTTACCCTAGTATGGCAGGTATGGGAAGATAAAATGGTGAAGTGAAGGAGAGAGGCAGCTCCATCATTGTTTAGCTTTTATTTTATAAGACTGTGTTCCCGAGATTATGGGACTGTAGCTGAGAATTGATATCCAACGTCATCTTTCAAGGAGTCATCGGAATGAGACATGAGATGATCTCATAACAGAGACAGTGAAATGGGCAGCCTGAGCAGGGACAAACTAACACACCCCACTTCCAAGTCCAGAGCTCTGTAAGTTAGATGAACACATAGCAAAATCTGGTGAGGGGCAGAGGGTTCACAGACCAAGAAGGGACTGAATTTCCACTAACATTCTAGAGAGCTGCACAGCAAAACTATTCTAGCTAAGGCAACGTGAAAAAAATGCCTTTGTCTCCCACTTATCAAGAGAATAAAGATTTCAAGGCACACTGACCAAGGATACTTGATCGACAGAGGCTCCTAAGATGACCACAATGGCCAGATATCCTTTGTGTCTCACAGGGAAGTCAACTCTGCCCACCACACAGGAAGAGAGAATGCACATCTGTTGCTTCCTATTGATGCCACGAAGTTGGTGAAAATTCAGAGAAGCCAACTAGATAAAACAAATGCTTGTTGAGGCAAAAGAGTTAGTCACTATCACTTAGATTTCACCCAAGATTAAAGACAAGCAAGGAAGGGGGAAGTTGTGCAGTGAGAAATAGAAGGCTCAGGTATGCCCTGAATGGAAGCTATTGACCTACGAAAAGTATGGGTGGGCTAACTAGATGTGGTGCACCAAAGGATTGGATTTCTCTATGTATTTTGTGAGGTAAAAGTGGGCACAAAGATTAGGAGAGCTGTAGGTCCTGGCCATTTTGGATCAATTGTAACATGGTTATTGTTAGGTTCCCGGATTGTCACTAGAGATAGAAATCTGACTTTCCTGTGAATCTGATTTATGGCAGGCTGATTTCTGGGGATGTTTATTGTAGATAAGGGGTTAGTTTCCTAGCCAAGTTGCTGTACTTTATGTCTCAAAGTTCTTTGTTAACATATGGACTAGCTAATGTTTATTTGTACATTCTGTTTTTCAACACACACAACCATTCCTGCCACCTAGATGGTATATTGGAAAGAAAGATGGCAATGTAAATCCAAGAGAACACTCACTCTTGGAAACTCCAAATTTCATATTGATATCAGAGATACCAGAGCCTGAGTTAGCCAGTAAAAGACATTATAATCAGAAGAAAAGAATTGATCACTAATAGTGATTTAATTTTTTTTATTTTTGTGTTTCTGCTAGGAACAGAATCGAACAGTCCAAAGCAAGATGAAAACAGATTGCATCTGCAATTTATGATAAGTATTTACTCAATTATATTTACCCAATATAATTATATCTTGTTTAAAGAAAGAGAAACCTGACATTATAAAATATTCAGAATGATAATAACTATCCAAATGATACATTTTAGGATGTTACTGTCTAGAAAACTGGTTGGGTTTACTCTGGATACTTGAATAAAATAAGTTATATTGACTTAAGGTCTAACTTCCTATATAAATGGCCACATACCCAAATGGCCATAGAAATTGAGAATGTGGGGAAACACGTGACTATTCCTAAGGGGATTTGCTTATAGACTTTCTGTACTGGAAGAGTTCAGATATGATAGCCCATTTTCTCACAAGAACATAGGCATTGCAAATAAAGAGTTATCCATTTTTACCCTTGTGACAATCATCATCAAATATCCGATTTCTAGATGGTGAAAATTAAGTTATAAAGTTATTTTAAAATTTTTCAATGTAATTTCAGGCCAGATCATCTACGCTGTTCAAGACAATATTGTCAGTGACCAAGGCTCACACACAGCCGTAACAGAACCACTGTTACTCTGCCTTTTCACTGCCATTTAAAGTGTCCATCTTTGGAAGCAGAGGTTCTGTAAGAAAAAAAAAAGAGAATATTTTGTTCTGGGCTTCCTGTGGTTAGTTTCAAAATGAAATGAGATCACATAAAGCACTTTTGTCTTCTAGAACTCAAAATTGCTTCTTATTATGAACAAATGGTAATACTAATTAAACATCAAGCAATTAATGCTTACTTTGAACACATCTCTGGAATTCTAATTCTTTAGAGCTTCTCTTATCTTCTACCTTGACAGCCACATTCCGAAATGTTCTAATTCTAACTCAAAAAAAAATTGCCTTATATATTCCATACTGATATTACAACAGCAAAGCAGAATAATTTTAAGTTTTTTCCATTTGATAATTGCACTATTGCTATTGAAAATAATGGCTCGCAATTATTCCAGTATGAGATGCATTCATTGTATTACATTATCTGCATTTATATAGATATTACAGGGCTTTATTGCAGCCCCCTAGTAAAGATACAAAATGGTCCTATTTTTCTCAATTGTGTTTTTTGTCATTACACAAGTAATGACATTTTCACGTGTTCTCTTATTCACTGAAAAATAAACATCAAGATATTGCTCTTAAACATGATATATTTTTGTATTCCCTTTTGTGACTGCTATTTGTTTCCCATCTTAATCTAGATAAAATACAGGTAGGTGATTAATGTAAATAATACTTGATGAGTTATTTATCTACTATTTAAAAAATTCACCTATCACTGCAATAAGTGTCAATCAAGCCAACCTGATGCTAGTCACTGCCTCCCCGTGACATTCTAGGAAGAGCCTGGCCCCCTTGTCTCTGCATGGAGGCATTGTCCAGTCTTCCCCTTTGTCCTCTTACTTTGGTTAGCTGCTCTGGAGGAGCACAAGTGATGAAACCAGAATCTCTAATCAAACCCAAGGTTCTCCACAGATACTTCTTGTGCAGTAATGGCTATACAAGTACTCATCCTTAACAGAAGTTTAAATGATAAGTTACCACCAATGAAATGCATGTCTGGATGTTATCACAGTATTAAAGCATTTTTGCTGCATTCCTCCCATTAAACCATTTCCTAAGTGCTTGGTCATCTGCCTGTGGTGCATTGGAAAGTGCTGGATCTCTAGAGAGATAAGCAATAGTGTGAGCATGTCCTGGAGGGGGATATTGGAATCCTGCCTCCTACCTCCTTTCTTAGTCTCTTTGTTTCCCAACAGCCAAACAAGCAACAGTATTCCTTTACCATGTATTCCTGACATGGTGTGCTATGCTGCTGCAGACCCAAAGCAAGGAAAGCAAGCACCAACTAAAACCAGAAACATCTAAAGAAGTTTTAGATGGGGGAGGTGATATTAATTAGATGTTATTTCAAGCATGGTGTGCAAAGAATTGGGCAGAACACATATGAGTAGTGAGAGAAGCAAAGATCCAAAGTCCACAGGAATAGTATCTGGGATAAATTTAAAGTTGATTTATGGGTAGAGGGGAAGGTCAGAAAGTGTCCCTTCTACAGGGCATGTTCTTTATGATGGACACATTTGAATGACAGATGGTGATTACATTATAATTTTTCAGCTTCATGTATCTATTCCCTTAATGCATGCTGTTATGATATGATATGCAGTCTATAAACGTGAGGCCTTCATTAAGGATTTCTCCTCTAAGGTCACTTAAGGATATCTAAGTGCAGTAAGGACACAAGTGTTATTTTTCTGAGCAAGCATCTTTGTTGTCAGATGGTCCACAGAACATCTATCAGTACCTTTTGAAGGCCATCAGGCAGAGAGTTAGAAGGGCTCTTCAGATGGTCCTCAGGCAGGGGCATACCTGTGGGTTTTTCTTACAAGTGGCTCTAGAAACAATGGATCCTTCTCTGTCTGACAACCTCAAAACCATAAGCCAAAATAAAACTTTTCCATTATTAATTTGATTTTTTTAAGCTATTTTGACTCAGTGATCCACAATCACAAACACAATGAGTACCTTGGGAATCTAATATGTTCCATTTTTCTGGTTGTGTGGCTGCCCTCTTGTCATCCAGTTGCAGGTGCAGATGGAAAAGACAATGTGACAGTTCTGCTGACTAGTAACTCCTGGACAGGACTGTGCCCATTTCATCAGCTACTAGACTTAACCAGCTTCAAAGGAAAGTGGAGAAACATCAATCAACACATAAATGGACAGTGAACCCTTTTGCCTTATGGGGTAAGTTTTGTGTTTGGTTTGTGTTTTAATCTGTAGGCCTCTGTTTCCACCTCAAAATTGTAAAAGAAAAAAATAAATAAAAAAGAAAGTAAGAAAGAAAAGGAAAAGAAAAAAGAAAGAAAAAGCTAAAAAGTCATTTCTTTGGTTGAAGAAGAAGAAAACAGAGAGAAGAAAGATTTGTCAAATAAAATTTCAACAGATGCCCAGAAAAATTGTATTTTAGAGTTCTTCATGAAGGTGTTTTCCTTATGAGGTTATACACTGTAAATTATTTCACTAAGTAAGTTATATAATTTCATTATTTGGGGAAAAATCAGAATCTAAGAAAGAAAAATAAGCAAGCCTTTTGAAGGGAAGAAAAGGGACTTTTAGGCTGGGGAAAATGCAGCCTGTGTGGGTGGATTATAAGAGAAAGAAAATAATTTATTTTTCTTGTTGATGTTTTTTCTCAAAGTTAGAATGTTAAAGGATAATAAATAAGTAGAGAAAACCCACTAATAACTATGTTATCTATCTGAAAACACTAATTAGAGTTGTTTTTGTTTCTAGTACTCTGAATTATCTTTTACTTCAGGAATCAGTTGTTCATTTAATGAGCTAAGGAGATTCATGCCCCAGCTTCTCTGTACATGTTTCAGGTATTTAAGTACTTTAGTATAGTTTCATTATTATTTCATGCTTTACATATCTACCTCCCTTTTGCTTCTTTATATTTCCAAAATCTTTACATGTATCCTGAGGCTTTTTACTTCTGTCTTCTTAATGACAAGCATGATAAAATGATATAGATTCTACTTTGTAAAAGGTTCAAGAATATTTCTTTCACTTGAAAAGTGTAATACACAGTTGTGTGTTTGTGTATATAAAACAATACATGTTTTCTTCATAAACATAAGAGTAACATAAAGTTCAAGGGGAAAAATAGTGCATTGCTTCTGTTACCTAGAACAAACATAAACTAAATCTATCTCTATAAATGACTGATGAAAGCGATAAAAGTTTGGCTCAGCCTCCTCTGTATATAGTCGCCTGCGTCTAGATCTGATGTGTACATCAATTTTAACTTAATCCTAAGAGAATGTCCTTATAACACGCAAGTTTCAGCCAATCATAGTCAAGCTTCCACCATCTTAGGCTGAAATGATTGTTGTTTTAATAGTAATAAATAGTTCTACTTGTAGTATGAAGGACTAGCCCTTCCTTTGCCAAAACTAAGCTTTGTCACTATGTGTATAAAATGTAAGTTGACATGATTTAGCATAGACATTCAGTAAATATTTTTTTTTCCCCATACACACACACTAGGTGCTGGAGGATTTTTTTCCTTATAAAATTGACTGGCCTCTGAAGACCAATGGAATAGAACTGAGGACCCAGATATTAAACCACAGACCTATGGCCACCTAATCTTGACAAGGGAGCCAAAAAAATAGAATGGAAGAAAGATAGCCTCTTCAACAAGTTGTGCTGGCAGAACTGGTTAAGCACTTGCAGAAAACTAAAGCTGGGTCCTTCTTTGTCACCTTGCACTAGAATTAACTCCAAATGGATCAAAGACCTGGAGGTAAAAGCTGACACATTGAAAACTCTACAGGAAGGAATAGGAGATACACTAGGCCTCCTTGGCACAGGTCAAAACTTTCTCAATAAGGACCAAGAATCACAACAAATCAGAGAAAGGCTGGATAAGTGGGACTGCATTAAACTGCAGAGCTTTTGTATGGCAAAGGACATAGCTAGTAAATTAATCAGGAAGCCTACAGAGTGGGAGAAGATCTTCACCAACCAAACAACGGACAAAGGCCTCATATCTAAAATATATCAACAACTCAAAAAATTGAATCACTCCAAAACTAACCTCCAAAGTAACAACCATCCCATTAAAAAATGGGCCAAAGACTTAAAGAGAGTCTTCTCTGAAGAAGAAACAAAAATGGCCTATAGACACATGAAGAAATGCTCAACATCTCTGGTCATAAAAGAAATGCAAATCAAAACAACTCTAAGATTCCACCTCACTCCAGCTAGAATGGCCAGGATCAGGAAAACGAATGACAACAGATGCTGGAGGGGATGTGGCCAGGAGGGATCACTACTACACTGTTGGTGGGAGTGCAAACTCGTTCAACCACTATGGAAAGCAGTGTGGCAGTGCCTCAAAAGGCTAAACATAGAGCTCCCCTATGACCCAGCAATCCCACTACTTGGCATTTACCCAACCACCCAGAAACAAGGACATACTAAACCCACTAGCACAACAATGTTCATTGCAGCACTATTCACCATAGCAAAGATATGGAACCAACCTAGATGTCCCTCAGTTGATGAGTGGATCAACAAGTTGTGGTATTTGTACACAATGGAATTCTATGCTGCTGTCAGAAAGAATGACATCGCCCCATTTGTTAGGAAATGGAAAGACTTAGAAAAAATCATATTAAGTGAAGTAAGCCAGACTCAAAGGAACTTAGGCTCAATGGTTTCCCTCATTTGTCATAATCAGTAGAAACCTTGGCTCTACTAGCAGAGATTTGCAATAGAGCAAAATCTTGATACATAAGGACATATAATGTGAAGCTAATTGAAAGGACCTCCAGGATACTGAAACAAAAGCCATATAATGAAAGATTGTTGTCCTTAATGTACTATGTTGTCTCTCATCTCCTTTGCTGTCCCTTGGTTATCTCATATTGGTATAGTATCTCACTTTGTTATCTGATATATTGAATTTATTTGTATTTGGATATTTGAAATTTGATAGGGAAGGGGGGAAAACCAAGATGGGTGGGGGGTGTGGGGGGGAGGGAAACGGGTACCAAGACATGTGAAAGGGTATCAATGTATGTGAATTAATGCACCTTCTATCTGGCAAATATCATATAACCCTTTTACTAATTACAATAAAAAAAGGAAATCCACTGTTTATAGAAAAAAATAAAATAAAATAAAATTGACTGGCCTATTTACAGTGGAGGCATCTCTAGTTAGACTTCTCAAAGAATTCTCTTTTTATTGCAATTGAAGAATGGTTATAAAACCTAATTGACTATTTGCATTTAAAGGATACCATTCCCACCTTCCATCAACCCCAAACCCTGAATGGCAATCAATGTTGAGAGGTTTCTACCTGTACTCAGGGTTTAAAAGAAGTAAAACCCAAGATTAAGGCATTTGCCTTGTCAAATATGTTCGGAGGCTTTTCTTTAATGATTCTAACTCAGACAAATCAGTAATTAATGTCATAAAAAATCACTTCAACAAAAAACTCTAGTGAAATATGAGAAGATATATTACGAAGTTGTATTAGAACAAGGACTATTCGATGTTATTAATTTTTTAAGTAATTCAGTGTGATTTGACACTGAAAGAAAAACTATAAACACTTTGGTATGGACATATTAGATGCATTATACTTAAGATATATGTTAAAAGGTATTTTGAAGGCAAAACATCAGAATGAGGAAAAAACAAGTTATTTTTAAAGATATTCTGAAGTCTCTTTTAATACACAGTTTTATTATAGTATTTTCTAAATGCAACCTCCTAAAAATCCCAAAATTTATGATACTCATTCCTATGAAGTATGCTGTGCTACAAGAAATTAAAGAAACCATTAAATATTTAGGATCATTCAACATCCAAAGCTTTAAAATCTAACTGTACATAGTAGCCCCTCAAAAAGCTACAATTTGCATTTTAAAAAAGTATTTTCTTACAAAGAGTCCCATCAGCAATACAATAATCTGTACCATTTTTATTCTGAAACTAATGCTGAGCTGCTCTTGAATTCACTTCTTTAGCAATACAAATTGCCAGAACACACACACACACATTCCACACCCGATCACCATTTATGCTTCATCTTTTCATCTTCTTCCTCGTCTTCATCCTCTTCCTCTCCCTCATCTTCGGGCTCATTCTTCTTCTTTGAACTAGAATGCCAGCCAGAGCCCTTTCACTTTTTGTTTTGGCTCGGTAGACAGAAATATCCTTCTCATATCTCTCTCCCCTTTAGTTGAGCTGCTTTTTGCTCGCCAGGGCTGCTTGTCTGTGGCCAATGGTTCCGACCACAGCTCACCCCATTTCATTGCATGAGCCTCAGTGGAGAAGCGTGGATGTTGTCTTGATCTTTCGGCGAGGTTCAGAGCAAAGCAGGAAGAAGGCAGATGCTGATCATTTCAGGGCCTCGGGATATTTTTTTTCTTCCCCTTCTTATCACCTTTGAGAGGACTGTAATATTTCATCTCCTGGTCATAACAAGTTTTGTCACTTCTTGCCTTGTCTTCCAACTTCGACTTTTCTTTACCAGACATGGTCCTCCATCTTTCTGAACACTTAGAGGAACTTCTTCTTGAGCTCTTCCCAGCAGATGTGCACAATGCAGTTTCCCGCTTGGGTTCCTCTGGGCCCAGGTTGGCCTCGCCTCACAGTCCTTCTAAGCAGAGGTTTCCATGGAGACCTGACTACCCACGACTCCAGCGCGAACTTCTCCAGTCTTAAAGCGTAATATACACTCAAGATGGAAGCGTAGTCAATAACTTTAATAAGTCAGTTAGGTCAAAACAAGGACAAAATGAAAATCTGTACTAATTTCTAGTTTGTTGCTGATTAAAATGTCATGAAACTAATTCATTTTCCTCTCCATTAGGTCGAAAAAACTGGTGAGTGAAGAAATGCATTACTGCTAATTTAAAATTAGATAATTCCATAGATATGTTCATTTTAAAAACATATCCATTATCCAAAAGTGACCTGTCAAATAGTATAAAAATGTGTAGGAGACAGAACTTTTAAATTTTTAAAAGAGGATAATTTGAAACCAATGTAAGTTAAGGGTAAGCAAATAACATTCAAATAGGAGTTCCAAGTACTAATATTTTAAGAAACAGTTGTCCGACACATGGATAGCATTTTCAGGCAATTGATTATATGTGATTCTGTGTGTGTGCACAATTGTATTTCTACATTTGTTACTCAAGTATTTTTATGACAACTAACGCTGAATATTAAAAGATATGAGCATAAAATCTATATGCAAATATCTTCATCTGATAGTGTACAACTGGATACATAGAGTTTGACTTCATTTTACACAGAATATCTGAATATCTGAAACATTGTTCACTAAGAATTATTGTCAGCCCAGATGTTCCCGAACGTATATTACAGTTTTACAAGTAATATCTGTATGTCTTCCTCAGAATTAAAGCTGAGTACCTTGATGGTTCATTCCATAAACTTGGTGCACTCACCTTACTTTTTAATAGATTCATTCTTAATAAATCACTTTTAGGTAGAACTTGAGTATTTGTGTGTATGTCAGCCTGTCCATCTCAATCACTTTTAATTTACTATGTAGTTAAGTTCTTACTGGGGAGGTAGTATTCAAGTCATTCTCGAATATGACTCCATATTCCTTTTCTGTCGCCTATTTAATACAACAATATATAGCAAAAGCATCAACAAGGGGTATCAATGTGTGAGAAGTAATGCACCTACTACCTGACGAATGTAACTATAACCCTGACAACAAAAAAATTGAATTAAATTTTTTAAAAAGCATCAATAATAACAAGTGAAAGAAAGCCTTCTCTTAATGTTACATGATTATAGTAAGTTTTTCTCTTTGCTAAAACATTTTGGAGGCATCTCCCTGGTTGTCAGGGAGAAGGTTAGAAAAAGCTAGACCTTAGGGAATATCAAAGATATGATGAGATATTAGGACATACTGGTTTGGCCTGAGAGACTTGAATGAATATTCAATATTCATTCAACAAACATTGATTGGATGATTCCTAAGAAACAAGCATTGTACAGTTTAGAGGAGAAGCATCTATACTTACCCATACATTCCTTTCTCTGGAGTGAGAGAGAAAGAACTCAATATTTATGGCCTAGCAGAATGATCACTACAATAGTATTTGAATGAATGAGTGAGGGAAGAAAATAATCATGCAAAAAAAGGTCTTAAAAGACCTTTGAAAGATCATCTAACCATGAGTTTTGAACAGTCTCAAAACAAAAGCAACAATAAGCGAATTACAAGGGAGGAGATCATTTAGAGGAGATCATTTAATACGTCAGAACATGGATCCAGGAGTGGAGCAGTAAGTCTCATTTTTAAAGTTTTCTTAGGCTACATTGAAAATAATAAAATCCTTAGGTCATGAAGAAAAGATTGTATTGCTACCCAAAGAGGATTGTATACTTTAATTAGTCTTGGAATCTACTGGAAACATCTGCAAATGCTTAATTTTTCTTTTATTGTGTAATATAACATTATCATCTTATTTTCCAGTATGCTAATTGATACATAACTCCCAAACATTTCCTATAGCTAGAGCTTTTATACAAATCTTTAATAAAGAACAGATGATGGATTGTACCTAGTATAGTACAGTATCATATCATTTCTTTAACTCTATTATTGTTAGATTTGAATTTGTGTAAACTGTGTATAAGGGAATATTCACCTAAACTAAAATAATAACATTGAGAAGGTTAATTACACATTATGCTTTATTGACAGTACCACATGTCTCCATGAATATATTGTATGGACTTTTACCCAAATATGTTTATCTTTATATATTATATTCTTAGGCAACAGAAGATAATATTTTTAAATTTAAGGAATGTCAGCCTAATGGCATCTGTACTATACAAACATTAAAATTTAAGTTCTCAGTCACAAAAAAAGAGTGGAGCAGCAAAACATAAGGAATAATTGAAGACGTTCCATGTTGATGTGGGTACCTTATCCAAAGGAGAGTAAGAGGGAGAAAGGAGAATGAAATTTGGAAGAACAGAAGCATGCCTTCAACAAGGAAGGGTTAGAAACAATTGATTTGGACCATCCTTTAGGAAGCATTGTCAACAAGAAAACATGTATAACTTTTTCCATGCATTTCTATTTCCTTACTAATGGAGCAACATCATTCCTTCTGATGGAAGCATAGAATTAAGTAAGCCAGAGCCAAAGAAATATAAGTTGCATGATTTCTCTCATTTCTAATAATTAGAATGTGCCTATAAATCTACAAGAAAACACAATGGAGAGTAAAAGGCAAAAACATTTAAGGAGGGTATTCTTAGGAGAGGAACACAGGTCTCAATAGCTATGTGCATATGATTAGATGATTGTATGAAGTGATGTTTATCAACATGAATTCCAAGAAGTGGAATCAAGAGGTTATTATTTAACTTTTTATGGCTTTCTCCCCCCCCCCCAGTTTTCTTCCCTTATGTCACTGTTTTGGATTTCTGTACCTTTTGTCTTGAATTTAAGTCTATCTGATTTGGGGAGGGGAAGGAGAAGCACAGAAAAGGCTTGGAAACAATGTGTCAACCAATTCAGTAGTGATACTTACTAGACATTATGTTGGAAATAAACTATACAACTTGGGAGAGAGGGAGGTTAGGAGGGGGAAAATAGGAGGAAACAAGGGAGGAGGTAACACTGTTCAAAGAGAAATGTACTCATTACCTGACTTGTATAACTCTAACCCCTCTGTACATCACCATTACAATAAAAGTACTTTAAAAAAGAAAATAAAAGAGAAAGCATCTATAACCTTCCTCAATAGGCAGCTTCTCTGGTGGTTCACAAGGGACTTTACCTCCTGGCCTTAGCATCTTTAACATGGTCTGATTCGCCTAGGGATTTGTTTCCCTTATGTAAGATATAATACAATTCTGAGATTAGGTAACTGTAAGACTGCAACCTCTGTTGCTCATTCTCTGTGAACTCCTCCTATTCTTGCTGTGGAGGAAGCAGCTGGATATTAAGAATGGAATACTACAGAGGCCAAGATGATAGAATGCAAACTCTATAGGAAGGAGCTTAAGAGGAACTTTCTCTGAAAACTTGAGATGAGGCTTGGTTGCAAACTCTAGTATAATACAACCTTTGGATTTTAATCAGCATGAAAAATTCATGGCCAACTCTTAAAGAAGAGGTGTAATTAAAATGATCTTTTAAGAAAAAGCCAATGTAAGAACAAAATCAGAAAGGATCGGAGGTGGCCAGGAATTTGGCCCAGTGGGTAGAATGCTTACCTAGCATGCACGAAGACCCGGGTTTGATTCCTTGGTACTACATACATAGAAAAAGCCAGAAGTGGTGCTATGGCTCAAGTGTCAGAGATCTAGCCTTGAGAAAGCCCTAGGACAGTGCTCAGGCCTGTCAATTCCCAGGACTGACAAAAATATAAAAGAAAGGATTGGAGGTAGCAGAGCCACCAGAGACAAAATAGAGAGTGTGACTTGGCTGAGATCTTGCACTTGGTAGAAAATATACAAATTCAATTGGTAGAAAATGAATCCCTTCTTTTTCTGGGCTTCCAAAGCACTTGTTTCTGTCTTAATTATAGTATTTACCCAAATTGTATTGTACTTTTTTTTCTGTTCTTCTGTTTTCCTTCCCTGTAGATATAGCTCTTTCTGAACACATGCTGTCTTTTCATACTTTAATTCTCCAGGGCATAATCTGAGCCTAACACAGGCAGATATTCAACAAGACACAGTCAAATGAATAAGGGGCTGTTGGAATATTTAAAACATGGAGTGAATAGGCCTTCTGCCAAAGGACTGAGCAGGGATAGAGGAAAGGAAGGTCATCAGAGCCAGTGAGAGAGAATAATCATTCGAATATGGTGACTGAATAAATGTAGGAAAGAGAATACCCAAACACTACCATGGTTGCTGGCACAAATAATGCATTTGAAGGTGAAAGCATGCATTGGTATAACTAGAGTCTATAGGACCCCACGAAAGAATCCTACTACCCTCCTTTTTACTTTACCAGCTGATATTCATTGGGGTCTAGAAGTGGAGGATAGGAGTGTTGGAGGATCAGGAAGAACAAGATATTATCATCTTGTTCTATTATATAAGAGAAATCATGTTGTAGATTTATAGTCAATAATGAGCTCAAGAATAAAAGACAAAAATAAGATGCAGGGAAGTGATGAAAACTTAACTAAGCTATGGATTTTTAAGGTTGCTTCTAATTTTCTTTTTTTTTCTTTTAAATTCTGTTTTGTTTGTTTGGTTAGTTGATTAGCTAATGTTTTGAGGTAAAGGCTTGCTATATATCCCAGACTAGTCTTTAACTCACAATCTTCCTGAATCAACTTTCCAAGTACTAGGACTACATATGCATTCTGCTGCCCTAATGATGTTACTAACTTTAAAGGTATCTAAGATTTGTCATAAATCCTATGCACCTTGCAAACAACTATATTTGAGAAGAGCATCCATCATTTATAGAATACCCGCAGAGAGCATATACACAGAACATCCATGTGTGAATCAATGAAAATTTTGTGATCTATTTCAAGAGAGTTAGAACAATCAATTATCTGAATCTCAAAGCAGAAACAGAGGTAATGATTAGAACTCTAGACAGCATAAACTAAAAATCAGAACATTCCAAAAGAATGTGATATTGATAAACCTTATAGAATTTTAATGCCAACATATTCTGGCAATAATGAAATAGTTCATAATTAAGGAGAGAAAAACTGTTAACATAGACTTCTAAGAAGATGAAATATAATTTTGATATTTGACAGAAATGGCTCATTTTGAAATATTTTGAACATTTCTGGGTTAGATCAAATTATCAAGGATATAATGATCTTGGGGATAAACTAGTGATTTGTGACAGGCTTATTTCCACTCCTACAAGTCGAGAAGTTTAGTGTAGCTTATGAACTGGGCTCTAGCTCCAGCATACTCAATGAACAGATCATCAGTTCAGCCAAGCACCAGCCTCAATAAACTGAATCTCAATTGAGATTTCCTATATCATTTGGAAATGATCCACAAGGGAAGGCAAGAAGAAGTAAATTCAGATGTATAACCTGAATCATGAGTTGCTACCCACAACAGTGCTATCCTAGGACAGCTGAGGGCTAGGACTTTGCCCTTCACATTTGGATTAGTATGTAAGAAATGTTGAATAAACTTGGAAAAGGGGAATCTCATTCATGTGCTGAGGCTACCATTTAAGTATTGCTTTTTGGACACCAAATTTCTTATGATTGATTATTCTGGAAGATAAAGGCCTGTCCAATCTCTCAATATATCTTTGCATAACTCTAAATCTAATGGCTTTAAATTATGTACAAAGCATAGACAAGACTTGAAAAGAAGGAGTATAAAACAATAAGCATTTATAGAACAAGAAGACCTCAATCACAAAATCTGTGAGTGATTGAAATGCCTCTTCTCCACAGTTCCATGCTGTGAACAGAGTCAAGCTTACTTCCATCTGGACAATTATGTAAATACTATTCCATTTTCATGTACCTTCTAAAAGATATAACAGAAAAATAAACAACCTGAACAAAAAATGGTTGTTGTAAAAATGACTTAGAAATAATTGAATGTGTTTCTGTGTGTTCTCCTCATACTAATAAAAGCAAATGTATACACAGAGAATGGATTGTGTGTATGAATTCCTTCCAGTATGATTATTGAGTCCAAAGTAATAATGAAGTTGGCTCAAGCCTATAATCCTAGCTATTTAGGAGGCTGAGATTCAGAGGATTACAATTCAAAGCCAGACAGGTGAGCTCAAGGCCTACTAAGATTTTTATGTTAGAATACTGGGCCTAAAGGAGAGAATTTCTAATTTCTTGCCTTCTTTTGACCTTCTAAAATATTTAAAGCTCCTTCTTGAAGGCTATGTCAGTACTAAGATTCTTACAAAGAGCAATAAAATTGCTTTGCTTGAATTCAAGTGCTGGTCTTGGACTAAATAAATAAATAAATATAAAAAATAGGCATCCCCCAGTTGCAGGCGTGGCTCAGGTTGTTGAACACCAGCCATGAATAAAAGCAAGGCCCAATTTCAGAGAAAAAAAATTGCTTTATGTTTTATGGTACCAAGGCTTGAATTCAGGGCCTTAGGTTAAGTTTCTGCTGATCTGAAAACTTCCTCACCCTATACATGTGTTTGGGTTCACAAATGCCAGAGGAGTTTTTATTTGTTTGGTGTTTGTTTTTGTTTTATAGAACTATGGTTTGAACTCTGGGCCTTGTGCTTTCTAGGTAGATCATTTGACCCAAGGCTTTAGCCATTTTTATTTTGTTTATTTCCTTTTTCAATTGTTTTGTCGTGGTGATATAAAGAGGGGTTGTAGTTACATTGGTTATTTTTTGAACTTGGTTCTCAGTATTTTGCTTGGGCAAGGCCTCACATGATTCTCCTACTTACATTTTCTGTATAGTTTGGATTGTCACCACTTCTAGGTAACTTATTGGATAGGGTCTAATTTTTGCCTACCTGGCCTTGCACCATGAGGCAGCCTCTTGTGCGGTGCCTACTGAGTAGCTTGAGTTCTTGTTTGATCTTCAGTTCTCCAAAATCACAGTTATTATTTCTCTCCTGGAGCAGGAAAGAAAGTGCCTCACATTTCCCTTTTTCTTTTTAAATTATCCTTAAGTAGTTGTTAAGGGGTTTCAATTCAACCTGCCAGTTTGTGAGTACAATGAATCCTGATCTGTGTCAACCCTTTCATTATTCTCCCCCATTTCTCCCCACTCCAAGTTATCTCCTCGTCTAATTCCATTTTTTATTGCCAGTCCTGCATTTGAACTCAGGGCCTCAAAACTGTCCCTGAGCTTTTGTGTTCAAAGCTAGCTCTCTACCATTTGAGCCATAACTTCACTTCTAGCTTGTTGATGACTCACTGCTGATCAGAGTGTCATGCATTTTCTTGCCTAGGCTGTCTTTGAACCATTGTCTTCAGATCTCAGCTTCCTGAATTGCTAGGGTTATAGACTTGATCCACCTGATTCTATTAAATACAATGGCATGGGATAGATGAGAAAAAATTGATTTTTGTATCTAATAATTCCTGAAGGATCATAGGACCTTGAAGTATTTCTAAACAAATAAAGGTTCTCCAAAACAACAAACACCTAATTAATCACAAAGCATACACACATGAACAGCCAGACACCAGTGGCTCGACTGGGTATGAGTTCAAGTTTGATTCATAAGAATAAGCTAGAATTAACTCCAAATGGTTCAAAGACCTCGAGGTAAAAGCCGACACACTGAAAACTTTACAAGAAGGAATAGGAGATACACTAGGCCTCCTTGGCACAGGTTGAAACTTTCTTAATAAGGACCAAGAATCACAACAAATCAGAGAAAGGCTCGATAAGTGGGACTGCATTAAACTGCAGAGCTTTTGTATGGCAAAGGACATAGCTAGTAAATTAATTAGGAAGCCTACAGAATGGGAGATCTTCATCAACCACACAATGGATAAAGGCCTTATATCTAAAATATATCAACAGCTCAAAAAATTGAATCACCCCAAAACTAATCTCCAAAGAAACAACCATCCCATTAAAAGATGGGCCAAAGACTTAAAGAGAGTCTTCTCTGAAGAAGAAACAAGAATGGCCTATAGAAACATGAAGAAATACTCAACACCTCTGGTCATAAAAGAAATGGAAATCAAAACAACTTTAAGATTCCACCTCACTCCAGTTAGAATGGTCAGGATCAAGAAAACTAGTAACAACAGATGTTGGAGGGAATGTGGCCAGGAGGGATCACTACTACACTGTTGGTGGGAGTGCAAACTTGTTCAACCACTATGGAAAGCAGTATGGCAATTCCTCAAAAGACTAAACATAGAGCTCCCCTATGACCCAGCAATTCCACCTCTTGGCATTTACCCAACCATCCAGAAACTAGGGCATACTAAATCCACTAGCACAACAATGTTCATTGCAGCACTATTTACCATAGCAAAGATATGGAACCAACCCAGATATCCCTCAGTTGATGAGTGGATCAACAAGATGTGGTATTTGTACACAATGGAATTCTATGCTGCTGTCAGAAAGAATGACATCGCCCCATTTGTTAGGAAAGGGAAAGGCAGAAAAAATCGTATTAAGTGAAGTAAGCTAGACTCAAAGGAAGATAGGGTCAATGGTTTCCCTTATTTGTCATATTCAGTAGAAACCTTGGTCTCTCCTAGCAGAGATTTGCAATAGAGCAAAACCTAGATACATAAGGCCATATAGTATGATGGTAAATGAAAGGACCTCTAGAATATAGAAACAAAAGCCATATAATGAGTGGTTGTTGTCCTTACTGTACTATGTTATCTCTCATCTCTTTTGCTATCCCTTGATTATCTCATATTGTTACAGTATCTTACTTTGTTATCTGATATATTAGATATATTTGTATTTGGTTATTTGAAATTGGATAGGGAAGGGGAGAAAACAAGATGAGAAGTGGGGGTGAGGGGGAGGGAAATGGGGACCAAGACATGAGAAAGGGTATCAATGTATGTGAATTAATGTACCTTCTATCTGGCAAATATCATGTAACCCTTCTATTAATTACAATAAAAAATATATGGAAAAAAAAGAATAAGCTGCCCAAGCAACGTGCCTAGTTTATTACACATCTAGACCATTTTTCAAGCTTTTGTGTCATTATCAATGTGTCAAACACAATTGCTGCATTGTCAAGATTACATGAGAGAAACATAATTCTGTCTCTAATACCTGAACCAGTAATTTATACCACATGCTTTCTTTGAAAATATCCCTGAAGTTTGATTAAAATACAGAATCACATTTGCAGGCCTGAATACTGAGTAACCTACAGGAATTATGAAAAGAAAAATATATCTCTTGACAACTCTGCTCTCCTTTTTATGGGCACTGAGCTGAGTGCCCATAAGGTACTACAGAGTCACTGAAGTCTCCATGGCATGACAGACAGCACTAAAAAAAATAAATTAAGGAGTCCCATTGTGCGTGGAGGGAGCAGAAAATGTAAGTATCTTCTTTGATATGACATTTACTTCCTCTTTTGTGAATACTGTCAGGAAGGAAGGCAGAGTTTTTCAACAGACATTTGTAAATAATCTACATCAGAGTAATTGTTTTAATGCACCTACAAAGTAGATTTGTGCTCTACCCCCAACCTTCAGGGTATATGACGTCACTTCTCCTAGAGGTGAACCTCAAATGTGTATGCAGAACAAAATTTCTCAAGTAATAGAAAAGCACACAATATTATTGATCAACTAACAATGGCAATCATAACACTGTAGCAGACATTGGTTGAATGCTTTCTCTTTCCTATCTTCAGGAAGAAATTCTTATATTACTAGCCTGGACCACTATCTGGCCTCTTTCCTGGCATCCCCAATTGTGCATTGATTTCTGTATCCTCCAACAGCCAGAGCCTCTTAGGATTGTGAATCACTTCTCTGACTTCATTCCCTAAGGACTCCTCATGATTTCTCTTCTCATTCAGAATGGAATCCAAAGAGAACTCCACAGCCTCCAAGATCCTGCATACTATAATAGGCTGCCCACTTCTTTAGCTTAACCTCCCTCTCTCTGTCAGAGGAGCTCCAGTTTTCATTCATCCTTTGGAGAGAAAGGACACTCTTCCCTGGAGTTCTTGCACTTATTATTCTCTCTGGGAATAGTCTTCCCTGAGTTATGCCACAGTTTTACTCTCACAAAGAAATATTCACTCAGATAAATATTCTCTCTTCAGAGCAGCCTCTATGGAAAGCAATCTCCAAGATGGTGCCTACAGGGTCCCAGATTCTAGTTTTCTAGTCCTTTGGCTTAATTTACCCCTGACTAGTAGAAGACCAGGTTGAAGGATGTCACTTGCATGATTAGGTTTTATGTACTATTACTTCCATCTTGTTGAAAGACTTTCCCTCTCATTGGCCCTGATAAAAGAAGCTGTCACGTTGGAAAGGCCTATTTAGTAAAGAACAGAAGAAGCCTCTGGCCAACAATAGATATTGCATGAGGCCCTCAGTATAACAGCTACCAGCAGTGATTTAGAAACTAAGCCTTGCTCAGAGTTTTGATTCACAGGACTCTGAGAAAATTAATGGGTACCTAAAAATTGGGGTTGAGTAGATATTGACATCTGTATCAGGATCTGCTGAATCTCTATCTTCCTTCTTCCATCATTCCATATCCCATTTCATTCTTATGTTGGAGCCAGAGTAATGTGTTTGTATCTGCTTCTCCAATAAACTGGAAGCATGAATAAATCTAAAAGAAAGTAAAGGTAATGATCTCTCTCATAGTCAAGAGACAACCAGAGAGCCCCATTCTGTACAATTTGATCCATCTTTCACCTGATCATCCTAGTGCCACCTGAATTTACCACTTAGCAAGTCATACAATGGCAGTAACAATGCTTACTGTGTGAGGGATCATTATCCAAAGGTCTTCCAAGTTTGTAGATGTGAGTTTCTACAGAAAACAATGCAAATTTAGCATAAAAGCAGAACCATATTTGTGAATCAGAGTTATATCAGGCAGATTCTGGAAATTCCCTTAAACATTGCTCATACTACTTATATATAGCAGGCAATAATGGCCTTTTGAAAGAGCAGATCCATATTTTAATTTGTCACTAAGCCAGGACATTTCTTTTCCCCCTCCTGTTTTAATGCACACTTCAATAATGGGGTGGCACTTTTAGGAGACTTGGTCTCAGTCTCCTAGAGAAGAGCAATTGAGCAATGCTCAAATTCTATTACTCAGACAAAATGGTTTTGCTTGAGTGAGAACAGTTTAATATTTATTTGAAATCTAAAATTATTATTTGGGGGAAGACTCTGCTCTCTATATGAATGGAACTTAAATCATATTATACATGAGTATGCTTTATATTTTATTATATCCTTGTCCCTACAGAGCCCAGATAGATTAAAAACTTTCACAAATCATTTTCTTTCTTAATGTTTTTCCCAGAGAAACTATAATGAATGGGCTACCTGTTATATGTCATGCTCCATGCTAACAGCTTACCATGTTATTTTTCCAGCCTGGTTAGAAACAAGTGGTACAAGGTCACAGAGCAGGTAGGAGCTATTAAGTAGTTTTTAGGCCTAAGTCACATGACTCCCAAGTCTATATAATCTTGATGCTCTTCGATTCTCCAAAATCTGATTAGTTATGTTGCGCTGCAAATTTGAAGAGTTTGATCAGTGTTGAGCTGAACTAAGACTGAGTTTTATAATACTTTGTTCTATCTTACCTGTGAACACCCTATAATGTTTTAGGTAAGTAACTATGATCTTCCACATTACTAAGAACTGCCTATCTTCCTTTAATTCCATAACATCTTAATTCTCTATATACTTGTTGATGAAATGAGGATAAGCACGGTATTGTGGGAAATACAACAATAAAAAGCAAGCGGCACTTGGAGGATGGCAGAACTTAGGTTTCTTTTTATCAGAACACTTTTTTTTCTATTTTATTTTTTATTATTGAGGTAATATATAGAGGGGTTACAGTTACATTTGCCAGACAGTAGGTACATTACTTTTCACTCATTGACACCCCCTCTTATGTTTCTGTCCCCTTCTCTCTCCCCCCACAGCCTCCCAACCATCTTGTTTTTCCCTGTTCCCTTTCCTATTTCAAATAAACAAATAAATGTATATACAATATACCAGGTAACAAAATCAGATACTGTAACAATATGAGATTAACCAAAGGGCAACAAAGCAGAAGAGAAATAACGTGGTACATTAAGAACAACAATTTCTCAAGACAAAGCTCTTGTTTCCATATCCTAGAGACCCTTTCATTTAGTCTCATCCTATATGACCTTATGTATCTAGGTTTTACACTATTGTAATCCACTGCTAGGAGAGTCCTAGATGTGACCTAATTATTACAAATGAGGGAAACCATTGAGCCTATGTTCCTTTGGGTCTGGCTTACTTCACTTAATATGATTTTTTTCCTTACAAATGGGATGCTGTCATTCTTTCCGATAACAGCATAGAATTCCATTGTGTATAAGTACTAATCTTGTTGATCCAGTCATCTACTGAGGGGCATTGGGGTTGGTTCCATATCTTTGCTATGGTAAATAGTGCTGTAATGAGCATCGTTATGCTAGTGGGTTTGGTATGTCCTTGTTTCTGGATGATTTGGTAAATGCCAAGTAATGGTTGAATGAGTTTACACTCCCACCAACAGTGTAGTAGTGATCTTTCCCGGCCATATCCCCACCCCCATCTGTTGTTATTAGATTTCTTGATCATGGCCATTTTAACTTGAGTGAGGTAGAATCTCAGAGTTGTTTTGATTTGCATTTCCTTTATGGACAGAGGTGTCGAGGATTTTTTCACGTGTGTATAGGCCAGCCATTATTTCTTCTTCAAAGAAGTATCTCTTTAAGTCTTTGGCCCATCTATTAATGGTATGATTGTTTCTTTGAAGATTTGTTTTAGAGAGATTCAATTGTTTTAGCTGTAGATATCACAATATGGAACACTTCACAAATTTTTGCGTGTCATCCTCACACAAGGGCCATGCTAAGCTTCTCTGTCACTCCAGTTTTAGTATATGTGCTACAGAAGCAAGCACAGAACTCAGGTTTGTTGTACCAGTATGCCCAGAGCACAGGTGCATCTCAGTGGTTAGTTTCTTGAAAAATATTTGCAGTTCTCCCCTTTAAATTTAGCTAGTTCTGATGAGGGAATGTTTTCCTTACCAATGGCACCTGACTTGTGGGCACACAATACAGATTAACTGACCTTGTTTTGTCATACTATCTATCACAAAGTAGGCTTTGGATCATTATTAACTATTCAAAAAAATGAAAAAGAAAAGCAGAATATCAAGAAAGCCTTGTCTCTGCACTGATATGAATGACGCTATGGAATAGGGATTCTGGTAAGGATGGGAAACTTTCAGATCCCTATCAGAAGTTAATGAATTACCAATGCTAATTAATGCCAATATTAATACTGATAGTACTTCATTTGTATCCATAAGGAACTTTTAGATTTTTGAGTTACTTGAACACTATATGAAAAGCTAATTTTCTATGTTGAAAACAATCAACCAGAGGCCAGGAGCATGGCCTAGTGGTAGAGTACTTGCCTAGCATACTTGAAACCCTAGATTCAATTCTCCTGTAACACATACATGGAAAAAGCTGGAAATGACACTGTGGCTCAAGTGGAAGAGTACTAGTCTTGGGAAAGCCCAAGGACAGTGCACAGGCTCTGAGGTCAAGCCCCAGGACTAGTCAAAAAAAAAAAAAAGACTGGCACTGATGGTTCACACCTATAATCCCAGGAACTTGGGAGGATGAAATCTGAAATCATTGTTCAAAGCCAGCCCAGGCAGGAAAATCAGTAAGCCCATACCCTGAGTTCAAGTCCCAGGACTAGCAAAGAAAAGCAACCACAAAACAAAAACAAAAATATCATAATGGTTAGAATTTAATATGACTGATCTTAACCAGATCTGATATTTTAGTGGATCCATTTATGTAATTTATAATTAGTATAGATTTTATGATGTTTCTCTGGCCATTGAGATGCACCTATAGTCTGTTGTTTCCTTAAGTGACCCTTTCTGCTGGCAACTTTCAGAACACTAAAACTATTCCACCACACTACAATTCAGAGAATTTATGATCACGACTCAGAAGATTCTCACCTTCTGAATACCCTTAGCAGTGACATGGAAGCAATTTTCACCTTCAGCATCCTACTGGCTATATCTTCAGGAAAATAAAGATCCAAAAACACTTGAAAATTTCTCATGGTGACATATCTTAATCTTCAACTCATCTCAATAAATGTTAGTTCTGGTATGATTTGATGTGAAGTGTCTCCCTAAGCTCATATGTTGAACAGCTGGCTCTCAGCGGAAGCATAACAGATGGTGCTGGAACTTGGAAGTCAGGTCATCTATGTGTAGTCTTTAGAAGGGTATTGAGACTTTGGCTTTTATTTTTTTTTTCACTTTTTCTAACCAACATTTCTCTACCATACTGTTCCATCAAATGTTCTGCTTCACTGTAGGCCCCACACTATGGAGCTGAGTATAGGTTAAACCTCTCAAAGGACATGTCAAAACTATATCGTTCCTCCTTTGAAGTATTTATTGCTGATACTTTTTACCATAACAAGTACAAAGTCATAACTAACATAGGTTTTCTTCTTCATTTTCATAAAGTTTCTTAAACTTGACACCGTCTTTGGATTTACAGATCTAAATGAGGAATGGCAAATAAGGCTGAGGTTACAGGGCAAATGCAATATTTTGTCATAGCTGTCAACAAACAGAATAGGGTTCTGTGATTGTATTAGCCCCAGACCCCCTACCATACACAAATATTCAGGAGAAAGCAAATCAGAGCATAAATAAAAGATCTAAACCAGGAACACAGGAGTCAGGTGTCACTAACCCTGTTAGTTCTGTCTTATCTTAATACTTCACCCACTCTGGAAGGGACCATTACTTCTAATCAAGCTGAGTGATGTAATGAGAGCAAAGAAAAGGGTAGTCTACTTTGTTGTAGTTGTGAATCTTTATTAAAATGTTCGCTAGCATAATATCCATCTCCTTAGCCGATAGGATCACCACACACAGATAATTTTTGAGTCATGTTCTAAAATATGGCCAGGTTTGAGTCTTTTGTTCTGAGCCTGATTCAAAATGGCATCATAGTGGTTAGTTGTATTATAAGTCAGCCAAAACACCAAACTCTACCTCAAACATGATGAAAATTTGATTACTAAAACAAGCACACCAAAATTCATTGGCAGGACAGCATGACGTATGATTGTTGAAAGGAATTAAGTGGAGGATATAAAAAGAACTTTTCAGGCTAGAAATTTCCTATGCCTGGACTATGACTTTAAGATTCTTTAAGATTCCTCACAGTCATGAATTCATGTGGAAATTACCTTTAGAAAATGGAATGTTTTTCTATAGTCTTTCTCCAGTCTGCAGCCGCACACAAAATTATCTCACTTGGAAGCATGTAACTATCTCTACACTGCCCATCAAATTTCTCAAGAAACTCACTGTTTCTTCAGAAATATACTATTGATTGCACGTGTGGAGTCTTCCTGTCAGGCATGAAGATTAAATACACAGTCCATTTTCATTGTCTTTTAAATGGAGAGCAAAAGTACTGGAGATTGAAATCATAGGCACCATTTTCCTGCTAGAAAGGTACTTCATCAATTTATCTGTACCCCAGTACTTTTGTTATTTTGATTTGCTTTCAAACAGTCTCATGCTTTTACCCAGACTCATCCTCAGACCACAATTTGCCCAACTTTGCCTCCCAAGTAGCTGGCATTATAGGTATATGCCATCCCATCTGGCCGGTTTTTGTAATAGACTCCTGCCAACTCTACCTGGGGCTCGTCGTCAGACATAATCCTCTTGTCCCTGCCTCCAAAGCAGGTAGGATTATATATGTGCACCCAGCAAGCCCATTTCTCCACCATCTTTTCAGGCACAATTAGAGATAAAGAAATAGAAACAAATAGAAAAAAGCAAATGGATATAGAGACAGAACAAACAAGATATAGTAAGAAAATACAGATCCCGGCAACATTTAGGATTGGCAGCTGCCTCCCGATGTCAGGAAAACAATAATTAAAGTCTAAAGTGGGGGAAACGAATAGGAAGCAAATTGCTGCTCACCTTAAGTCCCTCTTAAGTGGTCTGGAAATTGAGATAATATGTGCTTCTCTAAGGTAAGGCCAAAGAGCAGGGAACAAAAGAATGAATTACAAGATATTCTGGATATTTTGAAAGGAAATTTGACCTCCTTTCGCGTTCTAACCTTTCCTTCAAGTCAGCCATTGTCTAGAACTCTACTCTGGAGGATTGAATTTGGGACAATGGGGTTTTGCTCATAAGAGAAATAGGGGACTGCAAGGCCAAAGGGTCGTATTAGAAACAGACAAGAAATGTAAATGTTGACACTGTGAACTGTGAGGCATTCAGCAACTCACAACACTCATCTTCTAGGAAGCTAGCCTCCATTTATTTATGTCTCTTAGGCAATAAATTGACAAAAAAAGAAAACAACGGACCTACCCATTAGAAAGAATCTACAGTGATACACACAGCAAGACCATAACTAGTCACCCCTACATTGAAGCGTGGCAGTTGACAAAACCCTGCACAAGCAAAGCATATTTTATGTATATTCTAGACATGATAACTGGAAAGTCTTTAACTTTTATATTATAGAATACAATTGGCTTAAAAAGAAAGGGAGAACTCTAAGTGAATAAACGGAAACAATTAAACTACCATATTTTTAGAGATTTAAGAAAATAGATTAAAGAAAAGATTTTTTTAAAGAATTATTCAGGAAATGGCACTGTGACTCAAGTGGTAGAGCGCTAGCCTAAGCTGAAGAATTCAGGGACAGCGCCCAGGCCCAGAATTCAAGCTCCATGACCAACCAAAAACAAACAAACTAAAAAACCGAGGTAGGCAAGGTGGCTGCTGCCTGTAATCCTATCTCCTCAGGAAGCTGAGATCTGAGGTTTGAGGTTCAAAGCCAGCACGCGCACAAAAGGACCTGAAACTCTTATCTCTAATTCATCACTAGAAAGTGGGAAGTGGGGCTTGGCTCAAGGGTAGGGCAGCTGAAGAGCTCAGGGACAGCGCCCAGGCCAGGAGGTGGGGAGAAAGAATTATTCAGGGAAGAGTTATTCATAGATAAAAATATGATGCAGAACTTTACACAAAGAAGGAACATTAAAAGCTACAAAATATCTCAGAGAGGAAAAAAATAGCTAAAAGATAAAAAGAAATGGTAGAAAGAAGAATGTAAATGAACAAACACTCCTAAAATTAGACCAATTTGGAATATCTGAAAGGAACTGGAGTGAAAACAGAGGCCAGACTAACGACAAAAGCAAACTGCAACCCCTCCCTCCAAAAATACATAAAATTCCCAGAGAAAAGTAATGAACCACATATAAGGAGTCATAAATTTAGAAAGCAGTAAGAAGAAAGTAATTTAAAGCTTTCAAAAGGCTGAGAAAGAAATTCTAATAGAAAAGTGATGTCTGGACTATCAGTGAAGGACGTTTCATGTAGGGAATGTTAGGATATTTTCAGATAATTGAGTATTTCCCAAAGTTTACCTTTCAGATACCTTACCATGTGGCGTTACTAGATGAGGTTTGGAAATAAAAGAGAAATACAAAAAAATAAAAATTTGAGTTTTAGGATATGGCCTTCTAACAGAGGAGAAAGAAGGGCTCTCCATTGATGATAACCAATATCCCGCTTAAAATACACCCTGTACTGCGCCGTGAGTGTGGCCTAGTGGGAGAGCGCTTTGCTAGTATGCATTAAGCCTTGCATTCGATTTCTCAGTACTATATACACAGAAAATGCAGGATGTGGTGCTGTGGCTCAATCGATACAGCACTGGACTTGAGAGAAAGCCCAAGGACAGTACTCAGGCCCTGATTTCAAGCCCCAAGAGTGGCAAAAGAAAAAAGAAAACAAAATACACAGTGCAAATTGATACACAAGAATGCAAAACTTTAGGACTTATATCTCCAAGAAAAAGAACAGCGAAAACAATACACACCGCATATGCCTACAAAGTGTATATTATGAGGGAGACAACGGAGCCTATGTTTCTTTGGGTCTGGCTTATTTCATTTGATAGGATTTTTTTTGGTACATACCTAGGATTCTCCTAGCAAAGGATGACATTAGCTCAAAACCTAGATACATAAGGCCATAAGGGATGAGGCTAAATGACAAGACCTCCAGGATAGGAAAACAATAGTTATATAATGTATGATTGTTGGTCCTAATGTACTATGTTATTTCTCATCTCTTTTGTTGTCTCTTGGTTATCCTCATATTGTTACAGTATCTTACTTTGTAATCTAATATATTATATATACTTTTATTTGTTTATTTGAAATAGGAAAGGGAAGGGGGAAACAAGATGAATGGAGGGGGTGAGGGAAGGGAAATGGGGACAAAAACATGAGAAGGAGTATCAGTGTGTGTGAAGTAATTCTCCTTCTGTATGGAAAATATAGCTGTAACCCCTCTATTAATTACGATAAAAATATATGGAAGAAAAGCTATATATATATATATATATATATATATATATATATATGTGTCCATACAGGATGAGGCTAAGGGAAATGAATTCCAAAATATGGAAACAAGAGGTTTGTCTTTGTGATTGTTATTCTCAATGTACTACATAAAGTTATTTCTTTTCTCTATTTTTCCCTTTATGGTTTATTTCATGTTGTTACTATATCTGACTTTGGTACCTGGTATATTATATATATATATATACATAGATACATATATATATATATGTTTATTTGTTTATTTGAAACAGCCATGGCAAGGGGAAAAACCAGATGATTGTGGAGGAGAGAAAGTGGGAGAAAAATATGGAAGGGGTATCAATGTTCAAGAGATAATGTACCCACTACCTGAGGAATGAAACTGTAACCCCTTTATACAATTCCTTGGCAAGAAAATACAATTTAAAAAGTGTAGATTATCTGTTTTATTGAACCTACTGAAAGTATAATTATGCTTCTCACAAAGACAAACTATTACTAATACAATAAGATAAAATAAAAATGAAAACGAGGGCCTGGAGTTTGGCCTAGTGGTAGAATGCTTGCCTAACATCCACAAAGACCCAGGTTTGATTCCTCGGTATCACATACATAGAAAAAAAGCTGGAAGTGGTACTGTGGCTCAAGTGGCAGAGCTCTAGCCTTGAGAAAAAGTCCAAGGACAGTGCTCAGGCCCTGAGTTCAAGCCCCACAACTGGCAACAACAAAAAAAAAGAAAACAAAAAGAAGGCAACTATCAACTGCAAAGAAATCAAAAGGCTTTACAAGAGCCAGGTATGGTGGTATGATGGTAATCCTAGCACTGAGGAAAGGAAGGAAGGAGGATCATAAATTCAAGGCCAGTGAAACCTGCATAGCAAGGTCCTATCCCAAAACAAAACAAATAAACAGCTACACAAGAATGTAAACATATTTATGCATACCAGATGGCCAAGATGGACCAAGATATTAAGTAAATAGAATTAGTAACCCAGGTATACTTAGAAGATGAAAGAATGTAAGTATTCAGGGGGAAGAAAAAGAAGTACAAGCCCCAAAATACTAGTAGTAGTAGCAGTTGTTGTTGTTGTAAATCTTGTAATAAAGGTAAATCTTTCTTAACTATAGAAGAAAGTTAGTAGAAAATAAAACAACTAAAACCAGTCAAAAATAAAGAATAATAAGGTCTTTGGCCAATGATCAAAGGAGCTAAAACCTGAAAGGGATGATTTTAGGTTCTGAGAATTAGCCAAGCAGATGTAGGACGAGGAATTCGTGCTTTCCTTAGTATTTTCCATATGAAAATTTGCCTTTAAAACCATGTACAAGTATTAATCTCCTGGAAACAAAACATGGTATCTTTCAAGAGAGTATATATACTCTGAACAAAAGAAGTATATTTTTTATTAACATTCCTAAGAAAACAATTCTTTTTTTTTTTTTTTTTTTTTTTTGCCAGTCCTGGGCTTGAGCTCAGGGCCTGAGCACTGTCCTTGGACTTTCTCAAGGCTAGAACTCTACCACTTGAGCCTCAGCACCACTTCCGGCTTTTTCTATATATGTGGTACCGAGGAATCGAACCCGGGTCTTCGTGCATGCTAGGCAAGCACTTTAACCACTAGGCCAAACTCCCGGCCCCTAGGCCAAATTCCCGGCCCGGAAAACAATTCTTACAGCTTTATTTTAAAATTTCTTCTTGAGACCAAGTGTTCATTGTCAAAATTAATTTGAAAACTGAGAAAATTATCAAAGGGAAAAGACAGCTTTTTTTCCTCCCTGAAGGATAATTAAGAGCTCTGATTCTATTATCCACTTTGCCCCTGTGAAATTCATCACAGAATATATAACACTACATTATTGTAAGATAGCTTCTGTTGGAAACTTGATGATGTGAGAAGTGATTTTGAAATCAAAATTCTCCAGCCAGTTATCTGTGTCTTCCTCCTTAAGAGAAAGACCTGATCCTTGACAAAGAACTTGGCATTGAAGTGACAAAGAAAACTTTCTCTTCCTTAAATCCACTCTCAGTGATTAAGAAGACCAAGCAATCAAGACAGTAGAGAAAGCAAGACAGACATTTTTAAAGCCATTAGGCAAGCTGGATCTGCATAAGGATTTGTCCTTTAACTTAATCACTCTGGGATAAGTGCTTGCCACAGAAATAAAGACATCTACTAGTGGGAAATTAAGGGTGAGTAATGACTGCATAATTATTTTTGAAAAGAACCTCATAACCTACTCAGATAACCTGTCTTAATCTTTAAATGAACTTTATTTTTTTATCAACTCAAATTCTTTTTTTCAAGAAGAAGCCCTGTAAGTGAAATCTTTATAGAAACTATAACAATTGTTTAAAGCAAATATAAATATACTGTGTTCTATTTTCAAAAACATTAAGCTGATTCCAAAAAAATCTCCTTTTTTGTCTGATCTATGGTTGTCAAATAATTGTTTCGATAATTGTTAGATCGTGTGTGTGTGTGTGTGTGTGTGTGTGTGTGTGTGTGTGTGTGTGTGTGTGCTGATTCTGGGGCTTGAACTCAGGGCCTAGGCATTGTCTCTGAGCTTTTCTGCTCAAGGCTTTATCACTTGAGCCACAGCTCCACTTTTGGTTATTGGGGGGTTAGTGAATGGGAGATAAGAGTCTCATGGGCGTTTCTGCTGCGTTTGTTCACACTTTGTCCAACCATTTCTGTGCTTCCCCTCCCCCTCCCCAAACCAGAAAAACCTACATACAAGACCAACAGTACAGAAAACAAAACCAGCAGCAAAGAGGGAAAAAAAAAGAAAAATTATAAAACAAAACACCTCTTCTTTCCATCTCATGGAGTTCATCTCAATAAATACCATTTTATGCAATCATATGCATATAGCTATTGAGCTTTTGTGATCCTCTCCTAAGAACATTCGCCTTTGGTCTCAACTGTGTGATCATCTAGAGATCTATATAATTTATAATTTATCATATCCAGGCACATTTTTCTTGTCTTTTACTATCCAGTATGCTTACATGTAGATTTATAGGCACATTCTAGTTACAACAAATGAGGGAAACCTTGCAACCTATGTTTCTTTGGTTCTATCTTACTTTTCTTCATATAATCTTTTTCAAATCTTTCCATTTTCTTACAAAGGGTACAATAGCATTCTTTCTGATGGATGAGTAGACACACACACACACATATATATATATATATATATATATCACATTTTCTTGATCCATTTGGCCATCTAAGTTGATTCCTTCTTGGCTATGGTAAACAATACTTCAAGGAACAGGGTTATGCTGGTAGCATTAATGTGGCATTATTTGTGTTCTAGTGGATAAATGCCCAAGAGTGCAAGAGCTGGGGCGTAGGGAAACTCATACTCGGTAAGAGTGGTTGAACAAGTTTACATTCCTACCAACAGTGTAGTAGTGTTCCTTTTTAGCCACATCCCTGCTAGCATCTGTTATTGTTATTTTTCTTGATATTGGCCATTCTAAGTGGGTAAGGTGTGTGGCACATTACAGAGCTAGCAAGATAAATAGGAAGCCGAAAGAAGCCTTCATGAATGGGAGACTCTTACAAACTATGCAGCAAGGAAAGGTTTCATATCTAAAATATACCTAGAGCTCAAAAAACTAACCACCCCCATAAACCTGAAGAGATCAGTTTTGATAGGTCTTGCGATGAAGAGAAATAGAATGAATTTTGAATTCTTATTTATTGTTAGAAGATCTCTAGTCAGGTACTAGTAGCTCACACTTGTAATCATAGCTATTCAGGAGGCTAAGATAGGAGGATCTCAGCCAGGGCAAACAAATCTGAAAGGCTCTCATTTCCAATTAGCCAGAAAAAGCCAGAAGTGGAGGAAGTAGCTCAAGTGTAGAACACTAGCCTTGAGTGAAAATGTCAAAGGAGTGTGCAAGGACATGAGTTCAAACCCAGCAAACACACACACACACACACACACACACACACACACACACAAAGAAAATTTCTATTTGCAAAATAATACATAGGCACATATACACACATTATATATAATATTTTAATATATGAATGTATGTCATGCATATATTTAGACATATATAATGTGTATATAGTCACAATCTGTATGTCTTCATAGAACTGATGAATTCATGTCAAATGCTGTAACAATAGCAAATATTGCATGCTTGGACACTGCTTGAACAGACCAAGAATCTATTGCTATCTTTCAAAGATGTTTCCAATGACGTGTGAGTGCTTAATTAAAAAATAACAATATACAGGAAAGAGTAATTCTCCCGACATTCGGTCCACATGAAAGCAGAAACTGAATTTATAGCTGCACATACCCACAGGTGGTTGAGAGGTAGCCACCTGCATTCAACTCAGCCTGGAGCTTTGTTCAAAGAGCACGCCTCCATCTTCACAGATGCCTTCTTGCTAATGCTGAGGGATCACAGCACTCCACAGCTGGGCCACGCTGTTTGAAATTGAGCTTCAGGGCTCCCATAAACTCTTTATTCTCTCTTCAGTACAGAGGTAGCCCCATTCACGCTGGCTGCCTGGAAGTTTTTGGAGCATTTGCTGTTACTCATTCTCTATCACCTCCAGATGTCCCATATCAGGAAGGCTGGCTCTGGGCCAACTAGGCTTGGTAGTTCTAAGTGATGTTCTGATGTTGTTCTCTGATGATTTACACCAGAGACCTTGGTCACAGGCTTCTTGAAGTCTTTGATGTGGTCGAGAGTATTACCCCCTACACCAGGGTCCAACAAAGATTTCAGGGCCATATTGGCACCGCATGGGCCTTCTTTTATTTGGAATTATAGTTCTATATACAAAGGAGTTACCATTCAACAAATCAGTTTCTGTGTCACCCTTTTCATCAGTCTCCCTTATCCTTCTCATGGGTCTTTCTGATATAGTATTGGTGTTTTGTTCCCCTGAGAATTGAGGAAGGGTTGATTTTTGAGCTTCAAAGTGGAGTTCACCAATAAAATCCATCCTTGTTGCAGGACTTATGTCACTCAGTATGCAATGTTGGTGGTGGGCAGGGTGGGGGGTGGATGTGGGTGTGTACAATTCTGGAAGGGGAAAGTGAGAGATGTAACAATTTCACTGAAAATGAGCATTTTCTGAAACTGAAAAATTTTCCACTTTGACAATGAATAAATCCAGTTGTCTAGGGACCACAGGTTTTTCATCACAACTCCATAACATATGCTTCCAGTAAAATCCATACTTACTATGTGGCAAATCTCCTAACATGCACAAGCTCAAATGCTTTACATCGAAGTTATTTTAGTAATTTTGAAAACACATACATGTAGCTCAAATTTGCAGCTGCATTAATTTCCTAGATATATATGAGCCAGTGGTACAGTGAGTTATATTGCCAGAAAACTATTGTAAACCAAAAGAAAGATAAGACTATTTAGTAATAGTTTTGTTGAAATATAATCTATAAACCACAAATTTATTCATTTGAAGTATACAATTTAATTGATGTTACTATTTTTTTAAAAAATTGTACTAGTGCTACATTAATTTAGAGCATATTTCATCACCCAAAACAATACCACACTATGAGATGGGTTCTTATCTCACACTATGTACAAAAATGCACTCCTACTCTTAGATCTTTGACTGATGCTCAACTACTTTTTGTATATGATGTGAGGTGAGGGCTAATGCCCTAACATCATCCTTGCACATGTGAATATCTTTGCCATAGCAAAATTTCTTCAGATCTAATAATGTTATTTAATAATGTTATTATAGGCTCATGCCAATAATGCTATCTACTCAGAAGGCTGAGATCTAAGGATCATGGTTCAAAGCCATTCTGAGCAGACAAATCATTGAGATATATCTCCAGTTATCCAATAAAGAGCTGAAGCTGGAGAAATGACAGTTGGTAGACTTTAGCCTTAAGCTAAAATTTGAGCAATAAAGAGTTCAAGTCACTGAGTTCAAGATCTGGAATGGGTGTGAGAGTATATGTACATACACACATACACACACAACTCAATTTTTTTCCATAGAAATAATACTATGTACATGATAAAAAAAACATCCCAATAAAGATCTAGAATCCAAATTCATTGAGTTGTGATTTTAACACCGGGTTTAAACACCAACTTTGTATGGCATATAGACTTCTTAGGGAAATTTAATAATGGACTATAGTTTCATCAGACTCAAGCCTCATAAAATTACACTGAATAAGCTGTGGCATCATAGCATATTATATAAAGGTTTCTACCTTTCCTTTGAGGTACTACTTTAATTTTGCTACTACAAATCACATTTAATTAAAGAAAAGACTTTAACGGTGTCCCCGGACTTATGAAACTTTCAGAATTAGGTTTTGTCAGAATATTGAAAAACTTTCATTTGTTTCCCATGGATAATTTTATATGAATATGAAGCAAAGGCATTTATTTACCTGGCTTCTTTCCTTCATTATCAATTTTCTATGAGAAGTGTGTAAGGGAGATGCAACTGTTTGCTTGAACCACAGGAATATCTCAATTGGTAGAGCACCAGCTTTGAACAAGCAAATCAATCAAGAGCCTGAGGCCCTGAGTTCAAGCTCCAGAGTCAGTATGGGAGGCAGGTGAAGGGGAAGGTGAGAGATCAAGTTGTTTGGGGCTGTAGAATTTTCAAATCAAAAAGTCTATTACATTATGTTGAGTTGTTGTGTATAGCACTTTTTCTGTGTATTAGAACCATATGGACTTAGCAATGATTAATCCAAGGCCCTGTTGATGTTGAAATTTCTATTATTCTCTTTCATCATGCCATGTACTACAATGACATGTGTTCCAACAGTAGTCTTAATATAGCCAAACATAAAAGTAATTATATTTAGACAAAATATTCAAAGTTTTCCCCATTTATCTATAATGCTATTAGGATTTTAACTACCATTAAAGTTTATCACCTATCCAATACCAGCTTTTTTCTACTTAAGCCTAAGCCTATAAATAGTTGCAAACTAATGATTTTTTAAATTTAAACATAACTTATATTCTAACTATCATTGCTTAACTTCTATATAACACTCCATAAAAATGTAACCTACTGAGCACCAATAAGTGATGTTCTTGTTTACTTGTTAAAATTATTTCAAATTATAGTAAGAATGATATAAAAAGATGAATCAATGTCAGTTTTGCTGAGAAAAAAATAAATAATAGAATGCTTGTGTGTTAATTGTAGAATTCTATGACTTTTGACAAATGTAATTTAAAACTATCTGGCAAAGTTAATTATTAATAAGCATCTATTAAGCACAGTAGGATTCAGGACATTATAGACTGAAGCCTCAGGAGAATGCTGGAAAATACCTCTTTTTTCTCATATATTTTTATTGTAATTTTATATTCACCAGATAGAAGGTGCATTACTTCACATACATTGATACCCTTTCTCATGTCTTGGTCCCCATTTCCCTACCCCCACCCCCGCCCCTCATCTTGTTGTCCCCCCTTCCCTATCCAACTACAATATATCACATAACCAGGTGAAATATTGTAACAATATGAGATAACTAAGTGACAGAAAAAGAGATGAGAGATAACATAGTACATTAAAAACAACAATCACTCATTATATGGCTTTTGTTTCTATATCCTGGAGGTCTTTACCTTGGGCTATCCTAGCAGAGATTTACAATAGAACAAATCCTAGACACTTAAGGCCACATACTAAATGGAAAATACCTCTTTGACTCCTATGACTATCTTCATATTAAAATGAAGCAAGGGCATCTATTGATCTTAAAACCCCTCAGTTGGAAGCTCTTTTGAAGTGCAGCTCCACTTCTATCCTTGGCCCCAGTGTAGCACTAAGTGCGGTCTAGTTTTACCTAGTTTAGAATTTCATATCAGTGAAAGTATCCCAACTACACTCTTTTGTATCTGGTCTCTTCTACTCAGCAAAACGTTTCTCCAATCATTGTCTGGCTATACACATCCAATTTGTTTATGCTCTCTTCTGTTGATGTACATTTGAAGTCACTGATAGGGTTTAAAATAATAAGTAAAACTCCCTTGATGTTTGTGCAAAAAATAAAAGTTCTTGTACTCTACAGAAGCAGAGCAAAGAAATTATTTGATTGAAAAATCTTGAGCAATTACCTTCTTTTGGACTGCCCCAGTGGGAAGTTCAAGACAATATAGCTAGTGCCTCATTGGTTACTTCAACACAGTGTGCCTACAGCCTTGTTGATCACATCTGATTGGCTAAATTCCATTTCATTTTAGATTCTCAGTGAAGTTTAAATATACATAGAAACACAGGCATTTATGTCCTTATTTAAAGATGTAATAGTAATGGTTTTTACTGAATTATTTGAACAATGTCTATATATTTCAAAGGAAATTAATGTCTATGACCTCAAAGATATATCTCTTGATCATAATAGAGGAACACAAGGTAATAATCAAACATGAACAAAAATTGATTCCAGAAATACCGAACCATATACTTATGACCAATAGATGTTTCAAAACATTGATATGAAAACTCTTAAAGTTGCTGCTAGAGTTCCAATCATGTAAAATACTATTTGAAAATAAGTAACAAAATGAAACAGAAATTAGAGGCATTTAGAGCCACTAGTAATCTAATAATAATCAATGGAGCTTGCACAGGGCCAGTGGATTTTTCAACAGTAGGGCCAAGGTATTTTCATGGAAGCCAACAACAGAAAGAAATGAACTTTTCCATGAATGATAGTGAAACTAAGTATCTATTTGGATAATAACATGCTTTTACTTCATACAACTCAAGAAAACCAATTCAGTACAGATTACAAACCTCACCATAAAAATTTAAAAATAGACAAGGTACGCAAGTAAACAGAGGGAAAAGTCTTTACTATCATTAGGTAGACTGAATTTTCTTAGAGAGAAAACAAAAAGACATAAAGTAGTACATGTTTTAAGCCCAAATTAATCTGACTTTTGTAACTAACTTCTTTGTATGTCACCTTTGTAAACCAAAAAAATTAATATTAAGTTTGAAAGTATGTCCATGAAGAAATGAAACTTAGTTTTACAAAATATACTATTTTACACTTTCCAGTGAGTACTGCCCTTCAGCTTAGTCTCAGTGGCTAGTAGAGGAAGCCACTTTCCTGACTGCAGGTGAGACATGTGAACTCTAGGGAACTAAAGGGGTTCTTCCCCCCTTCCCATCTTTGCTTTTAATTTGCTTCTGAACTATACTTACATCCTTCCTTCTCTGGGGTGATTCTTTTTCTTATTGTTGGCCTATTTTCATCTGGTTTTTCAACAGGTTCTAATTAATATTCTCAGCTGTAGTTATACAGTGAGCATTCCCCAGTGTGTCTTGGAAGGCACAATGAAGTAGCGTGAGGAGGAGAGGGAGCAAAAGGAGGAAAAGAAGGAGGAGAAGGAAGAAGATGAGAAGGAAGTGGAGGAAAAGGAAGAGGAAGAGGGGGAGGAAGGGGAGGAAGAAGAGAAGAAGGTGGAGGAAAAGGAAGAGGAAGAGAGGGAGGAGGAGGAAGAGGAGGAGGAGGAGGAGGAGGAGGAGGAGGAGGAGGAGGAGGAGGAGGAGGAGGAGGAGGAGATGTGGCCTTGCTAAGAAAGAAAATGAAGATCAGCAGTGAGCATAGACAAGGCATGGTGACTGAGAAGGCCAACTGTTAAACACTGATAGCTATTCTTGGACATACACCTTCATCATCTTCTTCCTCTCTACTCTATATAGACTCTTAAATGTGTTTAAATTCTGAAATGTTAGAAACAGTCAGACAAGTCTTGAAAATAATCTCATAGCACCTCTGTGTTGACACATTCTTTTCTGGTTTGTTTTCCTTCAGATAGAATCCTATGAGATAACCCAGGCCGGTCTCAGATTCGCCTTCCTGCATCAAAATCTTTCCTACTGGGATTATAGGCATGCTCCATTCCACCTAGCTTACCTATTACCTTGAATAAATCTATTTGAAACAGTAGTTATTTCCTTCCACTTATGGAAGGTATCCTTCTCATTTACTGTACTCAAAAGACTATCAAAGATTTGCAATAGAGGAAAAACTTGATACATAAGGCCATATAGTATGAAGCTAATTGAATGGACCTCTAGGATATTGAAACAAAATCCATATAAGGAATGATTGCTGTCCTTAAGGTGCTATGTTATCTCTCATCTCTTTTGCTGTTCCTTTGTTATCTCATATTGTCACAATATCTCACTTTGTTATCTGATATATTGGATACATTTGTTTTTGGTTACTTGAAATTGGACAGGGAAGGGGGGAAAACCAAGAGGGGGGTGGGGGGAGGGTAATGGGGACCAAGACATGTGGAAGGGTATCAATGTATGTGAATTAATGCACCTGCTATCTGGCAAATATCATGTAACCCTTCTATTAATTACAATAAAAATATTTTTAAAAAAGACTATATATGTATATCTACATAAACATTTTAATATTTTATTTATATATATATATATTTTCATGCTGAGGCCATCTGGCATGCAACACAAAACACAAGGGAAGGAAGGCATACGCTGTTGCTGAGTGATGGAGCAAAATATTCATAGAACATAACCCGCAAAGAACAAGCTACCCCCTTGTTTCCTTGACTTCAGCACTGATGAATAAAGCTGTGAATTAGGTTCTATAACTCATTTCCAGGGGAAGGGAAAACGCACAACAAAACTACTTTGAAAGCAAATCCTACTAAATGCTGTGTGTTACCTTTCATCTTTCACTAAGTCTGTGCCTCTTTATAGAGGTGCTTTGGGGTTTCAGAAATCACAGGAGCAAAAGGGAAATACACTCCGCACGTCTTCTTACATATGTGCTGCCCAATGCTAAGAGGATACTCATACACATTTCACACCTAGCTTTAGGCTTGAGAAGTTTTAGACAGTATATAAATTCTTTCAGGGACACTCCTATAGTCAGATATTACTCACTTATAAGGAAATAATATAATGAAGGGGAAATTTTCAACAAGAAATACTGCAGAAGTATGAAGAACAATTTTTAAAATACATTTTAATGAATTGTTGTAATCTAGATATCATCACACAGTAATACTACGTACATGTTAAATACTTCCCATGTATAGAAATTACAGTGTTTTGAGTTTTATTTGGAGTTAGTGAGCTGTCTCTTGGGAATTAAAATATTTTGTAATCAGAAGTTTGTTTTAGTTTTTCATTGTTGTTGTTTCATTTCTTTTTTTGCCAGTCCTGGGGACTGAACTCAGGGCCTGAGCACTGTCCTTGGGCTTTCTCAGGTCTAGAGCTCTACCACTTGAGCCACATCACCACTTCCAGCTTTTTCTATGTTTGTGGTACCTAGGAATCGAATCCCAGTCTTCATGCATGCTAGGCAAGCACTTTACCACTAGGCCAAACTCCCAGCCCTTGTTTTTGGTTTTGGGCTTGCTTTTTTTTTCAGAATGGTTTTGATTCACACTAAAAGTTAGCGTTCTTTTGTGAGGAACTTAACACCTCTCTTCCTAACTACTCAGAAGGTTGAGATCTAGAGGTTTGCAGTTCAAAGCCAGTCTGGAAAGAAAAGTCTAAGAGACTATTCTTGGATTAGCCAGCAAAATGCCAGAATGGATGCCATGGCCCAGGTGGTACAACACCAGCTGTGAGTAAGAAAGCTGAGGAAGAGTGCTGCCCATGTTCAAACCCTGGGAATGTAGCAAAAACAAAAACAAAAACCCCAACCAACCCCCAAAAATCCTTCTATTATAGCAAAACCTGAATAAAAAAATACATCAATTGAATAAATCGTGTATGATATTATAAAACAAGCAATCACTATGCTGTAAAAGAACATTTGCTAGTATTGAGATATTAATGATATTTTTTATTGTTGTTTGTTTGTTTTTTTCCAGTCCCAAAGCTTGAACTCAGGGTCTGAATACTGTCCTTGGGTTTATCCTCAAGGCTACTGCTCTACCACTTGAGCCACAGCACCACTTCCAGCTTTTTCTATGTACCTGGTACCGAGGAATCAAACCCAGGTCTTCGTGCATGCTAGGCAAGCCCTTTTTCCATTAGGTTAAAATCCCAGCCCCAAAACGTTTTTATACAGAGAAATAATGTGTAAATCAGATTTGGGGTCGAGTCTACTCTAGTTTAAAATTCCACAGTTGTGATTTTCTATTCACTGAGCATAGGATAGCACTATGCACTTACATCAGAATAGTAACATTGTTAAAGTCTCATTTCAAGGGATGTAGATAGCTTTATTACACAATGCAATCTAGAAAAGGTTCAAGTAACAAGATCTAAGAAAAAATTATGAGCAAAAGAAGTGATTTGAGTCCTGGGAAATGGGAAGAAAATTGTACCACATGTCTGCAAGGGAAAATGAATAGACTTGAAGGAGAATAAAAGGAAGTATGATAAACCTATTCTTTCTTTTTTTTTCCCTTTGTTTTTGGCAGAATTAGGTCTCAGCATAGAGTCTTGCATTTGCTAGACAAATGTTCCACCACTTGCACCATACTCCGAGCCTTTTTTTACCTTACTTTTTTAAGGGTCTTGTGTCTTTGACAAGGCTATCTTAAGACCCTTATCCTCCTATTCTGCCTCATATGTAGGTTGCATCACGATCACAGCCCATCACAGCTGGCTTATTTATTGAGACAATTAAATTAACCATTTATCCTTGGGCTGACCTTGAACTACACTCCTCCCAACTCTGACTCTCAAGGAGCTGGGGTTATAGGCATGTATCACTGCATCTGGATTTAAAATAACTTTTAGGTTGATTACAATGATAATGAATTTATTGCAATCTAGAAAAAGATTGGAAAATAATCAGTAGTGTGTGATCACAGTGTTCTACCCTTCACGCTGTACTTGAAAAAAGCAAAGTGTCCTTAAACCAATGACCAGTTTGTAAATACAATGTAAAAAAAAATTCAAATTGGATGTGGGAATTCCGAAAATAGGAGTATTGTCCCTCAAATAGGGAACATTGAACACAGATAGAAGACCTATTAAAAATGAGCCTGGGCCAAATTGAGGATTTGTTTGTGAGACCTGTTGTGAGATTCTCTGAGCCAATGAATGAATCCCAGGGCAAATATTAAATTACAATACAATGCCCAGTGTGTGTTTCTGACTGGCTAATGTGGATCAGGAAAAAGATAATAAAGATGGTTCCCCCCATTCCTCACTCCCATCCCCCCAATTCCACTGGGGTACAGGTAGCAGCAATGGACTCAGGAGAGGTGTAGATGACAGCTCAGGAGGGTAAGAATGTCAAGAAATATATTTGACATGTAAACTCAGATGTGTAAGATCTGGAGGGCTCTGAGTGTGACTACTGAAACTATCATGGAACACTTGTTTTTTTTTTTTTTAAATCTGGTTTTGAGCAAGAAAAGAATCACCAGTCTGGAGCAAAACAGATTTTTTTTTTTTTACCTTTGGAAACCAAAACGACCCGAGGCCCTCGAAAATCGATACACAGAGAGTGGGCTGAGAAAATGCAGCAGTTCCTAATGAAGACATATAACCAGCAATTCCCAGAGAGGAAAATGGAAGAGGAAAACTTCATAGAGGGCTGTCCTAAGAGTGTCAGAAAAACATTGACTTGTCTTAGGACCTAACACTAACACACAGGACATTTCCTGCTGTCAGGGTGTTGAGTGGCCTCAGATCTTCCCTGGGGACTGTGACATACCAAGAATGAAGGTTCTTCCATCCCTCTCCCCCTCAATGTCTACTCTAGACTCTCTGACCTTGTTTTGCTGTTGTAGATTGCGAGTACAAGAGACAGATAATTCACCTTATTCTTTTGGAAGTGTCTATAAGGAGGAGACAAGTCAGAAGTGAAATGACCAAAGACATCTTTCAGAGATCCTGGATTGAGAGAGGGATGCAGTGAGCACTCCATACAGTTCAAGTGAATTGAATATGTGTTATGAAGTAGAATTGGGTAATCATCAGGGCTGTATACAAAATACTTTGATCTCTTCCCTAGTCGCAGAGCAGGAGAACCAGACAACGCCTTCCTAAAACCGAGTGTGACCATGTGACCTGAGTTAACCAATGAAATATTTTCAGAAGTGATACAAGTGATTTCTAGGCAGTAGTTCTAAGAGCCAAGATGTGATTTGTTTTGTCTGCTTTTCTATCTCTATCTCTCTTGCTGTCTTTGTTTCTTCTGCTTTAGCAATAAGCGAAGACTCAGGTAGAGGCTGGCATTAGCAGCTCCGGTGTCAGAATGAAGATGACACAAAGAAGAGCTCCCCACTTGGATTCCTGGAGATTGTTAGATTGATTTATGATCTTGGTACAAGGTACTTTGTATTTTATATTGCCAGCCTCTCAAACTATACCTTTAAATCATTCTGCAATGCACATGTACTCCAGCAACTCCAGAAAACTGCATTAAAGCAAAATCACTATATATTTGGAGTACAAATCACACAGAAGAAAACTAAAGAATGATTGTCAAGTTCATACCAAGAGATGATTCCAAGCAAATATACAAAGGAAGGAAATAGACTAGAATATAGAATGGTTAGAAGGAAAATCCAAGAACAACACCGAAGTATTTCAAAGTAAAGTAACCTAAGCTATTGAAAAGAGAGAAAGGGACAAGGAAGCAACTTATTTAGAATCCAAGGGACACCATTTCAAAGCTTACAAGTCCATAACAAAAGCAGAGAAGAAAGATTTTAAAAGAATGAGGACTGAGAAGAAACAACTATGAGGATGGGAAGGAAAAATGAGGAAAGACTAATAGAAGGAGTGACATTATCCAAAAAGAAATGCACTCATTACCTAACTTATGAAACTGTAACTTTGAAATGTTTTTAAGAAACAACTAGAGCCAAGTATGGGAGTGCATGCTTATAATCCCAGCTACATAGAAGTATAATGGCCAGTGGTTGACAGAGAAATGACAAATAGGAGAATGTAAGCTCTATGCAAAGAACAACTAATAATTTAAAGGCTCTAAGGATGTGGCTCAAATGCTAGGGTATCTTACAAGTAAATGAATATAGATAAAGACATAGATACTGATATCAATAGATTCATAGATAGATGTTCATGCACTTAGAGACATATGAAGATAGAATAAAATGGAAGAAAGTGAGGATATAGATATACATGGATATTTATATAGAGCTAGATAATAGAGTTATCTCTCTATAGATAGAAATAAATATGCATAAATATCTATTTATCTCTGTATTATCCTTGTGAAATAAAAACTCACTTTTAGAAACAAAGAGCTCAGAATCAATTCATGTAAGTATATTTTGTGTGTCTGTGCTAGGACTGGGGATTGACAATGTTTCCTACCTTTTTCACTCAAGGTTAGCCTTTTCTCACTTGAGCCACACTTTCACTTTTAGCATTTTGGTATTTATCTGGTGATAAGAGCCTCACAGACTTTCCTGCCCGGCTGATCTTGAATCCTGATCCTCAGAATTCAATCTGCAGAGTAGCAAGGATTACAAGCATGAGACAGCTTTGCCTGGCTTCATATAATTATTAATTATTTCCAATTGCATTATTTTTGATATTCTGATGATGTGGGCCATGTCATAATAGTCTCTCTGTACTTACTGCCACCGTCCTCCCGTCTCTTTATTTGTGTAGACATGAGCCTTACTCATCATTCATTTCCAGAGTAATTTCTATCACTTTCTGGGCCCACTATAAGCCCCAAATTAATTGTGATTTGGAAGTTTAAGGTCATATCTAGGACAAAGGCTCACCAGTGAGAAAAAACATTTATTTACACATAACTAAGAAAACAAACTCATGGGAACAAATTCAGAATCCTTTAAGCATTCAGCTAAGATCTAATAAAAACACATTTAGAGAGTCTTCATTAATGGCTGACATTCCTTGAATAATATTTCCCTAATCATATTAGCTGACATTCCCACTGATGCCTGAGTTCTTCTAATTCTTAATAAAAATGCCCTTCCATGATGCTTATTACTACATTTATAGTTCTAGCTCAGAAATTTTCACCTAGAGTCTACCTCAACCGTGCTCTCGGAAGATTATTTCTTACCACCTCAAACTTAATAGATACAAGGAATGCATCATCTTATTCCTGCTTGCAATTTTCTAAACAGTTGCTATATCATGTAACCTTGAGGAAGAAGGAATAACATAATATTTAACATATTTTTACTCACAAAAAGTCTGAGAAAATTAATTGCTTGATAGTAGTCAGAAAAAGCTTCCCATATGATCATCAGGGTATTTTGTCTTATAAATTCTGAGTCCCTAAGCAAATTTTTTAAAGTTAATAATAATCACATGATTTTTACCCCTGCACAGTTTCAAGTGTGTCTCAAGTGAGAAGTAGACACTTTGTTCCGCTAGTCAAACATTCTTGGAGGAGGATCTGTTAATATGGATGTGTTTTGCATAGAAACATATTTTGTACATGGGAATGTGTACATTATATATGCTTGCAGGTGCATGAAGTACATATGTACTTGTGTTGTATGCATATGTGTGTTTTGTTTTACAAATGTACGTGTGCATTCTTGTGTTTGAGCATGCGCTTAGATGTTTGCATGCATACCCATACATACTACATGGAAAATCAACTCAGGTCACAAAGAAGAGGCAATATAGTTTGACTGCCTCTTTGCTTTTTTCAGCTCTGCCTCTTTTCTTCACATCATTTTCAGGGTGGGTTATTCTACATGTCCACCTTCAATCCTTTCTATCTAAGAGGAGATTTCCTAAACTGAAATCCTCCTACTTTGGAATCAGAGAGCACATAAGAGCAAAATGGTCAACACTTGTTGCTTTCCACCTAGACTAATTTAAGAAGCTTCTTTTACTCTGATAAACAACCCAGACATGTGACATTCTGTAGCTAGGCCACACACACACACACACACACACACACACACACACACACACACACACACATACACACGCACACACATTCATGCAAGTGCTCATATACACTCACACACCATCATTCATTGTTACATTCATTCACACACTCACACACTGACTTCTATGCATTCATACTTGCACACTCATACATACATGCACATACGTGTACACACACACACAATTTCTTCTGCTATCAGTCATCTTTCTGCCTAATATCTCAACCTAAAGGACTCAAGTACTCTCTATTTCTCAATGTTCTGTGACAATGTCTAGTCCACAGGTTCTTTGCTCAATCCCCACAGCTGTTGCTTTACTCCCAGTGTATCTTTTGAGTTTTACAAGATTATAACAAGTCTCCCTGAGTCCAGAATCATCACCTGAATCCATCCTGCTCTCGTCTTCCTCATCAAATTTGACACTGGAACTAACTTGGCTACATGGGTGAAGATTTTTTATGGGGAATGTTTCAATGACTTGGCCTATCTCTCAGACTTGGTAGCCTTGTTCGCTGATGAGTAATTTCTAAAGCCATACCCACTTTTTTCAGAGAAAAGGGGCATTTCTATGTTCGTTCATGTCCTTTCTTCCTAAAAGTATCACAAGCTTTCTGAAGACAGAGAGAATGATGAAGCTGTTAATTATCCCTCCACAGTGGCTGGCAAGTATGTAACCCAGCTGGCAAATTTATTCCGTTGTGACTCTCAGTACAATCTGTGTGAACTGTGTGCCCTTGGGCAAGTCACACAAGTTGTATGAGCTTCACTGCTCCTCATATGTAAATGAGACCCATAATATCTGCCCAGAAGAGGTTTGCAGAATTAAATCGTCCAATAGAGCTAAAGGGCTCACCTAGAACACAGTAATTATCATTATTCTTTGAGAAGAATGCAGCTGCCTCAGCTCAAAGTCTTTAAAAATGAAAAAAGTGATACTTACCAATGTGCTGTGCTCTGAAATTCTGTGCATGAAACCAGGAGGCAGATGTCATCCACAATGGAGTCCCTAAAACCAATCCCTATGGCCAAAATGTCACCCAGCCTGAATTCTAATTGACGAGGCATGAACACAAAGCAGATGGGTCTCAGGAACCCATACCTCCACCCTCAAGCTCGGTGGTATCATCCTCTTATTCTAAGCGATAACCTCAACAGAAAAATAAATGACAACAACAAAAATATGCAGCTTGAATGTGTCCCACTTCCAGGCCATTGAAATTATATTATATTAGTCTCTTGGCCCTTTTCTTTTCAAGTACCCTGATACTGACTAACACATATCTCCCATGCAAAAAGATAATCTTCTGGTCTCCATGATAAACCATCTGGCTAGTCTGGAATGGAAAGGGACAGCAAGTTTCAGTGTCCCCTTCTCCTCTTTTGAAAAGGTCATTAACTTCATAATTGTTTTTTTGCTGCCACTAGATGGTACTAGCCAGCTGCTTGTCCTCAGTGTATTTTGGGTTTTGTTGACTGCCTGGGAACATTAAACCAGGAAGCTGATTGCAATGACAGGTTTTTCAGAAGTAGGAATTAGGAAAACCTTGGACAGCCAGCAGAACACAAGGCAGGCACCATTTCTTACATGTGTCAGCATTTCCCTTCACCTCAACAGGAAGTGCCCCTTTGCCCTTTCCTGGAGAATGGAACTATTTAGCAATCATACAGATAATTCCTACAGGTAACACGCTCTATCTTGGGAGTCTAAGGATGGCCCGGGAGAAATGTGTGATACAATGACTATGAATTGCCTGAAGACAGCAATTGACTTTTCCAGTATGCTAAGAAGACATGCCTGGTTGGTCCTCTGTTTAGTGTAACTCCTTCTTCAGGCCTAGGGCTTCCAGCAGATCCTTAATGCCTTGTGTGTTCCCCGTAGACAGTTGGATTCACTATTTATTTTTTTAATGTAGAAGCAAAGGATAGTACTAGCTATTCAAATAAGTCATGGTGGATATGTAGTAGGGCAGACTAGAGACTTTGACCTGGCACCTGACCTCTTTCTTCCCAAGTTAGTTTAACAAAATTGAAGGCTAGAACTTGGCCTAACTCCCTAAGCCATTTAAACTTTAGAGATGCTATTAACATTCAGAGCTGATTGAGCTAGAAGGTGCTATCATTTGAATGTTGCCCAAAAGTTCATCTCTTGGGAACTTAACCTGCCAATGTGTATGATAATGACATTTGGAGTTGGTGCCTCTGGGGAAAGATTGGGATTGTGTTATTAGACCTACCCTATAAGATATGCAAGTGCCTTAAACAGTAATTTGAAGCCCTATGAAGAAATATAGATCTCAGTAAAGGTAGTAGATTGTAGAATACAGTATTCTCTTAATACTAATGTCTAACTCCATTCTTGCATTTCTATATAAGAAATGGGTACATTTTAAAATGTTTTTTAATCTAGGTTTCACATTATTCTCTTTGTTTTATACCTATAACATTGTATAGCCATCACAATTTACTAGAGTAATGTTTTAAAATATTAGCTTATGTTTTGGAACCATAGTTTGTAAAAATAATTTTTGTGGCATCAACAACTAAAATGGGTAGAGAATGAGTTGCTAAAGGAGTAGCCAGTATTTCTGTATGTACTTGAAGTTAAGATGACACAAATTCAAATTAGTGTTATAAATTTAGGTTGTTAAATACAATTTCCATGGCTACAAAATTAACACAAAATGAAGTAAGAGAGAAATTTAAATATTTAAATTTAAATATTTTGCTACAAAAATATCAACCTGTATCTATAATCTCAACTAGTTAGGAGTCAGAGCCCAGCTCAAATGAAGTCACAAGACCTCAATGTAGTAGCTAAATGTAGTAGTACACAGTTTCCTAACAGCTCTACAGGAAGTATAAATAGGAAAGTAAAGATGAAGGTCAGACATAAACACAAGATCTTTTTTAAAAATGTATAGCAAATAAAAGAGAGCTGGGGATATAGCTCAAGTGATAGAGTACCTGCTTCCCAGTACAAAATCCTGATCCTGATTTTACACTCTTGTGAAAAATAAAATAAAATAAATTTAACACAGAGAATACAGTGGCACAGGAAATGGTAAACAAAGATCTGTATACCAGATCAAATTAACAAATTTGCAGTCCCTCCTTGTCAGTAATTATCTCAAATAGATACAAATTAACCCCCCCCTTTGAAGTCCCAGATTGGCCAGTGATCAGGTATGTACCCATATCTTATTCTAAAACTAACTAGGTATGAGAGAGAAAAAGAGACAGAGAGACAGACAGAGAAGGGAGTGAGAGAAAGACAGAGGCAGAGACAGGAGAGACAGACAGAAACATACCTCAGTGACCATAGCAAGTACTAGGATCTGAGTTCAAGTTCCAGTACTGTCAAACATTTTTAAAAAGAGACATATATTGGCAGAATGACCTTTTAAAAGCAATCCCTAGAGTAAAACTCTTTTAGATCCAGTGGCACAAATAGATTGAAAAGTGAAAGGATGGAAATGAGCAAATAATAAGCAAAAGAGACCAGAATGGTCTACACTAATTTCATAGTCATTAGATATTAATGAAAGGTTCAATACAGCCAGAAGGTGTAATTTCTAGGTGGAAATGCTGTGCCTAGCACTGCAAGTTGGGCAGATACCTAGAAAGGAGATGGCACAAAGACCATCTCAGGAAACCAGGGGACACTCTATCTTAAAAGACAAAGAGCCCGATTTCATCTCCCAGGCAGGTTTATTATCCAGCATGACATAGTAGGAAAGGCAGGAAACTTTATACATAACTAGTGTTGTTTCTTCTCTATCAAAAAGCCGACATCATTTTGGTACGAAAGTAACCCCAAGCTGTACATAAGCTCTTAAGCTAACTTTCTTAAGTAATCTAACAATTGTCTTATCTTTGTCTGGGAAAAGGGACAAGGAAACAAGGTGAACTCTTAAACTAGTATTCTTGAGTCAACAAGCTGTCTTCTTATTTTGATTTGGCAGAAGGTTCAGGGCCACTGGCCAGGGCCACTGTTCTCCTGTGCATGCCTCTGCACTCTGCCTAAATAACCCTGGCCACTTAGGCAGGTACTTTCACACCTAGCCAAGGGTGTCTTCAGCCTCACTTAGGGATATCAGTGGTTCCTGACATGGGAGGTGATGCCAGGATGCAGGACTGGGTTGGGGCGGAGGGAAGTAAGTGGGAGAGAGAAGAAAGAAAAAGCCTCCTAAATCTTGATGGTTGTTGTGGGCAAGATGGGTTTGACTGCCCCTATTTATAAATAAGTGATTTGCTTCTTTAAATAGTCCTGTAAGTCTGGCACTGGGAATCACACCTGTAAGCCTTGGTACTTGAGAGGCTAAGATCTGAGGAACAGGAGTCAAAGTCAGTTTATCAGGAAAGTCCATGAGATCCTTATCATTGATTGACAATCAAAAAGCTGGAAGTGGAGGTGTGCTAGCTGTGAGTGCTATCTAGGTATTCTAGCTAGAACACCCCAGGCCCCAAGTTCAAGCTCCAGTACTAGCACAAAAAAAAAGGAAAAGAAAAAGAAAGGAATGCAAAGAATAAAACAAACAATACTATGCACAGAATGTCTCCCAGACTGTGCACCAGAAGAGAACTAACAAAGCATGTGGGATATGGAGAAATGTAAAAGGAAATGAAAGAAAACGCCTTTCCTCCATTGCAGGGGATATTTTCTTGGGCATGCCCTTGGGCCCAGTTTCCATGAGCTAGGGAAGACCACTGGAGGCAAAATGAGGAAGGGTGAATAGAGTTTCAAGTCCTAGGAGGCTGGCAGTTTCTAGTCTAGAGCTAGTATCAGAATTTAGTGGAGGCATTGGTGTGCTCACTGAACAAACATGTTGTAGAACATTTAGATGACTGTCAAACAGTGGTGAATGCACCAAAGAACTTTGCTTAGGACACTGGGACATTAAATTAAAGGTACTTACCATGGAGAGAGAGAGACAGAGAGACAGAAAGAGAGACAGAGAGTTTCTGTGTTAGAAGCAGTGAATCAGCTGACTGGCCAGCCAATTGTTAAATAGAGAAAACAATGAATAACTGCAGAAGTATTAGATAGATGGCCCAGATAGAGTACAGAAGGAAACATTGACAGAGACTGAGTAACTTGGCAGCCCTTACCATTAGTTTCCTAAGCAACTAGTACAGAGCTGAGCTACTTTTGTTTTAAGCAAGGTCTATTGATATTCAATTTCAAAGTCAGGTTTATTGACATTTAATTCATCTTTACAAAGTATTCAGTTTGTTGCAACCAAACAAATGTATGGATCTGCGAAAGGGCAGCCACTATCAACACAGAGAACATTTATTGCTACTACACTTTGAATTGTGTCCTCCCCAAATTCATGTGTTGAAGTCTGTAGGAGACTAAAATATTCCACCCCAAAATATGCTTTGGCATGAGGAATATTTTGAGCTAATTATTTTGAGAAACAGTAGACACAGGAAAAGCTCTAAAGACAGATCATATTTGCCCATTTTTGAAGTTACATTCATGATGGAAATCTCCATTTCTAAGGGCATCTTTTTTTCTGGGCCAGGACGGGGAAAACTACTGCCCGTGACTCCTGACAATGAACAAGGCGCTGGCTTAAAATGGTATAGCATAGCTCACCTTGTTTCTTGTCCTTTATCTTATCCTTTCTCTTTGCGGGGGGGGGGGTGTGTGTGTGTATGTGTGTGACCATACTTAGCCTTGAAACCAGGGTCCAATATTCTCACTTGGCTTTTTCATTCATACAAACATGCCTGTTTGTGTGTGTGAGTGTATATAATATATATATTATACTTGATCTTATATATTATATAATATATATCTGATATGATCATATATATGTATATTATACTTGATCTGAGACTTCTATTTCACACACTATAAAGAAGCCAGGGGCTCATGACTGTAATCCTAGCTACTCAGTAGTCTGAGATCTGAGGATAGTAGTTCAAAATCAGCTCAGGCTAGCTCTGGGTTCAAGCCCTAGTATCAACACTCTCTCTCTCTCTCTCTCTCTCTCTCTCTCTCTCTTTTTTTCTCTCTCACTCATACACACACACACACACACAAATTATGAGGCAATAAATACTTGGTCCATAAAGTATTTACCTCATGGTACTTTGTTATAACGAACCTAGCAAACCTAATATAATTTTCAATGTTGAAAAGTGTTTTTGTCCCTTTTCAGCTAATTCCTATCCCACCCTGGCTCCTGAAATTTAATGAGCAGGCTGAAGATCCTAATGCTTTTTTTTCCAGGAAGGAAAATATATATTCATAGACTATATTCCTGGTTTTCTTCGCTTAGCATAATGCTCAGAGACTTTAATTTTATCACTGCACATATCAAGAGTTTGTTCTTTTTTATTGCTGTGTGGTAGTTCACTAAATAGAAGTGCTGCAAATTGTTTACTCATTTGCAAGTGGATAGCTATGAGAGATGTTTAGAATTGGGGCTTTATGAATAAAGATAATATTGATACTCGCATATAGGTCTTCATTTGAGGCCACTTTTGGTATTTTTTAATCTTTTTTTCCCTCTATTTCTCAGTGTTATAAACAGAAGAACATTAATAGTTATAAGAATTTGGCTCTTCATTGTCAGTCAAAGGCATATGTCTTGAAGGGCTGACACCAGCTAGACACCATTGGAAGGTTGCAGAAATTTTGAGTGGCAGGCACTGATGGGAGGTGTTTTGATCATTGGGGGTGTGTCCTCAAAGGGAATTGTAGGACTCTTGTCTATTTCCTTTGTTCTCTTTCACTTCCAAACCATGAGACCAGTTTTGCTCTGCTATGTACCCCTTAGACCCAGGGAAATATGATTAACCAAGCATAGAATTAAATCTCTAGAACTCTGAAACAAATAATTCTTTCTCTCTGTCTTTTTCTGTGTCTCTGTCTGTCTCTGTCTGTCTGTCTCTGTCTGTCTGTCTGTCTCTGTCTGTCTCCCCCACACACACCCCTATCTCTCTCATTCATGGGGCTTGAGCTCAGGGCCTGGGTTGTGTCTCTGAGCTTCATTGCTCAAGATTAGAGCTTTACCACTTTGAGGCACAGTGTCACTTCCAGTTTTCTGATGGTTCACTAGAGGTAAGAGTCTCATGAACTTCCTTTCCCTGGCTGGCTTTGAACCTCTATCCAGCCTCCTAAGTAGCTAGGATCATGGGCATGAGCTATGGATTCCTAGCTTAATCCATTCTCTTTGCAATTGATTATCTCAGACATGTTATAGTAACAGAAAACTAACCTAGTATTCCTATCTACTGCTGTAGTTAAAGATGTCTCAGAAATTGAGGAGAACCAGTTCAGCTGCTTTTTCAAAATTTGTTTTTATTGTTATTTTTTTTTTGCCAGTCTCAGAGCTTAAACTCAGGGCCTGGGCACTGTCCTTGGGCTTTCTCCACTCTAGAGCTCTACCTCTTGAGCCACAATATACCACTTGAGCCATAGCACCACTTCCACTTTTTTAAAAAATTTTCTACGTATGTGATACTGAGGAATCAAATCTTTGTGTATGCTAGGCAAGCACTCTAACACTAGGCCAAACTCCCAGGCCCAGCCCAGCTTCTGCTTCTTCTTCTTTTTTTTTTAAACTGGTTATGCTGCTCTAAAAAATCCACTCTACGCTGGTATTCCATTCACCTTCCTCTGCAGCTTTCTCTTCTGATTCACATCTTAATTCTAGGCATTTGTGAGAAATTACATTGGTTGCAAATGGCAGGAAGAAAAGATCAAATCTCTTTTGGATTTAAATTTAGAATGAAATGGGACTGTTGTTTAAATTCAATAGAAGCAGTTAACAAAGGAATAAGGACCTTAGGATGCTGTATTAAAATTACCCGTAATGCTACTCCAAGTGATTCATGGTTTGGAACATTTAAGTGACTCATATTCATCACTGCCTAAGCTAATCTCCCCTATCAATGCCATACTTAGGGAAATCATGCTAACCATGAAAGACCCATGTAAATTCTGTTCAACTTAGCTTTTGCCTCCATTACTTCTCTATTCTCTGAGTTGCCTTGGACAATTAGAATATTATTCATTTATCTCATATAAACTTACAATGCCTGCATGTTTATTTAATATACTGTGTGTGTGTGTGTGTGTGTGTGTGTGTGTGATTTGTTACAAGATTATTTGTATGTGTGCTAGTAGTGGGCTTCAACTTGGAGCCCTAGTACTGTCCCTTAGCCTTTTCACTCAATCTCTTGAGCCACACCTCCACTTCAGGATTTGATTTTCTGTTTGGGAAGGTTTGGGTGGGTCTTCTGGACTTTCCTGCCCAAGATGGCCTTGAACCAGGATCCTTAGATCTCAGACTCCTAAGTCGTTACGATTACAGTGAGCTACTGGCACCCTCTGTTATAAGAGTTTTTAAATCTTTGTCACTTGTGATTGTGTGATCTTGGACAAGCTTCTTAACATCCTCAAGTTTGTTTTGTTTTGTTTTGCTTTGCTTTGCTTTTTGATTGTTAAGCAACAATACCTGGCATTCCTGAAAAAGCTAATGAAATAATCATTCAAAAATGAGAGTTATATTGCTTATTTTTGGATAGATGATGAAATGTAGGCTCAGCAGGTGTGAATCAATTTCTGCAAGATCACACATAAGTGTGAGTGGCAGAGCTGGTAAAGAGTCAAAGCACATCCACTTGGGACCCGACCTGATACATTTTCACATCATATCTTTCTCTTCTCAACCCTATAGCACTTGTCACACCTAAGAACTATGTAAGGTATACTTGTAAATTAGCTTGGAGCAAGGGAATGAATGTGAGTCATTAGTAAGGGCTCGCTGCCCACCAAAATGACTTAGATAACGGTGGCCTCAGAATGTAGTTCTACTCCCTAAGAAACCTCAAGCCCTGCAGAAATTTCCTTTAAGCCTGGATAACTCCCAGCCTAGGGTCCCCTGTTCTGCCATGTGCACACACATGGATCCAAGTGAGACTCTGAGCTTCTTTCCTGGCCCTCACCAAATACAATGGAGGAACCCCTTGAAACATGGAGTTGGTTGGAAGATTGATTTAAATGAAAGATATTTCCATTTCAGATGCAGAAAGAGGAGCCTCTCTTGCTTGACTACAGGCAGTCTTGCAGGAGTGAAGCAGGCCACCAACCCTATCTTTATCAGGATGGAGGCCAGTGGAAGGGATATCATGTAAACATCACGAAATCTCCTGTGTTCGATTGGTTCTTGTATTTGCTTTTCCAAAAGCCCATTTGATACCACAGACTCCTTCTCTACTCCAGCTACTAACGCCTCAAAACACTTCATAGGAAGCCTACTACACTTATAATCATGTTTTCTCCCACCAGTCTGTTTACTGTCAGTTAATTGGCAGACTCCTGACGATGAACTTAAAGAGGTCAAAGCCAAGTTGATTGTTTTGTTTGTTTTGTTGTTTTTTTTTTCACCCTATATCCTCACAGGGTTATCACAGAGAAGGTTGACACTCAGCTATTTTCTCTGCTATGTAACAAATCATTCTTTTCCATTTTTTGGTGCCAGTTCTAGGATTTGAATTTTTACTCAAGGCTAGTACTCTACCACTTGAGCCATATTTATATCTCTAGTCTTTTGGGGGGTTGGGTAAATAAAGATAAGAGTCTCATGGACTTTCCTACCTGACTTCAAATTCTTACCTCAATCCCCCGATCTCAGTCTCCTGAGTAAGATTACAGGTGTGAGACACCAGTGCTCAGCTCCAACTTGTATATGCAGCCTTCACCAACCAAATCACCAAAGAGGCCAGCAGACAGAATTTATTTCTTTCAGGGAAGGATTGTGTACAGTTATTCATGACTTCCACTGATTACTGCTGCTACAAACATAATTTTCTATTAAATACATGTTTTGCCATCTATGTTGCCCTTAACCATATGCTACATTCCATTCCACTGAGGTTTTGTTTTTCTCTACCTATCAAGGTGTAAGTAGCCATGTCATTTAGGAACCAAGAAGATGACAGCTTTTTTAAATGTAGAATTTAATTGATTTGGGAGTGGCTCACAGCTTATATTTGCATATTTAATAAGTTGTGAAGAATTTTCCTAAGCACCTTTCTCTTGAAAGCCAAAAGTCTGCACTGCTTTCCATATCCAAATTTTTGTTACTTTGGTCTTTGCAATCACTACCTTTCTGGAAGTCAGCAGCATCTGGCACCTGCACTACTGAGATAACTTTCTTGTTTCCATAAAAAAAAATTAGGAATTATTTTTAAAACAACATGAGCCAGATTAGGTCACCTGCTAGACTCAGAATCTAAAGTCTCCAGTACAGCCTTCTGGTCTTTAGCCCCACCCACACCTGTCCTTGTAAAGGTCCCTCCTCCCCCTCCTCTGCTCATACTTCCTGTCACACAGCTACATTCTTCAGGTCTTTACACTGGCCATTTCCTCTGCCTGGGAATGGAGCTGAATGAATCCTTTCATTAACTTGAGTGCTTATTGTCTGCTTTCCCATTGAAAAAGAAACACTTTGAGACCAGGTAAAGGCCTGTTTTATTCACCTATATTCCAAGTACATAAAACTTAGCACCTAATACATAAGAGCTACTCAGCAAGAATTAATGAATAGATGGGCTCTCATCTTCATTCCTACCACTATGGGTGTTTTCTTTTTGTGTGTGTGTATGCATGTGTGTGATTTTTTTCTCCAGTCTGGAATATTGCATCAGCTACTTGTTTCCTTAGCAACCAGCATTAGTTGTTTCTATCAGCTGTCATCAGTATTTGCTTCCATGTATAACAAACCTACTAATTTTACTTCTTTCTTTAAAGATTTCTACTCATCATTTCCTGAGATGGGAGGGCACAAAAATATGGAAAAGAAAATCTTTTTAGATAGCATTTGAGAGCCTTTGCGATTGGAGTCTTTCCTACCTCTAGAGATACATATCTTCTTACAACATAACACTCAGAGATTCTATGACTGAATAAAATTGAGTATTTCCCTATCTGATTAATAAATAAACTAAAAGTCAAAAAGATTAATGAGGAGCTGGATGCTTGCTTGTGACTCATGCCTCTAATCCTAGGTAGGCAGAAGGCTGAGATCTAAGGATCACAGTTTAAAGCCAGTCAGGTGAGGAAGTCCACAAGAACACACACACACACACACACACACACACACACACACACACACACACACACACACACGAGTTAGTTAATAACCGAAGTCACAAAGATCTCATCCTTTCTACCTTATCATACATACCCAATATCCGATTTTGTTTTATTACTGAAGTCCACATTTCCACTCAACATAACCTTCATCCTTTCCTTCTTTTAAACTCAACCTCTTAAATATTTAAATTATCCAACTATCTCCTCTCCAGCATTACATTCTAACCTTTTGGAATTTTACAGCAGGAAAATTCAGAAGAGCAGGCATAACTGAACCCAGATCCCAGAACCAGCTTGAGATGCCCCTTGACTCAGAGCTTCTCTGCTGAATTAATTTCATTGTTTCAAAATCCAGCTCAATGAATTAATAATACACAATATGAGTAACCTGTTTCCAAATGGAACCTTCTTAGTCTGAAAGTGTTTATGTGGCTTACAAATTGACCACAGGGGACCAACTACAAGCTTGTGGCCCTGTTTACGTGGACAGTAGAGATTCAAGGAAGTGTTTGCACTACAAATAAATGAGCTTCCTGCTAAGTGAGCCATCTGGGATTGCCCCAGGAAGCTTCCAATGTCAGGGAAGTCTCTAGATGAGACTGCCTTCATATATCTAACAGCAGCTGTTAGGATCCCACCAGTTATCTCTGGGGTGCCCCAAATAATGCATACTGCAACCGACAAACCTCAGTGTTAACAGAACAATCAATTTTCCCCCAAACAGCTGCCTGGTTCTTGTCAACACAGCCTTTTTGACTTCTTTCTTACACTGAGATTATCACATCCACAAATCTTTCCTTTCCCCATACTTTATCATTCACCTGTGGCCCCTTATTTCTCCAATTCACACCTATTAGGAAAATATATTAATTAAAGGATCCCAAATACCTGCTATGCTTCTATCTCAGTAGCCACCATTCGTTCAAAAAATCATGTGTGTGTGTGTGTGTGTGTGTGTGTGTGTGTGTGTGTGTTTCTGATTTAATGACATGAAAGAGGAAGAGAATATTTCTGTCAGCTCCATACTATCTTCCTACCAAGTTTCGGATTTCCATTTGTTTATCTTCATTAAATAGAAAACATTTGGATTTTTCTGAATTTTCATTGATTAAGCCAGTTCTCAGAATAAAACTGTTCCGGAGAATCCTTGGACTCAAGATGCTTTCATGCAAACTGTTTCTATGTGAGGAACAAAGGATAACCACTTCAGTACTACTGTAGTTGTGAAAGTAGTGACAGTTCATTGATAAGGATAATCATGCAAGAAATAACAAAGAAGAGCACTGTATATACAGCAAAAAACCCACCTTTTTAATGTGTACTGTGGAAAATAATCCTAATATCAATTACAGTTGGTTCTGTAGTACAGTGGCAGAGCACATCCACAAAAGCAATAAAGTGTTTTAGTTTCTGCAGTTGTCATTGAGAATGGAGGTGTGTGGGCCTATGAACTTGAGTTGATTAAGGGATACCAAGATGGCTAATAAGACATCTCTTAGTGTGCTCCTGACACACTTTCTTGGAAGAGATTAGTGTTAAATTGGTGTCATCCAATCTATTGAAAGCCCAGATAGAGCAAAAGGAAACGAGCAAATGTGCTCTCTTCCAGAGCTGAAAAATCCATTTTCTTCTGTCATGGTTATAAGAACTCCAGATTGGTGGATTTAGGGACTCTGAGATTCACATATTTTTATGCACCCTCCAGACTCAAGACTTTGGCTTTGAACTGAGGGTTACTCTGCTCCTCTGGCCCTTTGGTGTTAGAATGGAGTAGACATCCAACTTCCCTCATTTCTCCAGCTTTTAGACAGTTGTCGTGAACATTTTAGCTCCCTAACTTTGTGAGTCATTCTCATCATAAAAACTGTCATCTTATCCATCCTTGTGTGTGAAATCTCTACTGTTTCTCTGGAGAACCCTGCCTGATGCACATTGTGAATCATATCAGGGCATTTTGTGAAAATCATCTTCACAAACATTTTAGCGAAGTATAGTTCATAGACTTCTTCAGAGAAATGTTTTACTATAGAGATGGGAAATCTTAGCTTTATACATCTCTGAAGAGTCTAATTTTTAAGGTTTCTCTCAAATACATCTGAGTCCAAAATATCTGATTGGCAAATCAAAAAACATGCCAATTTGTGTACCTGCTATCACAAATATCTTTGCTTCTCTAGATATAAGCAGCAAAATTTATGAGTTCTCAAGTAAATCCTCTGATTGAGAATGGCTTCATGAAACTCTTCAAATGACTGACAGCCTTTGAGTTGTGAGCAGGCAACAGAGAACTCATGCTGATGAGGTTTATCATGAAAAGGAATTCGAATAAGTAGTCAGTGTCAGCTATTGATTTCTCAAGGAGTTATTAGAAGAGATATGTGAACGCCAGCTAGCAATGCAGTCCCAATCTATGTACTGTTCATACATTTCCTCTTCCTCATATGTACACGAGTGCCAGAGTTCTCTGGTATGGTTTTGATATGCCCTTGTGTTCAGAGGTTTCTCATTTAATCTGTTAATTTCAGAAGTGATATTTTTGTTGCTGTTGCTATTGTTGTTGATCATGGGGCTTGAACTCTGGCCTGGGCCCTATCTCTGAGCTCTTTCACTCATGACTAGTGTGCTACCACATTGAACAACAGCTCCACTTCTGATTTTTTGGTAGTTAGAAATGAGTTTCATGGACTTTCTTGTCATGGCTGGCTTTGAACTGGGATCCTCAGATCTCCATCTCCTGAGTAGCTAAGACACGGACATCTGCCTTTTAAGTGGCAAATTTTTATTCACAGAAATAATTTATCAGTCTGTGCCTTATTGTTTGTACTGGACAGAGGGCATTTATTTATTTTGAACAAACAAGATATGAAGTCACTCTGCTGCAGCACTTATATTCTATTTTACAAACTAGAGTTACTCAGGGCTAGGCACAACCTAAAAGCAATTGTGCTACATACTATGGAGTAATGATGTGGTAGAGAATGTTCTCCACACATATGCAACATTCTACTTTTATTAAGGCAACTAGAATTCCCTCTGTTTTTTTGGGGGGGGGGCAGTCCTGGGCTTGAGCTCAGGGTTTGAGAAATGTCCTTGGACTTTCTCAAGGCTAGCACTCTACCACTTGAGCCTCAGCACCACTTCCGGCTTTTTGCTATGTATGTGGGGTACCAAGAAATCTTACCCGGGTCTTCGTGCATGCTAGGCAAGCACTCTACAACTAGGCCAAACTCCCGGCCCGAATTCCCTATTTTTTACCTATCATTTTACCTTTTTGATTGAATAATTTTATGTTATTCCCTTAGCAATAAGTTTGCTCACAGAAAACAGAATGTTCTTCTTAATAGGTATGTGCATGTGATCACATAAAATAATATTTTATGAAATGAACTCAAAGAAAAGGAAATAAGAGCTACTTTTAGTTGCTTTTGTTGCTGTTTTTCTTTTCTTTTTTATTGTTTTGTTAATTTGTTTGTATTTGAGAGGGTAGAGGGGCATGGCAAATACAACAATGGTACAGTCATTCTTTCCTATATTGAGGTTTAACTGTACTGCAAGTTAAAAACATGTAAAATGTAAATGCTAATCCCTCACCTATTCCAGGAGTTACCTTCTAGAGATCCCAGGACAGGTGAAAATCCTCAAAGCAGCAATAAGGGAACCACAATATACCAAGGGACAACTATCCAATGCTGCTACCTTACAGATTTTCAGCTACCAAAGGGGTCTTTGGAACATGACCCCCCCCAACAGGTGAAGGATCACTGTACTCACTAGACATTGTGTGGAAAATGAACCGTACATCCTGTGAGTAGGAACTAGAAGGGAAAAACTGGGAGAGAGCAAAGGATGGAGACAGCCTTCAAAAAGACTCCTACTCACTACCTGATTCAGGTAACTATAACCCCTCTGTATGTCAAATGAAAATAAATGGACAAAAACCAATGTGGTGAGATTTGGGATGGTGTGATTTGGGATTATAGATAAAACGTGAACAAATAAATACTACCAAAAGATGCACAATAGAATTTCAATTTCAGATCAAGTGTATACCATTCAAATTTGCAGTAGAATTATACTAAGACAATTGTAGGGAGGTTGTCCGAGTTTCTGAGACAGCTCAGATTCATACATATGTTTAATTTGCCAGCTCTCAGTTGGAGGGAAGTAATGGGAAGGGGAGGCTTAGTTCCCCATCACTTTTCTTTATTCCACAGTGTTGCCTTGAGCTACCCCTTCTAAGGATACTGTTAAAATCCAGTAGCCCCATATCCCAGTTCACAAGAAAATATGGCTACAACACCATGGGAAAAACCAAAGGTCCAGCTTCCCCAAAAGTGGGCTTTGGCAGCATCTATACATGCAAAACCAAATTTATATCATTGCACATGTTTAATTCAAGGTGCCTTTAGCTCCTGCAATGTAATTTGATATTTTGAAGAAGATGAAAGAAGTCATAAAGCCCAAGTATTGGACTCCTACTGAGATTTGAAGAGATGAGCCATTTGAAAACTTAACAGAAACTACCAATAACAAGAAGGGGAAATTTTTTCACCCCAGTCTCAAAGCCCAGGAGTCCCAAGTTAGATCTAATGAATCACCACCATATACCAAACAAAGAGACACGGTGAAGGGCAGAGAAAGGAGATTTATTACATGGCAGCCATAAGATGGCACTTCAGTACATCTTTAGCAGTATTCAGAGGTACAGACATTGGAACAGAGAAAATTGGGGATGGGGATGAAAAAATGTGCACAGTTAAAACCCTTCCAAGTTGTTACTAGAACAAAAGAGCACTACCAGGGAGTCTCTTAAGTTTTTGTTCTTCTTGTTTTGGCTGTTTGCTTTAAGATAATACTAACACATTGCCTATTTGAGGGGCAATTTGCCTTCCACACATGATACCTACCTGAATCTTCTCTTTCCTCTTGCAAAGAACGTAATTGTAAAGAGACTGCATTAGAGAATAGCTCAAATACAAAGTTGAGGGACTTTCGGTTAATTCACAGGACTCAACCAAAGTATCTTTCACGTTGCCTCTTATAAGTTGATTACAAAAAAGTTTTGACAGTGGCATTATAAGGACAAATTTATCAAAAATTCCCAGAGACATTGACAATAACCCTGCCTCCTTTGTCCTTACAACCGAAACGATTGAAGCACAAACTCCAAATATATCATGTTGACATAAAATCAATGCGAGATCACACAATTCAGTATAGAGATGTTACTCAATCTAAAGTATGATTACAACTTCTCTTAGGTTGAAAATATGCTGGAAAGTATTATAAGTCAAAAATGCATTTAATACACATGACCTATGGGACATGGTAACTTAGTAACATAACACACTCTAGAATAAAACTTTTGCCCTTTGCAATCATGGACTGACTGAAAACTGTGACTTGCTACTTCTGTGTCATGAAACATAATCCAACTGCACTGGGCTAGCCCAGTGCAGGAGAAAATACAAATTCAAGATTTGAGGTTTACTTGCTACTAAATGCTTGCTGCTAATGTACCATCATAAAATTGAAAAAGCCAGCCAGGCTTTGGTGGCTCACACTTGAATACTAAATACTCAGGAGGCTGAATTCTGGAGATCAAAGTTCAAAGGCAGTCTGGGTGGATAATCCAATTTTTTTAAAAGCCCTTTCTCAAGACAACCTAACAAATATCATACTTCATTTCCACCTATGTACATAAAATATCTTGACCCCCTTGGGGCCAGGAGTTTAGTCTAGTGGTAGAGTGCTTGCCTAGCATCCACAAAGACCTGGATTCGATTTCTCAGTACCACATACGTAGAAAAAAGCCAGAAATGGTGCTGTGGCTCAAGTGGTAGAGCTCTAGCCTTGAGAAAGCCCAAGCACAGTGCTCAGGCCTGAGTTCAAGGCCCAGTACTGGCAAAAAATATATATATCTTGACCCTCTTCAGCGTCATTCACCATCTCTTTTTGACTAATTCAGTCATACTAGTACCCCTAACCCTGACAGGATCTGTTATGCATTCCTCTTTCTTTTTTCTATTGTTCAAAGGTATTTCACCGTGGTGTTTGCACATTTATATACAATATATTTTTGCCAGTCTTGGGGCTTGAACTCAGGGCCTGGCCACTGTCCTTGAGCTTTCTAGCCCTGTACCACTTGAGCCACAGCACCACATCCAGCTTTTCCTGTGTATGTGGTACTGAGGAATTGAACCCAGGGCTTTGTGCGTGCTAGCTAAGCACTCTACCACTAGGCCATACTCTCAGCCCTGTATGTAATATTTTAACCACATGGAACCCTTCCTTTACTTCAGCTTTATTCATTACTACTATGCACTATTATTTATCAGCTTTCAGTGAGTGTCATTTTGTTATTTTCATTCAGAGGTGAGAGTTGAAGCAATCAAACAAACAAAAAACCAATAGTATTTCTTTATCTGAAACATTGACAGTTGTGGATATGTGATGCCCCAATAAAGTAAATGTTAACTGTTTTTTTGTGGGGGGGATTTTTTGTTTGCTTGTATGCTTTTTCCTGCTGTTGGTCCTTGGGCTTGAACTCATGTCCTAGGCACTCTCACTGCCCCTGATTTTTTGTGCTTAACCCTAGCACTCTACCAGTAGAATCAAAGCTCTGCTTCAAATTTGTTTTTCTTGATAGCTAACTGGAGATAAGAGTCTCCTGGAGTTTCCTTCCCCAGCTGGCTTCAAACTGTGATCCTCAGATCTCTCAGCCTCCTGAGTAGCTAGGATTATAGGCATGAGCCACTGGTGCCCAGAAAAGTGCTAGGATTTTTAATTGGTGCCTGGGAACTGCAGTGGAGGAGAAAAGGTAATTTCCTTTCTCTTCTTTTAGGTTCTCAGCTGGAAGCTCTGTATCTGTAACGTAAGACAGAACAAGAGAAAATCATGCAAGTTTTTTAACACCTGGATGCAGAACACATAGGAGTACCCTGAAATGAGTAACTCCAAGACACAACTTAAGCCCCTGGCTTATACCTCCTCTTTGACAAAGAATAACAAACTTTTAGAGAAGTAATATAATAGAAAAAGAGAGTAAATTGTGGACAGGAAGAACATAAAAAGTTTGATACAAAGCTTCTTGTGGTGTAGTCTGCAATGTGTTTTTTATCCTTTCTGGTAGAAAGGAGTGGAGGACAAAGGAAAAAGCTTTGTAAATTTATCTTCTACTTTTCAGTATAAAATTTTCTTTTCTTTTCCCCCTCTCTCTCTTGTTTCTCTCTCCTCTCTGTATCTCTCTGTCTCTGTCTGTCTCTCTCTGTGTCTCTGTGTCTTTCTGTGTCTCTCTGTGTGTGTGTGTGTGTGCATGTGTGTGTTGTGTATGTGCTGGTCCTTTAGCTCAGGGTCTCACTCTCCTAGCTTTTTTATTCAAGGCTGGTATTTTACCACTTGAACCATAGCTTCATTTTCCATTTTCTGCTTTTTGGTAGTTAATTAGAGATAGAGTCAGCTTATCCTGATTCTTTCATGTATCTTCTTCCTCTCAATGGTTTTCAGCTGAAAGTATCTTTATGCCAAGGTGGTAGATTTTAGAGTGGCCTACACTGTCACCCTTCATAGTGTTTCTGAAAAATGCTGCAAATGTACTTTTAGGATATGAGCTCTATCTTCTTTCTGCACATGTTTTCAATAAAGCATTAAAATCCTGGAATAAAGAAGGGAAGGGACGTATGGAGGGAAGGTAGAAAAAATCTGGAATAATGCCAAGAGCCCTCACTTTAGTATTCTAACATGCAACTTCCAAAATACTAGTTGTGTGCTGACCATTTCAGCAATATATATACATACACACATACATATATAAGTATATTTGTATATGTGTGTATATAAAATACTATGTATATCAATTATTATATATACATATATATGTTGAAAGTAGGAAAGGACACAGAAAAATTAATTCCAGGAAATACACTTAAGCATCCTTACAAATTACTTCAGAGCTCAGACCTATAGAACACTGATGATATATGAAGTTTTGTGGCTTTTTTTTTTAGGATGTAATTCTGAGGCATTGTACACATAGCCTTAGGTGATAATAAAAGATAATGAATGAATATGTACTCACTAGTAGGCATATGGAATTGTGCCATGGCCAGGAATTGAAGACTATGCAGGAGAGGGTGATGCACAGCTGGCACTGCCAACTATGGACAATAAATGTGCTCGGGAGAAGTTTTGGTCAGGTGTTAAAAATTGTTCTCAGCATACAGCCAGCATTATTAGTAATATTCAATTAGCTACTGTTTTCCTCCTGATTAATTGGAATAATGTTGGAAGAAGTTGAATTCCAGAATTGTAACTTGATATTTTGTGTGTATAGAGAGCAGAGATCCTCAAAATGTGTCCCCTAGCATAGCAGCATGAGGATCAAGAGGATCATGAGAATATGCACACGTGTATGCACACACACACACACACACACACACACACACACACACACACACAGATAATAAAAGACACTAATGTTGACCCCTCTGCCCCAGTCATCTGGGTTTCCTCAATCCCCCCTCCAAGTGATTATGATGCTTGCTAGGATTTGAAAACCACTGGTGTGAATGATTAATTGTGGAATTACAATATGAATTCATTTCATCTTTGTTGTCTCTTTTGTTTTTATTTTTGTCTAAAACTTTCGCTGTTTCTCTTCTTCATATTATATATCATATATATGAAGTATATATGATATATACAGAGTTCAAGATCCACAGCCAACAATAAAATAAATATATATATACCATATGTTACTATATTATATATAATTCTATATCATATATATACTTCATATATATGATAGGTATGATATAGATGATATATATCATGATATAAATGATATATATTATCTATATATGATATAGTATCATATATATCACATTATATATTATCTATTATATATCATATCTATCATATATGAAGTATATGATATAGAATTATATATAACATATAGTGTATATATTATTTTTGTTGTTGGTTGTGGAGCTTGAACTCTGGGTTGGGGTATTTTTGGGGGCTTGATGCTCATCTCAAAATTAATGCCCTACCATTTGACCACTTGAGCCACAAGGCCACTTCCAATTTTCAGGTGGTTAACTGGAGATAAGAGCTTCATGGACTTTGCTGCTCAGGCTGGCTTTGAACCAAAATCTTCAGATCTCAGCTTCTTGCATAGCTAGGACTACAAGTATGAGCCACTGGCACTCAGCTATACTTACATTTATACACTTATACATGTATATATTTATACATAAATATATTTGTATATATATTTATGTGTACATATTTCTATGTAAATATATTTTATAGATTCATGTACTTAGAATTACAACAGAATCCAAGACACAAGGAAAGTCCTATAATTTTCCAGAAAAGTGTGGCAAGTACCAAGCAGTAGTATTCTTGTCAATAAGTGTTTCTTACATTATTTTCAGTGGTGAAGAGACTTCTCCAACCATGAGTCTCATTTCTGCCTTCCACATAATTCTACCTCAGATAAGACTGCCAGATTTATACAGAACAAGTACAGGTCACCTGGTTAAATTTGAATTTCAAGTAATGAAAATTTGGTTTTTGGTGTGTCTATTCAATGCAATGTTTGGAACATGCTTATACTTAAAGGTTAGTCACCATGGCTGGGAATGTGGCTTAGTGGCATAGTGCTTGCCTAGCATGCATGAGGTCCTGGGTTCTATTCTTCAGCATCACATATGCAAAAAATGATTAAAAATTTTATTTTAAAATTGCAGTCATTGCTTCTCTGAAAGCATAAGTGGTAGCCTTGCACTTTACCTGGGCACTCTAACCCTAAGAAAAAGTAAAAAGGTTATTTAATTCTATTGAACAAGTATGTGTTTTATTATAGAAAGGAACAAATGAAAGCGATCTCTCTCATAGCCTCCGATATTACTAAAACAAACTGCAAGTAGGTGGCTCACAGAGAAGAAGTTCTAGGCTTCTCCATCTTTTTCTTCAGTATAGGTTGCCAAGTTAGTTCATGACTTGCCCTGAGCAGTAGACAGGACTGTGAGTAGGATTCCCAGTCTAGATGGACCGTCACGTACAGATGCATGGGTGGCGGGTGTGCACATGTGCAGGGCCGGAGGTAAAGAAGAAAGCAATCCAAGGCCATTTCCAACTTAATTATCTGGGGTGAGTTGCTAGAACGTTCAGCTTTCTCAACCATAAAATGGAAAATTATCTCATAGGACTTTTGCAGACTCAAATAAAATATTGTTAAAAGCACTTGGTAAGCCATGAAATAAGATTCAGCATGATGGCATAGAAAGTGCATCCGTTTTGGTGTCCAATAGACTGCATACAACGAATCTCAGTTGTGAGACACAGAAGCTAAGCAATTATGTAAATCTCTCCAAGAGTTTACTCCTCTATGGTTAGGATCTCACATGCCCACTAAGAGTTCATCTGTTGCTTTGGGGAGGTAATAGCAACTTTAGGGAATTAAATTGACTTCTAGACAGTGAGAGTGTGCTCTTGAAGGGGATCACGCTTTGTGTGTGTGTGTGTGTGTGTGTGTGTGTGTGTCTGTGTGTGTGTCTGTGTGTGTGTGTGTGTGTGTGTTCTAGCCATTAGGTAAAGAGCTTTGTTTCACCCACACTCTACAGGAAAGATGCTCTTTATAAATTGATCATTTTATTCACTTTGTTACAGTAATAGAAAACTAACTTATACAATCATCCATCTCTTATACTGCTGTGAAAACTAAAAGAAATAATGTAGAGAAAGTTATAGGAAGTAACTAAGGAGATCGTCACACAATACAAAGGCTTTTTTTTCCATAGGTTCAGGTTTTAGAAGCATGAAACTCAAGCCATTTTCTTGCTTCAGATTATTGAGTGTCGATGATTTGATTTTAATAAGATCAGAGTCTGATTCTATTCTTATAAAAGTAATTAAAGCCAACATAGATTTCATTCCTTTTTTTAATTTGCCACTCAGATTGCAGGATTTAATGCCCTCATTAATAATTCAAAGAGCTGTTTAGAATGCATTGAAGCAGGGTAGCCAGTTTAAATAATTTAAAACCTGCTTAGATTACTCTCTCATACCCAGAATGGAAAGCAGCCCATTTTCAACATAAAGGAACTTGAGGCCAAGGTTATTGGACTTGAATAAAATTACATAGAAAATACATATCTAAATTAATTTGCAGGGAGTAATTTATTTAGAAATATTTATTATTAATTTCTATTTGCAAGCAGATGCAATAAGTAAACATATGCATGCCTTGCAGTGTATCATGTTGACAAGACAGAGTGGAAAAATGGTTTCCAGTCAAGTTCACATGTACAGGTTCCCTAACAATGACTGTTCTATCAAGTTAAGTACACAAAGCAATTACAACAAATTACAGTCAGTTACTGTACTGTATAGACGTGTTTAGCCACTAATTGGCCTAGCTCCTATATATAGGCATCCTGAGGCAAATAAATCTTTAAAAAATAGATTAGCACTGTAAGTGAGAAGTATATTCTTTCAGTGAAATCTACTCTGAAATTATTTTTTTCTTTTCAGTGAAATTTACCCTAAAATTCTTTCCTGAAGAAAATCACACCAGAATAACATCTAATAAATATTCCTTTGGTTTAGTGCTATTTTTATTAGCATTAATTAGTTGTCATAGGGTATTTATCTATAGATGTATATAGTAAATTCTGATCATATACATCAAATCAATCTTATCAGGCTTCATCTTTATATTTTCACACATCATTTACATACAGCATGGGTTTCAATTTGTGATACTTGGGCCATTTTAAGTTTTACTTATTTGCTTGTTTTAACATGCCGGATTTTCATTCTACTAGATGAAAAGCACCAAGTGCATACACTTTAGTTTCTGAATTTTCAGATGTGGAATACACAACACCTTTCAAAACTCTGCTCAAAAAATCCAGAATATATATTTAGACCCGAAACTGCCATTCATTATGTGGCTTGAGTCATTTATTTTCCTGAATAAGAGGCTTAAAGCCCTAATCTAGCAAATGAGGGAAAGGTTTGGGACCTGCATCTGTTTGCTTCAGCTGATGTGACACAGTATCGTAGATTAGGTAGCTTAACTAACAGAAAACCACTGTCCCCATGACAAAATGTTCAACATCTCTGGTCATAAAAGAAATGCAAATCAGGGGCCGCAAGTTTGGTCCAGTGGCAGAGTGCTTGTCTAGCTTGCATGAAGACCTGGATTGGATTCCTCAGTACCACATATATAGATAAAAGCCAGAAGTGGTGCTGTGGCTCAAGTGGTAGAGCTCTAGCCTTGAGAAAGTCCAAGGACAGTGTTCAGGCCCTAAGCTCAAGCCCAAGACTGGCAAAAAAAAAAATGCAAATCAAAACTACCTTGAGATTCCACCTCACCCCAGTTAGAATGACTATTATCAAGAAAACAAATAAAACAGATGCTGGTGGGAATGTGGCCAGAAGGGACCACTACTACACTGTTGGTGGAATTGTAAACTGGTTCAGTCATTGGAAAACAGTATGAAGGTTCTGCAAAAGACTAAATATAAAATTCCCCTATGACCCAGCAATTCGACTCTTGTGCGTTTACCCAAATGATCACAAACAAGGTCACACACTAAGGCTACCAGCACAACTATGTTCATTGCAGAATTATTTACTATAACTAAGATATGGAACCAACCCAAATTCTCCCCAATAAATGAATGGATGAAGAAAATTTGGCATACATATATATATATATATAATGGAATTCTATGCTTGTATCAGAAAGAATATATTGCCCTATTCATAAGGAAATTGAAAGAATTTGAAAAGAAAATCATATTAAGTGAAGTTAGCCAGACCCAAAGAAGCATAGGCTACATTGGTCCCCTCATTTGCAATAATTAATATATGTCTAAGATTGGCCCAGCGGAGAATCTCAATAGCTCAATAAGTATATATATATAACCATATAGAATGATGCTAATTGAAATAAACTCCAAGATATGGAAACAAAAGGCTGTTTTAGCGTACTGTTTGCAGTTATTTCTCTTTTTTCCTTTTGGTTTTTTGCTCTGTTTTCTTCCCTGTGGTCACTGTTTTTGATTGTGGCCCCATTTGTCTTGTATATAAGTTTATCTGATTTGAGGAAGGGAAGGGGAATCACAGAAATATGAGGACAAAGTGTGAAACAATGCAACAGCGATACTCACTAGACACTATGTTAGAAGTGAACTTTACAACTTGGGAAAAGCCTATGTATTGTGTAAAGATCTCCTTAGTTACTTCCTATAACTTCCTCTTTTTGAAAAGAAATGCACTTATTTCCTTACTGATATAACTGTAACCACTCTGTATATCACCTTTACAATAAACTTTAAAGAAAACTATTGCCCCACAATTTTGGAGAAGTCTGAGGTTCTGACCACAAAGCAGTATTCAGGTTTTCAGATTATATGTGTGCTGTCCTGCCAAGAGCTCATCTCATAAAACAGGGGTAGGGGAGGGGTGCTGATTTTGCCTCCTTTACCAAAGTCCACGTGGTTTGCACGTCAGTTACTTAGAGCCAAAGGGTCAATTGTTTCCGTTTTAGCTACCTATTGCTGCTAAAACAAAAGCACCATATATCCAGTGCTTTAGCCACCTTAAATGGTCTAAAATCAAGAATTGGAAGAGCTATATTCCTTCTGGAGGCTCCTGAGAGCCTCTAGAAAACATTTTTTCTTTTCTTTTCTAGTTTGTCAAGGCCACTGGCACCTTTGTGTCACCTATCTTCTCAAAGATAACAACATTTAAGCATTCTGCTTTCTGTTGATCGTCCCTGCTTCTGGGTCTTGTTTTCATTCATGAAATTCTCTGTTAGTAAACTGGTAAGAAAGTGTTTCCTAGGTCCACCATGAGAAATTACCACAAACTGAGTGGCTTTAAAAAAGTACAAACTTGTTCTTTCACATTCTGGAGCCTAAAAGTTCACCACCATGGTATCAGCAGAGTCAGACTCTCTCTGGTCATTCACAAAAGGAATCCTCTCTTGTTTATGCCTTCCTTCGAGTGGCTGTAGAAAATACTACAATTTCTTTTATGCTTATAGGACTATCACTCCAATTTCTATCCTTACATAACAGTCCCCTTTCTGATGTGTCACTGAGTCCAAATTCCTCTCCTCTCAGGAGAATATAGGTCAAATGAATTTAGGACCCAATCTAATCCATATGACCTCATCTCAACATGATTATATTTCAACTAGCCTAGTTTTAAGTATGATCATATGCAAAGGTTCCAGGCAGACATAAATTTCATCTAATATTCAACACAGATTATCTACCTCAATTCTATCAGCATTCTTGATTTTTTTTTGCCACACAATCTAGGAGTTTCACAGATGCCAGGAATAAGGACATAGATATCTTAAAAGATGGGAAGCAGAGATCTTTATTTTATCTACCACAAACTTGATACATAATCATTGGTATCTATGTGTCCAAGATATCTACACGTTTTATCTACCCACTAAAATACAGTTTTCTTCCCACCAAACTCTCTTCTATAGTCCTATAATACACATAGAGCTACATTCAGTTTCTTGAGGAAATCACCCTCAGAGGACAGAGCATTCAGTGCTTCTGGGTATGAAACTGGTCTCCAATCCATGGGTCCTTAACAATCTCCTTCAAACCACACAGCTCTACTTCACTGTAACTCATCTTCTCAGGACAACTCCAGCTTTGACATAGCAGCAGCTTTAGTCAATTGATTACATTCAGAAGTTCTTATTATTCTCATTGACATTTGTCTATTTCAATCATGCAAAGGCCATGTATTACATCTTTTTTTCTCAATTACATTTTTCATTAAAAAAGTAGTAGGCAAGCGCCAGGAGTTTGACCTACTGGTAGAGTGCTTGCCTAGAATACACTAAGGGGTTCAATTCCTCGGTACCACATACATAGAAAAAAGCCAGAAATGGTGCTGTTGCTCAAGTGATAGAGCTCTAGCCTTGAGAAAATCCAGGGACAGTGCTCAGGCCCTGAGCTCATCCCCAGGACTAGCAAAAAAAAAAAAAAAAGAAAGAAAGTAGTAGGCAATAATTCTTGGCTACCAGTGTACTCTCCACAGGACTAAGAAGTAAATTGTTTCCACTTCTTTGCAGTTCCTTCCATTGAGGGGTGAAATCATTTCTTTCCCACTTGAATCTGAGTATGTGATTGTTTTGATCAATAGACAGTGTGGAGGTGATCTCTCTGACTTGCAAGGTCCACCATAGAAGTGCTATAGCACTAGTGCTATAGTTCCCCTCTCAGAATATTCCCTCTTTGATCCCATGTACTATCTATTGAAAAGTGCAAACATCAGAGAGAGGCATCCTGCAGCTAAGAGTGTCAGAATCCCACCTAAGTCTATCTTCATTCCTCCCCAGCTATTTCCAGATGCCAGCCATTTGGAACTTTGCAGCTGAGTTCATAAGGAAAATGTTTTTATTAAATGTTTGAGTTTTAAAATTATTTTCTTGGTCCCACTTTGAGGAATTCTCACTAGCTTCCATGAAGGTAGACTTCTTGCCTTTCTTGGACAAAGTCTAAAAATACTGTGCTGTTTGAGGAAAATCAAATGGAAAGAGATGAGCGTGTCTGGTTGATTCCATCTAGGTATATGAAGCTCTGGGCCAGCAGACTAATCTATAGGAACAGAAATATAATCAGTGGTTGGTTGTGTGGTGAGGTATCTGTGACCTTCTGAAAACGTGTATGAAGTTGATAAGGAACTGAAAATAATGGATATTTTGATAGAGATGTAGATTACCTAGACATGTGAATTGTTCAAATGGATTAAATTGTCTTCCTAAAATCAGAATAGCTCACTACAAATAAATTACGCTTCAATGGTAAATGTACAGATGTAATAGGCTGAAGCTTGTGGTTTGATTTTAGAAGCTATCAGTACACACAGCTGCTTCTATTATCACTGTGATTCTTAGATTCTTGATAGAAATTATGACTTACTGAGATAATTAATGAATAAAATACAAAAGCTACTTTGATTTTTTAATTATATAATTTTTTCAACTATGACAGTAATTCCTGTTTGCTGTATAAGTGGAGGAAGATATATAATAAAAAAATACCTCTCCCATAGCTTCAGTGGGAAGAGGGAAAGGAGAAAATGAGAAAGAGAATAAAAATGTTTGACAGCAATCTTATTCATTTCCTTACTTACATAACTGTGACTGTACATGATTGTTGTCCTTAAGGTACTATGTTATCTCTCATCTCTTTTGCTGTCCCTTGGTTATCTCATATTGTTACAGTATCTCACTTTGTTACCTGATATATTGGATATATTTGTATTTGGTTATTTGAAATTGGTTAGGGAAGGGGGGAAAACAAGATGAGGGTTGGGGGTGGGGGGAGGGAAATGGGGACCAAGACATGTGAAAGGGTATCAATGTATGTGAATTAATGCACCTTCTATCTGGCAAATATCATGTAACCCTTCTATTAATTACAATAAAAATATATGAAAAAAACAAATGTTAGCAGTTAGTGGAATTATAATATAATATAATATGCAATAATATTCTGGCACTTAAAATTTGAAAGCTTACCAACATGTTAAAATTATCACATTTAGTTTAAAAATTAAAACAGTTGAATGAAGAGAAAGATTAGTATCATTAAAAAAAAAAGTCCACTTCAGGGCTGCCAGTTTGGCCTAGTGGTAGAGTGCTTGCCTAGCATGCACAAATACCCAGGTTTGATTCCTCAGTACCACATATATAGAAAAAAAAAGCCAGAAGTGGCACTGTGGCTCAAGTGGTAGAGCTCTAGCCTTGAGAAAGCCTAAGGACAGTGCTCAGGCCCTGAGTTCAAGGCAAAAAAAAAAAGCCCACTTCAACATCATCAAAACAAAAACAACAAACAAACAAATATCTGTATCGTGTTGATCCAGAAAATTACAAATGATATAAATTAAGTAATACTGATAGCTCCTCTCTCTTTCTCTCTCTCTTACTATAGACATGTATAGTGAAAGATGAACATCCATTTTCATACATCAGCCCATCTCCATCACCCTGAAAAACTGTCTACTTGAAAACTGAGTTTACTTCATCACTCCACAATCTCTACTTCAAGGGCATTGATAATCATTTTAGAATTTGTTGTCTGACCCAATGAGGCTTAGCTGAATTTCACATTTACCGAACAATTCAGGGTTGATAGCCTCTAGTGTCATCAGTTCCTCTTCTACACAAGAAAAATAAAAACATCAAGCTATCATCTTAAGCATCTGGGGACCATGGATAAAAGATGAGAATAAACTTACTGTGTCCGGGTGACTTCTCACACATCTCCCATTCGTCTATCACATCAGCTACTTAATTCAATCCTACTCTGCCTTGGCAGAGTTAATGTTGCATTGATTTTGATTCATGTATCCTAATGGTCATTTAGGCAGATCATTTGGAAAAGAAAGAAAAAAATAATTAGAAAGTCCAGACACAAATATTAGATTTCCTAAGATTTTATTAGGGCTACCTTACTACATTCCAGTAGCAATGTCCTGCTTTTAGTGTCTGTTTCATTTCTAAATATATATTCAGATATGATAAATACTGTGTCAACAATGTTAATATAAAGTAGGTGCAAATGAAAATTGCTACGGAGAACACACTGTGTGATGGAAAAACCCTGCTAATATAATAAGGTATCACTCATGGCTAACACTATAATAAAATCAATCTCTTCATGTCAAATTACAGAAGGATAAAATTCATTTAGATGGATCCTCAGAATACTAGCCAACAGAGGGCAGGAAACAACACTAAGTTTGTGATAACTCTAAAAAAAGCAGCAGTGTACTCAATATTCCAGTGTTCTGCAGACATCAAGGCCTCTGCCTTTGTACACTGAAACTCAGTAGAGGAAAACAAAAAGATTTAGAAGAAATTTTAATAAATATATATGGTAAAATAGGAAAGAAAAATTCAAGGACAGCAACATTGTACTAAACTGCAGGATAAAACACTTTTTGATTCATTGAACTATTTTTAACATTTAATGGTTATGGAGATCTGATGTGGGGATAAAAGAATAGAGAAAAATATCAGTAATATATAGAACAGACAAAACAAGTAACATTTTTACTAAGTATTTTCAGGACATAGAAATAAATTGAGCTTACATAATGTATAAGTCTAGGATAGTCCTAGAAGAGGCTCACAATAGCGCAATAGCAAGTTACATATATGATCATATAAGATGATGCCAAGCGAAATGAATTCCAAGATATGGAAACAGGAGGTTTTACTTTGCTGTTGTTTTCAGCTGTGTGAAGTTATTTCCGTTTTTCTCGTGTTTTCTCCTTTTGGCTTATCCCCTATTGTCAGTGTATTTGATTTGGGCATGCTGTGTCTTGCATATATATTTGATTTGAGTACCCTGTGTCTTGTATATACATTTATTTTAATTGTCAAGAGAAGGAGTAAAACAAAATGAGACAAGGGACAAGGGGTGAACCAATATAACAGTGATACTCATTGTACTTTTTAATTGCAGTTAGCTTCCATAAAATCTCTTCAAAGGGTATTGAATCCAACTGATATTTGACCTCTCCTAGAAGATCTAATCACCTAAAACAATATTCCCAGGCTTTTTATCTGTGAATGCACTAACACTTCCTGCCATGGGATTAGCTTGAGAGCACAAAAATGAATACAATTAATCCATAGAATCTCTGTTGACCCCAACCATTGCTTAGTAACTCTGAACAATACTAGCCTGAATGTGTGGAGGTTCCCAACACTGACAACTTTCACAGTCTAAGCAAAGTAGATCAATGACAGTTGCTTTCACTTGTGAATAGAAGGGCTTATTCAAATAGTGCCTCCATAGCAGTTCTAGTTCTAAGGTTCCCCTTACTGAGACCTGCAAATAGTGTAGGGGTGGCTTAAAATGGGCAATGGCAGTGGAGATGAGACAAATTGATGTCTAAAAAATGTTCTGCATGAGAGTTGCTGGAATTCTACAGTGGACTAGAAGATAGAAATTAAAGACAAGATTGGGACGTAACTTCTGCTTTGTAATGATATTTGTCCTGATTACTTAAATAGCAAAGGAAAAAAATAAAATGGAGGAGAAAGATAAGTAATTGGATTTATTTTTACTCGGTAGATCCTGTGCTACATTATAATATGATAATATTTCATCATTTTTAAAGCATTTTCAAGCCTGGATTAGCACTCAACATAATTCTGTAAGCACACATGTCTGGTATGTAATTTTTTAAAAGCCAAGTCCTGTATCTCCAATATTAATGGAGTTACCTTTGTGCCAGGTCCTCTAAATTTGAAATCTGCAAAGCCCATCTAATTTAGTTTCTGCAACATCCTGCTGGAATGCACTTTGTTAACTTTATTATAAAGATAAATAAACTGACTCTAAGAGAAGTTAAGGAAAGCTAATTCATTTGTTTATACTTATGCAGCAACATAACAACATCAGTATTCTACTCAATTTCTCTCTTTTTTTTTTTTTTGTCGCACTAGGGTTAGAAATCAGGTCTTCATGCTTGCTACATGAGCCATACTTCCAGAGCCTTTATCTTCTGGTTCTTTTGTTTGTTTGTTTATCAGGGTTGTCACTTTTTGCCCAGGGCCCCTTGGACAGTGACCTTCCTGCTTTTTGTTATAACACAGAAAACAAGCACATACTAACACACTGAGGATGTTCTATTAAGATGGGTGGGGGAGGATCGAGGGAGGGCTCCTGAACACCGTCCCCTGGCTGGCCTCCAACTGCAATCCTCTTCATCACAGCTTCACAAGCAACTGGGATGACAGGCACAGGATGGCATCACAGGCTGGAATGCCACCACAACACAGCTTCTATGTTTCTTTACTGTTCATGATGCCTTCTCCCCACAGGCCAGCCTTGAGAGTCTTAACAGCTTTCTCAAATTCAATATTGTTATCACTCCTTCATGAACAAATATATATATATATGTGTGTGTATGTATATATATGTACAAATGTTTATGTTTATCTGCAGGAAGGCAAACATTCATTACCGTTGGCTCCTTACAAAGGAAAGAGCAAGGATAGTTCATTCATCAAGCTGGTCCACTTGGATATACATGGGGCAGGCAAAGGAAAGACAGGACATGGGCTCTCAGAGACAGTAGTCTTTAGGCAGGGAAAATTGACCCAGAAGATGCTGAGAGCCTAGGGGATGGAAGGGAAAAAGATAAAGGCTAACAATCTCCTTGTAAGGGACCAGAACAGGGCAACTGTTTGTTTATGTATCTAAGGCCAGCCCTGTTTGCTAATGTAGTCAATAAAGCCCTCGGAGTCAAACATCTGAATTGGACATTTTTAAAACATTCCTACTGTGGCTTTGTTTGAAAAGTTCCTGTAGACATTGCAATCAGATAGACTCATATCCGATTGGCACAGGAAAGTATTCTCTTTAGCTTTGTGCTGCTCAGGGTCCTTCACGTCCAGATAATGCTTTCTCTTCCCCCTGGTGGCACAGATTAAAACTCCCACGAATTGAAGAAAAAAGCAGAAATTTGGCTTCTTTCAGCTCATTAGAGAAAGAAGAGCCTATCTGCATGTTATTTCTATTAAAGACACACACACCCACCCACAATAAAACGATGACAGTGTGAGCAGCCAATGTTTCCTTGGTGATTTCCTTCCCTCTGTGCTGAGCTGAAATTATGCACAGCTAATATGAGCACCGGAGTCATAGGAAGGAGGAAATGACTTAGAGAGTAAAAAGCTATTACCGAGCAGGGAAAGGAACTGGGCCTTCAATAGACCCGGTTGCTAACCGGATTATAATGTATACAGGAAAATTATACTTCAGCATTTTAATCTAGGTTGACTGACTGAGCTGGTGCACAATTACTAAAAGGCAGGGTACAGGAGTTTCTCTGAGAAAGGGTGAGAAAGTGGCCTCCCATCCCCTTTGGCTGTATAGTAACCTATTGAGTGATCATTTTTCACCTCCATGAAAATAATGCTTCCTTAAAAGGGCCAGAAGGGACAGCTGATACCAAGTGAAACTGACTCGGATGGATGAGAGGAAATGAAAAGCAAACATGATGTCATTTCACATTTTTGAAAGCTATTTCCAAATGAGAGCTAAAGACATGGTAGAAAGTCACAAGGAAAGCCAGTAGGAAATGTCCCCAAATAGGTGATTAAGATGAAATAGGATCACTTGGAGACACCACTTGCAGTGACTGTCAGGAAGCCATCCTGGGAAAGCTGAGGTGCTGCCACAGCAAAAGAGGACCCATGCAGTGGAAGAGGGAGCATCTCTCTGCCTCTCCTTTTAGGCTGTTGGTCATCATTATGGGCTTTGAATTGGAGGTTCTGTGCTCTAGATATCAGAGATAGGGGCTTGGACCCCCAAAATCTGATGTGACTCAGGGATCATTAGATAAAGAATTTTTTTTTGCCTACCCTCCTTGAGTAAACTACTATTACATTTGCAGTGCTGTAACAGAGCACCCGAGACTGGGAAATTTATAAAGAAAATGATGTATTTATTGTAGACATCCAGTCTCATGGCACTCACATCTCTCAAGGTCTTTTTGCTGTATCCTCAGACATAAATCAGATGACCAGAAAGTACATGTTCAAAGTGGAAAGAGAAGGCAAGCTGGATTTATTGTGTTATCAGGAGGCTGCTCCTATGATAGCTAACTTGTTTCCTCAATAACAGAATAAATCCACGAAGGCAGAATATCATTGCCTAGCCACTTAAACCACTTCTTCAACCATCTTCTACTGTCATAGTGGTGACTAAATTCCAGCACAAGTTTGACAGAAGACATTCAGTCAGGCCATACTCCCAGATAGAATCTTCTTTACGTCTCTCTTCTCTGTTATCACTGAGGGCTCCTTGCTCCCAACAATTTTCTTATCTATGCAGTAGAACTAAGAGTTCTCTTTCCTCTACTGTAGTTTCTTTATTCTAAGATGCATACTTTTACATTCCAACTTAAAACTCTTACCACAAGAAGTATTTTACCATTAATGAATCCAACTGAAATCTTAAAATCCACGAAGTAGTGTCTTTTTCCTTTATTTTTTTCTCTAAATGATACATGATGTACCAGTAAATATGAAACTGTTTCCAGCTTCTAACAATATAAGGAACAAGTGAACAGAATAAGAAGGAATAGAGTGTCCTAGGGTAGTCATGAAAGCTCTTGGGCTGGATTGCTATGACAGGCAAAGGCTGAGGAAGCAGGGATGTGAGTTCCACCATGAGTGATACATGCTGCTCTGCCACTCTCACTAAATGGAAATTAGAAACAGGGAACTAAATGTATGCTTAATGTTTCTGTATTTGCTTTGCTTTAGTTTTGTTTTTCTCATTAGAGTGGCACCAAAGCAATGAGGCTCCTGGTCTGCAAATGAGTGGTAAAAGCATCTCTTTTCCTCATTTACCACTTGCACTGAAAAACACACACCTCCTAACATATCTAGTATGTAATTTCCCATTGTCCTACCTATGCATGCTTTCCTTCTCATCATCCTAGGAAATATATCTGTCCTTTCACCCCTTCGTTTTGGAGCTCTGCTGAGTGAGTGATCAAGCTACTTGGAAAAACCATTGTAAGCAATGGCAGTGAATAATCAACCACACCTTTCATGTACATGTGCATTTCAAAGGATTCTTTGGGAAGCATAGTACTTAGCTTGAAATATTTGAGTTTGAATAGAGGGATATTATATATCTTCAATGTCATTCTATTTTCTATTTTGTTCTAATATTAATACACACATACATGTTCATATACACATATACATACACATGTGCATGTGTATATATAGACATGTGTATATATGATATGTGTGTATTTGGAGCCAATCCTGGGGCTTGACCCAGGACCTGGCACTGTCTCTGAACATTTTTACTCAAAGCTGGCTCTTTGCAACTTGAGCCACAGCTCTACTTCTGGCTCTTTTTTTTTTTTTTTGCCAGTCCTGGGCTTGAGCTCAGGGCCTGAGCCCTGTCCTTGGACTTTCTCAAGGCTAGAGCTCTACCACTTGAGCCTCAACATCACTTCTGGCTTTTTTCTATGCATGTGGTACCGAGGAATCGAACCCGGGTCTTCATGCATGCTAGGCAAGCACTCTACCACTAGGCCAAACTCCCAGCCCCTTCTGGCTCTTTTTTAATTAATTTATTTTTTATCATTAATTGGAGATAAGAGTCTCATGGGCTTTCTTGCGCCTGCTGGCTTTGAGCCATGATTCTCAGATCTCAGCCTCCTGAGTAGCTAGAATTATAGGCATGAGTTACTGGCACCTAGCTCTATTCTATATTTTTGAACCTCCACAAAGATATTAAGAGCAACAGGGATACTTAGTTCTCATCAGATCTCATCATTTTCGTGCCTATTTGTCCTGCTTGAGCTCAAGGTCTCTCTATATTAAGACGTGTAATTAGTGAGCTGGGAATGTGGCCTAGTGGTAGAGTGCTTGTCTAGCATTCACAAAGCCCTGGGTTGGATTCATTGGTATCACATACACAGAAAAAAGCCAGAAGTGGTTCTGTGGCTCAGGTGCAGAGCATTAGCCTTGAGAAAGCCCAAGGATATTGCCCAGGTCCTATGTTCAATTATTCACCATTATTATTGTCCTTGCTTATTTTTTAGAAGTTATGTTTTTGTGCATGGCATTTTCATTTTTTTCTTTTTGCCTGTCGTGGGCCTTGTACTCAGGGCCTGGGCACTGTCCTTGGGTTTTCTCAAGGTTAGACCTCTACCACTTGAGCCAAAGCACCACTTCTGGCTTTTTTTCTATGTATGTGGTACCGATGAATCGAACCCAGGTCTTCATGCATGCTAGGCAAGCACTCTACCACTAGACTAAACTCCCGGCCATGTGCATGGCATTTTTATTACTGTTTTACAGGACTCAAACAGAACAAAGTGAAAAAGAAAAGAGGAGAGGAGAGGGAAAGAAGGGTAAGGGAGGTGAAGGGAGGAAGGAGAAAAAGAGAGACAGTTGAAGAGGAGAAAAGAGAAGGAAGAAAATGAGAAAGAGAGAAGAGAAGAGGAAAAGAGAAAGAGGAGGAAGGGAAGGGAAAAGGATAGGCTTTTCTTTTGCAAATTGCTTACCAATAAGTTTTTAATGAACGTTTTATTCTTCTTTCATGATGACACAGACTGAGGGTATTTACTCAATCTAAATTCTCCTTAGCTTAATGAGAGAATTTGACTAGTTCTTGAAGCAGATTCATCAAAATAAACACTTATTCTGCCACTATTTGAGAGACAGTTTGCTGCCATTGGAAGAGATGAAAAATATTTAAGACAAGGCCACTGCTCCCCAGGTCTTTAATTCCTTCCTGGGGGGAACGAGCTCATGTGAGGCAGAATGGGAGCTAAGTAACAAACAACACAACGACACACAGGATGCACAATTAAGAAATGAATCAGAAAATCAGTGCTAAGTATTTCACAGGGAAAAATTGGCCTTAAAAGTCCTTGAATGAGCTGATTGAAAAGATGGTAGTTTGAACATCTGTTATTTTTATTTACCTAGTACTCTTAGTGCCTTTAGAGAAATTTCCTTTTTCACAGCCTCTTCAACAAATGGTGCTGGCAAAATTAGCTATACATGGGTAGGAAAAATGAAATTAGATCCTTATATATCACCCTACACCAGAATCAATTCCAAATGGATCAAAGACCTAAAGGTTAAAACAGATAGTCTGAAAACATTAAAGGAAGGGAGAGGGTATACACTAGGGCTCCTTGGCAGGAGGTCAAAACTTCCTAAATAAATATCCAGAGACACAACAAATCAAAGGTTGGATAAATGGCACTATGTTAAACTACAGAGCTTTTGCATGGCAGAGGGCATAGTTAGCAAGGTAAGGAAAAAGCCCAGCAGATTTGGAGATCTTCACTAGTCATACAACTGACAAGAGCCTCATATCAAAAATATAACTAGAGATCAAAAAAAAAATTAACCTCCCCCAATAACAAAGCCTCTAAAAACAACCACCCTATTAATAAGTGAACTAAAGAAGGTTTGAGGAAATAAGAATAGCCAATAGACACATGAAGAAATATTAAACATCACTGACCATAAAAGAAATGCAGATCATTGAGATTCCATCTTACCCCACTTACAATGGCATTATCAAACAAACAAGCAAAAAAAATGATAACCAATGCTGACAGGAATGTGGCCAAAAGGGAACATTGCTACATTGGTGGAAATGTAACCTGGTTCAACCACTCTGGAAAGAAATATGGAGGTTCCTCAAAAGACTACTAAACATAGAGCTCCCCTGTGACCCAGCAATCTTACTCCCGGGCATTTCTCCAAATGATCACAAACAAGGTCACAGTAAGGCTACCCGCACATCTATGTTCATTGCAACACTATTTACCATAGCTAAGACATGGAACCAACCCAGGTACCTCTCAGTAGATGAATGCATCAAGAAAATGTGGAATATATATACACAATTGAATTCTATGCTTCCATTAGAAAGAATGACATTGCCCCACTGTAAGAAAGTGAAAAGACATGGAAAAAATCATATTAAATGAAGTAAGCCAGACCTAAAGAAACATTGGCTCAATGATTTCCTGCATTTGTAATAATTAGTATATGTCCGGGGTAGTCCTAGTAGACAATCACAATAGTTAAATAGATACGACTAGATAGAATAATGCTAATTGAAATAAACTCCAAGATATGGAAACAAAAGGTTATCTTTTGTTGTTGATGTTGTTTTTTGTTTTTTGTTTTTGTTTTTGGAGGAAGGACAGTTTTATTATCTTCATGTACAGAGAAATCAACCTTGCACACTTAACCCAGCTTAGTGGCCAGTTCCTTAGCCTTTGCCTTTTCCAGCTTGGCAATTCAAGCCACAGATTTTAGACCCAGGATGTTGCCTCCCCAGTGACTGACGGATCTCATCGTATCTGTCATTGTCATTGGTTCTGATAGCTTCCACCAGCTTTGCCAGCAATCCTCTGACTTCCCAGTTGTCCTGGTTGAAGGCAGCAGTGGTGCGTGTCTTCCTGTGGATGAGGCGCCCCAGCCTGGCCTTGCCCTTAATAAAGATGCGGTGGGGAACACCCATCGTGCGGCACAGGGAGAGATACCCCAGCTCGATGGGGTCCACGTCATGTGCGACCCCTGCTCGAAGGACTGGCCGTCTCAGTGGGGACGTCTCCTTTACCAGCAGCTTTCTTCTCAGCAAGGGCCAACAGTCTCTGCTTCTTCTGCTTTGTCTCTGGCCTGTACTTGTGGGCCAGCTTAAGTAGCTGTGTAGCTGTCTGGCGGTCCAAGGCCTGGGTAAACTGGTTGACCAAAGGAGGCCCTTTCAGCCGATTGTAGGGGATCACCCTTTGTCGTGGATGCAGGATATAGCAGGACTCTTTGACAAAAAGGGTGAGGCCCAAAATTCTTGGGCCTTTTCCCAAACAGACGATTTACCACCTTCTTGGCCTCCTGGTTTTTTAGGACAGCAGGAGCCTGGGCCACCTTCTTCCCCTTGGCCTTCTTTCCTTTCGGCATCTTGGGTGGCTGGAGAGAGCTGGTGTTGTTTTTTAGTGTACTATTTGCAGTTATTTTTTTCTTTCAATTTCTTCCTCTGGCTTACTCCCGGTGGTCACCATTTTTGATTTTGGTACCCTTTGTCTTGCATATAAGTTTATCTGATTTGTGGAAGGGAAGGGGAATCATAGAAATGTTGGGACAAAGGATGAAACAATACAATAGCAATACTCACTGGACATTATGTTGGAAATGAAATTTATAACTCAGGGAAGGGAGAAGTGGGAGAAAACAAGAGAAGAATGTAACATTGTTTGATAAGAAATGTATTCATTACCTTACATATATAACTGTAACTCTCTGGATATCACTTTTTAAATTAAATTCAAGCTTTTTTTAATTTCCCCTTTCTCTTTCATCTCATACTGTACACTATACACGTTGAGTTATTTACAAGTGTACTACTTCATCCAGGTCAAGATTCATCACCATTCTAACATGAACTGGCTCAGGTGTGTATGTTGCTCAATTTCAGGCAAACATAATTTTTCTCTAGTTTGACTACATCTTAATGTTTGAGAAAGAGCTCTTTTCTATTAGGCAAGGAAAAACAGAAAGGAGATGAATATATATTTTTTTCAGTCCTTCTTTTCTCATGGACAGCCATCCTATAGAATAAAGACAAAATACAGAAGAAAAGTAGAAGTGAGGGAAAAAAGATTGATACATTTCTGGCTTCTTTCAGAACTTAAGTGTAGGTCTACCTCCAAGTGCAATGGACCATAAGTTTTCTTCATATATGTATTCAAATATATGCTTATCCTCTTCAAAAACTTCAATTTGAACATGCATTTGAAAATATTCATGAAGGATCACTGGTTTTTTACTTTCTAGTCCTGGATCTTGAACTCAGGGCCTGGGTGATATCCTTGAGCTTTTTAGTTCAAGGGCAGTGCTCTACCACTTCAGATACAACTTCACTTCCAGCTTTTTGTTAGTTAATTGCAGGTAAGAGTCTCAGGAACTTTCCTGCCTGGGCTGGCTTTTTCTTCCCAGATATTTTTATTGTAATTAATAGAAGGGTTGCATTATATTCACCAGATAGAGGGTGCATTACTTCACAAACATTGATACCCTTTCTCATGTCTTGGGGCCCCATTTCCCTCCCCCCCACCCCCCTATCTTGTTTTCCCCACTTCCCTACCCGATTTCAAATAACCAAATACACATATATACAATATATCAGATAACAAGGTGAAATACTGTACCAATATGAGATAACCAAAGGACAGCAAAAGAGATGAGAAATAACATAGTACATTAAGGACAACAATCACTCATTATATGGCTTTTGTTTCTATATCCTAGAGGTCCTTTCATTTGGTGTCATTCTATATGGCCTTATGTATCTAGGTTTTGCTCTATTGCAAATCTCTGCTAGGAGACCCCAAGGTTTCTACTGATTATGACAAATGAGGGAAACCATTGAGCCTATGTTCCTTTGAGTCTGGCTTACTTCACTTAATATGATTTCTTCTAAGTCTTTCCATTTCCTTACAAATGGTGCAATGCCGTTCTTTCTGACAGCAGCATAGAATTCCATTGTGTATAAATACCACAGCTTGTTGATCCACTCATCAACTGAGGGACATCTGCATTGGTTCCATATCTTTGCTATGGTAAATAGTGCTGCAGTGAACATCGTCGTTGGGCTGGCTTTTTTTTCATATATTTTTATTGTAATTAATAGAAGGGTTGCATTATATACACCAGATAGAAGGTGCATTACTTCACAAACATTGATACCCTTTCTCATGTCTTGGTCCCCATTTCCCTTCCCCCACCTCCACCCCTCATCTTGTTTTCCCCCTTCCCTATTCGATTTCAAATAACCAAATAAGCATATATACAATATATCAGTTAACAAGGTAAAACACTGCAACAACATGAGATAACCAAGGGACAGCAAAAGAGAAGAGAGATAACATAGTACATTAAGGACAACTGGGCTGGCTTTTAATCAAAAGCCTTAGACTTCAACCTCCTGAGTGAGTAGAATTATGGGCATGATACTTAACATATTTAGCTCATTTTTAACAGTTTTTTGCTCAAGTCTAGTTTGGGATCATTTTTATCATGTATTCAAGTTTATTGATCTTTCTTCTAATATAATGTGTCCTTCATCCTATCACTTGATTTTCTTTTCATTTCAAGTATTACATTTTTTTAAATTTTTTAATTTTTTGCCAGTCCTGGGCTTGAGCTCAGGGCCTGAGCACTGTCCTTGAACTTTCTCAAGGCTAGAGCTCTACCACTTGAGCCTCAGCACCACTTCTGGCTTTTTTCTATGTATGTGGTACTGAGGAATTGAACCCGGGTCTTCGTGCATGCTAGACAAGCACTCTACCTCTAGCCCAAACTCCCGGCCCAGATATTACATTTTTCATATCTAAAATTATCTTTTTATATGGACATGAGCAATTCTTTTGCCTCAGTTTTTCAAGTAGAAGAGACAAAAGGCATACCTAGATCTCATTGGGGTATTTGTAAGTTAGTTGTCTTCCCTTTCTCCTTGCAACTTGTTCATGGCTTGCCCTGTGCCTTGAATATATGTGCTTTCCCTCGCACATAGCTGTTTTATGACCCATATCAGTTAACAATATCCTCTCTACTACTTCCAGATCTATCCTTTGATTGAGTTATTTCTTCAGGGATGGGTTACATTTTCCTCCATCTTAGACTTCCTGATAAACATTTAACTAATGCTAGATACAAATTCGCTATTGTTGCACTTTGAAATGCAGTTTGTTTACTCGAGATCAACTTTGATATTTTGATGCTTGCTTGCTTTTAGGCTTTCTTAGAGCTGGTCTAGAACAGCCTAATTTATCCCAAATCCTCCAGCACTATCCTCCTGAAGATTCGTGCTGTGCACGTAGAGATTAAGTGACTTCCAAGAATTTTCCTGCTGCTTTACTGGGTTTTGTTGTTGTTATTGTTGTTGTTTTTCTCCCAGCCTCCTTAAGTGTCATCACTCTTATCAAAGATGCCAAAGGACTGTCTAAATATTTTCATAGTTTTCTCTCTGTCTCTGTCTGTCTGTCTGTCTGTCTCGGTCTCACTCTCTGTCTCTGTCTCTTTCTCTTTCTGGTTCCCCTGCTCTCTCTGTCTAACTCTCTGTCTCCCTGCTTCTTTGTCTCTGTCTCTGTCTCTCTGTCTCTGTCTCTCTCTCTCTGTCTCTGCCTGTCTGTCTCTCTCTCTCTCCCTCTCTCTCTCTGTGCATGGGTATGCATAAATGTTTCCTCTCTAGTAATGTGCCTATAAAAATCCCCACTGCCTGAATTCTGATGTCTGTCTCTTCAACTCACTAAGATCCCTTGGCAAGTTTGCTGTTTGTATGTGCTACATATACCAAAATTACCTTTGTGGCTGGAGCAATTATAGGGCTCACCTCATTTACTTTCTTTCTCTTGGGATCCCAGTCCTCTGCTGTCTCTTGTTCAGTGTCTAAAAGTTATTATTTTCTATATTCTGTTTGAATTTCTAGTTGGATGTGAAGGGAGGAAAAACCCCAGAGCAGTTACTGGACTCAACTTCATCGATGGAACCAGAACTCTCCAATTATTTCTTTCCTTATTTATTTATTTATTTATTTATTTATTTATTTATTTATTTAATAGTACTGGGGTTTAAATTCAAGGTCTTATGCTTTGTAGGCAGGTTAGTCTACAATGTGAGCCATGCCCGAGACCTTTTTTCTTTTGTTACTTCTTCAACAGGCTCTCATATTTATGCCTATGCTGTGAGTAGCTAGGATGATAGATTCAATCAACCCTGCCCAGGTCTTATTAAGGAGGTGTCTTGAAAACCTTTTTGCTCAGGTTGGCCTTGCATCACACTCATCTTGATCTACCTTCCAGGTAGCTAGGAAAATAAGCATTAGACAGACACCAGGTCTAACAAATTCTTAATATTTTAACTACTCCATAGTAAAACTCTTTTCCTAGAGAGCAATCTATAATTGCAATTAAGAATAAATAAGACTAAATTAATATTGATACCATCTAATTCATTATCATCATACCATAACTCCCTACTTTTACATTTGTAGTATTCTCAGGAGCCACAATTTAGGAAGTATTTTCTTTTATAAAACATTTATTGGTCAGTTTGAGGACTTGAACGTGGTGCCTTTTGCTTTCATTCAGCTTACTAGCACATGGCTCTGAGGAGCGAAGAAAAATATATATCTATATTTTGATGAACCATTTGCATTTTTGAATTTGTATTTTCTGTAACTTGCTTTTCTGCTTCTGTATACTTGCTTGCTATGACCTTGAGGAAGGTAACAGCAGTTCTCGTGACTAATCTACAACCACCCACTCACCCTTGGGCCCTAGACACTCCTGGATCTGGAGCACGAGTTACCCTCTGGTAGAGAGTATACACATTCCAGACCCTCCACCTAGGCCTGGGGCTTCAAGGGCCATCTGGAACCTACAAGGTCGGACTTGAGGGGGTCAGCAAACTAGGGCAATCGCAAGCCCGTTACCATGGAGATAAAACCATCCTCCTAGAATCACCATAGGGGCTCCTTCCAGTCAGTTCAAAGCAGGACAGCCTGCTAGCCCGACCAATGATTAGCCTCGGCCCCTTTCCCACTTTGTGTTGCGCCAGTCATTGCTAGAAGTTTGGTATGATTTTCCTGCTTGGTGTATCGATTCGTTACTAATGTTTCCTGGGGCCTTCCCCCTACTAAAGAATGTGCAAAAGGTGCTGTAATTTTGGGCTCAGGGCCCCTGGTCTGCACTCTACTATCAGTGCGCAGAGACCCGCTCGCGCTCCTCAATAAACGACTCATTGCAGTTTGCATTGATCCTTGGCCTCTGGCAATCCTTCGGGGGGGCTTCAAGTTTCTGGGCATTATAGCTCTACCACTTATGCCATGCCTCCAGCACAGCTTTGTCCCGGTTAATTGGAGATAAAATCTCTAGGCAGACATTTCTGCCTTAGCTGGTTTGAAACAGATTCTCTGGGTTTTAGCCTCTTAATTAGCTAGGATTACAGGTGTGAGCCAAGAGTGCCTAAAAATAAAATTAATTTTATTAGCATATATTAATTTTACAAAATGAAGGGTCTCATTGTGATATTTCTAGAAGTCATCTTGACCTGTCAAGTTGTAATAATAAAAGAATATAATCTGAGGTAAAGATCAGGAGCAGTCATTTCTATAAGTCCTCACATATAACGAATATTTGACAAATGGCCACCATTACTGCTAATAGGTAAAATGACAGAAAATAGAAGAGAATTCAACCTAGACAGTTTCTTTTTCTAAAACAAATAAACAGAAATAGTAACACTTGTACATTTTCAGTATGGATTCATTTGTTGCCAAGTTTCTATCCAACAGGTCTCATTAACTGAAATGAGAGTTCAAAGGTTCATCAACAATGTACTCCATTTGATATTTTACATCTCCTTGATCAGTTTTTAAAATAACAAATGAATACTACTGATAAGCTTCATAATTGTATTGAAATGGATGTCAAAAAGCAACCAGTTCTGTTTATCTGAGTCCTACCATTCCAGACATGAACATTAAGAGAAAGAAAAATTCCAAACACAATTGAATGTGAAAGGTAAATCCCACAGTTTGCATTTCTTTCAAATCCTAGGAATAGAGGTATCTTCTTTCCTTGGTTAAAATGTAATAGTGTTCTGAAGACACTTGGTTTTGGATTTTGTTTTCTAGGCACCTTGTCACGAAGACTATTCCCATCAGGTAAATGGAAGATCAAAATTGCTCACTCAAGGTGTGATCCAATGACTTTTTATAAATTGTATTCTTTTAGGGAACAAAGAATTATAAGAATTTATATTATAGATATTGTATTGTAGTATTTATAAATATCTTTGTCCCCCTTTCCCTAAAAACAGACCAATAGTGCCTTTATTTATTGAGGAAATTGAGGTCAATAGGTATGTTATATCTTTAACAATATTACTCAGCTATTAACGGAAACTTCTTTAGAAATGGATTAAAGCTGGGTGCTGATGGCTCACACCTGTAATTGCAGATCTCAGGAGCCTGAGATCTCAATTCAAAGTTAGCTCAGGCAGGAAAGTCCATGAGATATCTCCAGTAAATCACCAACATGCTGGAAATGAAACTGTGGCTCAAGAAATACAACTCTAGCCTCAGGGCCACTGTCAGGACCTGAGTTCAAACTCCAGGACTGGAAAGAAAGAAAGGAAGAAATGAAAAGAGAGAGAAAAAGAAAGAGAAAGAGAGAGGGGAAGAGACTGAAAGAGGGACTGAAGGAGGGTGGAGAGGAAGAGAAGAGAGGACAAGAGAAAGAAGAGATGGGAGAGGGAAGGAAGGAAGGACGGAAGGAAGGAAGGAAGGAAGGAAGGAAGGAAGGAAGGAAGGAAGGAAGGAAGGAAAGGCAGGCAGGCAGGCAGGCAGACTTTGAACTTTTCCAATTAACTTTTTGTCTTTAGCTTTTAAAATATCTTTTCACACTTTACGCTACTGTGTCACTCTCAAAAGCTCATACAATCACAGGCTCCCTGGGTAGTTGGCTACTTTTCCCAGCTCTGGGAGAGGGAGAGGGAGAGGGAGAGGGAGAGGGAGAGGGAGAGGGACAAAGACAGAGAGAGAGAGACAGAGACACAGAGAGAATCACATTGCAGACCCCTGTGGACCAAGATCAGTGACCCACCTTTGACCCCCTGGAAGGCAACCTCAGAAGCTTTCAGAAATTTTGCCAATGCTAGAGGAATTTAAAATATGGCTTAAAAAAGGGGTAAAGTCCAAGTCATTTCCCATTTCCCTTCCATCTATTTGCTTAGTAGTTCTCTACTGAGGTTTCAACAGAGTTTACTACAATGTTTATTTATGCATGCAAATGACCTTATTTCCCTACAACACTACACCCTTTGTTCTTCCAGCTGTGGGAACATTTCTGTTTGCTCTTGTCATTTGGTTTTAAAGGATTCTGATGCAAATACATGCTTGGCAGATATTCAGCATTCTCAAGCTCATCCTAGGCTCTGAGTGAAAGGAAAACTGGGCTCCTCAACTTGAGTTTCCTGTTGCTTATAGCAGGTGTAGAAATCTTCCACTGCCAAAGATGTAACAGCTGTGCACAGATAGGTCTTGTTACAGAGATATGTGTTCTGGCTTTGGCTGAAGGGCTTTGAATTCACTGTCTGTTTTATGGGCAGATTTTCTGATTCTACAGCTACAAATTTCAACAGTATTTTTTATCTTGATTTACATGAGGGATGATGTGCCAGTACAGTACTAGAGTCTGAACTCAGGGCTTGGACACTGTCTCTTAACTTATTTTTCTCAAGACTTGAGCTCTACCGCTTGAGCCACAGTTCCACTTGTGGCATTTCAGTGATTAATTAGAAATAAGAGTTTCGTGCATTTTCCTGTCCTGGATGGCTTTGAATCTTGATTCTCAGTCTTCTGCATACCTTAGATTATAGACATGAACTACCAGCATCCAGCAACATTTTCTTCTGGATATAAGTTGTCATCACAGTTTCACATCACGTTGAGGAAGTCTGAATTGATGTTTCTCAGGCCTCCTGAGAAAGGCCTGGTAGGATACCAGGAAAGCAGAAGCAACCCCCCCCCCCCCGACACACACACACACTGCCCAGGACCTCCATTTGGTTCTCTGAGCTGTGCTGGAATAAAAAGACTCCATTATGTAGTTCTGATCTACAGGGATCAGTAAGCCAAATCACTGCAGGCACAGGTGTGTGTAAAACTACACAAAATTGGAGCCATTTGCCTTCCTTATTTATTTTAGTTCCTCAAAGTTGTTACCACAAAATTCTAGAACTGAGTAAATTGATAAACAATAGAGATCATTTTTTTCATAGTCCTAGAGAACCTAAGATCAAAGTGCCAGCTGATTCAATGGAGAGAGTCTAGACCCTGATTCATGTGGGTGTTTGAACACTGTCCTCACAAGACAATATAGGAAGACAACACATGATCCTAGCTTCTTCACATGATATAAGATTGGAGAGCAAGAAATAATGAGGCTGGCTTCTTCTGGGCTTTGTATAAATTACTAAACTCATAACAGAGGTGGACTGCCTCAAGACATAGTTCTCAAAAAAGCTCCTCGAGTTACTACCACCAAATGGGAAGGAGATTTCAATATAAATTTGGAAAGGAACTCATTGAAATCACAATACTAATGTAGGAGGCCCAGGAAAGCATTTGTCCAACGTAAGCTCACAGTTCCCCTCATGTTCTCATAAATCATGCTTCTGCTCATGCCATGATTATGATGACTCTGCTATCCTCATTGGACTGACTTTAGCCACTAACAAACCACCTCCTTCCTGTGGATAGGATAGGGAGCCTGTGCTACAGTAAGCAACACTCCATTGGTTTTTTTTTTCCTTCAGTAGAGAACAAATCCTTGACCACTATTGAATGCAGGTGAATTCTTTGAACACCGTGCACATGTGTTCAACAACACAGTACCAATGGGTCTTCATCCTAGGCAAGCTACTATTAGCTGCTTATCAGTTACTATATATGTATTATTATTAAGTCGACCATTTTTTCAGCCTGGTACCAATAGCTAAAAATCAAGCTATTCAGGAGGCTGAGATCTGGGGCTCATAGTTCAAAGCTAGCTTTGTAGAAAAGTTTGCAAAACTCCCATCTCCAGTTAACCCACAAAAAGCTGGAACTGAGGTTGTAACTCAAGTGGTACAACACCAGCCATGAACTAAAAATCCAAGCTAAAGTGCAAACTCTGAGTTTACGCTCTTTTACTAATACAAAAGAAAGAAAAAGGGAGAACTTTCATGTTTCAATCTAATATATTTAGGATTATCAATATTATAATAGTAGTTATGTTGCATTTTATTATAAATCATCTAACTAAAAACCTCATTTCCAATAAGTTCATATCAAAAGATGAAAAATCTGAATATATAATCATCTTGTTATCTTTCATTAGTGTTTTTGTTGACTGTCTCATTAAAATAGAAAGATGTCCAGATATGTATAAAATAATTTGAGCTTCTTGCAAAAGGTGCTAAAATGTCTATGTCCTTTGCCCTCTAAGAAGATAAGCATTCTAGTTTTACGAACAGTAGCATTAGGATTGATAATGGAACTCAGTGGCAGAACTTGCCTGCTATGCACAAAGCCCTATATTAAATCCCCAGCACTACAGGAAGAAAAAATTAGAAAAAAAGACATGTTACAACTGTGAATTGCCAGCAGAATGAGGCAAAGTTATTTCATTCTAACTAGAAGAAGGAGTTAACATGTCCAGAGAGAAAGACTATGGAATCGAGCCACAGACTGGATTCTAACTCAGAGATTCATCTACCCAGTCTACTGTTCTGTTGCCTTAGTGGGTATTTACCATTCCTATGCAACCAAGACAGGGTGAGATGCTCTAGGATGAACTTTTATAGCAATTGTGCTTGCATCTGAAATGAAATTATACCACAGTGCTGGGGAAAAAAATGAAGAAAATTATTGATTTGTTTATCTTTCCCACTAGGACAGCAAGAGCCATCTTCAGTCACTGCTGTACCTCTGGTATACCAGTCAACACAGCTGACCAGATGGCATGGTAAAATCCTTTCCATACAGGAATGGACTCAAAATTGCAAAACTGGTAAATGATAGTTCCATAGCATTATTCATGAATCCATCATATTTCACAAACCAGAAGGAATTAAGTCATATACCATCCAACAGTATCATTATTGAAAAATAATTTTGTTAAGGTGATCTTTTCATCGAATGATGTTTAGTATGCTTAATAAAAGCAAATATTGGAAGAAACTCACAGAAAAAGCAAGATGGTTTTCTTTCCCTTCTAATTAATTGGGAAGAAACATATCTGTTTTGCCAAAGTCTTCTAAGCATTGCCTACATCTTTTTAAAACAAATATTTGATTTTTTCCCTTGAAATCATCTTAAAAGAAAAGCATTGCTTCTGAGACTTTTGAAATCTTAAAGGCAGTTACAGATTCATTTATCACTTTAATGCAGGAAAATAAACAAGGGCCCAGAGCAAAGGCCTTCCCTTCCCTGACAGTCCTCATTTAGCTTTGGCATGGCTTGAGGATTCTGTGCTAATGGAAATGCTGATCTTAAGTCCATCCTTGCATGCCAGCATTCTCCTAAGATGCAAATGCCTTTCCAACTTTTACATTTGTCTCTGAATCTAGGTGAACTAAGCCTGGCCTATGGTTCGGCTTAACTGTCATGCTCTATTTGATGTTGTTCCAGATTTCCACACTGCACTTAACAAATAGCTGTACTGTGATTTTCTCATGTCTTCAAACACTCAGTGCAAGGTCACTGATACACTTTAGCAGAATCTACTGTACATGTGCAATAAATAACTGGACTGTAATGCTAGTGACGTTTTCTTCAACTCAGAATTTTTGCAAATTTATCTAGCTAGAATCAGCATATAAGAATATGAATTGGTACCTTGAAGCAGGAAATAAATTCAATAGCCTCAAAATAATTAAACTTTTTTCTACATATTCCTTCTTTCTTCCCAAAGAGAATTCAAGATAATTCAGTCTATTTCTCTTCTGATCTGATTCAATGAAATTTGTTTTGATTGAATTTGAAAAAATTCTATCTAACTCTCACCACATACCAGTACAATTATACATTAGACAATTTTTCCTCGTATATTCATGTGTTCTTTTACCAAATTTACCAAAGTCTTATTTTTAACCCATTTCAAAATGTTACTGATAACTTAATAGAAATAAGCCATGGTTGTGCTATTAGGAAGTTTGGAGCACAGTAAAGAAAATGCACACAAAATATAAACCACAACCTGTAAAAATAGATAGGTACCCACAGAAGATTCCAGATGGGAAATCTTGCTGATTGTGGGTTGGCTAAAGGTGATAACCAGAAAAATATTCTAGGAAATGGTGACACTGGAGTTGGGTCTAATGACTGAATGGTGATTTTTCCATCAGGATATGGTGAGAAGAGGAATCTAGACAAATAACAGAACAGAGGAGGTCATAGCATATATACTATGTATGCTATTTTCACAGAAAATAGGACATGTTTATATCATGCAGAGTTCAGAAGAAAACTTGTGAGTTGACCACAGACAAAATCATGAAGGTTTTTATATCCCTGGTAGGAATTTGAATTTAACCTTCTCCAGTTACGAATTTGACCTTTTAAGAAATGAATAGTCATTGCAACACTTACATAACAGTGTGAGACACTCAGTTTAAGCCTTAAGATGATTCTTTTAACACATATGTAGAGAAATGTCTTATAAGAAAATATCTAGGGAGCTTGAGATAGTTAGAGTGATGGCTGAGACTGGGGTTTAGGTTAGTGATAGAGCATTTGTGTAGCATACATAAGGTCCTGGGTTTGACCTCACAGCATTGCCCACAAACAAAGATGCAAAAATGATTCTTCAAAGTGCTTTCTGGTCAAATAAGCTTTGAAAATTGGTGCATTAAGCATAAACTATTTTTAGGATTTCTCAAAAATCTTTCTCCAAGAAAGAGGATACATAACTTTCTCAGATCATACTTCAGTGTAAACTATTTGCTTTTCCAATTTGCCAAAGATAGTTCCCAAGAACATACTTTGGAAAATGTAAGCACTGAAGCTGCACTGGGGTGTCACAATAGAGTAAACCAGATCTTTGTGAAAATATTGCACCAGACCTTCAGGAGCATGAATCTTCCATTCAGGACCTGCGTGATGTTCCTTAGCTTTTTCAGTCAAGGCTGATGCTCTACATCTATGGCTCTAGTTCTGGCTTTTCATTGGTTAATTGGAGATAAGAGTCTCAAGTACTTTCCTAGCTGGGCTGGCTTTGAACCATGATCTTTCAAGTCAGACATCAGTCTTCAGTGCCTGGCTCCTCACCAGATAAGTAAGTAATCAAGTACACAACAACACAGTCAGAAAAAAAAAGATGGAAAAATGCCATGCTTAGCTAGGGAATGGCCAACATGAAGCGATACATGAGAATAGACAGGGCTTTTCTACCAAATCACTTTAATGTCTGTGAGGTTGTTATATTAGTCTCAGAACCTGAACTGTTGGCACTTGGTCAGAAGGGGCTAGTTTTATTCTAATACACCTACACCCCACCTTTCAACATAAGGAAATTGAGTTCTGGATAAACTGATGGCTGTTCTCCATTGAGACTCAGCTTCTCTGTGTTCCTTTGTGTTCTCCCTGGAGGAAAGCCCGGATGTGAATATTTATAAACACTGAATCATCACCAAACAAGTTATATTTGTCTTTGGATTATATTTCTTTGCTGATATTTGAAGAGGGATTTGTGTGACATTTAGGGAATTGATGATGCTCTAATCAAACTAATGAAGTTGCACTGTTGAGACTGCTGAGACTTGGCTTTGAAGGAGTTGGTGAGCATCCTATGATGTCTGCCTGCTTCTTCCTCCAGGCTGGAGAGAGGAAGGCAACCCTTCCAGCCACATCTGCCTACATGGCCACTGGGAAGAATGCTCTTAGCTCAGTCTGCATAACAAGGTGTGAAAGATTCTTTAAGGAAGGCAATGGGGACAATTAAGCTCAAGTCATTCCAACTTGAGCCTTTCAAAGTCCAGGGACAGTTTTTAGAAGTGTAAGTTGTTATATGATTATTTATTATTGTGTAAATGTGTATTGAGAGGACATTTAGCATTTAATATCAAAATACCAGTGAAGCCCTGTGACTTCATTTGAAACAACATGCATTCTTTCTTTTCAAGCATAGTGAGTGAAGGTAGAGGAAATGGTTTCTCCTGCTCTTCTTCCGGCACCAAAGAGCTGCATCACATAGTCCCACATCAGGGGTGTCTTTACACAAAGTCCAAATGAGACTTTGGTCCTCACCCTGGTAAGATCAAAGGACTGAGATGCCTTTGAAGCAACTCTGCTGAGCCTTTACACAGGTATTTGAAATGTCTTGATGTCAGAGTCCTCCAGATATCCTCCACTCAATGTGTTCTTGGTAACTTTTGATTTTCTCTCACAAAAGGTTGTTGTATATAGTATGTGCCCAGCAAGAAGCGCCTTCTACTGAATGGTCTACTCATTCATGGATGGCAGTTTTTGAAAGGTGATAATTGAAATACTAAACACTTCACTTGGCTATTAAAAATAGTTGAAAGTAAAAGACCAGCAATCAATCTATAATAATGCATGTTTCAACCATGATTGTGGCTTGCTTTCACTGAAAGTTAATGAAGAGGCAAGACAATTATTATTGAGACAATTGATCCATTGAGATGTTGCAATTTCCAGAGTAAGTTGCTTTATTTAGAAGGAAGGAAGAAGGAAGGAAGAGAGGGAAGGAGGGAGGGAGGAAAGGAGAAAAAGGGGGAAGGAGGGAGGGAGGGATGGTGGAGGATGAAGTGATTCAAAGGGAATTAGCAAATTACAATTGCCAAATTAAAATTCAATGAATAAAATAAAAACCCATGAGATGATACTAATAATGAATGAGCAAGTCAGAGATAGACCAAGAGAAGGAAAAGCTCTTTCTTAGAATAGAGCTAATCAGTAAATATTGATAGTAATAGAGACATTACTATTTTGCAAGCATCATTGATAAAACAAAGTGAGGTTGGATGACTATAATGGTGGCTCTTTCCCATAATCCTAGCTATGTTCAGAAGCCTAAAATCTGTGAAGCCAGCCCTGGAAGGAAAACAAGCCAGAAGTAGAGCAAGTGGTACAGCATTAGGCTTGATCACAAAAGTGTCAAAAACAGCATCAGGCCCTGAATTCAAGCCTCAGGACAAGCACCAGATAGATGGATAGATAGACAGACAGACAGACAGACAGACAGACAGATAGATAGATATAAGAATTAATATATGCTAGATCTAAGTGGCAAACATGGTACCAAAACCTCTCCACAAATCTCCTCTTTATTACAAAAGAGAAATGAACAATTATATACCAGAGAAATCAGACAGTGCCTTACTAGAATGACCAAATTTAGCATCTGTAATAAAGAACAAACACACCACGCTTGGATGCAAATCCCAAACCAGATACGCTATCATTCACATCCAGACTGGCAAATAGTCTGTAAAATATTTGACCTACGTTTTTCAAAAAGAATCAACATCATTAAAGATAACGAGTTAGGAATCATTCAAGAATGAAGAATAAAAAGAAATAACCAACTACATACATATTTTCATTATAGACTAGGTCTTGTACAAAAACAAATCTTGAAAAATATGTTTTGGAACAACTATTAAATGGAAGTGTTAACACTATAGTCAAAATACCTCAGTGTCACATTTTCTGAACATGACAATTGAGCATTGATTAATGAACATTATTGTTATGAAACATAAGGAAAGTTCGGAAGGAAAGAGGACATGATTTTATGCAACCTCCTCTACATAGCTTAAAGATAAACTATGTGAGAGTCACAATGATAAAGCAAATGTGACAAAATTAAAAGCTAGTGATTTTGCAAGGGATGAGAGGGAAGATACCAATGGCTCACACCTATAATCCTAGCTACTCAGGAGGATGAGATCTAAGGACTGAGATTTGAAGCCAACTTGGACAGGGAAAATCATGAGCCTTATTATATCCAACTAACCACAAAAAAACCGGAAGTGTTGCTGTGGTTCAAGCGGTAGAATACCACTCTTAAGCAAAAAAGCTAAGGAACAAAGCCCAGATCCTGAGTTCAAGCTCTAGTACTGGCCCAAGCAAAAAAATAAATCCCAGTACATCTAATAAATATTGTAGCAGAATTCTTTGTGTTTTTACTACCTTTTACTATCTTTCCCTTATGTCCTCATTAATTGTGAGGTAATTATTATTGCCAGTCCTGGGGCTTGAATTCAAGGTCTGAGCTCTGTCCTTGGGCCTTCTCAGGGATAGAGCTCTACCACTTGAGACACAGCACCTTCTGGTTTTTTCTATATATGTGGTACAGAGGAATCGAGCCCAGGTCTTTGTGCATGCTAGGCAAGCACTCTACTGGGCCAAACTCCTGTCCCCTATTGTGAGGTAATTTTTTTGAAAGCAATATATTATTTATTATTAGAAAACAATTGATCTTCAGATGTGAATTTTTATGATTTTTAATCTATAGTCATTTTAACATTTTTGTGTTATCATAAAGGTGATATAAGAAAGGATTACGGTTGCATAAGTCAGGAAAAGAGTATATTTCCTTTTGGACAATGTTACCTCTTTCCTTCTCTCTCAGTTTTTCCCTACTATCCACAAATTGTATAGTTTATTTCCAACATATTGTCCAAATGCATTGCTGCATTTGTTCCCTCTTTGTCCCTCTCTTCTGGGGCCTCACTTTACATTACCAAAGACACATAAACAAGCAAACAAAACAAAAAGAAAACGTAAAAAAACAAAAAAGAAAAAATTCTTGTTTCTATTTCCTGTAGATCAGTTCAATAAATATGATTTTGTTTGACCAGATGCACATAGGCAATGTACCTTTGTGTTCCTGTCCTGAGTATCCTGATAAAGACCAGTATAACTTATGATGTCCCAGTGTATTTTAGGTCTCACTTCTACATATGAGAAATAACAATCCACCTTTGTCTCTCTGAGTTCCTCTTACCTCACTTAACATGATTTGTTGTAATTCCATTCATTTCCCTGCAAATACCACAGTATTATTCTTTCTAATGGCCGTGTAAAAGTCCACTGTGTATCGATAGCGTATTTTTTTCGATCCACTCATCTACTGTAGGGCATGAGATGTGATCTTTGACTCTTTTGTGTTTTTCCTGAACTTCTTCTTCACGAGGGCACTAAACATCTCTGGAACTGGTGCTGTCTAGTTGTTTCTCTCTGCTCTACCTGACTAATCTTCCTAACTGAAATCACACTGCTTCCTCTCCACTCCAGCTGTCACCAGCATTCTTCTCATTAAATACTGAAAGGGATTTCACAGGAAATGGAACCATAAACACAACATGTTTTCAGCATCTGTTTTGGATTTCTCCAACTTAGATACAGAGCTCTTCGTTTTTCACATTCCATTGTTTCAGCTCTTTCATTCTTTATTCTGTTCCTCAAATTATCCACTCCTAAATACCTAAATATGAACAAGAAGCTAAGAAGATCCTAAGGCAAAAAAAGAGCAATGTGTACATTTTATTTGGTCAAGTGCTCTTTTCTCTGGGGCCTAGAGGTAGCTGCTTGAATGTGTCAAGGATGGAAGGTGGAGATATTCTGTAAATATAAATATTGCATCGAGCATGAATAATAGATGAGCAAACCTGTTGCATGAGAAAGAAGCTCTCAGGATTTAAGTTGTAAAATACTGAGTTTCTGGTACCCTTGATATTTTTCTTTCTACCATTTGCAAACTCCAGAGAGAAGAAAATTATTTTTTCTTAGAAAATAATTTATCAGAGGTTTATGAAAACATGGGACATTTCGGAAGGGATTTGAGAATGTGAGTGACAGAATACTAGAAAGTTCTAGATATAGAAGCCTTCAGAGGCAAGGCAGGCAACCAGGGTAGCAACATGAGGCAACTTCTTTCATTCTTTGCTCATTTCTGGCAATAGAAGTGAGAGGTCTGGAGATCTCCGTGGGAGGGAGTTGAATGTTGTTATTGTCTTTAATTGTTTATGAAAGTGGCAGGTCATTTGTTTCCAGAATTTTTAGCCCTACTGGGAATTTCCTCAGCACTCCAAGTAAAGAAAGCGAAGTCTGGTGTGTGTGTGTGTGTGTGTGTGTGTGTGTGTGTGTGTGTGTGTGTGTTAAATTGAATTCTTTAAATCTCTGAGAAAACATTTTATGCAGCTATAATTTTTGTGTTGTCATTTGTGATGCTCTTCTGGAAGCTGTGTCAGCATTTCCATTGCTAACCAGTTCTTTTATAGCTTTATTACTATCATAAAATCATCTAGAGATGGAAATATGCCACCTATATAATTTTTGGCTCACCTGCCTTCATTGCATGGCATAATTAATAGAGCTACTTTTGCTTTCACTTCATTTTTAACATCCAAAAGATAGGCATATCAAATTCTTGTTGCCTAGAGGTAACAAAAAAGTCCCTGGCATTTCTCCAATGTATAGACAGGAAATATATGGCATAGTATTATTTACTATGGAGTCAACCCAGATGCCCCTCCATGGATGAATAGATCAAGATGATGTGGGATAAATACATAATGGAATGCTACCCTTTCATCAGAAAGAATGACATTACTCCATTTGCAAGGAAATGAAAAGACTTGGAAAAAATTATATTAAAGCCAAGGAAGCCAGACCCAAAGAAACATAAGTTGCATGGTTTCCCTCATTTCTAATAATCAGAATGTGAGACCAGAGGAAAACATTGTTACAGGAAGATCACAAGGGCTCAATAGCTATGACCCTATGATCACATAAAATGATTCTTATTGAAATAAACTCCAAGAAGTGGAAATAAGAGGGTTTATTTTCATTGTACTGTTTGCAGTCTTTTTCTTCTGTTGTTTTTTTTATCTCTGTACCCTTTTTCTTATATGTAAATTTATCTGATTTGGGGAGGTAAAAGAGAAGCACTGAAATGGTGGGACAAAGGGTAAACTAATGCACCAATAATACTCACTAGACACTACATTGGAAATGAACTATACAAGTTGTGGGGAGATGGGTTGGGATGGAAAATCCTGGGAGAAAACGAGGGAGGGAGTGACACTGTACAAAAAGAAATGTATTCATTACCAGACTTATGTAATCATAACCTCTCTGTACATCATCTTTACAATTAAAAAAGAAAGGGGAAAGTAAGTCCTAGTACGGTGTTTGTACCTAACATTTCTCTACAAAAAGACAATGAAAATTTCCAAAGGGATTTGAGAACACTCTGGGTATCTTCAGGACTCTGTGCACTGGATCAAAAGCCAGGCTGCCTACCAAGCACAGTACCTCTTCAGGGGGGACAGAAAGAACAATGGGGAGGACAATCCTACAGTAGTGTATTATAGGAATATGTGGAATATCTTGGTGAAAAGCCTTTGTAGGATTAATAAATAAATTAATAAACACAAGTTGAATGCAGGAAAGGAAAACAGGAGCAGGGAGAGCTAATCTTAAGAGTGAAAATGGCAAAAGTACTTTCTATTCATGTATGTAAATAAATAAAATCTGCTGACATTATTTTAAGATGAGTAGGGGGATGAGGATGATTGATGGAAGGTTAACTTGAGCTGAGTATTTTATACACACATATGGAAATATCATATTGAAAGCTACCTTTTACAACTAGTAGATGTTTAAAAAAAAGTATCTTTAAAAACTATCCTAGCTGGGGGCAGGAAGCATGGCCTAGAGTTAGAGTTAGAGGGCTTGCCCTAGGACACATGAAGCCCTGGGTTCAATTCCTCGGTACCATATACACAGAAAAGGCCAGAAGTGGTGCTGTATCTTAGTGGTAGAGCATTTGCCTCGAGCACAGAGAGGCTCAGAACAGTGCCCAAGCCCTGAGTTCAAGCCCCAGGACTGGCAAAACAAACAAACAAATAAAAAAAAACTATCCTAGCTGATGGAACACTATAAGAAATGCTACAGGAGTCTCCTGGGTTAAAGGAAAATGATGTGGGCAGCTTGTGCCTGTAATCCTGCCTGGTCCTGGGACTCAGATCTGAGGATCACAATGCAAAGCCAGCTCAGGCAAGAAATTCCATAAGACCCTCATCTCTAAATCATTACCTGTTCAAAGCTGGAAGTGGAGCTATGGTTCAAGTATTACAACCCCAAGCTTGAATGAAAAGGCTAAGGGATAGTCCTTAGCTCTGAGTTTAAGTCCAAATACTGGCACACAAAATATAAACAAAGGAAGGAAGGAAGGAGGGAAGGAAAGAAGGAAGGAAGGAAGGAAGGAAGGAAGGAAGGAAGGAAGGAAGGAAGGAGAGAGAAAGATAAGGCAAGGTTTGAGGCTAGGACAGAAAGGTCTGTGCCCTCTAGTATACTACCCTATAGGCATTTTTGTGTGTTCACTAACCTAAAAGTTACCTAAGTGTCATTTTTCAAGGATACCGGTGGAGGTTTTACTGTGTAGATAATGGTTGTTTTAATTATTAGTCACTTGTAAATAAGCACTCTATCACTTAACTATAGCCAAGCCACGGATCCGTTAAAATAATGACATAACGGGTATGTCATGCAAGAAGGACTTTGTGTATATTTCTGTTTTCACTGTTACCATCTCCCCTAATTCAGACAGTAGAGCTATATTGTTCTAATCTAATTACATGGCTATTGTTTGATGCTGTAGAGGTCACATCTTTCAAAACTAAAGACACTTAACATGAGCAATCTCATTAGCTCAAAGAGGTACACCATCTTATACAGAATTCACCATAGCCCCAAGATTCCTGCTGTATCACATATACATTCTACCTAATCCCTTCCTCCTATTGGCAGGATTTATCTATGACTATATTATAAACTATTGCAGAAAGATTTTGCAAATGTGATTAAAATGCTTATGGACAGAAAGGGTGATCATTCTGATGTAATCCCTTGAACTCTTATAGGACAAGCAGCAATTTTCCCCTGCTCACCTTGAAGAACTATGTTGTCCTGTAAGCAGAAAGGGACCATGGGTCAAGGAACTGATAGTGCCATCTAAGGAGCTGAGAACAGGCCTGAGCTGATAAATACTGAGAAGAAAAAAAAATATGGTAATAGTCTGAATGAGCACAGAACAAAATATAGTGCTCCAGATAAGAAATCAGCCTGGCCAATTTTGGTTTCAGCCCCGTGAATCCCTGGACAGAGCTAAACATTCCTTAATGAATCCCTTCCTGGTCTTTTAACATCTTAGTAATTACTTTTAACTTAAAAAAGAAAGAAAAACCTTCCATAAACTATAATAGCATAAAGCTTTCTTATTCTGCTGCTAAGCTACCTCAAATATACGGACAATAGATTTAAAATCTATTTCAGATATATAAATTTTAACTAATTGATTTGTCAATTATGTGCAGTCTGAATCAGATATACTACTTGTTTAACAGGTAAATCCAGGATTACAGATTCAAACATGTGTATGGGCAGTCAGAAATCATATACAAAGGAAGCCACACCTATCTAGGTATCTAGTGGTAGATGTTTACAGGAATCTCATGATATATAGGTATCTAGTGGTAGATGCTTATAGAGAACCTCATGAGCACTCAGTGGTAAACAGCCACTCATCAAGTCTTAGTTAATCACTGCAAGCAGAAATATACACGAAGTCCAGAAGTGGTGCTGTGGCTCAAGTGTAGAGCTGTAGCCTAGAGGAAAGCTCAAGGACAGTGCTCAGGCCCTGAGTTCAAGCCCCAGGACCTAAAAAAAAAAAGCACAGCTTAAAGGCAAAAAAAAAACAAACACAATTCTCAAAGATGAGGAGATTCTAAAAAGGATTTGTTAATCACATTTTTCCTTATAAAGAAAAATGCAACAGAAAAAGTCTCAGATTGCCACCCAATCTCACAACTAGACAAATAAATATGACAGAAAATGTTTGCCCTTTGCAGCAAATGCAGTCTGTAATATTATCTCTGTTAACAGCAAAAAAATTAGAATGTAGAAAACTTGAGGCACTTTTGAAAACCAAGCAAATCAGATAAATAACTCTTAGTAGATAGAAATTCTACATATTTGGGTTTTTATGTCTATGTAGTCATGTTTATATTTCCAATACCATAACATTGGGTACCCAAATATTGAGGCATGACTCTTGTACTGTTTGGATCTAATAGCCATATAGTAAGGATACCATACACCTTTTATTCTTTTGGTCTTGACTTGTCTCACTCAACATGATTTGCTCTAACTTCATCTACTACACAGCCAATGCCATTATTTTACCTGTTTGTTTGTTTTTTAAAGCATCTTCAAAGTAGCTCTGAACATGGGTATGCAGAGGTCTTTACTGTATCCTACTTGCAATCTTTTGGATACATGCCTCAGAGTCCAAGAGTGGTATTGCTAGATCATAGAGTAGTTCTGTATTTTGTTTTCTGAGGAGTTTCCAAACCACCTTTCATAGTGGATGCACTGGTTTATAATTCCCACCAGCAATGTTTTTTCTGGATCTCATTGTATGTACCAGACTAGTCTCAAAGTTGTGATTCTCCTTCCTCAGCCTCCTAATTGTTCAAGGATACCTGTGGAGGTTTCACTGTGTAGATATGGTTGATGAAATTGTGAGCCGTTAATGCCATTGTTCCCATCTCCCCTAATCCAAACAGTAGAGCTTCTAATTACATGGTTATTTTTTTCTGGTAAGGCATAGGTGTTCTCACACAGTGCTCTTTGTGTTTTCAAATGTTTACACAATAGTCACGCAGGAGCTAAGAAAGAAGATTGCTATATTTGAATGTAAGCCAAAGGCTTTCTCAATTAGAGCATAGAAAACTTATAAAAACAAAACTTGGCTTTGCTCCACCTTCCACATGGGAAATGCATGCCTCCTCTAGTCAGTGCTCAAGGAATAGAGCAGAATTTCCCATGTGATTGCTGCTGTTCAGAATTAGGCAACTGAATCTGAGGAAAAGAAGATGTATTATCATAACAGATTAAAGACATAGTGATACACTATTAAATATCTCCCCAACTGTAAGGAGAGGAGAAACCACTGTTCTGACTCATGGACCTAATATATATAATATATATTTTGTATATATTATATATATTTATTAGGTCCATGTATATACATATATACATATATATGTGTGTGTGTGTGTCTATGATAAAAATAATTTGTTGATGGTTTACTACGTTTTCTCTGAAATTTTAACTATTTATTTATTTATTTATTTATTTTGTGGATCATGGGGCTTGAATTTGGCCTGGGCACTGTCCCTGAGCTCTTCAGCTCAAGGCTACTGCCCTACCATTGAGCCAAGCCCCATTTCTTGTTTTCTAGAGGTTAATTGGAGATAAAGAGTTTCAGTTCCTTTTGTGCCTGGGCTGGCTTTGAACTTTGATCCTCAGATCTCAGCCACCTGAGTAGCTAGGATTACAGGCATGAGCCACTATGCCCAGCTACATTAACAATTCATTAATCCTACAGCCAGTAGTTCTGAATTAAAAATACATATTGTGCTTAGAAAGCTTGGCCATGTGCTTTTGTTTTTGTTTTAATTTTTTGAAGTCTTCTAGATTTCTCTTCTTCACATTGGCTGAGTAAAGAAGTTGACAAATTATATTTCATTTTCCCTTCTGTCTGCCTTCAGAAAATAATGAAATCCAAGGTGAAAATTACGAAGAGTAGAGAAGGTTCTATGATGAGCGCTGGAACCATTGCTCACTAACAACTATTTAATCAAAGCCCTACCAGGATCCATCTGTAGCCTTAAAAGACATTTTCTTCCAACTTTAGCTGTATTGAAAGGCAGTATGAAACTCTACATTAAACCGAGAATTCTCCAAATTCAATAAAAGGAAATATAAAAAGATATTTTCTTCAAATGCCTCCAGCTGGCCATCTGCCCTAATCATATACAGGCTTCAAAATTGTTTTCTACTGACAATAATAGGATCTATAAAGAGTATTACTATGGAGTGATTTGAGAGACTGTGCAGTGTGGTGACCCTTCACCTTGCCAGAGCTGAGATCTCCTGGATGCGAATACAAAGTCAGACACCGAAAGAAGAGCTCCGGCCTTGGGTGCATGGCTTCTTCTGTAACTGCTGTGGCATGTTTCTCACATCTCTAGCAGGGGGCAAAGGACAGCTGATTAGCTGCTGACCTGCTGACCTCTGAGAGTAACCATACACAGCATAGATGGAGATGCAATTATTGCAATAAGTCAGCATGAAGGATTGTAAAATATAGGTTGCTTCAAGCTGTCACTCCAAAATGGGCATTTACTGTGTTTCCCTCAAGGCCGTGAGCAGTGCATGCAGGCACAGAATTTCTCCACAGAGCTCAAAGGAGACATGGCCAGTGGGGAATTGGAGTTGGATGAAGATAAGCCTCTGACTGGTTGGTGGTGTCCCTAAAGTCCTTTCTTGCTAGGGAACTGCTCTGAGAAGGGCCTCCCCATGTCCCTTCCAGACTGCGGAGTGTCCCTAGAATGTGTCAGGAAAGATTGCAAGAGGCAGCTTACTTGGCATGGTAGCACATACCTGTAAACTCAGTATTCAGGAGGCTCAGGAAGGAGGAGTCCTAAGCTTGGAGTCCATGTGGAGAATCTGTCTCAAAACAAAGAAGAAAGAGGAGGAAGAAGAGGAGAAAGGGGAGGAGGAAGAGGAGGAAGAAAGGGGAATGAGGGAGGAAAAAAGAGGAAAGAGGCAGCCTGATACAATGGAGAGAACACAGATGCTGGGATAACATCTAAGTTCATAACACAGACTCGAATGCCTTCTCTCACCAATCCCCATGCCCCAGGGTGACAAAATAAATCACCTTCTTGAGCCCAGTTCCCTCATGCAAGCAGAAAGAAGCCACAGCAGAAAGGGCAGAAAGAATTACTATTAACATAGCACATACCACTCAGAAGAGCTGATTGCCACTATTGAAAGCTTTTCTGGAAGTGCTTTGGAAACGCCAAATTGGAAACTTTAAATAGTATTAAGTGATATTAGGGAACACGAAGGAAATTCTACACAGAGACCCTGACATCATGGTCCTGTTTCTTTAGGAAGAATAATAACACAGTTAGTAATTGGAGGAAAATGAACAAGCAGACAAGACATGCGATATTATATGATGCTTCTTATTTCCCCTGAGCACATATGTAAAGGCACTTGCACTTGGAATTGTGATCAGAATGCAGTGTTTTAATTGATTCTAGAAACAACTGTAGATGCTATAATTTTGATCTGGAATGGTCTATGTAATTAAACTTGTCCAGACTGGGGAACTGAGGATGAGGAAATTCTGGAAAGAAATTAGGTCATTGGGGACATATCCTTATGAGAGACATCTGTCTCTACTTTTCTTTTTAGAAGCCATAATAAGAACAAGACTTCTTTGCTGTGTTCTACTGCCATGATATACTGGCCACTACAGGTCCCAAACCACATGGCTAAGCAAACGTGGACTGAAACCTCTGAAGTGATAAGCCAGTATAAACCTTTGTTTCCTTTTAAATTGATCTATCTCACGAATTTGCAGCAGTGATGAAGAACTGATTAATACAGTTAGGATAGAGCAATCTGTAACTGCCAACCAAATATGTCAGGAGGCGCTGGTATTGTACCAGGCTCTGCCACACTTGCCTGTAGGCTCTGAGGATCATAACATGTATACAGGCATGCATGATTCAGGGAACCAAGGACACACAGTAGCCAGGAAATAGGCCCAAGTTTATTTAGCGAGTTAGTGCTTAGAGGCAAACTAAGACCCCAAGGAAATAGCCTCCAAGGCTATAAACACTGCTTCAAATGCAATCCTTGAGATTCAGACACCAAAAGTACACTTGAAGGTAACTCAGTTCACAAGGGAAGATTCAATTCTAAAATATGGCTCTTTAGACTTCAAACCCAAGGACTAGAAAAGCGGGACCAATTATCTGTGTTTTCTTTAGCTACTCATTTTTACCTAGAAAGGAACTCATAATGAGAGGTCAACATTGTAAATGAGTTATATCACTTAGGGCCTAAGATGAGAAATCATATTTTGTAGTTAATTTATGTTAGAAAATGTCTTTGACTTATATTTACATTAGATCTCTTACCTAATCTTCCACAATGCTCCTCATTCTTGATTATTCTTTTGGTATGAAATTTGCTTGTCTTGAGCATTTTGCCTTTCCTACCAAATTTTATTGTAAGGCAAAAATCTCTACAGTCTTTCCTCACTGGTTGCCTTTCTCTGTGCTGGTCTGTTCTTATTCTCATCAAATTCTCAATCAAATGCATTATTCAGTCCTAGTTTCACTTAAATTTCAGAACATTGTTTCCCTCAAAGGAACACTTTTAGCTAATCCCAGAAAAAGCCTTAACCCACCACAGTATAGCTGTCTGAGTACTCAGGGCTGTCACCTCTTTGTCTGAAAAAAGTAGACAAAAGAGAACATGAAGGATACCTGGTTTTTGGACCATCTGTTTTTGCTCACAGAGAATGAATGCCTTATGCTGCCAGAAATAAATTAGCCACTATCCTTTATGAAACAGATCGAGAAACCTACCTCTGTCTAGGGCACTGGGAAAGGTGCTAAGCCTTTTAGAGCATGGTTTAATACAGTTAGAATACTGTTGATTATCTTCATTGCAAGTACTCCTTTATTTTTCCTTTCCATAAGGTGATATGTCTTCTTAAATGTCTGACCATAGAATTGCTTGGAAAAGTTTGAGAAGTAAAGTGTGTGATATACAGACATTCAATACACATTATCAAATGCTGAGGAATTTGCCTGTCTATCAGATAGATACATTACAATGCTTCAGGAGGGTCTCACCCAAATGCTTAATGTCTTCTCCTTTGAATGACTATAATATTTAAAGGGATTACAGACTCTCATCAGAGAAAACATGACATTAAATATGTGAACCAGCTCTGCCCAATGGTATAAACACAGAGATGACTAAATGACTAATTATTTCATCACATACCTTATTTTCCATTTTACATATACTGAACCTTTAGAAGTTTGAAAAGTAGCTCTGGCTTTTCAGAAGGAAAAAGCTATCAGAGTTCAGAGCAATAACAATCTGGCAGCCAAAATAGGCTCTACAATGGCATTTTCCAAATGGCCCTACAGGAGTCACACAGTAATGGGATGGTTGGGCTGGACGCTCTCAGCCAGCAGACGAGACTAGCCTTGCAAAAATGAAAAAGGAAATGGAGGCAATTTTCCAAGTAATTTGGGAGAAAAGCACTTTCATCTCAGTTCTTGGGGAACAATAATTGGTGCAAATCTCTGCCCTGCTAAAGGAGGACCTCACTATTGTGGGACCAAAGACTGTCAATCATAAAGGAAAGAATGAGAAGAGAAGGCCAGCTAGGACAGGAAGGGAGGAAATCCAGGGGAAAGCAGATTCTCACCTATGTTACATATTGAATGGGTGGATGGATGGATGGATGGATGGATGGATCACCATCTCTATTAGTGTGTTCCTCTTCCAGTTGTACAGGACTACCCCCTCCCAAACTTAGTTCTTCTAATAGAACATGTTATTTCTGAATCTAGAAAGTAGAGTGGTCAGCATGCAAAATCAGCAAAGTGGTTGAATGAGCACTCAGAAATCATGATGCAAAATTCTGCAGGAAATCAGCATCCTTCCTAGTCTGTCAACCAGCATTAAGGCAAACAGCTTTAAAGGAATAGAGAACTTCTTGTCATTAGTCCTCACTTACTGTGCCTCTCCAGCAGGATATTTAGTGACTACTCAGCTCATGCAAAAGCACCTATTCATTACAAACAAATATATAAAACTTCTACTCTACTGACTGCTTCATCATCCTGGAAGCTCAACATGCAGGAATAACGTCATCCTGTTGAGCTTTGGCAGAAAAACGAAGTTGCTTACCTCTTTTCTGGTCACTGACATAAGATCACAAAGGGCTAAATTTCGTAAGTATCATTTGGTATATTTGGGGAAAAATAAGGGCTTTAGAGACAAACACATACGAAGAAATAATTCTACCAATTTCCTATGCGATTGTTTGTTGTTATACTAGCCAATTTCTCTGAACGTGTATTTCTTTGTCTATAGAATTGGTATCAATGAATATGAGTTGGTCAAGTGATGCAGGATTAGAATAAACATGCTTGGTCTCATTCTTCTTGTAATTAGGATTTACTATGCAAAGCAAAACTGATCCTAAAGTAAAGTATGATATAAAGCAGGTGTAATTCAGATTTTATTCTAGTTTTGTGAAACTCTTAACCTGATCCCTGTTAACAAAGGCTCTCAGAAGAAATGCAATGAGCAAGAACATAGGTCAAAACCCCTCAAATCTAGTGGGATACAATATTATAATTACCCTCTAGTCACCTCTGCTTCACTTCCAAATAGCTCAGTAGTCTAAAAGCAGAAGTCCAAAATAGCTCATACCACTTTAATCTCTCAGCTTCATTTGATAATCCTCAGTGGAATCATCACCCACTAGTAGGGTTAACTCTGCAGCCTAGGTGGCATGTTTTTCTTTTAAATTTGTTTTGATAGTTATTTAATATGCAGTTAAAAGCTGGGGGTATAATTTTAGTGGTAGAGTTCTTGGCTGGCATTGGCAAGGCTTTGATTCAGCCTCCAACATTATCAAAAAGGAAAAAAATGCCAAAAGACAATACAGAAAAGTGTGAGATAAAGCTTTCTAAAAAACTCAATTCTTTCTCCTACTCTCCCATATTCAAACTATCTCCCCACCCCCACCCACACTGTACACATAGACACATATGGAATTGAAGTGTGATTTCAACTCAAACGGAGTCTAACTTTAAATGTAACATCAGGATGGACTGAGAAGTTGACATATTGAATTAGGTGAAACCTATTCCTCTAAAATCAGTTTTATCATTTGAAACACTAAGAAGAAATATACCCCTGTTGAAGTCAAGGTTGGTTCTGTGCAGAAAATATTGAAGCCTTCTTTTTTTAAACTATCTTAAATTATTGAATAAGATTTAAGTCATATATTTTCATCAATTTTTAAATCATAACTATGAATGAATGATAACCTTATCATCCCAGGAAATATTGCTCAATTCAACAAAGTGATAAGCCACCATCCCATCAAGCAAATAACTGAAGTACTGAAGAAAATGACTTCAAATATGTATTTATGATGCTCCTAGTACATAAAAAGAAATTCTTGCAAGGGTCTGTTCACATATTATCTTCTGTTTTCCACCTTAGTGAGCTCCATCCCAACCATGATACTTCTCCCTAAAGCAAAATGGTGAAATTGAAAGTATTTGTACTCAGAAACCATTACTGGTTCTCCACAACTCATGAAATAAAATCCAAGCACTGTCATACTTGTGGTTCCTTAGCTGGATCCAAGGTACATTTCCAGATTCCTCTTCATCCTGTCATCAGTGCCATGGACATAGCAAAAGGAGAGCATTCGGTTTCTATCATGCTCTGAAGGCACTGCAAGAAGCATCTTCCATGTAAGAACCATGACAACTCACTCCATCCCACAGTGTCATTCACTCATCTGTCTGGGTACAAAGTGTCATAACCATTTACATCAGAAATAAATATTTTATTATTTTTTATGAACCGGGAACATAGCCTAGTGGTAGAGTCCTCACCTAGCAGTAACAATGCCCTTGGTTCAGTTCCTCAATACCACATATAGAAATGGCACTGTGGTTCAAGTGGCAGAGCAAGGCCCAGGTCTGGTAAAACACACACACACACACACACACACACACACACACACACACACACACACATGCAAATAAAGACTTATTTTTGCCAGGCACTGGTTGTTCATACCCATAAATCCTAGCTACTGAGATCTAAGGATCTCAGTTCAAAGCCAATCCTTGCAGACAAATCCAATTATTTCCAATTAACCACCAAGAAGCTAGAAATGGAGGTGTGGCTCTAGTGGTAGGGTGATAGACTTGATTGAATAAAGCTAGGCAAGAATCTAATATTTCAAACACCAATATTTAATTAACAACAGCAAAAATGGAGAGGGGGGAGGGGAGAGAGATAGAAGGAGAGAAGGAAAGAAGGAAGGAAGGAAGGAAGGAAGGAAGGAAGGAAGGAAGGAAGGAAGGAAGGAAGGAAGGAAAGAAAAGAAGTTTTTAAGGGAGAAAAAAACCTCAAGCAATGTGATAATCACTCCTCCTTTGAATAATGATGTTGGGATGATGAGAAGCAGAAAATGACAGTTCTACTAAATCATCATATCCCACCTAGATTATAGACATACTGTTATTTCAAGGCTTTGTGATGTCATGGAAGTTTTTGTGCTGGAAAGGATGTCTTTCGCTTTAACAAAGTACTTTATGATCTGTATGTACCTAAGTGTCAGGGTTTTTAGTCCTAGGTCCCTCCCGACCCGCAGGAGGGATAGAGAGAACACGCCCTGACCAGGACTAGCTGAGAAAGGCGAGGGCCAACTGACCTCCTGCACCCAGCCCTCCCTCGCTGGAGGACAATCAGACGTGTCAGGGAGACCCATCAAGGCAGGAACTCGTTTATTGAGGAAGTCCATTCAGCTAATATAGGATGCAAAAGCCTATCAGCACAAAGGTGGGCAGGGTTGGGGTTGGTACTCTCATTGAGGACCATTCAGCTAACATAGGATACTCTCATTGAAGAAGTAGGATGCATGTGCTGTCTGAGAAGGTGGAAGGGTTCAATTCCAAAGGTGATCTTACAAACCACAGCCATGCCTTGCAACTGGGCGGCAGGCAACATCTCAGCCAGGTGCGGTCCTAAGACCAAGGAAAGAGCACTGGGCCAGGAGTTAGGCCTCCTTTTACAGCATTCCATTTCCCTGATGTGACGTGCCCCACACCTAAGTCAACTTAAAATTCAGCTCAGGATAGAATCTACAGAGAATTGTCGCTAAGACATAGGGACCTGAGGCAGCCACACTACAGCCTAGAAGGAGCTTTGTGAAATAATCTGGTGTTCAAATAAAGGCACTTGTTAGGAAAGTGGCCTGGATGTTGAGTACAACTGAGGATTTTTAACTACTGAGACACACTTTATTAAATCCTATGTGATGTTTCATGAAGGTCACTTCCATATCTTCCCAACATTTTAGTTAAGTTGACTCAGGTCCTCAGCCTGTGTCCGAGGAAGCTTAGAAAAAAGAAAGATAAGAAGAAAGAAGCCATTCTACAGAAACATGAGGACAGAAAGGAAAGGACATCATAATGTAGCATGCTTAACAAAAGATCAAGAATTTGGCACAAATGGCATTTTACACAGCCATTAGAAAGAATAATATTTATTTACAAGAAAGTGGATGGATTGATGGATGGACAAACCACATTAAGTGATGTGAGCCAAGCTTAGAGAAGCAAACAAAACAGAGAAGCTACATCTAATATGTTGTGCCCATGGTGGGGTTCCCAGTGAAGACCACTGAGACCCAGGCGTCCGTAATGCAATGACAAAGGTTTATTGTGGGATACAAGCCAGGCAGGGAACTCGACCTCTGGAGGAGGAGTTCCTGTTCAGGGTTTACACAATCTTTTTAAAGGCAAAAACCACAAACAGCTGCCAGAGCAAACAGGAACAGGGGTTTGCTTGCCTGGCTATTCTTTCCTATTTTTGTCCTTTTCTGCCTCCTTGTGAAACTGTTTAACAAGCATCTTATAAAGCTGACTTGTTTAGCAAGCTTATTCTTATAAAACTGTTTAATAACCATACAAGGCCAGGGTTAGTATGAGGGGGTCATTAACTTAAATTGAGTCTGGGGTTTGCTGATACCTCATAATATATACTGGAATGGGGTAACTTACACAGCATTCTAGACAGTCACTTAGAATGAGGCCAGAGGAGGATATCCTTAGGAGAAGAATACAAAGGCAAAATGCCTATGTGCATCTAATAATTTAAATAATATTTAGCAAAATAAACTCAAAGAAATGGATACAAGAGGGTTTTCCCCCTTTTATTGTTTTTTGTTTTATTTGTTCATTTATATGTCTTTGGAAGGATAAGGGGGAGCACAGTAAAAGGGAAACAAAAGGTTAACAGTTGCAGCAGTGGTACTCACTAGACATTATGTTGAAAAGGAATTATACAGAGCCGGGCTCAGTGACTCATGCCTGTAATCCTAGTTACTCTAAAGGCTGAGATCTGAGGCTCTCATGTCAAAGCCAGCCTGGGCAGCAAAGACCAAGAGACTCTTATTTTTAATTAATCACAAGAAAAGGGGAAGACGGGCTCAAGGGGTAGGGTGGTAGTCTTGAGCTGAAGAGCTCAGGGACAATAATACCCAGTCCCAGAGTTCAAGCCCCACAAGCCACAAAAAGGGAGGGAGGAAGGAAGGAAGGAAGAAAGGAAGGAAGGGAGGGAGGGAGGGAGGGAGGGAGGGAGGGAGGGAGGGAGGGAGGGAGGGGAACTATAACTTGTGGGTGCGGAGAGGAGGGAAAAACTAGGGAAGCGAATGAGAGAAGGGTTGACATTGTCCAAAAAGTAGAGTATTCAATACCTAACTGATGCAACTGTGTCCCTCTGTGTATCACCTTTATAATAGTAATTAAGAATTAAGTCATGCTTACATTATTGACATTATACGAGTGATGTCCTGTATTTGTTATATTAATCAACAAAATGTAATGTACAACTAAGGAAGAAGAAGAAGCAGAAGCAGGATGAGGAGAAAGAGTAGGAGGAGAAGGAAGGGAAGGAGGAGGAGGGGGAGAGGAGAAGGAGGAGGAGGTGTCAGAAGAGGGGAATTTAGCAGCAATACTACAAGCCATGAAGTCCTCCACAAATTCCTGAAATTAAGAGAAATAAGGCTGGGTCCCCCTTCTCTATGTAATGTACAAAACCCAGTTTGAGTTAATCATAAAGGACATGGTTGCCCTCCAGAAAATTCAGGGACCCCAGGAATATTAAAGAGGGTCATATCAAACAAAAATATACATTTGTGGAAACTCCAAGTAAGATACTATATATACTACCTAGGAAGTAAAATGCAAAATAAAACAAAAACAAACCTTAAGAGAAATAAAAGAAAACCAATGAAGGACAAAGAACAACTGCATGGCTGGAAGAAGTGGGTGACAGACATGGTAGTTTTAGGTATCCATGTCACTGCAGTCTACTGAATCCATGGTAGACTGCTATTCTCACAAACCTATGCTTGCCTCCTCTACTACTCCTCTTCCCAAACCCATGCCAGAGAAATCTTTGGGGGTCACAGTCCTAGTTGTCAAGGAGATGCATTGGAAAGAATCCTAATTTTCAGGTAGCCTGAATGTACTTTGTTCAAAGTACTCACAGGCTCATGCCTGTAATCCTAGCTACTCAGGAGGCTGAGATCTGAGGATCAAGGTTCAAAGCCAGCCAGGGCACAAAAGGACTTGAGACTCTTATCTCCAATTAACATCTAGAAAACCAGAAGTGAAGCTTGGATCAAGGGTAGGGTGGTAGCCTTGAGCTGAAGAGCTCAGGGACAGCATCCAGGTTGAGTTTAAGCCCCATGAACCCCCCCTAATAAAGTTCGATCTACATTTGTTAAAAAGGAATTTTTGAACCATTTCTGTTAGGATTTATAAAAATGATATTCCATCCACATTTCCCTTTAGATAAAGGGACTATTAAATATGTATTAGAGACAGGTATCTCAAAATTTTAGCCATGGGTAACCTTTGGAGAGTACACTTCATTTTTTCCCTAATCAAATATGAAAATGTTGCATATCTTTGGAGTTCTAGGAAATTATCATGTAGTATTTTCCTAAGCATTTCTTCATCAAATTTTTATAGACTGCATTCGAATACAAATTGTATTTGGCTATATATACATATACATATTTAAAGCAATATGGTTCTAGAAACCTGAGTGATACAGTTTAAGGACAAAAGAAAAGCCAAGCTAATGGCTCATGCCTGTAATACTAGCTATGTGGGGGCAGAAACTGTTGAATTGTAATTTAAAGCTCAGTTAAAAAGGAGCAGAGGAAGCTACGAGTTCAATCAAGCAGTGACTGGTGGAGTTGTATGCAGGAGTTGTTTTCAGTGGAAGGACAAAGTAGGGGCTCCACAAAATGGGCCCATTGTGTTCTCTGGTTCCAAATGGATTCAGGAGGCAATCCTGAATCTTTTTTGACCCCATTGGATCAGGACCTTTGAATTTCTTTACTAAAACCAGTAGGCTTCTTTAGAGTTAATGTTATGATTCAAAGTAGAGAAGGCAAGAATTCTATTTCAAGCTCATGCCTCTAATCCTAGCTACTCAGGAGGATGAGATGTGAGGATTGCAGTTCAAAGCCAGCCCTGGCACTAAAGTCCATGAGACTCTTATCTCCAATTAACCACCAGAAATCCGGAAGTGGCACTATGGCTCAAGTGGTAGGGGCTAGCCTTGAGCTGAAGAGCTCCCTGGCCCAGAGTTCAAATCCCACAGCTGCCAAAAATAAAAGAATTCAACCTCAGAATGACAGAGGGTGTTGAAGTTGGCTGAGATGTACATGTATGTGTGTGTGTGTGTGTGTGTGTGTGTGTGTGTGTGTGTGCGTAAATGTCACAATGAAAGCACCGTTGTACAATCAATGTAGGTTAATTAAAACAAATTAAATTCAGAAACAATAATAGTTTAAGAGTTCTGTTTCAGTGTCTAACCTAAGATAGTCCAGACTAACTTCCTGTTTTACACATTAATTTTCTTCATATGTATGTTCACATTGGGGCTCACCTAGAGAAAAGGGATTCTTTTCATGTTTATATATATTTCTAAATTCAGCTGTTTTTCAGAAGCTTGTTAGTTGAGTCTCTGATTCTTTGAGGTAGAAAATTTCTTTTCTTTTTAATTTAATTTTATTCTAGTGTGAAGGTAATCAGAGGTTACAGTCACAGAAGTCAGGTAATGAGTATATTTCGTGTGGAACATTGTTACCCCCTCCTTCATTTTCTCCAACTTTCCCTTCCCCTGACTCCCCTCCCTCCCAAGTTTTAAAGTTCATTTACAACATAGTGTCTTGTGAGCATGTATTACTGTTGTATTGGTCCTTGTCTCATCATCTTGTTATTCCTAGTCCCTTTCTCAAAGCTGATAAACTTTTATTCAAGACACGGGATACCAAAATCAAAAATAGTGACAACAGGGGTTAAACCAAAGGGCAGGAGAAACTAAAGAAAAAAAGAAAGAACTATACCTAGTACATTAAAAACAAGGCAAAGAAAACAACTCTCTTGTTTCTGTATCTGGAGTTCATTTCAGTGAGCATCATTTTTTATGGTCATACCTGCATAGCTGTAGAGCTATGGTGATCCTTTACTAGACACATATTAATGATTACAAATGAGGGAAACCATGGAGCCTATGTTTCATTGGGTCTGGCTTATTTCACTTAGTCTTTCCTTTTCCTTACTTATGGAAGCATAGAATTCCATTGTGTACATATGCCATATTTTCTTGATCCATTCATCTTCTGAGGGGCATCTGGGTTGGCTCCATATCTTAATTATGGTAAATAACACTGCAGTGAACCCAGTTATACTGGTAGCTTCAGTGTAGTGGGGCCTTGTGATCATCTGAGTGGATGCCTAAGAGTGGGATTGCTGGATCCTACGGGAGCTCTATGTTTAGTCTCTTGAGGAACCTCCATCCTGCTTTCCAGAGTGATTGAACCAGTTGACATTTATACCAACAATGTAGTAGTATTCGCTTTTAGACATACCCCTTTCAGCATTGGTTATTATGTGTTTTCTTCATAATGGCCCTTCTAACTAGCATGAGGTGGAATATCAATGGCATTTTGATTTGCATTTCTTTTATGGCTAGAGACGTTGAACATTTCTTCATGTGTGTATTTTCTACTCTTATTTTTCTAGCGAAGTCTCTTTTTAATTCTTTATCCCACTATTAATGGCTGGTTGCTTGTTGGAGGATTTTTTTGGGGAGGAGGCTTAATTTTTTGAGTTCTATTTTTTTATGACAAATTGGAGATGACTCCACACACACTTTTCTGCCTGGACTGGCTATAAACTTTGACCCACAGATTTAATTCTCCTGTATAGCTTGGATTATAGGTGTGAGCTTCCAGCTCCTGGCCACTGTTGTTTTAATATTCTAACTAAAATTGTCCACCTATTACACAATTTCTCTGTGTTTACTACATTTCCCTCCATGGCTCTCTTTTATCTCCCTCCTAACTGCTTTCTCTCACCACCTCAAAACTTGCATTATATAATAAAATAATGGTACTTCTTCATCTTTGCTCACCTGGAAAATTAATTAGGTGAAATTATTCTTTTCTTTCTTAGTTTAAGACAATTTTCCTTAATTTTTCTTGCCAGTCCTGGGGCTTGAATTCAGGGCCTGAGCACTGACCCTGAGCTTTCGCAAACCTAGTACTCTACCACTTGAGCCACAGCACCACTTCTGGCTTTTCCTCTTCATATTGTACCAAAGAATTGAACCCACAGTTTAGTGCATATTAGACAAGTACTCTACTACTAGGCCATGCTTCTAGTCCCTTTTCCTTATTTTTAAATTTAATTCCTTAGAACTTATGGATTAGTCTTCTGTGCTCTATTTATTGTACTTTACCTTTCTGAAGTTGTAAATAATTGGACTTCGATATTGGAGTTGGTAGCATTAAAATATTATAAATAAGATTTATTGACTATAAAGAACTACGCCATTGCACACTGGCTAGCTAACAAATGTAATGTGGAATTGCTTAGATTTAAAATAAGCAGTAATTCCTTTGCAAAGAAAGGCATGGAAATTGGAAACATAAACTTCAGCCTTAGCCAGATCACATGAATTTGATAGTCTCCCCCCAACTCTAACTCTGTCAAGAGACTCATATTGTTGCAAGAATCAAAATAAAAAAATAAAAAAGAAAGACAAGGAGGGAAAGAGAAAGAGAAAGAAAGAAGGAAAAAAGATAGAAAGAATATGAGACTGTCAAATATGATGGCAGATCTTATATATTAACTTGTGCTTGGGCTAAAGTGACCAATGAAGAATGAAGAATGACATATTATATATACATATTATAATATATAAATATATTAAATTCCATATATTCCATTTATGTCATTACATATATGGAGAAAGAGAGAGACAGAGACAGAGACAGAGAGAGAATCGCCAGGGAACTGTGCACTTAAAACTTGCAGCAAAGGCTATGTTTGGAAAATACAGGTTAGAGAAAAAATTATCACCATGGTAACAAATTGCTTTTATATTCACATAAAGCAAAAATAGATCTCTCTCTCTCTTCTTCTCTGAGAAGCACATATTTTAAAGTGCAAAGAAGATTAAAGGTGATATGCAAAAACAGCTGTGTGAATATATTTTCACTTTTCTTCATTTAGTTTATACTAATGTCAATATAAATCAGCAATGCAGAAATAACTGTGAACTTGGAGTGTCTTAGTTCCAGAGAGCAGGAGTAGCTTAGGAGAGAAATGTAGAAATCAGTCAAAAGCTCTATTTTGACTGTAATGTAATGATTGCTGAATTGAACTTATCAAAACAAAATGTTCCTGACATCAGTCACCAAGGGAAATATCATTTCTTCGAGTAATTTTTTTCCATTTAAAAAGTCAACAAATGTTTTGCTCCTCCTTTTGGCTAGCCAAAAAGAATTCTTCAGTGCAAATTGCATGAAAGGTAAATGACATTTCAGGAATGATTATTTTAGCCTTTTCTCTTGCTCAACTTCTAGTCATTGCAGATCAATGTACTCACTACTTTGCAACACTTTGGAGGGACCTGGGGAGATCTTACTAAGTTCCCTCCCCCATTACCACAAACATTCCAGGTCAAAATTGGCTCATGGTTTAATTGGGAATGATTGGCCTGTCTATTTCAAGCAAGTAGATAGTGTAAACTGAAAGTGACCATATCTTAGTTTTGGTAGATTTTATTACACTATATTTTGTCAACACATTAGCCTTTCACAATTAGTTTTATTTTCTTAGCTCAGTCTAAAAAGGGACTCTGTTAAGTTTCTTCCCCAAACCAGGAAGATGATCAACTATATGATAATGCCATGTGCTCTACCTCAAAAATCACCAAATACAGGGAGTCTCTAAATTAATGAAGTAAGTCAGGCTGCTCAGAAAAACAAGGGGCACATGTTTTCTCATATATGAAAGTTAGATCTTAATTATAAACATGTGAAAATAACAAATACAAAGTAAAATATATATACACACCATCAAACTGACTGAAGAATGGTACACAGAGGTGGATTCCAATGACTTAACTCCCTTGAAAACTAACAGTTTAATAAAATAAATAGCTGGAATAATAAATGCGTTGTCTGAGGGAGGTAGAGTTTATGGGGAGGTAGACAGATGAATGGAGAAACAAATGGTGGGCAAACACAATCATGATATTCAATGAACATATATGAAAATGGAATTATGTAATGAGAGGATGATGGCTGGGTTTGGGAGAGATGGGGAGAATGAGGGAAGGGATGATATTATTCATGATGCATTATAGCCATAAATTGATAAGTTGAACTCAAATCTCTGTGTAGCTGCTTTAAGATAAAAAAGAAAGTATGACAAGAAGAGCTCTCGTAAGTTTTAACTTAGTTGATATTTTATCTGCTACAATGAATGTGATAGTTGACTCAAATTCACTACTATCTTCTGTTCTTTTTAACTTCCAAAGATAAGAGGTCAAAATACTTCACATTTAGTAGTGCATTGTATTTCTGCATCACCAACATGACATAGCCAAGTCTCAGTCATTGTCACCTACAACCTAGCAAGCAAATGATTCCAATAATGTCTGTTTCAGCAACTGACTCTTGCCCACAAAAGAATTCTAGGCAGGGTCCTCCTTCTCTCTTCTCCCCTATCTCCTCGATCCGCTTAAGAACTTACTGTCATTGTATTGCTTAGATTGTGCTTAGGTTGCAGCCTTCCTTCTCTGGAGGATACAGGTGGCTGCTGTCGTGCAGGACAACATTACCCTGCATTATTTTAATCACAACAGAAATCTCTACAGTTGTGTGCTTTCATTCCCAAATCTGACATAACAGATAAGCTAATACTACAAATTCAAAATATATCTTCGTGCCCCATACGTCATGGTTCCAGATGTCTTAAAGTAATACATCTGAAAAATTTAAATTTCAGCCATCTTGGATGGCCAAATTTGTCTGAATTTGTATGCTTGGTTTCATTTTCTACATTCCTTGAATAGCCTATCTTACCCTAACCCATATCTTCCAGCCTGAAGATCCATAGTTTGTCATTTAGGTCCAGACTCAGCATCCAGAGGAATTTGCTTTGGTTTGCCTTCCATAATCCTCCATCAGCTAGATAAAGAATTTCTATCTGTACTCTATGCCTCTGTGTATTACAATTAAGATAGGGACCACAGCATATTGTATGGTTATTGGTGTACACATCTCTAGCTCCAGCTCTTCTATTGTGAGTTTCTTGAATAAATAAGCCCCCCCACACACCTTTTTTTGTCGGTCCAGAGGTTTGAACTCTGGGCCTGAGCACTGTCCCTGAACTTCTTTGGAGCAAGTCTCTAGTGCTCTACCACTTGAGCCACAGCGCCACTTCTGGCCTTTTCTGAATAGTTTCCTGGAGATAAGGAAAGAATCACAATAGTCAATAACCATGTACATTTGACCATATAAGTTGATGCTAATTGAAATGAACTCCAGGATATGGAAACAAGGTATTTCTTTTTGTGGGTTTTGTTTGGTTTTGTTTTCTTTGTTTTTATTTATTTTTTTTTCCAGTCCTGGGGCTTGAACTCAGGGCCTGGGTACTGTCCTTGGACACTTTTTGCTCAAAGCTAGCACTCTTCCACTTGACTTCTGGCTTTTTCTGTGTATGTGGTTCCAGGGAATCAAACCCAGGGCTTAGTGTATGCTAGGCAAGCATGCTACCCCTAGGCCATGCTCCTGGCCCTGTGGTTGGTGTTTTTAATGTACTATGTGAAGTTATTTCTTTTTTTTTCTTTCATTTTCACCCCTATGGTTTATCCCCCGTTGTCACTTTATTTGATTTTGGTTCCCAGTATATTGTATATACGGTTATGTGAATTAGGGAAGGGGAGAAGAATAACCAAATGGTGACACAAAGGACAAAGGATGAACCAATGCCATGCAATACTCACAAGACAATATGTTTGAAATTAACTTTACAACTTTGGAGTGGGGGGAGGGTATGGATGGAGAGGAGGAAAATGGGAGAAAAAAGTGGAAGGGGTTAACGGTGTTCAACAAGAAATGTATTCACTACTTTATGAATGGAACGGTAACCCCTCTGTATATCACCTTGACAATAAAATTATTTTTTTAAAAAAAGAGTCTCATAGACTTTCCTACCCTAGCTGGATTCAAACTACGGTCCTCAGATCTCAGCCTCCAAACAGCTAGGATTACAGACATGAACCATTGACACCAGCATAAATAAACTTTTATTCAACTTTCGTTTCCTTAAATCTAGCCTAAGCCTTCACCATTACTCAAGAAAGGGAATGTGTCAAATGCATTCCTGCTTACAGTTTCTAATGACTCTACAATTGTTTCGAAATAAAGGTTTTCCTTATTTAATGAGTTTAGTCAAGACCTAGAAGTACAAGTTTTGTTTTGTTTTGCTTTTTTCTCAGAGATATTCATTTTATTATTGTGTTTGTTTTCTGGCCCTAGTGATCTAACCCAGCACATTAGATAAGCACTCTACTTATGCCGTGCCCAAAGTCTTTTTGGTCGTAGTTATTTTTTAAGTAAGTTCTTTTGCTTTTGCCTCTGAACAAAATCCTCCTACCTTTGGCCTCCTGCTTACCACAGACCACAGGCAAGCACCATTACAAATGAGTTATTGATTAAGATGGGGTCTTACTAGTTTTTTGCCCATCTGAACTTCATTTGGGGTTCTCCTAATCCTTGCTTCTTGGCTTATATTATGGTCACAAGCCACTATGCTTAGCTTATTTTTCTTAATATTACTATGTAATCCAGAATAGCTTCCAATACATGATCCCACTATGCTAGCTACCCAGCTTCTAGATTATAGGTGTATACTACCAAACTCAGTGTGTGTGTGTGTGTGTGTGTGTGTGTGTGTGTGTGTGTGTGTGTGTGTGTGTGTGTATGTTGGTTCTGAGGCTTGAACTCTTGCTTTCCTTTTTCCAAAGCTGCTACTCTTATTATTTGAGCCACATCTCTAACTCTAGCTTTTTGCTGGCTAATTGAAGATAAGTCTCATGGGCTTTTCTGTCCAGGCTAGCTCTGAACCACAATCTCTACATGTATCAGTCTCCCAGCTACCTGGAATTACAATGTGAGTTGTCAACACCCGTCTTTTGCCTACTTCTGCTTTTAATATCAGAGTAGATATACGAACAAGGCTTGTTTCTCTAATACTTGTGTTTGTTTGGTTTTGATACTGTTTCCTGTTTTTCTTTCTTGCTTTGAACTGTAAGCAAAAATCCCCTGAAATTTTGTACATCCAAACTATCTCTGAAAACCTCACATATCAATATTTATTTCATATACCCTAAGCTCATCATTAATTCAGAGGAGTAATCATGTGGTAGCATAAAATATAACATTGACTTGTTGCTCTACAACACTGTTTGGATGAACATTATTTCATGCAAACAAGTGAATAACAACAAAATGTGCCATTTCAGTCTGCTTCGTAGCCATTTAAACTATCTTTTGCTATTTCTACAGGAAATAATAGAAAGGCTAACACCCATATTCTATATGGAAAATATGAAAGCTTTTTTCTATGCCAAGTTATTTATCATCTCCCCCTTATAGTCAATTTCTTCCCTAGGTATAGAGAATGAGATATCTTCCACAAAATATTTTCTAAGGAAATGAAAATTAAGTGTATGAATGAGTATAAACAGCTCTCAGTATCTCTCAGACATTGGCTCTAGAATCTTCTTAGATATTGAAGTCTACAATGCTAGAATCTCTTTTTTTCTTTTTTTAATTGTAATGTATAAAGGGGTTACATTTCTATTTGCCTGATAGAGGGTACATTACTTCTCACACATTGATACCACTTCTCATGTTTTTGTCTCCATTTCCCTCCCTCATCCCCTCCCAATCATCTTGCTTCCCCCCTTCCCTTTCCTATTTCAAATAAACAAATAAATATATAATAGAAATAAATATACAATATACCAGGTAACAAAGTCAGATACTGTAACAATATGAGATTAACCAAAGAGCAACAAAAGAGAAGAGAAATAGCATAGTACATTAAGAATAACAATCACACAAGATAGGTATATTTCTATCCTTATATGACTCTTATTTCCATATCCTGGAGATCCTTTCATTTAGCCTCATCCTATATAGCCTTATGTATCTAGGTAACAAAGTCAGATACTGTAACACTATGAGATTAACCATAAGGGCAAAAAAAGAGATCTCTTATTGCCATTTCTATTTCAGTACTTGAAATAGGTCTGTTTAGTTGGATTAGGTCTTCTTGGTTCAGTGTGGGGATGTTAAAATTGAAATAGAAATTCATCCATCTCTTCTAGATTCTCAAATTTGTTGGCATAAAGGTTTGAAAAGTAGCTGGAATCTCTTTTTAAAAAATGTCTCCCTTCATATTCCTAATCAAATTTACATTATCTTGTAATTTCTAATACAGTGCCAATGGTTGTGGTGTTATATTATTTAGGAAATGATAACAAGAAAAAATGTAACTCCAAGTGTTAAATACAGAAAGATTCCCCCCCAAAGTGCTCTCTATCTATGATTTCTTGAATTTGAACACAAAATCCACAGACACAAAAGGCCAAGTGCATGTGTGTGTGTGTGTGTTATTCTTTTATCATATTTTATTTGTATCTTTTCATGAATTCTTTTTCTGCTTGGTAGACTATGAGACTAAGGGTAGCTTTTTATCTTTAATGATAGCAAGGACATTAAAATCAAAATGAATATGACCGTTTTAATACATGAGGTTTTTTTTAAGCTGATTTCAGATGTATATTTAAATCCTAAGTATAATGTTATAGACTTTAAATCATGTGATATTGACTTATTCAAATTCATGAATACTAATGCCGCATTGCAAGAAAACAAACATGCCACAATTTGAGAGGTCACATCAGAAGTCATTTTTAAAAGGCTGTTGACTGCATGGTGGACCTGTCTCAAGGACCAACAGCCAGCAAATACACTGAACACTGGGAGGAAGCTGAGCCATGAAGGCTAGAGAGGAAAGAAAACAAAAACAATACCATCAAACCAATTCAGCTCCAACTGAGAGCTCAAGTGGGATGCCATGGTAAGTGGAGAAGAGCCAAGAAACAGGAGAAAAGACAAGAACATGGACACACATGGTATGGCTTATGGGTGGCTGGTGAGGACCCTAAATAGGATGAGTCAGGGGGTATGGTCACAGGAAACTCCCAGTCCCAGGAACTAGACTGACAGGTTTAGCAACCTATCAGGCAGGCACCTGCTCTAGCCTCCAGGATTCAGGCACACACCTCACCTGGGAGGCAGGAGGTTCATCTTCCCCCACCATGAAGACAAGATGTCAGACCCTACCATCTACCATGTGGCCAAGATGATACCAGTCCAAATCTGATCTCTCCACTTCACTATTGTACTATCTTTCACTCCACTATATAGAATAATTTGAGAATCAGTTCTAAGAGGCACCCTGACAATATTTTGGCCTAGGAACTCCCTTTTCATATCCATTTCCCTTTGTCAGTCAGGAGCTGGACATTGTTTTTGCTGCATGAAAGACTATAAGTGGCCTTTTCAATAAGTAAAGCCTATTAAGATTGAAGGGGATCTACCCCTTCAAAAGAGACAGCAAATTGTTATTGGCCTCTCTGGAGCCTGGGCTTTTTTCTTCTTGCATAACTTTGAAATACACAGCAAATTACCTTTTGCTCTTGCCTCTGCTTGTACAATTCGATTAAAATTCTGGAGATTGTCAATGGCATTCTATTAATGCCCATTTGTGATATGCATCATCAACCTCTTTATGGGCAACAGAGCAAATTCATTTACTTCTTTTGTTATTATTGATTTTCTGACTGAATGAAAGGTTTGGGGTGGTAAATTGTTACCTATAGAAAAGAGAATATGAGTTTTGTTGAAACAGATAAGTTTAGGTGATATGTTATATGACATATGCTATGATTTGGATCTGTTTCAACAGGCATCCTCACAGAGTTCATGTGGTAAATATTTGATCATTAATGTGTTGATATTAGGAAGTACACAGACCTTTCAGATGTGGGACCTAGTCTTCAGGCCCTTGACAACATTGTCTTCACAAATGGTTAAATTAGCATTTCTTAGAGTAAGTTGTTGTAAGAGCAAGCCCAACTCCAAAAATACTGTTTGGCTTCCCATTTGACAGGTTTCTCTACCTTACATAGTCCTTCTGCTTTCTTCCATGTGGTTTACACAATTCAGTGCTAAGCTGATTAGACTATAGTTTCCAAAACTTTGAGCCAAATAAATCCCTTTATCATGTCTGTATCCCCTGGATATTTCACTGCAATCATCTGTCACCTACGTGAGGATAAAAATTAAGAGTCGGCAGGCTGGGTGCCAGTGGCTCACATTTGTAATCCTAGTTACTCAGGAGACTGAGATCTGAAGATTATGGTTTGAAGCCAGTCCTGTGCAGAAAAGTCAATGGTATATGATCACAATTAATGGCCCCACATTAGTACATTGTTAATAAAAAGAACACTTCATGCATGCATTATGAATTATGGCTCCTTCGGCTGTTCTCGCTTGTGACAATGTCTCTGTCTTGTTCTTGATAACTTTGGCAGTTTCAAAGTGTGCTAGCAAGGTTTAATGTAGAGTGTATCTCAACTGGGATTTGTCGGATATTCTCATGACCAGAAGTCAATAACAATAAACCAGAATAATCATAACAATATACTGTAATAAAAAAGGGAAGCATGAACAAATATTGAAACTCTTTATATTCCTGGCATATTGACATTCATTGTATTTCCTCTGATCTACTTTGCATTACATATACATTTATAGATGTATGTATATATATGCATTTTTTATATTTTTAATTGAGCCAAGGGAAAGATGAGCATAGTTCAGAAAACCTGGATTCTCTCTCACAGCTGTCAGTGGTTGGCCCAATCTCTCATCCCATTGCACACTGGGCCCCTTCCAGCTCCTAGCCCTGGTATCTCTTAAGCTAGGAGCTTTCCCTGAGCCTGTTCAGTCCATGCACATGGTAGACTGAAGTGTTACATATCAACTTCATCTTCCATTCTCCCTAGCTGAACAGTCAAAGAGCCACTACTCAACAGGGCCCATTCTCAGGTGAGAGAAATCAAAGGTGGATGTCTTGCATTTTGCCCCAGAGTTCCCAGCCACATTAAATGAGTGATAACCTTGTGTTATCATGGCTAGTACTGCCTCTTTTTCCTTTATTCTACAGGCATTTCCTGGAATTATCTTCCAAATAAACTACTACACTTGAATTTTTGCCTCAAGTAAGACAATGGTTCTTGGTTTTAGTGGAATTCAGATTAAGGTAGCCATTGACATACTCCAAAGAGTATACAGGTATATTGTCTGCATGAGTTTCATTTGTGAAGTGGATTAGACAAGAGAGATTACTCTCGGAGTTGCTTAAGAACTGGTTATGTATTTATTGATCATTGCTGTTAAATGCTGACTCCTTACATGAGCCCATAAATTTACCAGACCAGTCCATTTTGTACCTATGTCCTTCCTCCTGAGACATTCTCTCTTGCAATCACTCTGTAGCTATCTTGGAATCCAGTAAGGACCAAGACCATCTGACAGTTGTCAATGATTCCTGTTAGAACAAGACTTCATCTGATATAAGATACAATGGAAATCAGACGACCTGAAACCATCTCTGACACCCTTTGAACATACCTAAAATCTAGGCTTGTTTTAATTATGCATACTTTTTAATCCTATGTCCTCATTTCTCCCTATTTAATCTAAGATAAATGTCTGTATCGCCAAAGAAGGCTAAAAAATGTATTGATATGCTGCCTTCGTATGGCTGATGGCTAATACATTTTCTTACTTTGGCTTTTTATCATGTCTTCTTATTTGGTGTATAAGGGTGAGGGGCTGCACCTGACCTATGAGATTACTGGAGTTTGTGCCTAGAACCTAAAATCCCAGCCTTATTATTTTATATTTTGCAGGGGAGCAAACTGAGGCTTAAAAGAGTTTACCTCCCACCACCGTCTATAGCATCAACCAATAAGTAGTTACTGGTTAAGCCAGTAACAAATAGATTTTGGGATTATGTAAGTCTGCTACTTCAAGACCCCTTTCTGTCCTCCATCTCCAACATGCAAATCAAAGCTTGTATCAGGCCATCTTAAGTCTGTCACAAATGTATCACTCTGATTTTACTGTAATTGTTTTGGAAATAGTGATTCTTGTGGCCTAAGGGTGTCTTTGTCCTATGTACTTTGGTATCTGGGAGTTTTCTGCCTGGCAGCTGATGAGATGTTTAGCTAGTCTATTCTTCAGAAGCTCCTAGGACTGTCCATTGCTGAAGGACAATGCAGATGAAATGGAATGTCTTAAAACAGCTTGTCTTTCTATTTTCAAGGCTCACCTTCAGAAAGGTGGCTTGTCAAGCTTCATAAACTAATTGCTTTAGCTTTGAGGTGCTGCGGCTTGTTAAAAAAATTCTCATTCCTTATTGATTCCCCACAGCTTTGCAGAGAGGAAGGACAATTTTAATGCACCGTGTGAAGAGCCCGTGATGCAATATCATGTGGAGTTGAAGGCAATCAAAGTCCAGATTTCAAAACTCATTGCTGTAAAATGTTTACTTGTCAGATCTCATTTGTTGACAGTGTTCAACTGTGTATAATTTTTTGCAAGGCAGACTTTGAGAATGTGAGGATATGGCAGGAATGAAGAAAATGTGTGTGCTGGGTGCACTATGAGCCTGAGTATTGAAGCTTGACTTGGTGAAGTCAATACAATGCCAGGATCAGTATACTGATGACATTAGGATGAGCTACCCGTATGGTCAGTTACTCATGATAAAACTTCAAAGCCTCTTCGGTGTCTTCACTACAATAATCAAAACTTTCCACCTAAGTGGCAATGTCAAGGATAACAATGACAGTCGTTTGCTGAAGAGAGTTGTACTGAATTATATGGTAGAAATACTTGCTCAAAAACCTCCCAGTTCACAAATCTCTTTTCTATATTTTTTGACTTGGTCTTCATCTGAATTTTGTGTATTTGAAAACATTTTCAATAGTGTTTGGTATTAACAATTCTACTGATTATTGAGTAACTTATTCATGAGACAGTTTTTCTGCCAGTTGTAGTTGTGAAGCTCGAACTCAAGGCCTCAGTGCTGTTTCTGAGCTTATTCTCCTTGAGGCTGGCTCCCAATCATTTGAGCCATAGTTCCACTTTTGGAGTTTTGATGGTTAATTGGAGATGAGTCTCAAAGACTTCCATGGCTTTGAATTATGTATTTTATATTTTCATGTCAATTATCATTACCTTCCTGCAGAATTTCTCAGGGTTTATTCTTTTTTTTTTTTTTTTTTGCCAGTCCTGGGCTTGAGCTCAGGGCCTGAGCACTGTCCTTGGACTTTCTCAAGGCTAGAGCTCTACCACTTGAGCCTCAGCACCACTTCCGGCTTTTTTCTATGTATGTGGTACCGAGGAATCGAACCCAGGTCTTCATGCCTGCTAGCAAGCACTTTAACCACTAGGCCAAACTCCCGGCCCTCTCAGGGTTTATTCTATAGAGTTTTATCTCCTAAGGCCATCAAGAGGTGCAATTTATTTAAAAATAAACTATGGTCAAATAACTTTGAGAGAACCAAACTGAGGAAATCTTAGTTCTAAGATGAAACATTTTTAAGGGTTATATATTGCAGAGAATTTAGTAGGCTAACTCTAAAAAGGGGTTATAGATAATAACATTCCTCAAACAAAATTTCTCTTATTTAAACTCTTATTTAATCAGATATCTCATGTGACAAGCTACACAGACTACAGTACTGAAAGTACTACCAATATAAAAAAGGGAAAGAAATTTCATTTACCTTCTTTGGTCTTCATCATTATGCCAATAAATTTGATGGCTTTATTTTATCCTTAATGTCTTTCTCTTTTTCCTGCAAAATTTTCCTGGAAAATGTTTACTTGAACATCAGTTAGTTCAGGAGACTAACATATTTTGTTCTCCCTGCAACAGAAATTCATATTAACTCTGCAGGGTTACAAATTAAAAGGGAAGGTTGAGAACTCCAAGTGGTAATTTCTGAAAGTATATTTTTCCCTTTGAATGAAGTCTCTATGCTATTATGCCTTCAACGAAAGAATCATATACATGTCAGATTTCTTATTCTTTTTTCAGATTTCTTATTCTTTGTCCAATGAATGTACAGAAAATAATATCTATGAGAAAATGGCAGATGTAGGATGAAAAAGATGAAATAGCAATGATATTTTTGATATCTAGGAGCATCATACTGACAACCTTAAGAAATTATTAAACATACACCTATTACAGATGATCAGTAAGTGAAACAAATCATAAAGGAATCAGAATAAGATCTGAAGCCTGAGATGGAAGCAGGGGTCAAAACATGCTCAGTAATGAGGACAAGAAGACAAGATTGGGGTCCAAGCAAAGGTAGATCCTTCCTCGGGGCCCTCAGGTGGTCTAAAAGTGTCTTGCTTTCCCCTACATGCCTCTAAGGACCACTAATCATCCATTTATATATACAAAGTCTATGGATACTACAAAAGATGTATCATAACCTACAAAATTCACTTAGAAGCAAATCTAGGAATGAATGAAGAAAGTTAGACAAAGACATAAGTTAGTACCATTCTATAGCAGGAAGAATATTAAAGATCATGATGGTATCAAATCAATTCACTCAGTGTATGAAACTCAGACCAATACTCTAACAGCATTTGTAAAGCTGTGGCTAAGATGCAGGATAAAACAGACTTTGGGTGTTGAGAAATGCTTTGGGCACCAAAGGAAGCCTATCTGACATTTAAATGCCAAAGATGGTTTCTCTATGGCAAGCTGTAGAGATCTGGTACAGCAGAGGGGATATTCTTCCCTTGTTCAGATGAATACTCTTCCCTGCTCCACTAATTATGTATGATGAGACATACACTTAGTGAGCTATCTGTTCAACCAGGTATTAAGTGTTAATTGTACTGACGCACGGCTTTGCTAAGACTTAAGTAGACAGTAGACATCTTGAGATTTCATGTCTATCAGCAAGTCTAAGGTCACACAGAGTATCCCTGTTTGGTCTTGTCATGTGATTGATCATTTCTCAGAATTTTGTTGGGTCTCTCACATGAAAAGAAATGAGGACTAAAGTTAGAAATGCTTTAATTTCTCAATAAATATCTAAGCTATCATGGGCTTATGCAAGTTTTTGATATAATCCTTTGACCAATTTTTAAAAAGTATGATGTATTCTTTATAGGTCATTTAAAAAATAAAGATATGAGAATAAATGAAAGAACCTGCCATACTGCTACTAAATGCTAAATCACATTTTATGCTTTGGATCTTAAGTATCCATCAAAGGTCCTTAACTTAAGGACTTTGTTGCTAGTCCATGGTACTACTTGGTAGTAGATTATTTATAATTCAGAATCTAAGGAAGTTAGTTCACTGGAGACACATGGCACTGAAGGAGACACGGAGACCCTAATTCTCTCTTCTCCTCCTTCTTCTCCTCCTCCTCCTTCTTCTCCTCCTTTTTCTCCTCCTCCTCCTCCTTCTCTTTCTCTTCCTTTCCCCATCTCCTCTCCTCCATCTCCTCCCTCCCTTTCTCTTTCTCCTTTCTTTATGATACCATGAGGTGCGCAAGTGTTCTGTACTCCCCACTGTGGTATTTTGTTTTAATACAGACCACAAAACAACAACGGAGCCAACCAATTATCAACAGAAGTCTCTAGAACTGTGAATCAAAATAAACTTTCTCCTTCGAGCTGATATGTACCAGATACAGTAGCAAAAAGCTCACACATAATGCTAATTTTGTATGTATATTTGGATTTCTGTGGTTTTATAGAGAGATCATTTATTGAATTTTTGCTATATGACTGGATTAGAACAGGCAATTGAAATGATGTCTCATATAAATTCACAAATCAGCTTTTTAAGGCAGGTACTGCTCTCCTTATTTTATGAAGTCATTTTGAAGATCAGTAAATGTTGCTGGTCTCAATAAAAAATGATAAATTAAGTGTGTCTGGTTCTAAGTCCTGTGATACTAATCTCAAAGCTATATTTCTTTTTGCTTTTAGAATATTATATCACTCAGAACTTAGAGACCTTTTGTATATTTTTATTGTAATTAATAGACGGGTTATATTCACCAGATAGAAGGCACATTACTCAACAAATATTGCTACTCCTCATGCTTTTGTCCCCATTTCCCTCCCTCACTCCCTTCCCTTCCCCTCATTTTGTTTTCCCCCTTCCCTTTCCTATTTCAAATACACAAATATACATATAATATATATATACAATATATCAGATAACAAGGTAAGATACTGTAACAATATGAGATAACCAAGGGACAACAAAAGAGATGAGAAATAACATAGCACATTAAGAATAACAATCACATATTATATGGCTCTTGTTTCTATATGCTAGAGGTCCTTTCATTTAGCCTCATCCTATATGGCCTTATGTATCTAGGTTTTGCTATTGTAAACCTCTGAGGGAAACCATTGAGCCTATGTTCCTTTGAGTCTGGCTTACTTCACTTAATATAATTTTTTCCAAGTCTTTCCATTTCCTCACAAATGGGATGATGTCATTCTTTCTGATGACAGCATAGAATTCCATTGTGTATAAATACCACATCTTGATCCACTCATCAACTGAGGAGCAGCTGGGTTGGTTGCATATCTTTGCTATGGTAAATAGTGCTACAATGAACATTAGAGACCTTTTTTTCAACCATCAAAACCAAAAATATTTCCCTTTGTTATTAGCAAGTCCCAGAGAATATTACTCTAATAGATTGTTTATTGTTTTATTGTATGGACACATCAGATTTGTATACTATCACAGTTTTGTCATGGGAACCACAGAATATAAATATTTAGACTATTTTGTTTTCCACAGAACAATTCTTAGAAGAAAGTATTTTTTCTGAGTTGTGAAGATTTTCCAGACTCTTATTCTTTATTCTAAAAGTGTAGTATTGTAGTTTATACATTATTAAGTATCTAGTAGGCCAAAGCAATTCACCTGAGAAGTGAGGCTGAGGATAGATTGATAAGACACAAAAAGAATGGAACAATGTGTGTGTGGGGGGTGGGAATTATTAAGAAGGGAATGAAAGCGAAGGTGAACTGGGGTCCAAAGTCACTGATTATCTTGCTAGCCTTCCATTTCTTTCCCTTTCAGCAGCACATTCATCAAATCTTTCTTTGCATAATTCTCTTTGCAACTTAACAAATTCTGAAATTAGAAGTTAGTGTGGCATGAACAGTCTATTAAAAGAAGAGAAAGCAAGTCTTGCAAAGCAAGCTGCTTCCTGTCTTTTCAAGTGAGGTTGTGTGCACCAAGATGTGGGGCCCTTCCTGCTCCCAGCACAAGAGCTTGCCATGACACTCAGAAGCCACCATTCACTCCTCCATGAGTGAAGTGGCTCATGGCTTCCATTTCCTGTCTTCTGCTGAAAGTCTTTCAGAGGAAAAAATATTTCATAGTTACCCCATGGGTTTGGCAGCCAGATAACCAATGCTTTCTTTACTATCCAATTCACATCCTCCTGCTGCTTTTTCTTTAATGGATAGTAGCATGACAGACTTCCAAACCACTGATTCTGTGTCTGCTCCTGTGCCTCCAATATATGGCCATCAACTTTCTGACTGTACTTCTTGAGGTGTCCCTTGGGTTCTGTCTGTAGTCCATATCCTTATCACAGTCCTCTCAAATGTAATTATAACCATCTGGAAATTTGTCATTTTGATGTCTTTCTCCTTCCTTCTGAGAACCTAGGACTCTGCCCATGTGACTCTGCCTCTGCATGTCTTAGAAAGCCAGTATAATGAGACCATTTGCCTCATCAAACAAACATTGTTTGACAGCTATTATAGGCCAGCCACTTAGAAATACTCTCTAGAAATAGATCAAAGAACAGACTGGAGATCTTGCCCTCAAGAAATGTTTAGTGAGTCAGAGGAAAAAATACAAATAAATAATTATGGTTGTTTTTTCATATGTATGTATGCCATTATACACAGGCCCTGCGTAAAACAGAGAAGCATCAGAATTAAATTGGCAGGAAATGGAGGTTTTTCAGAGGAAATGAAGAGTCTTGAAGAATACACATATGGGAGATAAGAGGAAGAGGGAGGGAGATACATCCATCAAAAAAGACAGCAGAGTCCTTGAGACCACACGGTATGCTGGACAGTGTTATCAGACTTAGTACATAAAAATCCAGAGTGCCTGGAAAGCAGTGTGGAGGTTTCTTAAAGAACTGAAAATAGACCTTCCCCATGATCCCACCATACCACTTCTGGGCATCTACCTTGAACATCATGACCCAGGATATTATAAGGACACCTGCTCAGCTATGTTCATCTCTGCACTATTCACAATAGTCAGGCAATGGAAACAATCCAGATGCCCTACTGCAGATGAATGGACACAGAAAATGTGGTATATATACACAATGGAATTCTACATAGCCAACAGACAAGATAAAATAATGGCACTCGCAGGGAAGTGGATGAATCTAGAGCGAATCATGTTGAGTGAGACAAGTCAAGACCTAAGGAACAAAAGGCACATGGTATCCTTAATATGTGGCTATTAAATCCAAAGAGTACAAGAGCAAGGACTCAATAACTACATACCCAAAGCTATGGGCATGGTAATGGAAATATAAACATCACTATATAGACATAAAAACCTATGACTCTATAGACAATGTTTTATTTCTTAAATATGTTTCTATGACATACAACCCCTTAGCCTAATTTTGATTAAGTTCTAAATACTAAGTCCCAGTGATTGTAAATAGAGATTCCCTCCTTGAACACTTGTATGTTAAACTTGTCATTTAAAATATGATGTAAAAATCAACGTTAATAAATTCTTTAAAAAAAATCCAGAGTGCTCAGTAAAATATGAATTTCGGATAAACAACACAGAACGCATTAGAATAACAACAGCCCAGTCAATATTTGGAATGTACTTATTCTAACATGCTATTCTTTGGATCTACAATAGAAATTCAACTGGATGTCCTGGATGTCTATCTGGTAATCTTACAGTGATAGAGAATTACCAGCAGCAACGAGGGGTGATTACAGGAGTGTCTGGAAGACTGTGATAGGGACCAAATCAAGATGATCTACTTGAATGTGAAGGAGCTGGTGACCATTAGCAGACTCGTAGCGGTAATACAAACATGAGATTCGCATGGGCCTTAAGAAAGGGCTGGAATGCAAGCGGCAAGGTGGCTGAGGTGCTCTGATTGTGAAAATATTTGCAACAAGGCAGGGGGAGAAAGACACCTGGCTCCTTCCAAGACATAGAGCTCTCACTTTCACTCAGTACTGATCTGTTTTCCAGGATGGTTCTGTTTGTCTGTACAGAGGAGATATTATAACCATGGCACCTCCTTTCTCTTTTTTCTTTGCTTTTTTACCTCCAAGATGGCCATGAAATAAACAGCTTCCTCCACCACATGTTCCCACTGCCTTGATGAAACAGTCTTCCCACAGTCCCTTCAAGAACAAGGCAACCATAAATAGAAAATCGCAGAAGACCATAAGCCAAAATAAACCTTTCGTTCCTTACACCTTGCATGTTTCAGTTGTCACAGCAACTGTAAGCTGACAAACACCGATGCACAGCCCTTGTACATGGACAATTCGCTGACAGTAGAAGAAAAGCATGTCAGATGGACCTCACAATACAAAAACTTTTAAAGAGTGTGCGCAATGGGCTTTCAGCTGAATAAGATCAAGCAGAAGCTAATGCAACGAGAACGCATAGCAAGCTGTGGGTATCCATCTTCATAAGTAAGGTCAAAATGCTAGTGTCAGCATAGTTACTTATACTCATAATGGTGGGCAAAAAACATCCTTGACGCTATGGAGAATCTATGGCATTCCTAAAACTAGACATCTTTCTAACTCGTTTAAATAAAGACAGTAAATTTCCCATTTCCTAGAAGTGCCTTTTATTTTCTCTCGGTGCTGTAACAAAGGATGCACATCCAAAGTATGTGTGAGAAAATGCCAATTCAGAGGACAGATACATGCCCCCATTTGCTGTGGTACAATCCTAAAAGCAGCGAATTCATTGATAGACACCTGTATCATTTTGGTAATGCCCCTACTTGCGGTGAGATCCAGAACAAAGTGAAAACACCCCCAGAAATCTCCTGCCTCTTGTCTTCCCACCTGCTCATGGGAGTAGAGCTATTTAAAAAAAAATGATTGCAAAATTCAACCAGCACCAGCACCATCACTTTTGAAAAGAAATCTCATGTTGCTCTGGCAATTCATCTGAGACCTACTTCTCTCTTAACTATAGCCTATCCTTAGAGAAACCCTGTCTAATCACCCCATCCAAGGAAGTACACCTGTTTTTTTCTCTCAACCTATTTCCTTCTTCGTGCTTATAAGAACTTGAAGTATGATTTTGTTAATGCAATTTATTAAAATTTTCGTCTCTACTAGATCAAAAGGCTTATGAAGTCAAGTTCGGCATCTGTCTTATTACTATAGTACCCCTAACATCTACAACACTGTATGGTATAATAGCAGATTCTTATGATTTGGATCTTAAATATCCACCATGGCAGATACACTAAAGGTATCATCTCTAGGCTAGTGCACTCTTGGGAGGTGGAGCTTAGTGGGAGGAAGTTGTCATTGGGGTCATGCCTTTGAAATGGACATTAAAGAGATATTGGACTTTGGCCCCTCCTCCCTCCCTCTCTCACTCTCTCTCTTTCTTAAACTATGATTCAAAACAGTGTTTTTTCTTAGATATTTTGTCAAAGTAACTGAAAGCCAATAGACAAATGTTCAGAAGCCATCTGTAGAAGGAAGAGAGGAAGATAGCCCAGTCAACATCCAGCCAGCCTAATGATTAATAACCTTAGACTCCAAATTCTTGACCTGTCTTTCTCTTTTGGAAGATACGCTTATTCTCCTGATTGTAATGTGAGCAAGCGACTTTGTATTGCACATTGCTGTGATCTGTATAGACCCATAACATAGTGCTCTGTGTGTTGAAAGCCCAGCAACTTCAGTGTGTCTAAGAAAGCTCAGAGTTGCCAGGCTTACGATTTATGCATTTCACTTGTAAAAAAATTATTGATTCTTCAGAGCAGCAGCATCAAGCTTTGTTTTTTTCCAGATTACTCCCAAACAAATGCTGTGAGGGGCTCCCATGCAAATAAATGTAATAATTACCAGTCATCAATAATACTGGGAAGGTAAAAATATCCACAGTGTTCGCTGATCACAGTGGTCTGGATCTTAATGACTTCAGCCAGTGTTTTATTCCTCTGTGCCATAAAAGTATCTATTTCATTATAAAATAAAGTGTCATTATAAAATATAACCCTTAAATAACCCAATTATAATTTTTTCCTCTTTGACATGACTTATACTTTATACAATAAAGAATAAAGGAAATGGTTTGTTCACCCAATGGGGCTTCTAGGAAGATTGATGCAAATAAATTATTCTCCTCAGCTTCTTGCTAGAATTTCTTAGTGCAGGCTTAGGGAAGCTTCAGAATATTAAAGGGAAAGAATAAAATAACTGACACATACAATAAAATAACCTACACATTTATGGTCATCTTACAAGTTTGGAAACTGTTATCAACAGGGCTGTATGTATACAAAAGTGAAACAAAAAAATACTTTGTATAGCTGGGTTTGAATGGATGCTCAGATATAGATAGAGAGATATAGATAAGACATAGAGAGATAGATGAAATGATAAAGGCAGGAAAACAGATATCTATACACATCTACTCTACAGAAACACAATCAAGGGAGAAGATAAAGGGGGCATATGAACTCATATTCTATTAGCAGTTAAAATAATAATGAATTTTGCAGGGTTTTTTTCAATCCAGATTTTCTCATTTAATTATCGGGACACATCTGTTGGGTAATAAACCTGGTATTATTTTTTGCATTTCACAAAGAAAGCTCAACAGTACTTCATCCAAGGTCACATACTAAGAGAGGCCCCGTGGGACTCTGCTCACTGAGACACATCTCCCATTCTTTTATATGCCATATATGCAAAAGATTTGTGGAGCAAAATCTTGGAGCTGTAGACAGCCATTTGTTTGATGTTGAACATGTGAAATATTTTTGGTATAACATAGTGTTGTCTTATCTGTAGATTAGAGCATTTCCTATAGAGCAATTCTAGTTCAGCAGAAATGGTGGAAATTTATTAGTTTGGGCTTGAGTATTCCTAAGGCAGTGCACATTCTTCTGTGTTTATTTGTATTCACAAGCAGCCAGCAGGCAGTATCTTATGCCAATTGAGTCTGGAAATCACTACTGTGGATTATTTCTGAGATTAGTACTGAACCCTTTAACTGCTAAAAAATCAACCTCGAATACATGTACTCCAATGTGTTGCTTTTTGCATTTCAATATTTCTAATGTATTTTAATTAGAAAGGAAAAGACATATCAATCTATTCTCTCTCTTATCTCATGTTGATTTCTAAGAGAAGAAAGCATAGAGGTGCTTTTCTAGCTGCTGCTGGAAACTGGCAGAGATGTTTTAATTTATAGAGCTGAGGAGGAACGAAACAGGTGAGCGAAAAGAGGGGAAGCTGTAATGCTATGATTAAGTTTGTTCTTTCTTTTCTGTTTGAGGAATGTTATAATTTATTTACTTTTTGAGAGATTCATCATGAACCAGCAGTTTGCACATTATACTCTTAGTAAAAAAGGCCTGCCTGCCTGCCTGCCTCCCTCCCTCCCTCCCTCCCTCCCTCCTTTCCTTCCTTCCTTCCTTCCTTCCTTCCTTCCTTCCTTCCTTCCTTCCTTCCTTCCTTCCTTCCTCTACTTGCCCCTCTTTCTTTCCTTTTTGGCAATAATGGGGTTTGAAAGAAGGGACTTATAATTAAACACATTAACACTTGAACCAAACACTCATTTCCTTGGGTTTTAGATCCTGCTTTGGATAATGTCTCACCTTTGTGCCCAATCAGCCTTAGACCAGCATCCCCTTGCCTCTGTTTTCTGGGTAATTGGAATTATAGGTATGCATCATCATGCTTATCTTGATCTTGAGGTAGGGCCCTATTAACATTGGTGTGGGCTGGTCTTGAAAATGCCTATTTCTCTTTGAGAAGTTGGGGCTGGAGGTGGTTCATAAGAAAGCATTTGGGGGCTTGGAATATGGCTTAATGGTAGAGTGCTTGTCTAACATGCATAGCACCCTGGGTTCAATTCTCCCGTACCACATAAACAGAAGTGATGCTGTAGCTTAAGTGGTAGAGTGCCTTGAGCAAAAGAAGCTCATAAACAGTGCACAGGCCCTGAAGTTAAGCACCAGGACTGGGAAAGAAAGAAAGAAACAAGGAAAGAAAGAAAGAAAGGAAGGAAGGAAGGAAGGAAGGAAGGAAGGAAGGAAGGAAGAAAGAAAGAAAGAAAGAAAGAAAGAAAGAAAGAAAGAAAGAAAGAAAGAAAGAAAGAAAGAAAGAAAGGAAGGTTTTCGGGAGATATTCAACACTTTGTCAACCTTAAGGCAGAACAGTTCATATGAGCTCATGAAACTTTCTGAAACTCTGAGTCATGAGAACAAGTTTAACTTTGGTTTTGCTAAGAGTCATGAAACTATTTGTTCTTAAGGAACACTGCTATTTCAGTTAAATTAACATCTTACATTTAACTAGCCAATTGGTCACAGTATTTAAAATAAACTTACTGGAGACTGGGAGTTTGGCCTGGTGGTAGAGTGCTTACCTAGCATGTGCGAGGACCTGGGTTCGATTCCTCAGTGCCAAATACATAGAAAAAGGCAGAAGTGGTGGTGTTGCTCAAGTGGTAGAGCTCTAGCCTTGAGAAATCCCAAGGACAGTGCCTAGGCCCTGAGTTAAAGCCTCAGGACTGGTAAAAATTAATTAATTAATTTACTAGATTAATATAGGGATCAAAACCAGTGTTTCTGTAACAGTAACAATTAGTTTGGATAGAGGGATATTAGGTTTAGGTTTAGAAGCCTAGGCAATAAGATATTTATTTTTCTCTTATATACCCCCCCCCAGTTAGCCATTTGTTTATGTTTTGTGTAGCTTCCTTTTTATTCTTTATGCTATGTTTCACCTTGGTGGGAATTAGTGAGTGACAGTTTTTTTAGAATATGTTTTTATTTTATTACTATTATTAAACCATTGTATAGAGAGGTTATCATTTCTTTAGATAATATCACTCCTTCCTTTGCTTTTCTGCAGTTTGCTTTTTCCCATCCCTGCCCACAAATTGCACAGTTCATTTTCTACATAATGTATGCTGAATGCCATAAAGTATTGATGATATTTTTAAAGATACTAAAGAAGGTTCTGGATAAAGACAGCCAAGGTTTTTGTTTATTTGTTTGTTTTTGTCCCGGCCCTCCCTGAGGTTTTCTGCTCAAGACAAGTTCTTTACCATTTAAGCCACAGCTACACTTCTAAGGGTTTTTTTAGGGGACTTACTTGGAGTAAGAGTCTGAGGGACTTTCCTTCCCTGGCTGGCTTTGAACCATGATCCTCAGATCTCAGCTTTCTGAGTAGCTAGGATGACAGGCATGAGCCAGTCATGTCTAACAAGACAACTACTTTGTAATCATGATTATGTCATAGGACTTCACATGTTATTTTTTCTTCAATTAGCTTCTTTGATGCTTTTATTTCACCTTTGTCATTTAAAATAACCCTCTACTTTATTTCTACAGCTCAGTGATATGACCATTCCTTCTGAGACCATTTCTGGACATGAATGGAGAAAATAAACACTATCACACACAGAGAGATGCCAGTACTAAAGTCAAATTGTCCAAGTATTTCACTGACTTGGTCTTAATTTGATTGTTATGCAGACATCCATATTAAGACAATATTATTTTTCAAAACAGATGACCACTGTTGAATCTATATCTTCAGTATGATGTATCTCTAGATAACAGTTTGGGGAGGTCACTTAGTCAAGAGGAAGGGATAGAATTAGTGCCTTTGTAAGTGAATTCTAACACCAGAGCTCTCTCTGAACCAGCTCTTATAGTAGCACAATCAGGAGATTTCTACCAGCAAACCAGGGAGTGTGTACTAACTAGAGACCAGCATCTGCCAGACCCTCGATCTTGGACTTCCAGCTCCTAGACTATGAGATAAATGTTTGTTGCTTAAGCTGTCTAGGTGGTGGTATCCTATTATAGCTGTCTGAACAGAATAAGACAGCCTTTGTAATACAAAACTGAAAGGGGCTAGGAATAAATTAGCTCCATTCTAAATTTTTTATTTCATAATAACCTGATTAACCTAAAAAATGATAGTTAAATCATCATAGCCCAAGCACTGTGAATGTGCTAAGAAGCTGGAACACAAAGCTTGTGAACAACTTATAGAACAATCATCACTCAGAGGTCTTCTGTATTCTTGAAATGACAAAATAAGTGTAATTTTGAATTGTGATTCTCTTTCCTTGTTACATGTAGAATACTCTAGTAATTGTGATTTCTATTTACTTCATGTAAATACAGATATTTTTCCCTCAAGTTGTTTTACTAAAATGTCTCCTTTGATTGAGAAAAGTGATAAATAGGTTATTCTCTCTCAACTCCTTATCAAGGTTTTATTATTATTTAATGAATTGCTTGAATTGGGAGCCCCTGCAGAAAATCAGAGAATGCAAAGCATTCTCTCAATGTCATATTTTATATTCATTTAAAAGCACTGCTTTGAGAATATGCCTGAGGTCTTTCTACTATGTTGGATTTTCATTGACTTATGTAATGGATATCTCTTGAACTCTAAAAGGAATCTGAATAATTTCTCAATTAGTAATTCTAAGCCAGGATATGTTAGCTATCGCTCATGATTCTAGAAATAGATATGTTTTAGATATGTACTTCTTTAAGGTTCCTTTCAGTATGTCATATCAAAATTTTACTCAATTTTCAAGAAAAATAATGAGAAAACTAATGAAAAAATTAAAGAACTAGGAAAGATTTAAATAGACAGAACAGGCTTCCCCTGTTTAGATTTCTGTGATTTCTTGGGTTATTGGAACTCCAACTGGCTTTCAAAACTATGTCATTGTGAAAGTTATAACTTCAAAGAAACATGACCATCATTCTCTTTCCTCGGGATATAAGCAAAGGAAACAGGTTTCTCTTTCCTTAACAGTTTACTTAGGATTACATTTATGACATGTCTACAGGTAAGATGATTTTTCCAGTTACTCTTGGGAAACAGGTGTTATCGTTCCTCTTGGTCTAGAAACAACAGGTTCAATCACTGTCATGATCCCCAGAGCTTCCTGGAAAAATTACTTTGTTTTCTTTGTATTCCCCCTGGCTTTCTTTCAAGAAGAGCAAGATGGCACTCCTAAGAGCAGTTTTTTTTTTCTTTCATTTCTCTCAAACTATAGCCTCAAGCTCTAGATGGTGAAACAGCCAAACAAATTTAAAAAGCTGCTAATTCCAATTTTAAAAGTAGTAGTCACACCTGTAATCCAAGCTATTCAGGAAGCTAATATCTGAGGTTATAGTTCAAAGGCAGCCCATGTAGGAAAGAAGCACTTATCACCAATTAATCACCAAGAAATGTCAGAAGTAGAGCAGTGATTCGAGTGTAAGAGAGCTAGGCTTGAGCACAAAAGCTCAGTAACAATACCCAAACCCTGAGTTCTAGCACCAGGACCTTCAACACACAGTCAAAAACCTTCTCTGGAGCTCCATACATTATAAAGTGAATAATTTCCTAACGGTCATGTAAGAATCACAAGCACATTGTCAGGAGCCAGTAGCTGAATCCTGTAATCCCAACTGCTCTAGAAGCTAAGATCTGAGGATCACAGCACTACACCAGCCCAAGCAGTAATGTCTGTGAGACTCTTACCCAATTAACCACCAGAAAACTTGAAGTGGCACTGTGACTCAAAGTAGAAGAGGGCTAGCCTTGAGTTCAAAAGCTCAGAGACAGCACCCCACTTCCGCGACCTACCAAAAACCAAAAAGAATTGTAAGAACTGAGCTCAGACTACAGCTAAACTTTACCTTTAGATTGTGTCTAATTTCTTCTAAACTTGGCTTCATTTTCAGTGTGTACAAATGACTTTAAGGACAGCTGTTCCCATGTTTGTTTTACTTAGTCAAAGCAGAATTTAATTAGTCAGGTTTTTTTTTTTTATAGGAACATATTCAGGGCTTAAAGTATTTGAATGAGTCTTATATACCGAGAAATGAAAGATGCTGGAAAATAGATTTGGGATCATGGACTGGAAACTATAATCAAACTCACTTTAAGTGTGACATGTGCAAGGGTGGAGTCCAATCATATAACTAAAAATTAACCAAGAGTTTAACAAAATAGACACCAGAATGCTACAACATGTCTTGTCTGGGGACATAGTACATAGCTTAAATGGGAGGTGGGAGACAAATGGAGAAAAGAATACTGTGAAAATACTGTCATAATAATCAGCATATACATGTGACACTGGAATGAGTAACTTCTAAGGGACTGGTAGAATTGGGATAGATGATGAGGGAGGATGGAGAATGATGGTGCCACAAATCAAGATGAGTTATGCTAATTAACTGACTTGAAGCCCATTTGTTTACCTAAAACTAGTAATAAAAGAATAGAGAAAAGAGGCCAGGAGTGTAGCCTAGCATGCCCGAAGCACTGGTACCACATACACAGAAAAAGCCAGAAGCGGGGCTATGGATCAAGTGGTATAGTGCTAACCTTGAGAAAGCTTAGTGCCCAGGCCCTGAGTTCAAGGCCTGGGACTGGCATTTTTTTTAACAATAGAGAAAAGAGCCGGGTGTGGTGGCTCACACCTATAATCCTAGCTACTCAGGAGGCTGAGATCTGAGGATCATGGTTCAAAGCCAGCCAGGGCACAAAAGGACTCGAAACTCTTATCTCCAACTAACCTTAAGAAAATGGGAAGTGGGGCTTGGCTCAAGGGTAGAGCCATAGCCTTGGGCTGAAGAGATCAGGGACAGCTCCCAGGCCCAGGGATAGGGCGGTAGCCTTGAGCTAAGGAGCTCAGGGATGGTGCCCAGGCCAGTTCAAGCCCATAATCCACAAAGAGAGAGAGAGAGGGAGAGAGAGAAAGAGAGAGAGAGAGAGAGAGAAGGAAAGAAAGAGAGAGAGAGAGAGACAGAGAGAGACACACGGGGGGGGAGGATTGTTCTGATTAAAATGACTTTTTGACATTAAAATATTATAGTCTAAGCATTTGAGTAAGAGGATATCTGAAAGATAGTCACGAGTTTGGGGGGAGTAGCTTGGAATAGTTTTAAACAAGCTATTCTCACATTTCTATTAAAGGTTGACTAAAAGACCTTAGCCTCTCTCTCAATTATGACCATGACATTAAAGTGTCATTAGCATGCTTGCTGAGAGAGTGATTTAAAGGGATCACCACGTAGATAAATGGGATATCCATTTAACACCAATTTTTGGTGCACACAGTATGCTTCATTCCCATCTGTTTAATCAAGGCAGCCTACCTGTGAAATCAGAATTACAGCATCTATAGATGAAAACTTGAGATTTAGACACCTGACTACATATGGAAGAATAAATTTGGAACCCGATCTGACATCCAAGATTTCCTATTTCGGGTGAGTTTCTTTTGTTCCAATACCCCTTTTTTCTTCTTTCTCCGTGAGCGTTTGTGCAATCCATAGTCTTCAAGAAGATTGCTCCTAGTTGGTAACAGGTAGCTCATACTTGTAGTCCTAGCTACTCAGGAGGCTGAGATCTGATCATTGTAGTTTGAAACTCTTATCACCAATTAACCACCAAACAGCCAGAATGAAACTGGCAATCAAGGTATAGAGCTCCAGCCTTAAGCAGAAAAGCCTAAAGGAAAAAGCATGCTGGCCCTGAAGTCAAGCCCCAATATTAGCGCACGTGCGTGCACATGCGCGTGCGCGCGCACACACACACACACACACACACACACACACACACACAAGAATTGCTTCCAGATGAAACATGAAAAATAAAAATGAATCCTCATTTTTATTCTCTAATACAACTCAGGAACAGATTCCAGCAACTTAGTGAAAATGTGCACTACATATATTTAAGACTACTTGCTGAGAAAACTATTCTCGAAATGTAAACAATGAGCAACACTGGTCTAAACCACCAGCTCCTTTCACCTGGCAGAATCCCCAATGACACACTGAGTGTAGCACTTTTTACCAGAAGGCATACAACAGACAAATGATCAGTTGAGTTGAACATTATTCTCTTGGTGTACAGCATACAGGAATGAAATCTTGGATACTAAGTTATAAGCTGTTCTGTTGTGGAATAGTTATTTAACCTCTCTGAATCAAATTGTTCAACTAAGCTATTCATCATAACATCCACCATTCAGGATAATAGGGGGTATTAAAGATGATTTATGTGAAGCATCTAAACTATTGCTTACCACAGAAAATTGCTTAGGAAGCAGTAGATAGCATTATCCTCAATTTGTTCAATTACTATAATAAACACCAGTGTGGATTTGAAACCATAGAGATTTTTGCCAGAGTTCTATTAAATAATTTACTATAAATGTTCTCTTTATTCCAGAAGTCTGCTCTGGATAGCTTTCTCAAGGTAAGTACTTTATTTAGTTGAAAAGGAAAGGCATTTTTTTTTCCTAACACATGTGATAGAACAAAAATTCAGGTGCTAAAAACAAAAAACAAACTATGTGGGAAAGGATAAGCACATGTAGTCATTATATTCAACATAAATTATGTAAAACCTGGACTACATAACTTGAAGATATAAAATGAGATGGGCAAAAATGGAGGAGAAGGATTGAAGAAGTGATACTGATAATGATGTACTGTACTCATACAATCTGACTTGTAGAATGAAACTCCTTTGTTCAATGACTATGTGCCAGTAGTTCATACCTATAATTCTAGATACATAGGAGTACTTAAGAGTATCTAGGAGTATCTAAGAGGCTAAGATCTGAGGATCGAAGTTCAAAGCCAGTCCAGGCACAAAAGTCTGTGATACTCTTATCTCCAATTAACCTCCAGAAAACCAGAAGTGGCGCTGTGGCTCAAGTGGTAAAGCACTAGCCTTGAGCTGAAGAGCTCAGGGAGAACACCCAGGCTCAGAGTTCAAGCCCCATGACGAAGGAGAAGAAGGAGGAGGAGGTAGAAAAGGAGGAGTCAGAGGAGGAGGAGAAGGAGGAAAACCTTTAGGAAAAATAAGTACCATTTACCATTTACTGGATGCAAAGAATATTTCATTGAAATTCAAAACATGACCTCTATCTCAGGAAGCAAACACCCTTGTTGGAATAAAAAAAAGGCAAAATTTGTAGAGTGGTAGCCTTGAGCTGAAGAACTCAGGGACAATGCCCAGGCCCAGAGTTCAAGTCCTACAACCGATAAAAAAGGCAAAACACATATTATTTGGTTTCTAAATAAAATGTTATCTAAACTGTTAAAAGTCTAGTTAGAGGCCAGGAGTTTGGCCTAGTGGTAGAATGCTTGTCTAGCATGCACAAAGACCCAGGTTCAATTCCTTGGTACCATATAGAAAAACCCCGACTTGGTGCAGTGGCTCAAGTGGTAGAGTGTTAGCCTTGGGAAAGCCCCAGGACTGACAAAAAGAAAAGTCTAGTTATAAAACTGAAATATTGAATTGAAGCTCCTTTGTACAACTACTTAACAATTTTTTTTAAAAAATCTCTAGCTATTAATAATAGCTGAGCATATTTCAGAAAGGAAACTATCAATGTTACCTGCAAAAAATTGGAGACGTCATCAAGAACTTTGGCAGCTGTAGGTAGGATTTGGGTGGCACGGATGAGAGGTTCACAAGGAGAGCCATTTGAGTAAGCAGTGAAAGCCAGGGTAAGTGTACACTGGAGACCTTAGAAGTGTTGAGGATGAAAGGCAGATTAGTGGGGGACATGGGATAGAAATTAAGAAGAGAGACTTTTGACTACACAGGAAAGAACTAGAACTCTGGGTTAGGTCAACAATAGAGGAGAGAAAAAAAGGAGGAGAAGGAAGTGGGGAGGGAGAGAGGGAGTAAGGGAGAGACACAGAGAGAAAAATATCTGGGTAAAAGCAGGCAACCCTGTCCCACTCTCAAGCGTTATTATGAGGTACATAACTGAATATTCCTAAGCCCTAAACTTAAACAAAATGAAGTATTTTAAATGGTCAATGGCAGGCATTTCAAGAGGTCAGTCTTTCATTTCCCAGCATTCTTATGCTGAAAGATTTTCATCTTATTTTTCAAAATAACCTAAATTGCCGGGCTAGAGACTAATATCTAAGGATCAAAGTTCAAAGCAGTCCTAAGACTCTTAGCTCCAATACAGCACCAATAGGTCAGATGTGGAGCTGTGGTTCAAATGGTAGAGTGCCAGGTATGAGTAAGAAAGCTCAGGGACAGTACCCAAGCCCTTAGTTCAAGCCTTAGGACTGGCAAAAGGTAAGGATTGAAGGGAGGTAGGGAGGGAAGAAGTAAAGGAGGGAGGGAGGAAGGAAGGAAGGAATTAAGGAAAGAATGGAAGGAAGGAAAGAATTAAGGAAGGAAAGAAGGAAGGAAGGAAAGAAGGAAGGAAGGAGGGAGGGAGGGAGGGAGGGAGGGAGGGAGGGAGAGAGGGAGGAGAGAAAGAAAGTTAAAAGAACTGCAAAACGTACAGTTTCTAGGGTTTAATCCTGTACCTAACTGAACATATTATCATACCCCTTTTCCCTTCCTTCACTTAAACATAAATACCCTATGAGCAATATCAGCAGCATGCTCATCTTTAACACTCATTCATCAAAGATACCAGTTTGGGGCCCAGAGCATAGCCTAGTAGTAAGAGTGTTTGACTAGTATGCATGAAGGTTTGGGTTCAATTCCTCACTACCACATACACAGAAAAGGCCTACAGTGGTAGTGTGGCTCAAGTGGCAGAGCAGTAGCTGTGAGCAAACAGTGTCCAAAAGACAGTGCCCAGGCCCTGAGTTCAAGCCCCAGGACTGGAAGAAAAAAAAAGATGTCAGTTTTATACATGTTATTATCAGCCTGCTGAACTAATCATCACTTGGATTTGGTAATTGTCACTAGAATCCTTATCATTCCAATTCAGCATAGTCACTTTGACAATTGAATGCCAATATGAAGTGGATGTAAAGGAAAAAATGGAATGTTAATTGACCTACCGTTCAAAGGTGTGCATGTGGGAATGGTCTTTAATCAGTAGCATATACTCCAAACACAGCAATAACAATAAGAATATTGAAGCTAAATTCTGCTCCTTTATCCTTCTAGACTTGTGGTATCATATAAGCTTAATAATGTGATCAGACATCACAGTAAATCAGCAAAAAAGAAAGAAAGAAAGAAAGAAAGAAAGAAAGAAAGAAAGAAAGAAAGAAAGAAAGAGGGAAAGAAAGAAAGAAAGAAAGGAAAAAAGAAAACAAAACAGAATTTGAAACTATTCCCAAGAGCATTTTTTAAAATTTAGATTTACACCAATAGCTACTGAGGTTGAATATTTCCTATCTACATGGTGTACATTGAAATAATAATGAATTATTATACAAAGAACCAGTATTCCTAAGGTCTACATTTTGTAAGTGACCCATTCCAACTCTGTTGAAGAAAAGGAAACTGAAAGGCTTCACTCAGTCTGGTATTTAACCAAATTCCATCCAACAAAACTAGAAGCGTTTAGAGACTTTTGGAAAATTTCTATTAAACATTAAAATGTTTTTAAAAATCCATATGACATAGAGCAGGTTGTTATACCTCCTGAAACTGGAGAATATTTCAGATCATACTGACAAAATAATACTATATCAAATTGAAATATATGTGTTGGCAATGTTAGGGCTCATCCTGCAAATTTTCTGAAGAAATATGCATCAGAGCCAATTATATATTGAGAAATATTTGCTAACTATTACTAAATTCTCAGTTGCCAGCATCTCAGTTTATAGTACTCACTAGATGCCTTTAAAAATAAAATGGAAGTAGGTCCCAAGGTTTTATACCAGTTGTCTTAGTTACTTAAGAGACTGAAAATGGGAATATTGAAATTCCAGGTCAGGCCAGACAGAAAATTTCATTAGACCCTTCTCAATCTATAGCTAGGTGAATTGTCCCACCACTGTAATTCTAGCTTCTTATGAGACTGACCATTTGAGTATCACCATTCAAAGAGCAGCCCAAACTAAAACACAAAACAAAACAAAAAATGCTAATGAGACTTCTCAAATAATAGCTGAGGACAGTGGTACTGGCCTGTAATCTTAGCTGCCTGCAAGGCTGAGATTGGGAGTATATGGAGGTTCAAGACCAATCCATGCCGTTAAGTTCTAGACTCCATCATTCACAGAGGAAAGGTGAATATGAGTGTTCAGATCATCCCAGCAATTGTGGGAAGCATGAAATAGGGGGATCACAGCTGAGGCTGACCCTTGGGTGGGAAGCAAGAGCCTATCTCAAAGTTAACCAGTTTAGCTAGGTGCCAATGGCTGGCACCTGTAATCCTAGGCACTCAGGAACTAAGATTTGAGGATTGTGGTTCCAAGCCATTACAAGAAGGAATGTCTATGAGGTTCTTATCCCCAATGATTCACCACAAGGTGGGAAGTGGAGCTGTGACCTAAATGGTAGAGTGCTATCCTTGAGCCAAAAGCCCAGGGACATCATCCAAGACCTCAGTTCAAACCCCAGGACTGGGACAAAAACAAACCAGCCCAGCTTATGTATGGCTAGAGTCATGACTCAGATGGGAGAGGGTCAGCTTACCAAGCACCTTAGTTCTGAAACCTTAGTTCTGAAAAATTAAAAAAAAAAATTAATGGGGCTGAGAGCATGGCCTAGTGGTAGAGTGCTTGCTTAGCATGCATGAAGACCCAGAGTTCAATTCCTCAGTACCACATACATAAAAAAAGCTAGAAGTGGTACTGTGGCTCAAGTGGCAGACCACTAGCCTGAGAAAACCCAAGGACAATGCTCAGGCCCTGAGTTCAAGCCCCAGGACTGGCTAATAATAATAATAATAATAATAATTTTAAAATAAAATGATATGAAATGGAGAATTCTAGGATTTGTGAGTCTGTTCTAAAAATATGAACTTAGGAAATATTGGACTATTGCTTAAAAGCAATATTTGACAAACAATAATTTATAGACTTTCTATGTAATAGTATTTGCTAATATATGTAAGCTTCAACTACATTTTAAATATGGTTGTGAGGTAAGTTGTGTATGCAGTGCCACATACAAAATTAATTTTCTAAATTATCTGTTTATAAATTATGTCAGCAAATTGAGTGCAGAAAAGCACAAAATGTTAAGCAATGTTTTTAATGTCATGTAAATGCTTTTAAATGTAAATTTGCTCTATGAAAATATTAGCTCACAGCTTACTAACATGCCTTCTAAGTACAACTAAAACAACTATGGAAAACATCAAAAGTCCAAGCTGGGTGCCAGTATCTCACTCCTAAAATCCTAGCTATTCAAAAGATTGAGATTTGAGGCTTACATGTGGCTGTTTTTTGTTTGTTTGTTTGTTTTTCCAGTCCTGCGGCTTGAACTCAGGGCCTGCGCCCTTGGGCTTTCTCAAGGATAGAGCTCTACCACTTGAGTCAAGTGCACTACTTCCAGCTTTTTCTATGTACATGGTACTGAGGATCAAACCTAGGTCTTCGTGCATGCTAGGCAAGCACTTTACCACTAGACCAAACTCCCAATTGGAGGCTTAAAGTTTAAAGCTAGTCTGGATAAGAAAGTTCATGAGACTTTTATCCCCAGTTAACTATCAAAGTTATCTGTGGCTCCCGAGGGAGAGTTCCAGCCTTGAGGAAGAAAGCTGAGAGACAGAGCCCTGTCCTGAGTCCAAGCCCAGTACCAACACACACACACACACACACACACACACACACACACACACAAATAAAAGCATCTAACTTATGGCTGGTATATATTTCATAACTTCAATCCCAGCACTGAGGAAGTAAAGTCAGTTTCTGTGCCAGTACCAGCACTTGACAGCGCTACTTGTAAGTTTATTAAATGAAACACGGTAAATTCAGGGAAGAACTCAAATGTAATTCCTTAGAAAGGCTAACTACAGTCCAATATAAACACCAGGAAATGGTTCTCGAAAGACAGGTGCGGGTCTATGGGAAAAGGGTAAACAAATGAAGAGAGGAAGGAGAAGAAAATGCAGTTATAATATCCAATATATATTCTACACAATTAAGAAAATTGAGGGATGGGATGGTATTTAGATGGATAGTGTAGAATGACAAAAGAGGTATATTGATCAAGGTGCATTGTATTCATAAACTGCATTGTTGAATGGTAACTCCTTTGTAGAATTACATAAAGATAATAAAAATTAATAATGTGATTTTAAAGAGGTAGAGTCAGGAAAGACTGTAAGTTACATGTCAACTTGAATTATATAGTGAAAAACTGTCTCAAAAAACAACAAATGTCCGATAAAATACATCAGACTAAGATGCCAGAATTTGTCGTCCAAAGTATCAGAGAGAAGAAAGGATAGAAAGCAAAATCAAAAACACATTTGTGTTTTCCTTTAAGGCATTTGATGATTTAGGAGCAAAGCAAGACTAGAAGCTAAGAAGCCCAAAAGGGAGTATAGATTAAAAGGCTAAGAACAGACAGCTAAACAGCTGTCTGGTGGTATAAAGAGAGGCAAAAATGTACATTCAGCAAAACCTTTAGCTCTTGCATATAACTACTGAAAGTTAAACATCCTACAAAAAAATTAAAAGTAGCCAAGACCTTTCAATGAGTAGACCAGAATAGAATTAGTTCTCTGCTTACTTGGATTCAGGTGGTCTGCTTCTATCCTGTCTTCGATGATATAAGATTACCTGTCTTTATAAGAATATTCTTATAATTATACACAATATCCAGTATGCATTTAATAACTAACAGGCATACCAAGAAACATGATCAAGAAAATAAAAACAAAAGAGGAACCACCAAGCTGAGTAGATTTATCAGGCACAGAATTTAAAATGAGTGTGTCTAATGTCAAAAGAAAATTAATCATAACATCTTGGGAGAAAGATATCATACTTTAAAAGATGAAGAAACAACTCTATTACTGGAAAATTGGATCACTAACAGTCAACAATTCAATAAATAACTTATCAGTAAATTCGGTTTCGTTGAAAAGATACATTTCCTTAATAGGAAAAAAGAAATATACAGATAAAAGAATGAAAAAAGAAATACAACAATGTAATAAATACATGGAAAATGTTTTCAAAATTATTCAGTGTACCAGAATGCTAATGCAGATTACTAGACAAGAACAATATTGGTTCAATGTCACCGATACTATTTAAAAGCTAAGGAAAGACATTGATCTATGTAGTCAAGAAGTGTTGTAATTGCTAGAAAAATGAAACCTACTAAATCTATATTTGGTCAAACTCAGCAAACCTGCTAAAAACCAAAGACGTAAGTCAGGTGCTGTTGGCTAGCTACTCAGGAAGCTGAGATTGGAAGATCACAGTTCTAAGCCAACCCCAGGCACAAAAGTCCATGAGACTCTTATCCCCAACTACCAGAAGTGGTGGTGTGGCTCAAGTGGTAGAGAGCTAGCCTGGAGCTGAAGATCCCAGGGTCAGCACTCAGGCCCAGAGTTCAAGACACACCACTGAAAAAAAAAAAGACATAGACAAATTTAAGAATAACTGGAGAAGCCGGGTACTAGTGACTCACGCCTATAATCTTAGTTACTCAGGAGTAACTAAGATTAAAAGTTGAAGCCAGACTGGGCAGAAAAGTCTGTGAGGCTCTTATCTCCAAATAATTACAAAAAAAATCTGAAAATGGAGCTGTGGCTCCATTTATAGAGCTTTACCCTCAAGCAAGGAAGCTCAAGGACATCATCTAGGCCCTATATTCAAACCACAGGATGCACCAAAGAAAAAACTGGAATAATCCAGCATATTTAAAGATGGAAAATAAAGTTCAGCTGAAGAAAATAAAAGTATTATGTTTCTTGTGCCAAAAAGAATATATCAAACTAAAATTATACAACCCACAAAAATATCCTTCAGATTTAAAGCTAAGTGTTTGGAGACAAAGAAAAATTGAGAAAACATATTGCTAACAGATTAGGAAAATAAGCACTAAAGGTAATTGCTCAAGGAAAAGGAAAACAATTGTAAACAGAAAAAATACAAGAAGGAATAAAAGGTGGTGGAAATCTGCAAATGGATAGATAAATACAAATCAGAGTTGACTCTGCAAAACAATAATAGTATGTGATAGTAGAAATAAAAGGTAGAATAAGAATAAATGGAATTAATACCATAAGTTTCCAGTTTAAAAAGAGATCATGGGAGTAAGTTTTTAAGACTACAATAAATCAAAGGCACTTAAACCTAAAGCTCATGTAAATAGGAAAGCCAGGCCTACATGCTTATCTCTCTCATCCGACCTGAGGCTGGCACATTTGTAAATCTTTCTCTGAATTTCTCTGCTACTCATATCTTTAACTGGGATATTGGAGTAAGTATTGGAACTCAAGATATTGGGAATCTCCTTTGCCCCTTAGTCGGGCCTCTGGCCTCAGATTCTAGTTGTAGTATCAGCACGAGGACAGATGGATAAGCCAGGGGAACATAATAGAAGATCCCAAAACAGAACTCTATAATAAATAGAGTTGCTGCTCACATACAGGGGGGAAAGGATGTTCTTTCCAATAACAGCATAGAGGCAATTGGTTACCATAGCTTATAACAATATACTGAGCTTGGCCTTGTACTCACACAACCATAAGCTACTCAATGATGAGAATAAGGAAATCACAAACACACAATGCAATGCTGAGAAAACCAGAAATGAAATAGTATGCCATAGGGCTGCACTTGCGTAAGTTTCTGAATATAGTGGTAAAATGCACAATAATTCTTGGGAGAGGAAATGACTTTGCTTCTTAATCTGTTGCTTTCTATGGAATGTTTTATACAGTGGGAAAAAACCCATAGTGTTGAATATTAGGCTTTTTTATCCCCTCCCCCCATTTTTTGTCAGTTGTGGGGGGCTTGGACTCTGGGCCTGAGTGCTGTCCCTAAGATCTTCAGCTCACGGCTACTGCCGTACCCCTGGAGCCACTTCCAGTTTCCTAGTGGTTAATTGGAGATAAGAATCTCGCAGACTTTAGTACCCAGACTGGCTTTGAACCCCGATCCTCCTGAGTACCTAGGATTACAGGCATGAGCCACCATGCCCAATTTTCCCCCTATTTTTATGATGTACTAAACAGCAATGCAAGTTCTAGAGCTATAATGTACAGGAGAGTGACTGTAGATAGTAATAATCTAAATGTTTGGAAGCACTAGAAGAAAGGACTTGGGATGTTTTCATGACATGGAAATGATAAATATTTGTGGAAACAAGCATGTTAACTCTGATTCAAAACTACCCAAACATGTATTGAAATATCTCATAGTGCCTCATGAATATGTATGATTGTGTGTCAATTTAAATATACCTGCAAGAAAATATTAAATCATAAAATACACATGAAAAATAGTATAAAGCCTATTTCCTTGAGGGAATGAAAAACCAATCAACTTATTTAATATGCATTCTCCTAATTGCTTTCTATTTTTCCATTACCTTCCCAGCCTTAAAACCAATCTAGTTTGCAGGTTTTGGTTTTTGAAGCATAATGTTCAAGTATACTTCCACATGTGTAGGAGTCTGTGTGGGGGGGGGGATGTGGTTGGACTTTAACTTAAGCTTTAGCTCTGAAAATGCCTGATCATACCTACCAAACAATCCATTGGGAAATCTGCAAAGGCCTATACGAAAGGATGTGGGAAAATGAAAAAAATGTTTAAAACTAAATCCGGTAACAGAAACTCCGCAGAAGTCCCTGGGTTGTTTCTCTTCTTGATTGATCTTTCGGATTAGCAAGTGCATTACACATTGTCCAGTGACCAAGAGCTGGGAAAGCAGCATCTCCCTGCCAGGCTGTGCTGTACAGGGAGAGAAAACTGGCAGGCCAGGCACTCCATAGGTAGTCCATAAATATTAACAGACTAGTGGCTTGGAAAGCAATGATAAGACCACCTGCCCTGGGAAGCACATCACAGGAACAAGTCTTACCACGCTCAGACAACTACTTTGAATTTTTAAAGTAGCAAAGTTAATCGAAAATACAATTTCAGTTAGATTAATTTTAGATAAAGCCACACATTTGCATAACCCCAGTCTCCAAGTTACCAGATTGTCTTTACTTGTACTTTCCAGTCTGGGATTCTGTCTTCATGCAACATGGTAATTTTGCAGAGGAGCAAAATGTCTAAGTAGGATTCAGTCTCCCCATGGTTCAGATTGCAGAACTGTGCCACCACATCTGGGTAGTAAAACAGTTTGAATTTTAAAAAGAAATTTGGGTTTTGCTCAACACTTAACCTACAGACTTTTCCTTTCGTGTGTGTGCATGTGCTTGTGCATGCATGCGTGTGTGTGTGTGTGTGTGTGTGTGTGTGTATGTGTGTGTGTGTGTGCTGGTACTGGGGTTTGAATTCATGGACAGGATGTTATCCTTTAGGTTTTTCTGCTCAAGCTGGAGTCTATCACTTGTGCCACACACCCACTTCTGGCTTTTTGTGGTTCATTGGAGATGAGCTTCACAGATTTTCCTACTGAGGCTGGCTTCTAACTTCAGCTTTCAGATCTCGGGTTCCTGACTGAGTACTTGGATTACAGGTGTGAGCCACCAGAACCTGGTAAATCAGACATTTTTTAATTTTATTTTATTTTTGGCTGTGAGGCTTGAACTCGGGATCTAGGTGCTGTCTCTGAGCTCTTTTGCTCAAGACTAGTGCTTTCCCACTTCAGTCACAACTCCACTTCCAGTTTTTGAATGATTAATTGGAGATAAAAGGCTCATGGGATCTGCTCTGCCTAGTACAGCTTCAAACCTCGATCCTAAGATCTCTGCCTACTGAGTAGCTAGCCCTGAGCCACCAGCACCACAGACACTTTTAATTAAGAAGGAAATTTTAATTGTGCTTAACCTTTGACTTATACACAAGTCAATCATTTTTAATTAGGAAGAAAACTTCAGCTGTTTCCAACACTTGACTCATATGCAAAGCAGGCATGAAATAATGTCATGTCACAAGCTATTTAATTCCTTTCAAATGCTTAGTTTGAAATATTGCTTGTAATGTGCCTTTTATCAGTCACAGACTGAGGTAGCTCCATGTTCTCAAGGAACAAAGAATCTATGTTGGTACTGGAATGTTAGCAAGACTTTTTGGCACAGTTAGGAAGCTTGGTGGCTCCTTTGAGTTTTCCAATTATGTTTCTCGCCTCAGTTGTTGGCTCAACTCAGTTGTTGCAATCAGAAGTCATTGTTCCAATGAGAAGTTACTCTAAAACTTGAGTTTCTGGTTCCCCTAACCCTTGGAGAAGAATAATAAAAAGTAAAGAAAGAGGAGGAAGAAGAAGAAAAGAAGGAGGAGAAATCTCAAGGCAAAAAAAAAATATCTCAAAATATCAAGAAATTTGGGGGTATTAAAATGATACATTCAAGTAGTAAACAAATACTGTCTATATTCATCAGCGTTTTGTTGCTATAATGAAATATCTGCATCAAGCAGATGGGCTGTGTAGGGCACATTCAAGCTATCTGCAACACATAGCCAGTCCATGTCATCCATTAGAATCTTGGGAATAAAGCCTAGCACTGGTGGCTCATACCTGCACTCCCAGCTGCTCAGGAGGCTGAGATAATAGAATTGGGGTTTGAATCCAGCCCAAGCAGGAAAGTTCATGAAACACTTTTCTCCAATTAACCACCAAAAGGCCAAAAGGGGAGCTGTACTCAAGTGTCAGTTTCCAGAAAAAATGCAAAGGGACAATGGCAGAAAAAAAAAATACCAGAAGTAATGTTGTGTGCTGATGTTATCCTTAACTCTTCATTTCTTTGATGCTATACATTTCAAAGAAGTTTTTCAAGAAATGTATAGAAATGCATGTACCCCAGCATCTGATTTGGGTTTATACCTGGGAAACTATGTATTCTCTTATATAGAAAGCTCCAGGGTGTGCTTGATCTGCAGCAATTTTATTTCAGTATTTTCTTGTCACATGACAACCTCCATCGTTATTCCTTACCTGGGCACACACCAAGAACTAGATTATAAAAGATTGTACTTTTTCCAAATAAGTTTGTACTATAAGATCACAAAGACCTTTCTTCCCCAATTGCAACCATTACAAGATGATTCTAAGCCATATTTAAGGGAATTCATAAGCAAGGATTACAAGGACATGTTTAAATTTTTTAAATCTTTTTTCATATATTTTATTGTAATTTTTAGAAGGGTTACATTATATTCACCAGATAGAAGGTACATTACTTCACATTAGTTACTTGTGTGAGAAGAGGGATCATTGTGACACTCATATATACAATGCATTACAATCCAATCTTCTCCTTCTCTTCCCCCTCCCCCTCTTCCCAACAAATTCCAGTAAGTTTTGTTATTCTATTTCCATGAATGCAAGCCATCTACTTCAGCTATCTTTATCTTCATGAACCACCTGATTTGCTCAACTCCCTCACACTGTCTTCAACAGAGACTGTTTACTCTCTCCCTGCTTACTAGGCTATTTTTGAAATGTCAATGAAGAGGAATTTCCTCTATCTCAAGTTAAATTATGTTCTGTAGCTACAACAGCTAAAATTGTAAGAGGCAACGTCCTGAGTCCTGTGAATTAACTAAACTTTGTATCCGTGTCTTTTGATCTGAGCTGTTCTCTGGTCTAGTGAGATCTGCAATCGCCTTGGGCTCCAGGAAAGACTAGATTCATAGATGAGCATCTTGTGTGGAAGGCAAACTCCTCAAGTAGGCAAAGTCTTCTTATTACTAAGAAGACAAAACCTTAGAAGATCACTTTGTCCCTGTTCTGTTTCTGTGATGATAATAATAATAATAATAATAATAATAATAATGATAAGTTCTGCAGAATGCCTTCTGAGATAACAGCTCAGTGGACAGTCAATCAGGCCACACACTGGTGACTTGGGACCTATCTCATCCTCTGCCCCCAATTCTCTATATTTGACCTGAAACCAGTATCTGTACATCTGAAGATGTCTGAAGATGTATCAAAGTCCTGTCTTCCTATGGCTGCCATGTAAACAAACACCTTTCTCTATTCTTTACCACATCTCTGTATTTGGCAGTTGAAAGCAAATGGCTAGACCTAACTAGGACCCCTGGACTTTGGGCTTGAGAGTCTAAAATCCCAGCTTTCAAATCAGTGTGAAACCTGTGAAGGAACAGAAAGGTGAACAATGGAAGGTTCTATGGAGCATCTGTATCTTGAATTTTAAAATCCCAAACCCACAATGATGCCAGGTCTGAAAATCTTTGAGTGCCAACATGACACCGCAGTGGAAAATTTCATGGAACTCAGTTTCATGCACCCATTATTAATATATATATATATATAAGCTCAATTCCTTATCTTCAGTGTATACGTGGATTTCATGCTTAGATTTGGGTTCTTTCTCCAAGATATCTCATCATGGATATAAAAACATTCAAAAACTGTTTTTTAATGCAGTAAAAATATAACACATAATCAAAAAAGTAATGTGAGGGAAAGGATAGTTATATGGGTAAGAATTGAAAGGGGGACATTGATTAAGATATATTGGATTCATAAACTGCTTTACTAAGTGGGAACTCATTTGTATAACTACTTAAAGATATTTTTTAAATCCAAAAGGCCTTATGTTCCTAGCACTTTGAGAATCTGAAATTCCATGCATGCAGAGCCTGCCTGTGTTTTATTTGTGGCTCTTGTTTTTCCTGATACCTCTCTGTGCTTGGGGACATAGGAAACTTTTATATATTAAATAAGCTGGTCCAGTAAAGGCAATACAAATAGTGTCAGAATATAAATACACATCTACCACAACATACGAAAAAGGCAGCATCACATGCCAATCACATACAAGAACAATGTTTTATTCAAAAACCACTGTGAAGATTATATTAGGAAAGCAATGTACTCTTTTAATCCTCACCTAACAGAATACACAAAAGGAACTTGACTTCATCTATAATTAAAGTCTACAAAAAGGAGAGTTCCTTTAATAAAGTACGAAACAGAGATAACTGTGGAGTCAGTCTTTGGATTAAAGATGAAAGAGTCTTCCATGTTTAAAAGCAATGCCATCTGTTACAAAGGAAAAGTATGTCTACATTCAGGATTCAAGTCCTCTAGGGAGGCCCTGTCTCCTGTTCAACCTACCCTGCAAGAGTGGTCGCCATGTTCTTGGAAGTAACATGGTTTCTCTGATATATTGCCCCACAATTTTGGTTTTCCACAGAATACCCAATTAATTGTCACAATTTAAAAACTTGTACATCTCAGGATATGAATGTGCCTCAGAATAAAAGGTAATGTGTTAGCACAAATGCAGCTCACAGATGGCCAAGATTAGCAATTCTCAAATTGTGGTTCCAAGACCTTCCAGGTGATGTAGCTATACCCGTCTCAGAACCTTGGCATACATGAAACAACCTACCCACATAGCCAGTCAATCCACAATCCTTTGTCAGCCCATCTATTTATTACTATTAGACACTGTTCTACCAATTCATACCCCATAGCCACATTCTCCTGTCCAGACCCTCCAGCCAATAAACTCTTGGAAACTAATTTTTATAGGATTGTTTTTCACCATGATTGTACCTAGTAACATTTTTATAGTCTAGGTATGTCCAAAATGAAAAATAATGTCAAGGAGAATATCAACAGCAGTCCTACTGGTTGAGTCAGGATAGAATGAAATTATCCAGCTGTCAATGTAATCCAACTCATAAATTTCCACTACAAAACACTCTAAGAAAAAAAAATAAAAGACTATATCAGCTTGAAGCATTAGAAGTATAGAATCACATAGTAGATGGTAGCAACTCTTCTGGAAAGAAAGGAAGAGAGTTGGGCAAACATGGAAAACTCAGATAACACATGTCTGAAACACCTAGGCCTTCCCTTTATACTGAGATATTCTTCTTACCTCCACTGAGATGCTATGTAAATTATATTTCTAATGAGAAAAGTCTCCAAACCTTACAGAGGAAAAAAGTGGAAGGTCATGAACTGACAACTCACAAAAACAAATTAAAAGAATGGTAGGAGCAAGGCTCATATGTAATGAAAATAAAATAAAATGTCAATTTATGTCATTCTGCTTTTATGTAGTAAGTTGTAAGAGATTAGAAAAAAATAACAATCAATACTAATGGAAATGTTAAGTTGTCACACATATTCTAGAAGGAATTTGGCAAGCTATGTTAAGAACCTTAACATACAAATGCTTAATCTTTCTGACTCAGGAAGTTCCTTTCAGAACTCCATGCCAAAGAAATGAATAGAGCTGTGGGAAAAGATTCATAGAAAAGTGTTAGCCTTCATGCTATTTATAACAGTGTGAATTGAAGTAACCCAATTGTCCATTATAATAGCATGAGCAAAGTTCAAAAATCTTCCTTCTGAAATTAAAGGTTATTATGTTCAATATATAGTAGAAATTAAAAGGTATCCAAAATACAATAAACCTCTGTACCTATGAGATTTTGACATTATTCATTTCTAGGGAGAAATTCTGGATAATTTTTTTCCTTTGCTACATCTTCAAATTTTTCTATAATAAGTAGAAATGACATTCAACAGAGGAAACATTTTTAAAGAAGAATACATTGAAATCACATTTGAAATATTTGGGGATTGTTAAAAAAAATCATAAATCACAATTCAAGGATGTAGTTCAAGGATGGTACACTAACCTGCATAAGGCCCTGGAGTCAATCCCAAGCTCCGCTAAACGTCATACGTACATACATACATACATACTTACATAGTCTTTAAAAAGCCTTTTTTTTTTTTTTTTTTTAGAAATTAAACAGAGTTTTATTACGTGCCTAGCACTGAGAATCATACTGACTGGTCAGAGCCGTCTCTAAGATGGGAGTGAGAGAGCGACCCAGTCTAATCTCACAGGCTACTTTTATAGGCCACCGGCCATGTGATTGGGCTTGGCCATACACAGGTGGCCAATGGAATCTCAGCATACTTGAGTGACAGTTGGGGCAAAAGAGTTTTAATGGAACAATTATGCCATGCAACTTAGTGTTCATTAAATCTCCCCAAAGTCATCTTTATCATTGCCTTACAATACAAAATCAAAGATGGGTTTACATGCAAAAAAATTTCCATTATACATAGTTAAAATGTTTTCAGACCATTTTCTGGGTATGTATGGTTAGAGTAAAGATATGCCCAAAAAAATACCTTAGCAGGAGCCTCCTTCCCATTCCAAGTCCTTTCTTTCATAACCTCCTCTCCAACCACTTAGAACAACTTCCCCATACTTGAGAATGTCTGTCATATCACTCTTGTCTACTTTACTTGGTAAATGCAACACTAATCAGATGAAGAACAACATTATATTTTACTAAAAATCATGTACCGCTCCTTTAAATCCTTTTGTTTTGAGACTTGAGATAATGCAAAAGAAGAAAGAAAGAAAGAAGAGAGAGAGAGAGAGAGAGAGAGAGAGAGAGAGAGAGAGAGAGAGAGAGAGAGAGAGAGAGAGAGAGAGAGAGAGAGAGAGAGAGAGAGAGAGAGAGAAAGAAAGAAAGCTGGGTGCAGTGGCTCCTAAAGTCAGGCATGGTGGATCACTCCTGTAATCCTAGCTTATTCAAGAGGCTGAGATCTGAGGATCGTGGTTCAAAGCCAGCCTGGGTACTAAAGAATGTAAGACTATTATCTCCAATTTATCACTAGAAAATGGGAAGTGGCACTGTGACTCCAGGGGTAGGGCAGTAGCTTTGAGCTGAAGAGCTCAGGGCTAATGCCCAGGCCCAGGGGTAGGGCAGTAGCCTTAGCTGAAGAGCTCAGGGACAGCCCAGGCCCAGAGTTCAAGCCACATGACCCAGAAAGAAAGGAAGGAAGGAAGGAAGGAAGGAAGGAAGGAAGGAAGGAAGGAAGGAAAGAAGGAAGGAAGGAAGGAAGAAAAGAAAAGAAAAAAGAAAAGAAAAGAAAGATCCTATTCCTCCATTTCAGAACATACAATATTAAAATGGACTCTGCAAGCCTTCTCTACAAAATGAAAGCTGGTTTAGATGTAATCCTGTATCAGGGTCAAATGTTGGGCTTTTTCTTCTCCAAATAAGCACAACTATGTTTTCTTTCTGATGTAACTAACCTATTTCAGATAGTCTTCATTTCCCTCCCAAAGAAATTTTGTCATTCAAATGCAGCTTTGTTTTTGTTGTAATAGAGAAACACATAAGCTTGCTGAGTTCCCTGGATATCTTGCAACTGATCTAGCTTGCTCACTTGGCCTTAAGGTTATAGATACAGATACAAACCAACTCAACAGGAAAGGATTTTTAGTAAGCCAGGGAGGTCATGATTCCATAGCTAGAGAGCTTCCAGACAGAGTTAGGCACAGGTGTGTTGATTGTGACCATGCTATATATCCCAACACTCCAAATTGCATGTTAAGTTGTCAAATCTAGCAGAATTTGATTATTTTTAGAAGAGGGGAGGAGGAAAAGGAGACTTGAGACAGAAGGGAATTTGACTGAGATATACTATAGGCACGCAGGAAAATGACAAATGGAACCTCCTCCCCCTTATAAATTAATATATGCTAATACAAATAAAAAAATAAATCCCGAATAATTAGCTCAAACCCCTACTTACCTAGCATTTAAATGAGCGGACTCTTGAGAACCCAATGGGTCTTTGAAGTACAGAATAACAGATAAGCAACCTAAACTCCCAGGGAAAGCCTTTGTTCTGTTCCCAGGGGCCCCCACTCTGGGATGTGAAGGGAGGTGGTGAGTTACTTCAAAGTGGTCCTGACAGGCTTCACAGTGGGGTCTGTCTATCCCAGGGATAAGCTCAGCCTGTGAAACACAGAGCTAAACTGCTGGTTCTGCTGTTTGCTTGACAAATGCAACCTTCTGTGTAACATGTAAGAATTGTGGATGCATGTCACAAGCACCTGTGGAACAGCATTCTTGAGAGCCCTCCCAGGGAACTAACAGGCACAACAATTCAACAAATTGGAGCTAAGAGACTCACTGCCTGGGCTGGCTTTACAGCAGGACTCTCAAATCTCAGTCTCCTTGAGTAGCTAAGATTTTAGGCACAAGCCACAAGGGTTCAGTTTCTTACAGAGACTATCTCCAATCGCCTTCCCCTCTACCTGGACCTCTCTCCCCAACCTTCTTTTCTAAGTGGAACAATTTCTGTTCGCTGTTTTGAGGAGACTGTTGCCTTTGGAAAGCCTGGCTTCACTTGTTCACTGTCCTTACCAGGTGAGGAAGCCCCTGAATGCCCACAGCTGACAGTTCACTGCTCCCAGCCTCGAGCTTCTCCTACTGCTGACCTGAACCTAATTGGGATGGGGAATGAGACATTCTTGCCACAATAATTTCTGAATCCCCAACAGTTAGCAGCATGGGGGAAATAACTGATGTTCACTAACAGTAGATACTCACAAGCCCTGAATAAGATAATGTGCTACCAGTCCGGACATGGTGGCTCATGCCTGTAATCCCAGCTATTCAGGAAGCTGAGATCTGAGGACCAAGGTTCAAAACCAGCCTGGGCACAAAAGAACCTGAGACTTTTATCTCCAAATGACCTCTAGAAAATGGAAGTGGGGTTTGGCTCAAGGGTAGGGCAATAGCCTTGAGCTGAAGAGCTTAGGAACAGAGCCCAGGCTAAGTTCAAGCCCCGTGACCCACAAACAAAACTAAACAATATATATATATATATATATGTATATGTATATATATATATATGTAGCTACCAGACACTAAAACCAGTTTGCTGAAAATCACTGAATAATTACTTGAGCCTAGGAATTAAGAGCAAGGGGAAGGCTTGATATCTTTACCTCTTTCTTTTTTTATCTTTTCTCTTTTTTGATTCTCTTCTTTTTTCCTTCCTCCCTTCTTTCTCTCTTTCCTTCCTTCTTTCCTTCCTCTTTTCCTTTTTCCCTTCCTTCCTTCCCTCCTTCCTTTTTTCCTTTGTGTATATATTGAGGATGCTATACTTACACTTTTTCACTCAAGGCTGGTGCTTAACCACAACTTCTAGTGATAGCTTTTTGATGCTTTGTTAGAGATAAGAGTCTCACAGACTTTCTTGCTCAGGCTGGCATCAAATCATAACCCTTGGAATTCAGGCTAAGTAGTTAAGATTCTAGGCATGAGCCACCTGTCCCCTTTTTTATATCTGACTTTGTTATAGGTTACTCACCTGCAGTTAGCTTAGAATCCAAGAAGGACAGGATTAAGAAGTAAATTGGTTACAAGGAGAGAAAAAGACTTTACCAAGAGGAATGGGGAAAACTGCACCAGGAAATGGAGCTGCACCTTCTTCAAGAAGAAAGAACTCTGCTCGCCAGCTAGATTGACCACTCAGGTAATGATGGCAATACAACTTTTCTAGAGCCTCTCTCCAATCCATGCTGAGATGGGGCCAATGAGGCCACATTCGTGGCTCTGACTATTGAATTATCTGTAATTTACCTGCTGTCCTGATCCTAAAGTGTTTACTTTGTTTCTTCCTCAAGGTATGCCCACCACATAACAAACTCCTTCCTCTGGCCCTCTCCAATACTTGCCTTTAAAAAAAAAGATTTTATTAACATTGATTTTTGCATCATATTTCCAATGTCATGTTTAACAAGTATTCAAGAAGGGATCTTAATATACAATCACTGGCACATAGATTTTAGAATATTAAACTGAGAGAAATTAAGCTGAGAGTTCGTATGGCATAGAACCATATCAATCTATAAAATATAACACTACGTCTATCAAGTATATATCCCATTATAGATTTTTATGTCTATGTTGTTATGTTTATATCTCCAAGACCACATCCATAACCATGTGTGCCCAGATATTGAGTCATCGCTCTTGTACTGTTTGGGTCTAATAGCCACATATTAAGGATACCATGCGTCTTCTGTTTCTTTTGGTCTTGACTTATCTCCCTCAACATGATTCACTCTAGTTTCATCCAGTTCCCAGCAACTGCCATTATTTTATCTTGTCTGTTGGCTATATGGAATTCCATTGTATATATATAGCACATTTTTCGTATCCATTCAACTGCAGTATGGTATTCTGGGTTGTTTCCATTACTTGGCTATTGTGAATAGTGCAGAGATGAACATAGATGAGCAGGTGTCCTTATCATATCCTGGGTTATGATGCTTATGGTAGATGCCCAGGAGTGGTATGGAGGGATCAAAGGGAAGGTCTATTTTCAGTTCTTTAAGAAACCTCCAAACTGCTTTCCAGAGTGGTTGAACTAGTTTACATTCCCACCAGCAGTGCAGTAGGGTTCCTCTTTCTCCACAATCTCCCCACCCCCCAGCATTTGTTGTCTGAGTTCAGAATATTGGCCATTCTAATTGGGATAAGGTAGTATCTTAGGGTTGTTTTTATTTGCATTTCTTTATGACCTCGGATGATAAACATTTTCTCATGTCTTTCTGACATTTTAACCTCTTTGGACATTTTCATTTGGTATAATTGGGCACATGGATGAATTTGAAATGTGGAATTCTTACAGTTGTGTTTTATGCCTAAAATACAGATTTGTTATTTTTATAGAATGTAATCATTTTCTGTAAATGGTTTAGTAAATGGTAGATGAGCCTCCATAAGCAATTGTAATACCAAATGGTAAGTTATAATTACAAAGATATATGCAAGGTACAGTACATGAACTTGGTTTAAGCTGTATATTCATTTTAGGGGGGGGGAGGTTAATACCTGAGACTGAACTCAGGACCTTGCTCTCTGCACTGATTTGCTCACAGTTAGTACTGTACTTCTTGAGCCACATTTCCTGCCTGACATTTTGGGGGTCAATTGAAAATATGAGTCTCATGAACTTGCTGCCCTGGCTTCTAACAGGGGTCCTTAGATCTCATCCACCTGAGTAGGTGGTGTCACAGATGTGTGATATCAGCAACCAGGTATATTAATCACATTCTAAACAAGTAACTAAGATTCATAATATGTCCCACATAGTCTGCAGGGAAGATATAATGGGCTAAAGATTCATAAGACTACATATTTCTGTTTAGATATGATAATCCAGAAATTTGATGACTGCACTTCATGATCTGAAGAATAAAGATTTTTGTATAGAATGCAATGAGTCAATAGAGTAGCCACATTTCCACCACAAAAGGTATAGCTCACACCTGTACTCCTAGGCTAAGATCTGAGGATCACAGTCCAAAGCCAGCCCATGCAATAAAGTCTGTGCAACTCCTATGTCCAATTAACCACCAAAAAGCCAGAAGTAGAGCTATGGTTCAATAGAGTGCTGGCCTTGAGAAAAATGCTCTGAGTTCTATCCCTAAGATGGGAACCAAAAATAATAGTAATAATAATGTTTTTTTACACAAAGTCCAAAACTTACACACTCAAAGAGCAAATAATCACTCACTCTAATCCAGTCTTCCAATTAACAGGATGATTAGATATGAGAAAGTACTTGTAAGTTATCACTATGAAATTTGTCAAAAAAAATCTCCTTGAAAACAGTTTTCCAGGTCAGCCTTCTTTTATGAAACTATATCTCATTATAGGGGAAGATCATAAAGACACTGAACATTTGCTGAAGGCAAACATTCTTTCAGGTAAATCCAAACAGGTAACTCCAGGATCCTGGGAGATGTCTCTGTAAGAAGTGAGAGAGGTTCAGTGATATCTAGTAAGATTTCTATAGCATCACCTAAATGCAGATACTGTATAAGGAACATAGCATGTGTCGATTCATCTTCACAACAGTGTAATGAATGATGTTCTTTTTTGCATGTGAAGACTGAAACCTACGTAAAGTCCTAGATGTAGTCCTCTTATTTTATTCAGTTAAGATTCAGAAGCTTTTTTAACCTCCACATTAGATCATAGGACTTTGGCTGGGCAAAGGATATGGAAGAATTCACCAAGAGAGGAAGGGTCACAGGCACCAATAGACAATGAGAGCCCCAAGTGAAGTTGAGATGTAGAAGCATTTAAGATGTAGAAAGAATGTACTGCTGGGCTGGGAATGTGGCTTAGTGGTGGAGTGCTTGCCAAATATGCACAAAGCCCTGGGTTCAATTCCTCAGTACCACATAAATAGGAAAAGCTGGAAGTGGCTCAAGTAATAGAGTGCTAGTCTTGAGCAAAAAGAAGCTCAGGGACAGTGCTCAGGCCCTGAGTTAAAGCCCCACGGCACCAGGACTAACCAAAAAAAAAGTGCTGCTGATATTTTTTAGTCTTCTTTCAGCTAGGTGTCCCAGGAAGCTTCTCGGATGGTTGGTTTCTCTGTCATTTTGAAAATGTGTTTAGAATTCTTTCCAGGAAGATGCAGGTAATGTTCTACTTGAGTTCAAAAGAATAGTTTCTGCAAAACAAGGTAAACAGCCTTTATGTCAGATAAAAGGGAATCTTTCACAAAATTGGCTAGATTAGGCTGTTGAGTTAGGGGCCTTACACTCCACAGACATCCGCTCCTTGCATCTTTATTTTGGTCTTTGAGAAATCTGCCAAAAGGATTAACAAGAAGCATCTGTGATTCTTTAATATAACTTTCACATTTCAAAAGAAGTTATACCAAGATTATACTCTAAAAGCATACCCCTAGTCATACAATAATATTCAAATTTTGAAGCAAGCAATTTTTCTTTTTAAAAATAAAAGCATCCAGGTTTTAGGTCACTACTTGCAGCAAAATACCCAACCAACTAGATTAGTAATTTTTCTAGGCTATCATTTCATATTTCAAGCAAACTGATTCTTATAACCACAGCAGAAATATAATTGGAATAACAGATTTATGGAACATTTTAAGTTAGAGCGAGTATCTGGTGAGCATATGTATAATAGCTTTCTAAAAGAAGAATTTCAATATCAGCCAAAGAAATAATCACTTAGAGAGAAAGAGAGGAAAAAGAGTAGATTAGGCAATTCAGTCTAAGTACCTTCAGGGTTTCCATGACAACCACAATTAGTACCATTTAACAAGAAAACAATGCATTCGCTAGCACAGAAGAGTAGTGAAATACATGTCCTCTCATTTATTTCCACAATTAGGAATACAAAAAGAAAACTGAAGCCAGAGATGCCACTGCTCCTGTGGGTGCTTTCATCATTTCCAATGTAGTGGTGAGGTGATGCCATCATTTAATATAAGCAGTATTGATTGAGTGGGCTTCAGGGGACTGGGATAGATGTCCTGAAGAAATCTCATCCGAACACTTACTTTCATCCCAGATCAATGACTCCCTACTATATAAAAAAGAACTGACAAGGTCTTTGTGGTGAAGTGACCAAAAGAGAAAAGGGATTCCCCTGATAAACCTTCATTTTTCTTTTGGTTGGGTGAAGTCTTTTGAATTACCCAGGTTAACTAAAGACAAATCAATAAGCCTGAGCTGGCAGTATTTCATGATTAGGTCTATAAAAACTTTCTGATCACCCTTTTCTTTTGACTTTGCTTCAGAGGATATAGAAATATGGCCCCATCAATTCTGAGCATATAAACTTGCCTGTGATTACTGCCTGCTCGTGGCTGACTCAGCACCCTGTTACAGCTCTAAAGCAATAGTCTGTCATGAGCAGGGCTTTGCTCCAGGCCATATGCCTGTGGAAATGCCCTCCACTGTTGGCAAATTCTATACTTCTGACTTCTTTGTCTAGTTGCTACTATTATTGGGGGTTTCTAGCAAGTCACAAATTAATTTCTTCCATCATTTTCCCCTATAAAATGGGGGTGGGAGAACACAGTGTTTGTATGCAATTTGGGGAATGACAGCTATGTCATGTTGATTAACCTAAAGCACTTCGTAAGCATTTGCTCATATAAACCTCTCACTAACCCTATGAGGGAAAATGCCATTAGTATCTTCATGACTCAAGAGAGCTAATGCCAGAGAAATGAGAGCTCTGCATCCCCAAGCCAGCTAGTGGCTCTGTGAAGATTCAAAGCCTTGAAGCCTGGCTTAGGGCTTGGTGGTAATGATGGTACTGCAGTTGCTGAGAATCTGGAATCCAGTTACTGTCCAATTGAATAAGATACTGATAACAGAAGTACGGCATACAAGCCGGTGCATGGGTAGCCTGTCTATGTAGCATTTCTTTGTGGAGCATTTATTTGTCCTATTAGGTAGAATGTTGTAATGGAAAGAACTGAGTCACTTGGGGTTCTGAGTTCCAATTCCAACACTCATTTGCTGGGTGACCTTAAGCAAACTTCTGCTCTTTCTGAGACTGTTTCCTCAACCTCAAGATGCATTCTGCCCAGCTGTAAAGATTTTTAACAGTGATCGACGTTAACTGCCTAATTCTGAGCTTCTGAAAATCTGGTCTGCTATATTCATCTCCGACTAGCTCCATCAGCTTCCTCACTAAGCAGGGATTTTTTTTTAAAAACAAAGTCCACCATGCCCTATCTATATACTCTGAATCCTGTTAGTGGAGTGGATAGAGGGATCTTTCATTTTAAATGATGAAAATCTTACATAGAGTGTTATCAGGAAAGAGTTTTGAATCCCAGACCGCTTGTCATTTTCTAATGAGATTTTACTATTATGAAATGATCACCTTATATGAAACAAAATGGTTCAAGAAGGAAATTAAATAGTGTCTGACTAGTGACCACAGATTATGCTGAGTCAAGAGTATAAAGTTGTATAAAGGGGCTAAGATGGAATTGTTGGCAGAATGGGCTTAACTCTGCAGAATAAAGGGGATGCTTTTGATCCTAACAATGACATAGACCTTGAAAAGGCTTTGAGACAGAAGAGAGCACTGTAGTACTCCAAGGACGTGGTTGAGATTCACTGTACAAAATTTAGCACTTCAAGTGAACTTTCCTTTCCATGTGTCTGATTAGCTTCCAAGAAATTAATGTCAAGTTCATTTACAAATCTTCGCCGCTTACAATAATGAGGCCCATAGAATCCTGAGTTCTTCCTGCCTTGTTCATAGATTTAACAACACAGGGTCTTCCCTGCATTGTGTAAAATGAGAAACTGGCAGAGAAACTGCCCTTGCCTAGAGACAAAGTCATCGTTGTGCTATTTTATAGCTCGACAAACTGTATAGGAAAAATGTGGATCTCACATGCCTTGAAAGTCCACTTCCATTACATGCTCCCCAAGCAGAACTAGGTCTAGGTGGTACCTGTGATTTTTGAGGTTCAGAACCTCCTGGGTTCTTCATTAGAAGTTACATCTTTAATTTGAAAACATAAGATCAAAATAACAACTTTGACCTTCGTTGTTTTCACACATTACATCAATACACTTGGAAGTATGTAAAGGGAAGATATTTGGAAAATGGAATAAAAGGCATTTTATTCACACACAAGCACACATACATACATACATACATACATATATGTATGGTAGCCTATATGCACCTATGCACATGCTTATACATGCAAGCATACCTATATACATGCATATATGTATGAAAACCTATATGCACCTACACAAATATTTACACATGCATACTTCTAAAATAGTCTCATATTTTCATAGACATACACACACAGCCACACACACACACACACACACACACACACACACACACACACACACAGATCTAGGAATGTGCTACTCAATCGTGGAGATAGTTTTGGGAAAAAAGCATAATTAGAGCCAGGCACTGTAGCTCACACCTTGTAATCTTAGCTACTCAGGAAGCTGAGATCTGAGGGCCGAGGTTCAAAGCCAGCCCAGTCACTAAAATCCTTGAGTCTCTTATCTCCAATTAACCACCAGAAAACTGGAAGTGGCACTGTGGCTCAAGGAGCAGAGCACTAGCCTTGAGCTGAATAGCTCAGGGACAACTCCCAGGCTCAGAGTTCAAGTCCCACAACGGACAAAAAAAAAGCATCATTAGGTGATTTCTTCATTGTATAAGCATCATAAAGTGAGCTTAGGATGTAAAACAGCTTTGAAGTTTTAGGTAATTTAATCTATACAACATTATATACTTTGTATGTAATACACTGTCCCACTGGTAGTCCATCGCTGAGTATAATGTCATTACACGATGCACAATGCTCTAAACTTACCAATACTTCTTTCAGGGGTTGGCCTTAGTGACTCATCACTGGAACTATTAGCCAGACTTCCTTAGGGACTCCGTGGCAATATTTATCATTATCATATTTCCTCCAGTCAAAACCCAGATGGCTGTCAATAAAGAATGCATTCCCTTAGGCTAAGTCTGACTTTGTCTGACCCAGTCTTCTTTGAAACATTTGTTTTGTCACTATAAAACTTGCAATGATTTTTTTCTAGAGTTAGACTTAAGTAGGATAAAATAGGAGAAAGAAGAGCATTGCATTATTTTAACTTTCTATTTTAAAGAAATTTAAATATCCCTGAAATTCGGAGTCTTAAAGAGAGCAGTTTGGGAATTGCATCTCTCAGTCTATAGCAGATGGATGAGAAGGAGCTCAGAAAGGTTGGAGGTGCAGAATGCACAGTGTAAATAGGAGACACCTCAAACAGGCAGCCCTAGAAGGCAAGCATTTTTTCCTTATAAATGTTTAACTCTCACAAAGCTGTATGGAATTATCCTCCTTAACTTTAAAATCAAGCGTTATTAATAATCCTAGTCATTTATATTAAATACTACTAAAACAGCAAGAATAATACTCATGTGTAATACTCACGATTGTAACAAACATAAGCTTTTATCTCTGACCATACAGTGACTGCAAAATTATCCTAAGGTTGAAGAGAAGAACAAAGAAAAGAGAAGAAAGCCTAGTGTATGAAGAAAACAGAAATCTCTGTCCAGAAAAGCAAGCATTTTCCTTTTTCATTGCTAACAGATAAATTGATTAGTAAGTGTATTTATCCCCTTCTGCATGCACAACATATTTTCAGACTAAATAAGCTTTATGATTCTGCATGGAAAAAGGTTAGTGTTGTTGTTTTTTTTTTTTTTTGAAAAGTGTAAATGAGCACTGAACAGCTTGTGGAGATTTCTAAACCAATCTTTAAACAGAAACCAAAACAACAACAACAAAAAACAGTCTATGGTTCTGAATCCTGCAGTTTTCTTTAAGCTATATAATAGAAAATCTGAAATAAAAAGAGAAAGGGAAGTAGGAAAAGGCTTCCTGGTTTAGGAAAATGGGTAGGTTTAAATTCTCAAAGTTTTAATAGAGACTGCTACAAGTCTTCTCTTTCTGTTCCCTATCACTAGAACTAGAATCACATCTGAGGCCTAGTACACACTAGGCAAGCACTTTGACACTTGAGTCATGTACTCAGACCTTTTCCTCTTACAGATCAATTCTTCCTGCATGGCTTGGTTTTAGAAAATAGATCCAAGAGCTCTTTCTCTCTCTCTTTTTTTAGAAAGGAAGTTTAAGGATGTGTCCTAAGAGCTCTGAGGTGTACTTGTTAAAGATTTTAATTAACATTGATTTCTACATCATATTTCAAATGTCATGTTTAACAAACAAGTATTCAAGAAGAGAATCTCTAAATATAATCACTGGCACATAGATTTTAGAACATAATTAAAATTAAGCTGAGGGTTTTTATGTCATAGATACATGAAAAGGTTTGTATCTAATATGACTATATATTTGGTAATATCCAGAAAAGGTAGGGGTGAACTGGCATTTAGAAACCTCTTCATTTAAGCTCTTCAATCCTCTGTTGGCCATGTGACAATTCCGGTGGAAGCAACTGTGAAGGCCAAACAAAAAAATTATGGCTGTTTTCTGAAACACAGGAACAGGTAGGTTCATAAGCAAGAAAATTCAATATACTTGGGTATGCTTTTCACAATAGAAAAAAAGCCTAGGTTTTATGTTCTTGGATTCTATCTCAGAAATATCAGTGAGTGTTTCGCTAAAATTACTTGAATTCTAAAAGTAGGAAATACTTTTCATTTACTGCTTGTAAGATACCATCTTGGATCTTGATCACCTGCCAATCAATTCTTTGGTGTTCATTTTTAATACATTATATAAAAATAGCTTTACATGTTCTTTAAAAACTGGGGAAAAATCATTCACTCACCTAATTATTTTCAGTTTTGTTTTCTCTCACTTCCTTTTCTTTCTATTTTGGTGTGTGTGTGTGTGTGTGTGTGTGTGTGTGTGTGTGTGTGTCTGTGTCTGTGTCTGTGTCTGTGTGTCTGTGTGTGTGTGTTCTGATACCAGTGAGAGCTTGACCTCAATGCTTGAGCACTGTCTGAGCATTTTTGCTCAAGGCTAGTCTCTACCACCTGACCCACAGCTCCACTTTTAGCTTTGTTGGTGGTTAATTGGTGATAAGTGTTTCATGAGCTTTCCTGCCCAGGCCGGCTTTGAACTGCATCCTCAGATCTGACTCCTGAGTAAATATTTTATACTTATCCTTCATATATATGTAAAGATAGGACTAGTGCTTTTTTTTTTTTGCCAGTCCTGGGCTTGAGCTCAGGACTTGAGCACTAACCTTGGACTTTCTCAAGGCTAGAGCTGTACGACTTGAGCCTCAGCACCATTTCCGGCTTTTTTTTTCTATGTATGTGGTACCGAGGAATTGAACCCAGGTCTTCGTGCATGCTAGGCAAACATTCTACCTCTAGGCCAAACTCCCAGCCCCGAGGACTAGTGCTTTCTTGCAAATGAATTTTATTCCCTAGTTAATACTTTGGTTCACATTCTAAAGAGATTTTGCAAACATTGTGAGTAGCTGCACACGTTATGTACAGGACTGTCATTCTTCACTGTTTTTTAGTGTTGGGCATTTATTTTCAGATTTTTGCTAACAGATAATTCTACAATAAATGTTTTCATATAAGTAGTCCTTCTGGTTGTATAAAATTGTTTTGCACACATAAACTTCAAGAGGATAAGATTGTTGGATCAAATTACTTAATTCTTGTTGCATTTGACTAATAGAAGCATATTGATCTCTTAAAAGCTTGTTCCAAGTTCTCTTGCCTTGAGCTATATGTATGTGCTCAGCACCCATTTCTAGAATTTTGTGGAATTTTGTAGTATATGGGAACACACAGAAATACATTTCATAATATGGAAGAAGAGATGTATATGAATGAATATAATGGGTATTCAGTAAGTGTTTATTGATTGACTAGATGAGTAAATAAATAGCTGCTTCACAATTCCTGGGCACACGGACTGTAATAACAACTACCCAGGAAGCAGGGGTAGGAGAATCAAAGCCCCAGATTGGCCCAGGCCAAAGTTAGCACAAACCACAATTTGGAAAATAAACTAGAAGGAAAAAAGATTATGGCTTATGGTAGAGTGCTTGCCTAACAAGTGTAAGGCACCATGAGTTCAATACCCAGTCCTGTTAAATGCTCAATTTCTTACTTGGAAGAAAAAGAAGATAAGAATAATGTATTTGAAGAAAAAAAAAGAATAATGTATTTGTCCAGCACAATGAATGGTTGCATTTTCTTAAAAAGCTTGGTAGCTTCCTTTCAGCTTCTACTTTCATAGAAGTAAGATGCTATTTGCAGTGTGATAACTTTTATTGTAATGGACCATGAACCTCCTAAATACTGCCATCATAAGGACAATGCACTTTATCATCATTTCCAATCCTTAACTAAATCCATTTGGAAAGCAATTACCTGTGTACGATGGCTAGGCCATCTGTTTCTCCAGTAATCACATAAGCATGCCACTTAGACACAGGATGCATTTTTCTTCCATATTTCCGCAGAATTGTGTGGTGATGGTTTTAAAAGAAGAAAAGAATCAAGTCATTTTATTACGAATACAAGTACATGTCATAGAATCTGTGCATATGGATGTGAATAGTGGAGAGAGGCTTCATCCTTCTTTTGGGAGAAATGGTGACAGCCTTCTCTGAATGTCTCTTAATGGCAAAAACAACAGCATCAGTGGGAACTTCTAAAGACTGAGGCTTGCAGATACTGCTCAGTACTAAGACTTCACGAATGTTATTTAATGCTAACAATAATCCAATAAGCTTCTATCCTTATACCTAAGTAGATAGTTTGATCCCATTTAAAGATTAAAGAAATGGAGGTTTGAGGAGTGTAATTTCCCTAAGGTCTTGCAGGAAGTGACCTAGAAATGTGCTTCTAAACCAGAATGATCTAAAGCCCATGTTCTTAACTACTGTGAACTCATCACAAAATTAGTTCACTTACTGCTTGGGCTTCTTAGTGTTTTATGAGCCATTTTGTAATATTTGGATGTAAAGTGAAGATGAGATCTGGACACATCTGTCTGTCTCACCCAGGAAGCATCTTTGCACTTTTCCCCCTCCTTTTCCCTAAGTGCCTGGCTGAATGTCTTGCACTGTTTTGGGTGGATGGGATTCAATTCCCATTCACAGCTGGAATTTTATCTCCTTATCTCAAGAGTCTCTTTATAAAGTTATGAACTGTTGTAGATAGAAGCTGACATTTCTGCTTGCCTGTTCCATGCTGGACAACCATGTGGGTGACTGTAAGCATTTCAAAACAAAATAGATTTCCTTTGCTTCTAGGCTATCTCCAGACTTGTCTTTTTCCCACATTTCTATACTATGAATGGCACTGTCAGAGACAAGTTTGCTCAGAGTGGCTACTGAGTGCAGCTCACCTAGGATTCTTCCCCCTCCCTCACACATATCCCATCACACTAATTTCCATGCTAGGAAGCATGCTGCCCTCAAGCAAACTGGATTATCCACAGATGTCCCAACTAAAATGCCAGCATCTATTTTTTTTACCTTGCACAGTAGCTGTACAAAGATGTTAGAATTCCATGTGTCCATTTGTGACTACAAGGCATCTTGATCAATGTCATCCCTTCTGCCATTCTCCCCCATTTTCCCCCTCGGTTTACCTAGTTCCATTCATTCTTCATCAAGGCAATCTATGTTGTCACGGCACTACAATGATTAAAAAAAAACTCCTCCCCAAATATATATGTGATCTTTTTTCTCCTTTGCATAAGCCACCATAAGAATCCATAGTGAGCTTTTTTGTTTGTCTTTAAAGAAGGATCTTTACATTCCTTTCTCAGGTTTGCCTGGCCTTTTGTACCCAGCTTCTGTTATTTCTCTCCAGCCCTACCTCAGAAGACGATGGCATTCCAAACACTCTAGCTGCTCTGCATCACATCTTATCTGAAGACAGGTTTTCTCCCCTCTGATCCTCACAAAGCTCTTCTCCAGTCTCTGGTCCCTTCCTGTCTACCAACACTGTAGCTCCCCCTTATTTCAAAACTTAGCTCCTTCCAGAAAACCTTCCTCATTCTCTGGCATAGGATAGGAGCCCCACCTAGTAATCTTCACGCCCTGGACAGACTCTACCTACTCATTTGTCACACAACTTTGCAGTCACTTATTTGCTAGTCATATCGCACCATCCCTGTCAAGTAGCACAGTTTATCTTAGCCATATCTGATCTCTTAGGCTTCAGGGACACAGAAATGGGTGGATGTTGATAAGTGTGTGTGTGTGTGTGTGTGTGTGTGTGTGTGTGTGATGACATTCTATTTCTCTAAAGAACCCCAACTGATATGGAATTCTGTGGGGGTTTTTTTAATTGTAAAAGTTATGTACAGAGGGGATACAGCTGTTTATTATCTCTGGCCATAAAAGAAATGCAAATTAAAGCAACACTGAGATTCTACCTCACTGTAGTTAGAATGGCCATGATCAAGAAAACTAACAATAACAGATTTCGCAGGGATGTGGCCAAAATGGAATACTACTACACAGTTTGTGGGAATATAAAGTTGTTCAACCACTCTGGAAAGCAGTATGGAAGTTTCTCAAAAAACTAAACAGAGCTCTACTATGATCCAGAAATCCCACTCTGAGCATCCATCCAATAGAAAAGGGGATTCTTAAATCCTGATAATTTTCCTCCTTTCTGAAACCAAAATTGTTTTCCAACAAATGTTATAGAGACAGCAGTCTGTATGAGAACTACGATTCAAATAACAGTAAGTTTTCTAGATCCCGCAGCTCTTCCAGTGAGTAGCTCTCTTCCATCTCAACACCACCCCCTACACTTAAACCCAGATGTCCACAACTTATGGGACATTTCAGTTAAACTTTCCAGAAATGCCATGACTAAACCACTCCTGCTTCATGGCTCCTCAAAGTTCTGGGATCATTTCCAAATTTTACATCCCAAGTCTACAGTGTGTCTCTCTTATGAAGAGTTGTTCCTTCACATATGTGTGCACCTTGGGAAAGAGCTGACAAACTAATTTATATAAAGATGCTTTTCTTTCAGAAAAATGCCTTGCACTTTGTTATGTTCTTAATGTTGATAGTTTTGGAATGTCTTTTGAGTAGGTTAGTACGTACTCTTTATGACTTTCAAAATATCCTGGGAAAGTGAATGAAAATTTTATCATTGTGATTACCAGACACACTTTCTGGTATAGGAACTATTGAAGAGAAAGTGACTATATCTATCTATCTATCTATCTATTTATCTATCTTTATAAATATATGCACTGTGAATACCGGATTTTTAAAAATAGAACTACACTGATTCCCAAATGCTTTTCAAAAGCTTGTGAAAGGACTTGTGCATTGAAATATGGCAGAAGATCATTTCTGATTACATACTATTTCTTTTATTTTTTTTTGTCAGTCCTGGGCTTGAGCTTGGGGCCTGGGCACTGTCCTTGGACTTTCTCAAGGCCAGAGTTCTGCCACTTGAGCCTCAGTACCACTTCCAGCTTTTTTTTTTCATATATTTTTATTGTAATTAATAGAAGGGTTACATTATATTCACCAGATAGAAGGTGCATTAATTCACATACATTGATACCCTTTCTCATGTCTTTGTCCCATTTCCCTCCCCCCAACCCCCACCACTCATCTTGCTTTCCCCCTTTCCCTATCCAATTTCAAATAACCAAATACAAATATATCCAATATATCAGACAACAAAGTGAGATACTATAACAATATGAGATAACCAAGGGACAGCAAAAGAGATGAGAGATAAAGACATTAAAGACAACAATCACTCATTATATGGCTTTTGTTTCTATATCCTAGAGGTCTTTTCATTTAGCGTCATACTATATGGCCTTATGTATCTAGGTTTAGCTCTATTACAAATCTCTGCTATGAGAGCCCAAGGTTTCTACTGATTATGACAAATGAGGGAAACCATTGAGCCTATGTTCCTTTGAGTCTGGCTTCCTTCACTTAATATGATTTTTTCTAAGTCTTTCCATTTCCTAACAAATGGGGCGATGTCATTCTTTCTGACAGCAGCATAGAATTCCATCAACTGAGGGACATCTAGGTTGGTTCCATATCTTTGCTATGGTAAATAGTTCCAGCTTTTTTTTTTTATGCATGTGGTACTGAGGAATTGAACCTGGGCCTTCATACATGCTAGGCAAGCACTCTACCAGTAGGCCAAACTCCTGGCCCCATACTTTTTCTTTTAAACCATTTAACAGAGCTTAAATCAAATCACAGGATTATATGATTCATTTTGAAAATTACTTCACACACACAAAAAAAAATCCAAAGATTAAATACTTCAACTGTTGTCTTTTGAGACAGGCAAATGGTCTTAAAACTGGATTTTCATTGTCTTCTTGTTCGAAATTATCTCTATTAGGATGATTAGTGCCAATATTTAAATTAAGCAAAGAAGCAATTAGTACTTGTTAAATGAGAATGAATTAAAGCTACTAGAATTTCCTTATTCTAAAATTTTGCATAATAATTACATAATGACTTCACCAAGAATAGTACTTTCAGCTGTAGTTTTAAGTGTAACTTTTGAAATAAACTATGGTCACAATTAGCTCTTCATCTAGTTTATTTAATCTTGGAGGTATTTAATTTTTGACATAAATTTGGAGGAATTTTTCCTAGGATTCTTTTTTCTTTCCTTCCTCCCCTTCCTCTTCCTCTGCCTCCTTCTCCTCCTCTTCTTCCTCCTCTTCCTTTTCTTTCTCCTCGTTTTTCTCTTCTTCTTCTTTCTTCCTTTTTGGTGCCTGGTAAAAGAATATATGACCTGAGTAATTTCCACCATGAACTAGAGTCTGGGCACCATTCCTGAGCATTTTTGCTCAGAATTAACACTAATACTTGAGCTATAGCTCCATTTCTGATTTTGTTGGGTTTTTGTTTGTATGTTTGGGATTTTTATTTTTGATGCTTAATTTAAGAGTCTCATGGACTTTCCTGCCCAGGCTGGCTTTCAACTGTGATCCTCAGACCTCAGCCTCCAGGGTAGCTAGGATTACAGATATGAGCCTCTAGCAATAGTTTTGAATTATTATTTTTAAGAACAAATAAAAAGGCAGAAATTCAGAACTTCTGGTTCAGAGTTAAGGATGTAAGATATGATATCTTTTCGCCATGAAGTGCTATTCCTTTTCATATATCAAGTCGGAGTTTGGGGGTAGGGAATACCACCCAAAGTACTAATTAGACTAAGTATGACAAAAAAAATAGTGATCCAAAGATTTTAAGGAGTAGTCCTTTCATAATAAGGAGGTATGTGAATTAAAATGAAATCCAGGCTTTCAGGATTATTGTGTGTACGTGTGTGTGTCGGGGGGGGGGGGAGAAACTATATGTATCTCAACTCCATATTGTGAGACTTAACATTTCCCTAGAAAGTCATGATCAGAATAGATAGTGTTTATCTAAGTCTGGGAAGTCCAGATTTGTTTATAACTAAATCTGGGAATCCTGTAGAAGTTTGCTGGACCACTACAAAGAAAGGCAATACTCTTAAGTGATCCACCAACCAAAGAGCAGATTAAGTGACACCATGTACATAGCATTACCAGCAACACCACACAGAATTCACAATCCACTAAGAAAATGATGATTTTGATGCTAAGAGGCAATGGATGAAAAGATCAAATGCATTATTTGGCCCTTTGGATACAACTAAACAGCAATGGTTGAAAGAAGGTGAGATAAAGGTGGGTATGTGATACTGGGTTCACTCATCAAGGCAGACATTTATCCAAGTGAATTTTCCAATCATTGTTCCAACTTTGGTAAGGAACACGTAGTGGGTCATTTGTATTCAACACCAATAAAGTCACAAGAAACTCATCCAATAACACTTATTGTGCTCTTAATAAATATAAGCTGTGGAGCTTGATATTTTGCTAGTTACCTTTACAGTCTGCATAGACCAGAATAGGGGAGGAGTGGGGGAAAATTCTGTCATGAAGACCCTGTAAGTGGCCGTCAAACATGAATGGATAAATGGAATGAATAACTCTTCTTGACAGTTGGATTTTTATTTCATATTTAATAAAAGGTGGTCTTTCCCACATGAATTTTTTCATATGTTATTCTTAGGTGTACTAAAAAGGATAAGTGGAAGAAATTAGGCAATGAATTTCTTTTCTTTTTTCTTTTTTTTTTTTTTTGCCGGTCCTGGGCCTTGAACTTAGGATGTAGGTACTGTCCCTGAGCCTCTTTGTGCTCAAGGATAGCATTCTACCATTTAAGCTCAGTGCCATTTCTGGCTTTTTCTGAGTAGTTTGTTGAAAATAAAACTCTCACAGGCTTTTCTGCCTTGGTTGGCTTTGAACCATGAGCCTAGAACTTAGCTTCCTGAGTAGCTAGGGTTATAGGCATGAGCCATAAGCATTTAGTGTGGATAATACATTTCTAAGGACAACTACATCACAACTGACATCTGACAATCTAAGATTATAAAACCATTTTAAGATTATAAGATTAAGATTATAAGACAATACTTATCCATAGCTTACTGACTATGGAACAAGCTTCAATACTGTCAAAGTCTCTAGCTTTGCCTCTCCTTTCCATTCACATTAACTGTTCCCTTGCATTTCACATTCAGCATTCTACACATGTATCCCAGACAACATATCAGTTCTCCAATATGCATAGGCTCTGAAAAGTCCTGTCAGCTCTGTTTGAGGCAACATTGTCATCCTAGCTTATATAGCCATAAGGAACCGGCTTGATGAAACTCCATTATCTGAGGGAAGCATTTTCAGGAAGTCACCTGGAAGATGTGGGCAGCTCAAACAAAAGAGATGCCGAAAGGAAAGAGTATCCAGGCAGACAGAGGCCAGATGGTAGAATGGCACATGAGAGAATTTGGATTTCATTGTGATGCTGTCAGAGCTATCTAGTCTGTTTAAATGACATAGCATGGTCTGACTTCATCTTTAGGATATTTTCTGTGATACCAGGAAGATGGATTAATGTGGGAAAAGATAAGGCAGGAAAGATAATGTAAAGATGATTAACAGGAGCACAGTGAGTGGTGATAGGGGTGCAAAGGAGACCAATACAGCATTGGAAAGTCTTGGAACACATTTCAGTCACACTTAACCAAAGCTGCTCAAGAACATAGGACGTAAGAGGGACACAGTGAAGACTGCTCAGAGGATTTAAACCTGGGCAACCAAGAAACCTGTGGTGGCATCAAGATAAATGGAAAGAAAAATCATGAAGAATTGATAGCAGAAAACAATCATATGTTTATGTGAGTGACAGGATAAGAGGCAATCATTAACTCATGTAAATTTTCAAAGTATCTGCTACATCTCAGGTGGTGGGAATACAAAGGACAAAATGTTTGGAGTAAACTAAATGAATACAGGTTTATATTGCCATATACAACTTTAAAATAATCCTGTTCAAGTTGTATTTCAGATATAAGGTTTTTGTTTTCTTTTGTTTTACTAATTCTGGGGCTTGAACTTAGGGCCTGTGCACTATGCCTGAACTTCTTTTGCTCAAGGCTAGCACTCTACCACTTGAACCACAGTACACCTTTTCCTGCCTTTTCTATGTATGTGGTACTAAGGAATTGAACCCAGGGCTTCATACATGGTAGGCAAGCACTCTACTACTAAGCCATATTTCCAGCCCAAAATAAGTGTTCTTAACAAGTGTTTTGACCAAGAGGCTAGTATTATAGCAGAAATTTTATAGGGATGCAAACACACACTTGCAAACACACACTCACATACATACACATCACACAAATGGCAAGGAAAAAAAAAGACAGATCAGTGTAATAAATCAGGATGACTTCAAGATACTGTTTTTCTGCACAATTTTAAATGCAGATAAACAAACGAAAGGCAAAATAAGTTCATTTCTGCTATACTCTTGGAAGGTAATCAATTAGTATTAGAGTTGTTCCCAAGAAATGATAGTGCAGTGGCTGGGCAAGAGGACTGAGAATCCCAAACCAGAGAAAAATGCTACAGGTCTGGTCTCCAAGACCAGGAATGAAGGATATGATCTGTATACACATCTGAGTTCAAGCAGAAGTGCCAAGGACATCTGGGATGCACACAGTGGTAAATGGAACCAATGTATACCAACTTGTAATTTGTGTGTGGAGGTGTATGTGCACATGCATGTGTGTGTGTGTGTGTGTGTGTGTGTGTGTGTGTGTGCGTGCGTGTGCGTGTGCACACACTGCTCCTGGTACTGTACTTGAGCTTTTGTACTCAAGGCTGGTGTTCTTCCATTTGACCCACAGCTCTACTTTCATTTAATTGGAGATTACATTCTAACCTGAGCTGCCTTTGCATTTTGCTGTGCTCACATCTCACATTGGCAGACCTTCAGGTCCTTAGATTGGCAGGCAGATCAGCAAACTGAATGGGGAAAACCCACCATGTTTTGTAGGTAGCACCGCCCAATGGACTGGAGGCCTAAATGGAACAAAGCTGAAGAAGGGGAAAGTGCATGCATGAAGGTGTGTTCTTGAGTAGAAGTGTGAGGTTTTTGTTGTTACCACCACCTGTGAACATCAGACTCTACATTCTAAAGTTTTGAATACAGATGTGTACTAGTAGCTATAAAGAAAGCTTCTAGGTATCTAGCCTCAGACTTGCACTGCATTATTGATCTCTCTGGTTCTGAGGATTCCAGCTTCTTGGACTGAAATATGTTTATAAGCAAAAGCATGACAATGGGAACTCTTGGTGGAAGACACAAAAGAGCTAACTCAAGAGGTCTCAGGTGGTTTGATGAAGTGAGGTAAATGCCCTAGAATGAAGCACTGGTAGGGATAGAGAAAACAGATAGAGAATGAAATGGGGAAATAAATGAGATGCTACAACATCCATCTTCTCAAGTCTTGTAATTATACTTAGTGCTTCCACACTGAGGGAGACATGTGTAAGGCTGTGTGTGTGTGTGTGTGTGTGTGTGTGTGAGTGTGTGTGTGTGTACTCGTGTGCATGCACACACTGGTCCTGGGGTTGAGCTCAGGGCCTGGGCACCAGCCCTAAGGATTTTTTGCTCTACCACTTGGGGTACAGATATACTTCTGGCTTTTTAGTTAACTGTCTCATGGAATTTTTCTACCCAGGCTGACTTTGAACTTCAGTTACCAGATCTTAGCCTCCTGAGTAGCTAGGATTACAGGTGTAGGGAAGCCATTTTTAATTCTTAAGGTCCTCCATTTTCAGATGGATGGAACTGCTGTTAACACACCCAGGTTCCACATTTCTTGTTCTGGATTCTGAAACCCTGGCTTTCATCTTGTCTTCCTGTTCACTCCTTCAGCTGCCTCCCAATGTTTGTCTTAGGTCTATTATTCCCCACCCCCTCCAGCTCCACCCCCCCAAAAGCAATATTTCCAAAGACCAGAAACATTATATATTTAAGATGACTGAACTAGCTATCACTTACTATTTGTAAGCCGATCACTTCCGATTAGAATGGAGCTATTCAATTCTTTTTTTAATTTGAAAATGTAACCAGTTGTTTTAAAAAGATAATTTGCAAAAGCCATATAATGAATGATTGTTGTCCTTAATGTACTATGTTATCTTTCATTCTCCTTTGCTGTCTCTTGGGTATCTCATATCGTTACAGTATCTCACTTTGTTATCTGATATATTGAATTTATTTGTATTTGATTATTTGAAATTTGATAGGGAAGGGGGGAAAACCAAGACAGGTGGGGGGTGGGGGGGAGGGTAATGGGTACCAAGACATGTGAAAAGGTATCAATGTATGTGAATTAATGCACCTTCTATCTGGCAAATATCATGTAACCCTTTTATTAATTACAATAAAAAATAAAAAAAATAAAAAGATAATTTGACTCGCTTGGATAATTATCTAACCAAAATATGTGGTTGTTTTGGTATCACATAGATATCATCAAATGATGTTATTAAATCATCTTACTGCTTTGTTTCCAGATTGAATTTCCCTGGTACCTTCTGAAGATTATTTTTTGATATCTTAACATTTTTCTTTACATACTTGTGAAACTTCTCACATTCTTCTTGTATAGCAAAAAAGATCTTTAGGCTTCCATGACAGAAAAACTCCGGTATTATACACAGGATAGAAGTTCAGATATATGTATTTTCCACAAATATGATTATGTGTGTGCATATATATTAATTATATTATATTATATTGAATACATACAATACATATTAATAAGTAGAAATAGAGGATTGTGCATTTTTATCCAGATGTTTAACATTTATGTCATTTCTACAATTCAATCAGCTATGAGCTCCAGAGATTATTTTTTTCCTTTTTAGTTAGCATACCGATAATCACAAGATTTGCTGTAATCAAGATAGAGTACATCTTTTATTTCTCCTTGATCTACCATATTAGATCAACTTAAATAGATTTTGTTTTAAGTAGGACACATTAGTCATTATCAACTAAGTACTTTTTTGGATTCAAGTTGTTTGCAAATTCATTGGATTTCTGATAGTATTTTTTACACATCCAAGGGACAGTTACTTGTCTTTTCTTCTTGTTATATGAATCATGATTCATTTAGTTCTCTGTTAGTGACAGATTTCCCTGTTAACACCTCAAGATTACATCTTAAGGGACCCTGAGACACGGATTAAAATGATACATTAAAATCAAGGTTGGGGAAATTAGTTCTATTATTGGAGCTCCTGCCAAATGTTTCTGTCAGTAATTTGAAAGCATACTGAATGCTTAAAATATCATTTTCATTCTCAATATGTATTTAATATAAGAAGTAGATAATGCTTATGAAATATCTTCAGCTTATTTCTTTCTAAATAAATAAGGTGGACTCTTCAGTGATTTTATGTGACTGTCACCTAAAAGGGCTAAAAAGTTGAACATTATTAAATATTCTAAAGGTTTTCAATTTTGTCTAGGTTAAATTATGTATAACATCAAATTAGTATTCTTTCATGAGTTATATGTTTAGTATAAAAATATGTTCTTCCTAAGGAAGTGTCTACACTTCTTAGGTTTTATAATCTTTAAATGGTTGAAAAAAGGAGTCATTCAACAGAGCAATTTATGAATACAAAGTCTTGAACAATGCCATCCTTTTCAACAAGCTTACTCATCTCTTTTAGCCCTCCTCTTTCCTTACTTTTCATAATTTTGTAGGATATACACTGGATTGTTAAAGGCCTCTATGTTTTTAAATTAAGTTAAATTTTCACATTACAATGCTTAGAATAAAGAAATAGTAATGGACTCAAGAGTCCCATAGACCACATTTGAAGTTCACCTTACCCACAGAATAACTATACAACCTTACTTAAGAGTAAATGTTCATCATCTTCATCATCAGTAAGATTAGCACTTAAATAGTTTGTAGTAGACTTAAAGGACATTGTTTAATTAAACTCAGCACAATGTCTGACACATGATAAATAAACACTGAAGTCCAGAGATTCATAGGTTTTCAGAAAAGATGTGAAAAATCTGCTGAACTATTTGAGAGACAATTGTTTTTGCTAAATTCATTAATATATGATCAATTAAATGATACCCAAATTACCATAATGTAAGACATAAGACATTCTAGTCTGATGGAATGATACTGATTTGTTAGTAGTGTTATCAGGAAAAGCAGAAGTATCCTGATAGATAGTGACAGTACAAATAAGAGCTTTGAGATGACTTCCAGATATGGATCAAGAGTACTCAGATCATAGTCACAGAAACATGAGTGGTATTTCCTATGACCAAATGACTGAATTCATGAGTTAACATCATTCACAACATGCTCAAATCTGCTGAGGGTGACACTTGGCCAATAATTACACAACCTCAAGTCAAAGTGGGGACTGGACCCAACCTGCACAGCTTAAGTTGTTTGCCTCAGTGCTTTCTAGGACTTTATCAAGAAGCCAATAATTCTGTTTCTGACCCTAAAAATGCCCATTACCTGTGTATCAGCAACACATAATAAATAGAAAAGAGCCATGAGATCAGGGCTAGCACTGAAGGGGAAAAAAACTCTAACATACAAGAGGCCATCTGAAGGTCTTTAATGAGTAAATAAATGAATACAGTTTTGAATTCAGTCACTCAGTTTGTAAAGTGAGTGCACCAAGTTTTGCCAGCTAAGAGTTAAAGAGCCCATTTCCACAATGATTAAAACTTTATGGTTTTCAATGTTTCTCCCAGTGTCTGTATATAATTTCTTGCTTTATCAAGCACAGTCTACTGAACATAACTGCATCTTCCAATGATGTCATGGCTCATGAAGCTTCTGGATTATCATACAAAATCCAGTCTCCTCTTTCAAAGGCAGGTAGAGCTGTAGGAAGGGTAAGAGTTGAGATGAAGGAAGAATGGCCTTGGTATATTAAATTTAAATTTTCTTTGGCAAATGCTTAAACCTTCCTTTCTAAATTCCATGTGGAATTTTAGAAATATTCTCTAGCAATTGCCTTATGGGACCTGTATAGGTTTTGCTATGATGAATACTTGATCATCGCTGAAATAGCTTCATTTGTTCCAGAAGTTGAGTAAGATTATCTATTACACACAAGGACACACCTGTGCAAGGCCCTAGCAATAAAGGAAACATAGCCTCTGCACTTCAAAAATCTCAGAGCTCTGATAATAGGTGGCAAGTCAATATATGATAAAAACTCATCCTTATAGCAATATATAATTAGCAGCACAGTGTGGCTAACTGTAATTGATCAGCTATTTAGAGGATTTCTTAGAGGGGTCGCTTTATTAGGTAAATTTGAAGCATGAGAAATAGTTCACCAAGGCCAACTCCTAAGGGCATCATCTATGTGGTGTATTAACAATAGGCCATCAACTTGTGTTTCTGAGGAAGAAAAAAATTTTGTGTGATAACAGAGTCTTCTCTCTAAAACAGAACATGGGGCCAAGATGGCTCCAGCCATGGCTGTGTCATCCAGGCTCCTTCTACCCTTTCCCACTGGTCCTCAGCAGGTGGCTTCTCACCTTGCAGTTAACATTACCTGGTTAACATTCTCACCTTGCAGTTAACATTGCTCCAGATAATTCCAATATTCAGGTGTTACTGTATCCAAAGACGCTCCTTGAGTATCTCTTTTTAGTTCTTTTTTTTTGGTAGTGGAATCTTTTTTTAATTTTATTTTTTATTGTCGGGTAATATATAGAGGGGTTACGGTTACATTCGCCAGATAGTAGGCTCATTACTTCTCACACATTGATAACCCTAATCATATTTTTGTCCCCGTTTCCCTCCCCACTCCCACCTAATCATCTCGTTTTCCCTCTTCCCTTTCCTATTTCAAATAATCAAATAAACATATATACAATATATATATATATTGTATATATACAATATACCAGGTAACACAGTCAGATACAGTAACAATATAAGATTAACCATAAGGGCAACAAAAGAGAAGAGAAATAACATAGTACATTGAGAACAACAATCACACAAGGTAAAGCTCTTGTTTCCATATCCTAGAGATCCTTTCATTTAGCCTCATCCTATATGACCCTATGTATCTAGGTTTTGAGCTATTGTAATCCTCTGCTAGGAGAGTCCTAGATGTGTACTAATTATTACAAATGAGGGAAATCATTGAGCCTATGTTCCTTTGGGTCTGGCTTACTTCATTTAATATTATTTTTTCCAAGTCTTTCCATGTCCTTAAAAATGGGGCCGTGTCGTTCTTTCTGGTGGCTGCATAGAATTCCATTGTGTATAAGTACCACATCTTGTTGATCCATTCGTCTACTGAGGGGCATCTGGGTTGGTTCCATATCTTTGTTATGGTAAACAGTGCTGCAGTGAACATCATTGTATTAGTGGATTTAGTATGCCCTTGTTTCTGGACATTTGGGTAAATGCCAAGTAGTGGAATTGCTGGGTCATAGGGGAGCTCTATGTCTAGTCTTTTGAGGACCTGCTGTACTGCTTTCCACAGTGGTTGAATGAGTTTGCACTCCCACCAACAGTGTAGTAGTGATCCCTCCTGGCCATATCTCCACCAGCATCTGTTGTTATTAGATTTCTTCATCATCTTTTTAGTTCTTCTATTTATTTTGTCCAGATTTTGTAAGACAAAAATAGACTGCAGGGGCCGGGAGTTTGGCTTAATGGTAGAGTGTTTGCCTAGTATGCATGAAGACGCGGGTTTAGATTCCCTGGTACCACATATGTAGAAAAATAGCTAGAAGTGGTGCTGTGGCTCAAGTGGTAGACCTCTGGCCTTGAGAAAGCCAAAAGACAGTGTTCAGGACCTGATTTCAAGGCCCAGGACTGGCCAAAAAACGGACCCCAAAATGTATACGTTCAGTGTGCAAAGTGATATTTTTGGTAGATGCACAGCCTTTCAAATAATTAAGCCAAATAAATTCATTTTTTTCTCTCCTTACATGTTTACTTTCCTGTGGTGAGAACATTTAAGATCTATTCTTGTAGCAATTTTTAAGTGTATAATACATTCACTATTGTCATCATGCTGTATAATAGATTTCCAGAACCTACTTCCAAGAAATAACTTACTTAACTACTTAACCAGAAGCTTTGTATCCTTTAAACAACATTTAAGCATTTCTACCACCACCTGCCCTTCCTTTATCTATCTATTGACCTATCATCTACCTAGCTAGCTAGCTACTTTTAAATTAATTCATTCACTCATTTATTCTTGCTGTACCTAGGACCAAACCCAAACCCTGGTGAATGTGATGCGAATGTACTATCACCAAGTTCTACCTCCAGTCTAAATATGTTTTTTCTTTTTGCAGGGTCTCCCTTTATAGCCCAAGTAAGCCACAAACTCGTGATGCTCTCGCTTTGGCATCCTGAGTACTATGATTATAAGAATTTGTCACCACATCAACCTCCCACTTCATTATTGAGGAAGGAAAAATCCTTCAAAGAAATCATTTGGAAAACTTACCCTTATGCTTCATTGTCATATAAGGGATCAAGAAAGTGAATTAAGTACAATTTTTTACTTCAATGTTATGAGCTAGTCTTTGAGAAAGAAAAGAAAGGAATGGTAAGCTCTTGGTTAGGTAACTCATAGTCTATCCAAACTAGTCTCACATTAAGAAAGGATTAAGAAATTTGAAATATTAAGACTTTTTGTTCATATCTTCTAAATCTATCTCCAATTATACTTCTAATGATTTGTGTTTGTTTTTTATCGTCTCAAGATCAATATGCTTTATATATGTTATATATAATATTAAATAATATAATACATTGTATATAATATAGACACAATTTATTTCTATTTGCAGAGGAATGTGAAGCAAGGAGAAACTATGCAACACAGGTGGGAAAAAAACCTAGATCCTGACAGAGCAATTTTTCCTATAATAATTCACAATTTATGTTTTTCTAGTCCATTACAGTATGATGTGAAAATATAATATGACATTATAGGTTTGTGTTGGTTTTTGCCTATATCAGGGGTCAAACTTGCTTAGCTGCTTCTATTTCACTTGAGCCATCCCTATAGCCTGGCTTTTGCTAGTTATTTGTTGAGATAGAATCTCATAGACTTGGTTTTCCCCCCTTCCCTATCAAATTTCAAATAACCAAATACAAATAAATTCAATATATCAGATAACAAAGTGAGATACTATAACAATATGAGATAACCAAGGGACAGCAAAGGAGATGAGAGACAACATAGTACATTAAGGACAACAATCATTCGTTATATGGCTTTTGTTTCAATATCCTGGAGGTCCTTTCAATTAGCTTCATGGGTGAGGGGTGTCAGCGGGGAGGGAAATGGGTACCAAGACATGTGAAAGGGTATCAATGTATGTGAATTAATGCACCTTCTATCTGGCAAATATCATGTAACCCTTTTACTAATTACAATAAAAAATGCAAAAAAAAGAATCTCATAGACACTTATGCCTTGACACTAGATCGTGACACCATAATCTCAACCTTTTGAGGACCTAGGACTACAGGCTCTAATTTCAACCTTTAGAGGACTCTAGGATTATCACCAATGACAGGCTCATAATGGATTTTCAAGGTGATAAAACCATTCTGTGTCTTGACTGTGGGGCTATATGAACATATATGTAACTAAAATTTCAGAAAACTCAACATGCACATCACATATACACATAGTGCAACTAAAACTGAGAAACTCTGAATAAGGTTAAAGGAAGGCATTACTTCACTGCCCATTTTTTGGTTGTGTTACTGTATTATAATCATGGATATTTTAGCCCTGGAAGAAACTGGACAGAGTAAATGGTTCCCTCTGTATTATTTCTTACGATTTCATGTGAACATGGGAATTTAAAGCTATTTCAACAATAAATCACAAGAACCATTTGTTCTGTTTCTGGGGTTTCTTACCAGTCGGTAGTCTTCATATAATCACTGGAATTTTAGAATGCATGTGATCATTAAAACCCCTTTAGAGGGGATGGATATAATCAAAGTCTATTGTGTGGAAATATCATAATGAAGCCCCTCACTTTACACCAATTTTAATCACTATCTAGAAACATTCTTTTTGAATCATCACACAATAATTTATATGAGTGAAATATATGTAACAACCCAAAGCTAGGAAAAAGATATTTTTCCACATTATATGTGCACTCTTTAAAAAAAAATGCTTAATAGCCTCTCAGACAAACTCCACCTTGACCTCCTTCATTCTTTCAATGCATGCTACAGGCTCAGCTTGACTGGATTCTGCCCTGACCCAAGTGTGCTTGCTTTGGGGAAATTCTATTTTTTCACTTGTCTAATAGATAATTCTTCATGTTGGAAAATGAGGTCAAGTAAACACATGACCACAGTCCTGAATTCTAGCTGTAGATACTGGGAGCTGTTTAGAATCTTGCCTGGTTTAGAAGAACAGTCTTTGAAAGCCCCAGAATAAAATGACCCAGTTTCTACACTCTCTTCAAAGGTATCATCTTTTGAATTGCCAGTGACCCTCAGAAATTTGCTAGCAGTAAATGGTGTAAAGGTGTTGGCTCTGTGTTCATAAAGAATTTTTCCCTGTAATCAATCCAGCCAACCAAACCTTGTCATTAGAGCCAGAGCATTGCTAAGCATGGCAACCACAGCTGCTGCTACACAGTATTAAATCTACTGATCTTGAGTGTGGAGTCCATCTCAAACAATCTTCAAATGTCCCATGCAGTCTCTTCCCCCAGGCATGAAGTATATCTTAGCTTTCTGTGAGTTTATAAAGACACCTCTTATCTCCTGGTAAATGTGTTCTTTAGATTTGCTGGGAACTTAGTTATTTCATATGACATGTGCAAACTGTGGAAATTAAGTGGACAAAGAGTCAAAAGAAGAACTATAGCTTTTTTTCAATATCACTTTTACAGGCACAAGCCTATAATCCTAGCTACTAAGGAAATCAAGATAATCTGGGTAAAAAAAAAATGTTCCAAAGACTCCAACTCAACCAATAACATGTGCCTGTTAAACCATTAAGTAGAATGTATACAAAGGAGGATCACTGTCCAGGCCAACTGGAAAGCAAAAAGAAAGAACCTATCTTTAAAAAGAAAAAAGAAAAGAAAAGAATGAAAGAAAGCAATAAATTCTGGGGGAGTAGCTCAAATGATAGAGAGCCTATCTAGCAAGCACAAGAGCTTATGTTAAAAATACAAATATCTCCAAAAGTAAATAAATAGATAAACGGCCTTTCACATGTTCTGCTTCCCTCATAACCAGGCCATGTTTTCCTGAACAAATCTCTTTTTGCTATGACAACTAAGTTTTTTCCTCATGCAATACATATAGTAGTAGGATCATGTACTGATCCTTTAATGAAAAATCCCCACAAGCTGAACCATTTGACTTTGGCCTACACTAGTCATGAAAATGATGGCTATTTACTGATACAATATGTTATACTACTAATATGTAATATACTAAGGTACATGGATTTATCATAATAACCTATCAGTTGGACTCTGGTTACTCACATCTGTAATCCTAAATTCTCTAAGTCCATGGTTTCAAGGCTGCTCTGGGCAGAATTTTACAGAACTGTACCCCTCTATCCAAATGATAACATGTGAAAAATGAGTACCATCTGAATTTAATATATAGTTTAGAATGTAGTATTGCTCCTATTTTAATTTTTCTGGTGTTGATAATGCAGTCTGGTATGTAAGATGCAGACATTGAGGAAAGCTGGAGAAAGGGTACAGAGGTAATTTCCTTCTACAAATCTCATAACTTCTTGTGAGTCTAGAATTATTTCATAATAAACAAACAAAATATTTTTGTCAGTTTTCAAAGAAGGCAACTAAGATTCAAGCAAGTGAAATCACTTCCCCTTATAAACAACTCTCAACCTAGTAAAATGCCAAACTGATATTTGAATCTCAGGACTTGACTTCAAAGTCAGGGTTATTTATACCATGGTGCTCATATCTACTCCTGTATTTATCCTGGAAGATCAACACCCAAGTGATACAGGAAAGTTGTCTAAGCAGGTGGAACACATTCTAGTTGAGGAGACACAGAGAAAGGAAAGACTTCTGTATCATGAAGGGTTGATTGACAGGGAAATCAGGGGGCTATGAGTGCTGGAATTTCAAAGAAACTGAGGACAGAGTGGGAAAGAAGAGGTTGAGATGTCAGGAGGCTGTGAACATGTGTCTTATTTTAAGAGAGTGGCTTGTTTCTACAGTAGACCCTTCAAATAGCCCTAGAAAAGGAAGTGAGTGGTCAGATTCCACTAAAGACTGAATATGAGCCAGTCCAGGAAGTGGAAGACTAGACAGTCACACTAAAAGATGGCATGAAAAGGAAGACACAGATGACCCAGTAGAATCTTCCCAGAGGAAGGGGCTGTGCTTTGCTTACCTGTGCTTTTTCCATTCAGCCTACACGAGTTTCTCGGACTTGAACTAATGAATGAATCCCATGATTCAAGAAACTGTTCATGAGTCCTAACCTAACTCCTGTTTTCTCATAAGGGAATAGCTCTGGTTGATCAACATGAAACAACCATTAAATTCTACTTGTAAAGTGTTAGTATACATTTTCTAATAAAGACAACACACCTTGCTCATTTTGTTGAAACATTTATGGCCAGTTACATATTTTAACAGGTAAATAATGACCCATAGATTTCTAATCATCATTAACGTTTTGTAATATATGCATATGTTTATATGTATATACCACACACATACATATATGACTTTCCATTAAGATAATGAAAATATAAGGTGGTACTAATTGTTGGTCTTCTGTACTCTTGATTATGTAAAAATTTGTTGTTAGTAGCACCACATGACTGCTAAGATTTGAATTTGAAAAAATTAGAGACTCCGTGTTCCATTTGCAGTAACCACATTTCAGGGGAAATGGTGAGCTTGACCATGTCAGAAGGTGCAGATAAAGAACATGTTCATCATCTCAGAAATATCTACTGGACAGACTTGCCTGGAATGGTCTACTTTGACTTATTAATTATTCCTTTCCCCTTTTTCCTTCTTTCATACCTTAGGAAGATCAACACTCCAAATTTATATGGGCTTCCTACATTTAAAATACAACTATCTGTATGTCACACTTCTTTGATTGCGTTTCAGTGCTACAATGTAACTTCCATACCTTTCATATCATTTCTTATTATGTGCTATATCATATAACGTAGTGTGTGTTCAATATGGCAAGGGTATGGTAAGTGGCATAACATTCTCTCCTCCAAAGAAATTCACATTCTAATCTCCAAAACCTGTGAGCATATTATGGTACATGACATTGAGGAAGTAAGGCAGATGGAATTTAGTTCATTAATCTACTTAGGTTCCATTCTATTATGCTTTGAATTTGAAATGTCCCTTCAAGCACAAATATGTTGAGGGTGTGTTTGTCAGCTGATGGGCTTAGGAAATCTATAATATGAACTGACCAATCATTCCTCTTTTGAATGATACATAGCATGATGTCATTATTGGAAGTTGAAGCCTCAGTGTGGGTGGGGGAGGATCTGGACTTTGAAGTCAAGCCATGGAAAAATAGACCATGTCCTAGCCTTTGTGTGTGTGTGTGTGTGTGTGTGTGTGTGTGTGTGTGTGTGTGTGTGTGTGTCTTATTCTGAGCAGCCATGAGGTTAAGCAGTCTAACTAACACTCTAGACTGTCAGGTAAAACAAATCCTTCCCTTAAGTTGTTTCTTCTATATATTTCTGTCACAACGAGAAAAATTGAACTACTATAAGTCAGGAAGGTTTTCCTAGACCATCAAAGCAGGCCTAATATAATCACAAACATCCTTAGAAGTAAGAGGTAAGAGTAAAGAGAAGAGTTGGTGTCCGAGTGATTCAGTGTGGGAAAGAGGAAAGACTGAAGCTATTAATGAATTCTGAATCTACAAGCTAAAAAATTTCTTCCCTATATCCTCTGAAAAGGGATGTAGTCCTTGATTTTATTTTGCCCAAAGTAGTTTTGGATTTATAAGCTCTAGAATGGCTTGATAATAGATCTGTTGCTTTAAAAGACTCAGTTTATAGGCAGTTGTTTAGTAGCACTAAGAATCTAATACAGAAAGCTTTTCAAAATTCAGTAGAACTGGTATAACCTTATTTTTTATAACAGTCTTTTGATCATTTTATCTTTATTTAGCAGTTAAAAGGAAACAGATTTTTTTAAAAGAATCACTGAAGTTTTAACACTCAGGAAACTTTTTTGATTTTTCCTATGATATTGAAGCTTCATAATTGGCTAGGTGACCCCAAACTTCACAGAACTAAGTGGAAGATTGGGTCAAAGAGGAGAGCAAGACTTGAGCAGAGCCTCTATGTGCAGAGTTGCTAATGAGGTACAGTTATTTGCCTGGAAATGAGAGTGAGGTTCTCTGTACTCAAGATAAAATTAGCTAGCCTATTTTGCTTCAGGAAAAAGACAAGGAAATAACAGAATTTTCACAAACATTAGGAACCAATGCTCAATTTTTTTGTGAAAGCAATTTAATAATTGTTGTTCTATTGTATCCAATCACTGAGATTTATGTGTTATTGGATGAGATTTTATTTTCCATTTTGTCATTTTCTTGGTTTAATGTGCTTCTGAAGACAATAAACACTAAATTTAGTGTCAAATAAAAAACATATTTTTTTAAAAAAAGGAGGAAGTAATAAGAATTTATGCTAACATACAGGCCACTATTCTCATATGACCCACCAAAAAGCTTATAATGTAGCCAGATATCAGAGGATCATGATTTCAAAGCCAGCCTGTGCAGGAAAGCCCCTGAAATTCTTATCTCTAATTAAGCACCAAAACAAAAAATACTGGGAGTGGAGCTGTGGCTCAAGTGGTATAAGGCTAGCCTTGAGCAAAATAGCTCAGAGACAGTGCTGAACACCTGAGTTCAACCCCAGGACCAGCACATACACACACACACACACACACACACACACACACACACACACACAGAGGAGGAGGAGAAGGAGAAGGAGGAGGAGGAGAGACTGTGATATAATGAGAGATAAGAAATAATTTTAAAACCTCCTAAACTCATATATTCAATCCCATCTTTGCCTATCTATATTATCGAAATCCCTGTTTCCTTTGAAGATTTGAAGAACAATGTTAAGCTGAAATAAGGAATTGAAAACAAATAGAAAAGGCCAAGAGAAGAATGAGAAAGAAGGAAGAAAAAAGAAAGCAAGGAGGGAGGGAGGGAAAGAAGAAAGGAAGGAAGAAAAGGAAGGAGGGAGGGAGGAAGGAAGGAAAAAAGGAAGGAAGGAAGGAAGGGAGGAAGGAAGGTAGGAAGGAAGGAAAGAAGGAAGGAAGGAAGGAAAGTTTGATACACTGTAGAATCCAGATAGCAGGTAAATTTGTGGGTACTATGATAAAAATCATAAATAATTTCTTGATTTTTTTCACTGCTCTTGCCAAGAGTCATATATCCAGTTGCCTACTGTCCATCTCAGATTTAGCTTGCCATACAATGAGATGTTTAAACTTTCTCTACTCAATTTACCACTTCTCACAACTTTCCTGACCCAACCACTGAAGCTAGAAAGCTCCATTTGCTCCCCAAAATCATTGTTTTCTACCCTCAATATTTCTAGGTCCTTACCAAGTCCTTATCACTCTTTATTTTTTAGATACCTGAAGTGCCCAGTTTCTCTCTATATTCATCTCCAGAAACTTTCCATCTCATGATTAATGAATCATATCATATAAGGTATAGTAATAAAGACAACTCAGAACCATCAATGTAAGTACTATAATTGGGGAGAAAAATATAGAGCTCAATTTTGCAAAGGCATAAGCAATACAAATGTATAACGAAGTAGCACAGTAAGGTCAACTTAAACATGTTCTTGTTGAAGACAGGCTAGTTTTCTAGAATACCTGTGTCTCATAACTGCAATCCTAGTTACTTAAGAGGCTGAGATCTGAGAATTGTAGTTGATAGCCAGCCAATGCAGGAATATCTAAGAGACTCCAATTTACCACTAAAAAGCTGGAAATGGAGCTGTGATTTAAGTACTACAGTGTTACCTTGAGCAAAAGTAGCTCAGGGACAGAGTCCAGGCCTTGAGTTAAAGTCCCAAGACTGGCCCAGCACCAGTGGTTCATGCCTGTAATCCTAGCTACTCAGGAGGCTGAGATCTGAGGATTGCTGTTCAAAGCCAGCCCAGGCATAAGAAGTCTGTGAGACTCCTATTTCCAATTGTCCATCAGTAAACCAGAACTGGCGCTGTAGTTCAATGTGATAGAGCGATTGCTTTCAGCTAAAGAGCTCAGGGACAGCGTCCAGGCCTAGAGTTCAAGTTCCACAACTAACCAAATAAACCCCAAAACTGGCACAAAAGTAAAATCAAACAGTTTGATCATACATTACTCAGAAATGAGTAGTGAATGATGAGGAAACCCAACCAGACACAGAGGGCAATCTCAGATGAAGAGTAAGGAATTTTTCTGTGGTTGTTAAATCGAGTTATCAGGGTTTTTGTTAACATTTGTAAATCGAGTTATCAGGCTTTTTGTTAACATTTGACTTCATTGGAAAGGTACAGATAGACTCAGAAGCGAGGGAGTATAATTCTAATGAGGCAGAGAATCTTGTCATCATCACTGTTTTCATTAGTTTCTCTTAACCAAGCCAGCTAGTTGGAAAGGTCTATAATCGCAGCAAACCACTTTAGTTCTTTCATAAAAATATTTTTTCTATGTTCATTACAGGAAACTGATCATAAGAAAACCAACGGCTTGATACCAAGCAATTAAAGTCTAGTGAGAAATGAGATAATAATGTATCACAGTAGTAAAATAACCACAATTGCCAGTATTGAACATCTTCTGCATTTTAAATATTGTACTTGATGCTAGCTGGACATAGCTAATACTTGTCCCTAATAATCCTAAAAATCCTACATGATTGGAATCATGCTCATTTTGTAGATAAGATGTCTGAAACTCAAAAAAGTTACTCAGTGATAAAATTTCACATTCTCAAGCAGGTGCAGTGACTGACACCTGCAAACTGAGCCATTCAGGTGTCTGAGATCAGGAGGATCACAGACTGAGGACAGCCCAGGCCAAAAGGTGGGAAGACACCACTTCAGCCAATACAAGCTGGACGTAGTGGTACTCATCTGTTACCTCAGCTACACAGGAAGCATGAATAGATAGAACATACTCACAGCCTGTCCAGAAATAAATGGAGGACTCTATTTGAGAAATAACTAAAGCAAAAAAGGTCTGAGGGGCATGGATCAAGTGGTACCTAGCAAGCACAAGGCTTTCCGTTCAAAAGTCTAGTACCACCAACACTAAAATTTAAAAAAAAAAAGACTTCACAATCCAGAGCAGAGTATAAACCTGGGATTCTTGAGGGCTGTAAGAATCTGTTAGAACGTGTTGATTTCTATTAGTGTCAAAATAAATGAATTTCAGATAAAGTCATTTCCATCTTTGTAGATAATGATGAAAAATCTGTCAGAAGAAGGCTACAGCCTTTAAAAGGGCATTTACATTCCCTAGACAACATGCATACTGAAATCTAAGGTTCTTGCTATTTATGTTTGTGGACTCTCTCCCTCCCTAACACACCTTAATTTTATCATGTCTAGTTCCTCTTACAAAGAAAACACATGAAATTAATGAGATTTACTCCACAGGGATTCTGTAAGCATTCAATGATGCTTGTAAATTACCTACCAAGGACCTGACAGGTAGTAGATTTTATAAGCAGCAGGAAATAGAATATGCCACTGAAGAGTGGGCTCTGTAATCAGGCTACCTATACTACTCAATGCTATGTGACTGTGACTGAGTCACTGAGCCCCTCTGAACTTCAGCCTTTCCATAGATAAACTACGGCAAGTAATGATAACACCTATTTCATGGAATCCCTATGAATATGATTGGATAATGCATAACAAGCACATAGCCTAAGAAATCATAAGTATTAGCTTTCGAGTGTTAATAGCACCTTTCCAGCAACATAGAGAATAGAAGTATGACTATAAAGGAGAAATCAATGGTTGAATTTCACTCATTGCTAAGCACACTCATCCCTTGTGCCTGAAGCTCACTGGTACGCCACCTGAACAGCAAAGATTCGATAGCTCAGAAACAGTGGAAATCCAGCTTACTTTAGCGGAGTTCAGAGATGACATGGGGGCTCATAAAAGAAAAAATGACCTTTATTGCTACATTGTGTGTATATGGCAAAATCAGTCTAATCTCTCAATACATAATTTCATGCTCTTCCAACTAACAAGAAATGTACAAGCTTTTCAAGTTTGGCTTAGCCCTGTATTTTTCTAATTCCTAGCCATATTGTCCCTAAATCTTTAACTGATTATGCTACTTTAAGCAAATGTCTACAGCTAAGTTTAAACTTCAAGTAAATTTATGCCCTATTGAAGAGATGATTTGGAATAGCTTTATAAGAGTTAACATAAAAATATGAATATTGGGCCGGGAGTTTGGCCTAGTGGTTAAAGTGCTTGCCTAGCATGCATGAAGACCTGGGTTTGATTCCTCTGTACACATACAGCACCACCGGAAGTGGTGCTGAGGCTCAAGTGGTAGAGCTCTAGCCTTGGTAAAGTCCAAGGACAGTGCTCAGGCCCTGAGCTCAAGCCCAGGACTGGCAAACAAAAATATGAATATTGTCACTGAGTTAAAAATCTAAAGGCTAAATTAGTTTTATAAGGCTCATTCAATTTCTAAAGCACTGAACATTGATTTAAATAATTGTCAACAAAAACTTTGAAAAATAAAACAAAATTAGTTTTAAAGCCCTGCATGGAACTTTACTGGCAACAGGGCTTTGAGAATAGGACTTTACCCTCTCTCAACTTACTTGCTCGGCTTGCTTGACTCTACCACTTGAGCTATGCCTCCAGTTGGGCATTTTGTTAACTGAAGAGGGTTTCATTTTATCTTCCCCTACTAGATTCAAACTTTGACTCTCTGCATCTTGGCCTCTGGGATAGCTAATGTGAGCCACATCATGAGCTAGGTTACTGTGAGAGCCACCAGATTGTAAACTAGGTTAGTGGTGTGAGATACCAATCCTCCGCTGAACATAATTTTTTTTCCACACTCACACAATTCCCTACTAGGAGAGTTCAGAGTTTTGCCATGCATTCTTCATCTTGGTTCATCTTGGTTAGTACAGTGACTCTGCCTATTTGTTGACAATTGACTGAGCACATCCCTTGTTCAAGCATGAAGGTAAGAGACAGGACTCTACAGTCTCTGCTCTCAAGAACCTCAGGGTTAATAATAGAGGCAGAAAAGCAACAAAGAAACTACAAGCTAGGCAACAAGAGCTCACACCTTTTATACTTGCCACTCAGCAAACTGCAATCTAAGAATCATGGTTTGAAACTAACCCAGGCAAGAAAATCTGTGAGACTCTTATCTCAAATTAAACTCCAAAAAACCAGAAGTAAAGCTGTGGCTCAAGTGGTAGGGCCCTCATATAGGATAAGGCTAAGCGAAATGAATTCCAAGATGTGGAAACAAGAGGTTTATCTTTGTGATTGTTGTTCTCCATGTACTATGGGAAGTTATTTCTTTTCCCCTTATGGTTTATCTCACGTTGTTACTGTATCTAAATGTGGTACCTGGTTTATTGTATATGTGCTTATTTGTTTATTTGTAAAAAGGAAGGAAGGGAAAAAAAGATGAGTGGGAGGGGATGGAGGGAGAAAAAGTGGAAGAAAAACATGGGAAGGAATAACAATGTTCAAGAAGTAATGAACCCACTACCTGATGAATGTAACTGTAACCCCTCTATATATCACCCTGACAATAAAATAAAATAAAAAGTGGTAGGGTTCTACCCTTGAACCACAAAGCTCAGAAACAGCACCTAGGTCCCGAGTTCAAGCCCCAGGATCTGCAAAAACCAAAAAGCAAAACAAATGGAGCAGTGATAGTCACTAGACACGATGTTGTAAATGAACTTTATGACTTGTAGGAGGAGGAGCAGAGGGAGGGAAAAACTGGGAGAAGATGAGGAAGTGACACGGCTCAAAAAGAAATGTGCTCATTATCTTACTTATGAAAATGTAACCCCTCTGTACCTTTACAATTATAAAGAGAAAAGAAAGAAAGGAAGGAAGGAAGGAAGGAAGGAAGGAAAAAGAAAGAAAGAGAGAGAGAGAGAAGGAAAGGAAGAAAAGAAAAAGAAACTTAATTCAAGATAGCAGACTTCAAAAGTTAACATGTAGGATTCATTCAAGTCAATTCATTCAAATCAATAGCTGCACTATATTAAGCACTTATGTACTTACATACCAGGCACATTCAGGTTTCACAGATCCCTCTAGGGAGTTGCAATGATTAGCCCAGGAAACTGAGCCACCACACTTTTTCATGGTTACAATAAAGGCACTGACTAAAAAGAAAAAGAAAACACTAGGTAGTAGGACAGATGCCCCAATGATATCTACAGCAGTCACTACGTATGAATGACGGAGTAATTGCGGTGTACCCAGAAGCCCACAGAAGACACTGGGACTCCTGCCTTGGTAGTCAATAACCATTTCCTAGAAGGTCCTGAGCATGAAGCCAGAAAGAATAGTTACAATTGTGCCCATAAGAGAAGACTTACCAGATTAATGACTAAGAATAAGAGGAATCAGCTAGCTTCCTATTTCCCAAGGTTTGCTAACACAGCCTTCAAGTCCCCTCTCTGTATAGCCTAGTCACAGCTCTCACCATCCTCTACTCCTAAATGTTTTAAATGGTAAATTAAAAAAACGAATATTTTTCACTTGCTTTAAAGGGCTGAGTTTGCTTTCCCTCTGGGTCTTCTATCTAGATCAGAGCTCTGCTCCTCTGTGATGCACCATCAGGATCACTTAGCTGTTGCTTTCTTCAAGGAGTCTTCCATAAGCTCCATCTAGGCCCTCCCCAAACTAAGAACAGGTCCTTATTTGATAATCTGATTCTCCCTCCTTTTACTTCTGCTATACTAAGCTCACTATTTAATTCACATCCAAACATCTCTTTTATTAATGAGACCCAAAACTCTGTTTTACAAGGATCTTTTTTATTCATTGCTGTGATTTCAAAGCCTGGCACAATGCCATGTACATAGTAGGCACTTAATACATAGTTTTAGAATGAATGAAAGCATCTAAGTTCATAGAGTAACATCCCCATCTTGTGGCCTTCCAGAAGACTCTGGTACAGCCTTAATCCCCTGCTGTGTTCTCAATAATCAAAAAGCACAGGTGGGCTCTCACAGTCTTTTCTACAGGCCTAGGATGAAATTAAAGTCAAAGTAAGGTCCCATCTGCAAAGCCCACATTTCCTACCATCCGTTGACACAAAGCAGGAGAAATATTTGGAAAGGAATAAACCTGAATATATGGTTGTAAACAGAATGTAAACAGAAATGTAAACAGAAATGAGGCACTTGAACCAATTGCCTTATCTACTTTCATTTTTTCAAGCAAAGTATTTTATGTGGTTTTGCCATCTGGAGGGATGTTTTCCAGGCACATATTTCCTCATGGATTGAATCATTCTCAGTCAGAGTCACGGCCTCTTTTGAATCAGAGAGTCTCACATAGAAAGGGAATGGAGCTATTCAAAGAGAAAGCACCCATCCAGTGAATGTTCTGCTAGGTCTTGAACTCAAACTAGCTGGCTGTTGGCCAGTGTCACATCCCACTGGCTCTGATGAGTCCCAGCTGTGTTTGTTAATCATTAAGCCCTGATCATAATGGAGTGGGGAAGGGGGGGCGGTGTGACTATCTATAGTTGTTTCCATTCATTTCATTATGGATACCTCATAACCGATATACCTTGTCTTCTTCCTTAGGAGTAGGCCAGGAGATGACAACACACAGGTAAATGTCATGTCCAAAATGGGATGACTTGAGGATATGGTAGAACAAAAGAGCAATAACATTAAATTTTTATAAAGGAATTCGAATTAAAGAGGAAATTTTTATATATCCAAAGCATTAAACTTTGACAGACATGCCCATTCATCCTGAAAATAAGAAGCTAAAACTTCAGAATCTCAGACTATGTAAAGAGCAAAGAGGCTTCAAGGAAGGCTTTGACATTTGCCATATAATTATGGCTAGGGGTTTTTGAAGTTCCGTGGCACCATCCACTGTGCTAAGCTCATCACACAGATTCTGCAACTGACGCCAGCAATAACCAATGAACAGGCAGAGGTAAGCGCCCATCCTAGATTAAAGATGAAGTAATGGGCAAATGACAGTTCAGGATCTCCTTCCATGTCTTAGTTTAGTAGACCTGAGATTCAGCACACTGGACTTTAGAGCTCCTATTCATGGCTCTTTGCAAAACTATTAAAGACTTGTTCTATATCACTTGACCCCTAAAAGTTCATTTTAAAAGGATGCTTAATTTAGGTGCTCTATTCCTAGATATTCTACAGATATTTTCTTTTTTTTCTGTGCCAGTTCTTGGCCTTTTTACTGAGGGTCTGAGCACTATCCTTCAGTTTTCTCAAGGCTAGAGCTCTACCACTTGATCCACAGCACCACTTGCAGCTTTTCTACGTATATGGTATCAAAGAATCGAACCCCAGTCTTTGTGCATGATACTCAAGCACTCAACCACTAGGCCAAACTCCCGGCTCCTCTATGGATATTTTCTCTGTCCATTTTTCCTATAAGAAATTTGTAGTGTAAAACTAAACCATAGCCAAACCAAAACAACTAGTAATGAATCTGAAGTTGAAAAAACAGAGTTTCACAACACTCGAGTCTTGAACTTTGATTACTGGGGCTTCTTCAGTGTTTCCTTTATCTGCAAAATGGGATGACACCTATTTCATAAAGTTATTGAGAAAAGTTCATAAAATAATATCTTTAGAATAGGTTGGGAGATGGCAGTTGCTAAACACGTGTGGGCTCCAACTTAATGGTTGTCTCTGGATTCTGCAAAGGTCCCCTCTTGTCGCAAGTCTAGAGTTAAGGAATTGGTCATTGTGCGTGTGTGTGTGTGTGTGTGTGTGTGTGTGTGTGTGAGAGAGAGAGAGAGAGAGAGAGAGAGAGAGAGAGAGAGAGAGAGAGAGAGAGAGATGGCTTATATAAAAAAGGCTGAATAGTCCCACAATGACTGTCCCTAGGACTCAAGAGCTGAGAAAACCAGTAACTTCTCAGACCAAGAAACTAAGAACCCTCCCAATGAATGAGAAGCCAATGTCAGTTGGAGCTAATAGCCTGAAAAAATCTTTGGAAAGTTGTTGGTACAAGTTTGCATTCACTGCGGAGAAATCCAAGATATAAAGACTATAATTGATAGCAGCAGAAATAAACCCAATCACTCAAGAAGTGTCAGGAGCATGTGAGTTATAGTCTTCATTCTACCCAAATCTTCAGCCTGCAGAACAGTGCTGTCCCCATGCAGGGAAGGGTTTCCTACTTAGCTTGCTGCCCAGTCACTCAGAAGTATGCTTCGCCTATTTTCTAGGCATCTCTCAATCCAGTCAAGTTGACAATCATCAAAGTTAAGGAGCCCTAATAGACTAATGAGTAAAAACATCCCAGCTACTATTTTGAAAAAATTTTAAAGTCTCTACTGAGTCTAAAAAGTTATTTTCCCTCTACTTTTGTCTTCTAAGAGAACTGAAGCAAAGCCTTTCTCTCCATAGGCCAAAGTTCACTTAGCCCAGCTTTACAGTTCAGTGGCTCCGCACATCATTATTGAATGTAAAAAAGAAAAAAAAAAGCAAATAAGTTGGAAGGACCACATGCTTCACTTGGGACCAATCAACCAATGATTCATTTATACATTCAACTCTCTACAAACATTTATTGAGTGCCTACTAGATTTGTTTTTAATAAAAATATAATGCCAGGTGCTTGGGATATTTGGAGAATGGTAAAGTTCATATGACTTGTAAATATTTTCACTGCCTCTTCTAATCATTCTCTAGAATGAAATTGGGAAGTGGCATGCTTAATCTGCCTCTGAATAGCAGAGAAATGACTAAACTCTCTAGGGTGAAAACCTTCTCTCCTTTAATGCCTCCTCTTTGCATCCTTGCTCAGTGCCTTCACCAAGGGGTACCTCCTTACTGTGAAGATGCATAAGATTATAAAGAAGTTTTCTTTACCATCTTCTCTATCCATTGGCATAGCACTGGAGGTTGAATTAGGTATTGCCATATACTTATCCCTTTCAATACAAATACAAGAAAAAAATGAAAGAGGAACCCAATGCAAGTGCATTCTCTGAATGTTAATAAAAAAGAAAATTTAAACCAAATGATTTTGATGATATTTGGGATTTGAGTTCAGCAAGAAATTTAATCTTATGAAGCCAGCTATCTACCCCTTGAGCCATTTTGGTTGCAGTCTTTAAAACGAAGAGTTCTTCCTTTTGGAGAAAAAGCAAATCTGAGCCACACCAGTGGTGCTTGGTTGGTGATACTTGAAATGTTTTTATTATATTGACAGCTGATATGATATTTATTTTTTAATATCTATAAGGGAGATTGAAAGTAGAAAGCTGTCTAGATTTAATTGTTAATTTGCTTTGGGGACCTTTTATGGGTGCTTTATGATTTCTCTGGCTGGATATGTTTGCTTTGATTTATGACCTACAATGAAACTGTGTTAGCTTTCAAAAGAGAGTTGCTTTTCAAAAAATTGTGTAATTCAACTACCACCCCCCAAAATAAATAATCCTGCCTGAAATATAAGAAAAATACCATCACAAGGCTGATTGCTAGTAAATATTGTTTGGTAATATCACATATGCCTGAAGAACCAATCTCAAATGAACAAAACTCTTAAACTTTCCTCTCCTTCATTCATCTGTAAATAACAATGATATTGGTCCTTGTGTCCAGCCATGGGTCAGAGGGAACCCAGAAGTACATAGGCATTAATTCAAGTGAAGAAAACACCCATGTGTTCCACAAGCTGTAAATGCCTTCTTTGTTGGTTGGCTTCCAAGGAGATAAGTAAAGCTAGGCAAGTATCATTTACATAGTGATCATCCCAAAAATGTTTATAGCTTTGCAGATATGATTAAGTATCTGAACATGGGACATTACAGTGGATAATTTGGCCGTGACCTCACATGGGTATCAATAAGGCAGGAGATTCAGAGTTAGTGATAGAAGAGGAGTGGCTGCAAGAGTCTCCCTCATTTGTCATAATCAGTAGAAACCTTGGGCTCTCCTAGCACAGATTTACAATAGAACAAAATCTGGAGACATAAGGCCAAACAGTATAACACTAAATGTATGGACCTCCAGGATAAGGAAACAAAAGCCATATAATGAGTAATTGTTGCCCTTAATGCACTATGTTATCTCTCATCTCTTTTGCTATCCCTTGGTTATCTCATATTGTTACAATACTTCGCCTTGTTATCTGATATATTTTACATGTGCTTAATTGGTCATTTGAAATTGGATAGGGAAGGGGGGAATCAAGATGAGCGGGGAAAGGGGGGAGGGAAATGGGGACCATGTCATGAGAAAGGGTATCAATGTTTGTGAAGTAATGCACCTTCTATCTGGTGAATATAATGTAACCCTTCTATTAATTACAATAAAAAAAGATGAGTGGCTGAAAATCAGTTGCTGGGTTGATACAAGTAAGGAGCCATGAACCAAGGATTATGAGTAGCCTTTAGAAAGGCTGTGAGACTGTTTCCCCTCAGCCTCCCAAGAAGCCAGTCATACTGACACCATAGCTTTAAACCCAGTGAAAGTGCTGAGTTTCAGAACAGCGGGATGATAAATGTTTGTTATTTTAAGCCACTAAATTTGTGGCCATTTGTGATAGCAGCTGTGAAAGTAATCCAAATGAGAAGCTATGTTGTCTAGTTGAAAAGAGCAAAGGAATAAGAATGAAACTTTGGTTACAGTTCTCACTCTACTATGACCAACGGTAGACCTTTTCACAAGTCACTTGGCTTGTCTGCATCTTGATTGACCCTACCTAGAGGACTGAACTCTTGTGGCTATAACATGCTAGAATGCGCATAGCACTGAGTCACTTAAATTAACATCCTCCTTTCTGAAAAAGGTAAAAAAGAGATGAATATAGTGATGTAAGCCTATAAATTATTACTTAGGAGGCAAGTATATGAGAATAGTAGATTGAGGCCAGCCTGAACAACATTTTAAAAACTGAAAAAAAAAAGTTGATGATCTGTGGCATGGCTCAAGTGGTAGAGTTTTAGCTTAGCAAACACAAAGCCCTGAGTTCAGTTCCCAGTACTGAAACCAAAAACCAAACCAAAGAAACAAAAACAAAAACAAAACAAAACCCCAGAACTGTCATATGATCTATCAGTCCCATTACTTAGTAACTCTCTAAAGGAAATAAAGTCAGTGTGTTGATGAGCTGTCTAGACTCCCATTTTTTTAGCCTATATTCAGACTCAGTCTTAGTATTCACAGGCTGATAAATGAATAAATATGCTACATAAATACAATGGTGGCATACAACCAAACCATGAAAAAGAAAATCCTGTTACTTGAGGTGATATTGATGGAAAGACAGTAGTTAAGTGAAATAAAGAAGGCCACAGAAAGAAAATAATGCATGGCTTCACTGATATGGAATCTTAAAAAGTTTGTCTTAAAAAGTTGAGAATAGAATGGTGATTCCCAGAAGTTGTGGGGGTGAGGGGGAGGGGGGAGGGGGGAAAAAGGTTGGAAATGTTGGTTGGAAGGGTCTGAGTTACAGTTAGGAGTAAGAAGTTGTGGAAGGGTCTGTAATATAATGGGCTGGCTTTAGAGAATGAAATGTTCTGTATACTTAAGAATAGTGAGAAGAAAGGATTTTAACCACATTGAAATGACAAATGTTTGAAGAGACAGTTATGCTAATTTTGACTTGAACATTACATAATATCTACATGTATCAAAACACAGCATGTTACCTCATAAATATGCAAACTTTTATGTGGCAATTAAAAAATATATTAACATCCTTTTTGTCCTCCTGATGACATTCTAAAATTTAAATTACATCCTCTATGCCATACTAGACCTCAAGCAAATCTATACACAGATCATAAATCCCAGACACTAGTACTGAATACACAGAGGCATATATAATGTATTGTAAAATCTTGGGATGTGTTGCTTCATATATAAGATACATGTATAAAAATGATGCTTGCCTTAGGCAGGTTTATTTTGGAGAAATGACTTTGTTTAGTTCTGACTTGACATATGGCCCAGCTCTTCCACTATACCCACTGGGTATCACCTTCCCCCTCTGGTGCAATAATTTTAATAAAAGCTAGCACCAGCCTTCATGGCAGGTGGTGAGCCAGCCACACCTGTCACTTCCTGACAAACTGTTGGACATGGATACCATCCAATGACTTCAAGTCACTATTTTTTCCCTGTTCAACCCTCTGCTGTTGCTCCAGGTAGCTGTTACCGAGTGTGGTATATTTAGAAACATGATGTCAGCCATTTCTCTTCTTGAAATCTTGGGTGTGCCATGGGGCTTGGACAGTAGGTGAAATAGATTCCTCCATGCACGCACTGCTTCCCATTCTAGACTCATGAGGGGAGTTTAAGTAGGTTAAAGGAACTCCATTATTCTGTTCCATTTTCTTCATAATGAGAACCTACCCTAGACATTCCCCCTTTTCTAGCCCTATGCAAAGTTTTTGGTTTTGTTTTTGTTTAAATTAATCTGACGCTAAACTGTTAATTGCTTACAATCTGGGAGACTCTGCAAAGATTTTCACCAAAATCAAAACAGAAGCCAAAATGATCTTAGTACACATTTAAGAACCGTATTTAAAGTACTTAGCAGATCTAGTGGGGATATTTCATAATGCATTTTGTCACCTTGAGCAAGGATTGCTCTCTCTCATCTTGTAAAAACTTGCATGGAAAGAGAGGAGAAATAGTCTTGCCTTCTCCTTTCTCATAGAATGGTAGAGGAGTCAGGTGTTCAGGTCTAACCAGCTTCTCAACATCTTCCTATTGGAGCTCCTCAACATTTAAGTAATAAATAAAATATTTAAAATATGACTTGAAGCTAAGAAGGTGATAGAAATGGCTTTAGCAGACCAAGATATCATGAAAAAATTAGCTCTCACAGGGTGAAGGTTTTAAAAGATTACAAGGCATATCGTTTTTGTCCTCCCAACTCTGCCTACCATTCTGAGGTCTCCTTTCCCCTGTACCTCCCAGGCAGCTCCATCCTACAGTGCAAGGAGATGAAGAAGAAAAGGACAAAGAGAACACATGCACATTAAAGAGAGAAGACAGATAAAAGACGTAAGTATAGGTACAGAAAGTATAAGGAAATTTCAACAGAACCTTCCTTGATAGGTAAAAACTAATCTTCCTGAGAAGGATATAATTTTCTGTAGTGGAAGTAATTCTATTTTGCCTATTTGTTTTTTTTTTTTTTCATTTTGTTTTGTAAAGAAGCAGAGGAGGAAAAAAACAACCATCAAACTACAAAAAGAAATTGCACTGCGTTTATTTAGCTTCCAGTTTTTTGTGGCTCAGTCTTCAGATGAAAATCAAATGTTACCCATGAATCAGCCTTATAAAGGTCATGGCTCTTGGTCACAACACTGCAGACTAAATATTCGTAACTTTAATGAAGGAAAAAAAAGACATTTACTGTGTGAATTGTTGCTAACTCAATCAAAGAACCCAGGATGAGAAACTGGGATAGAATGATGAGGGTGGAGTAAACAGAAGGGAACAATGAACCACCAGGCCACCACCAACAAAAGCAACTCAGTGTTGTCAGCACCAGACACTTCCTGTGCCCTTGCCTCTCTATTTCAAACACCAGCCACTGCCATTGATGGATTTGGTACTGTCATCAAACTAGGACCGAGAATCTTTTCTCACCTGCATGCATAGCCTTATGTCAATCTGCTAAGGATACTCAAATATCCGATGCTAGGTCATGGCCACAGAGCCCAGCAGCAGAGGAAATAAGAAAGGAGTGTCTGGCCATTTGAGCTTCTCCACTGGAAAGGAAGGCTTCCCTTCTCTCAAGAATCATACATTGAAGGAATCTGTACAAGCAGAGAGGTGTCAGGGTGCTAAGAATTCAAACAATAGTTGATGCTCTACATAATCTCAATGTCTAATATTTCCTTTATTTGAAAGCACTCTTCCCCTCGGTAAAATGCAATTGTAGGCCTTGAACAGTTTAAATCACAAGATACATTCAGCCTTATTCTACGGCCTGTTAGTTACTATTCCCAGATCAAAAACGTGAGAATTCCAAGAATTCCAAGAATTCTGAGTGATGCAATTTCCGTTGGATCCCATCTCAATAGCACGCAGTAGAATGCAAAGTTATCCCAGGAAACTTATTCTAAAAATGCAAAAGGTAAATTAATCAAAATAGACAAACATATATGGAATGAATTGCCACTATGTGTATTCCATATCTCATTGCACAATTCTGTAAAGCTAGCTGCTTCTTGTGATAGGAATGGGAATAATATCAGCAAGTGAGTTTCACTGATTACTTCCTTTTACTGACTAAATTTCTAGTTGAAGTTTCTTGGCACAGGTCGAAACTTTATTAATAAGGACCAAGAAACACAACAAATCAGAGAAAGCCTGGATAAGTGGGACTGCATTAAACTGCAGAGCTTTTGTATGGCAAAGGACATAGCTAGTAAATTAATTAGGAAGCCTACAGAGTGGGAGAAGATCTTCACCAACCAAACAACGGACAAAGGCCTCATATCTAAAATATATCAACAGCTCAAAAAATTGAATCACTCCAAAACTAATCTCCAAAGTAACCATCCCATTAAAAAATGGGCCAAAGACTTAAAGAGAGTCTTCTCTGAAGAAGAAACAAAAATGGCCTATAGACACATGAAGAAATGCTCAACATCTCTGGTCATAAAAGAAATGCAAATCAAAACAACTCTAAGATTCCACCTCACTCCAGCTAGAATGGCCAGGATCAGGAAAATGAATGACAACAGATGCTGGAGGGGATGTGGCCAGGAGGGATCACTACTACACTGTTGGTGGGAGTGCAAACTCGTTCAACCACTATGGAAAGCAGTATGGCAGTGCCTCAAAAGGCTAAACATAGAACTCCCCTATAACCCAGCAATTCCACTACTTGGCATTTACCCAACCATCCAGAAACAAGGACATACTAAATCCACTAGCACAACAATGTTCATTGCAGCATTATTCACCATAGCAAAGATATGGAACCAACCTAGATGTCCCTCAGTTGATGAGTGGATCAACAAGTTGTGGTATTTGTACACAATGGAATTCTATGCTGCTGTCAGAAAAAACAACATCGCCCCATTTGTTAGGAAATGGAAAGACTTAGAAAAAATCCTATTAAGTGAAGTAAGCGAGACTCAAAGGAACTTAGGCTCAATGGTTTCCCTCATTTGTCATAATCAGTAGAAACCTTGGGCTCTACTAGCAGAGATCTGCAAAAGAGCAAAACCTTGATACATAAGGCCATATAGTATGAAGCTAATTGAAAGGACCTCCAGGATATTGAAACAAAAGCCATATAACGAATGATTGTTGTCCTTAATGTACTATGTTATCTCTCATCTCTTTTGCTGTCCCTTGGGTATCTCATATTGTTACAGTTATCTGATATATTTGTTATCTGATATATTGGATTTATTTGTATTTGGTTATTTGAAATTGGATAGGGAAGGGGGGAAAACCAAGATGGGGGGGGTTGGGTGGGGGGGAGGGTAATGGGGACCAAGACATGTGAAAGGGTATCAATGTATGTGAATTAATGCACCCTCTATCTGGCAAATATCATGTAACCCTTTTATTAATTACAATAAAAAATATTTTTAAAAAATAACCCTTACTTTATAAGTCAGAAAGATAATAAAGATACCTGCTAATTATTCCAGACATTTCTTTCTGAGCAGTTCCAGTTCTATCTGTCTATAAACAACTACATTATTTATGTCAAACCACAAACACATGTATATGTACATGAATACATATAATTTCTATTTTAAAAGTTACATGCTCTTTAAAGAAAAAAATTGGAAAACAGAAAATAGAGATTATCCATGTCCTGATATTCAATTAGTACTAAAATTACACCTGTTTTTTTATGACATTGTTCAGTACTTTCATAACAGTTGTAGTATGCAATTTATATATTTGCATATAGTCATATACATCATATATCGTTTACACCTATATGCTTCTATATATATGTACATGTACATACATCCAACTTACTAGGAAGTAGGTAAATATCCGTGTTGAGATGCCTACTGGACTCTAATTATCTGTGCTTCTCTGGTAGACCTTGGGGTCTGTAGAGCCTAGCAATTAGCCTGAGATGGAACCCTTGTGAAATCTCAGTGGAATACCTGGGCATTTTAATTTCCTAAAGACTGAGTTACCATGATAATGGCTATCATTCTCACAAGGGAAACCGCAGGAATATAAAAAGGAAACACTTTGAGCCGTCAAGAGTTTAGCCTAGTGGTAGAGTGCTTGCCTAGCATGCACGAAGCCCAGATTTCAATTCCTCGGTGCCACATACATAGAAAAAAAGCCAGAAATGGTGCTGTGGCTCAAGTGGTAGAGCTCTAGCCTTGAGAAAGCCAAAGGACAGTGGCCAGGCCCTGAGTTCAAGGCCCAGGACTGGCAAAAAAAAAAAAAAAAGAAACACTTTGACCTTGTAACTAGTCCTTTCTGCGGTTCCAGACTGCCTTCATTCAGAGGGCTCCAGACTCACGATGTGGATCAGAGAAGAGAAGTGGATAGGATTCCTGTCACAGAAACCAAGTCAGGCCTCTTTGCAAAGGAACAGGTGTATTCTATTCAAAGGCTAGGTAGATTTTATTTATTAGTTAAATGTATCAAGAAGGACATAGCAAGCTTCCAATCAGGGATCCCCTGATCAAGTAAGTATATTCAAAATCTGTATGGGTTATATCCTTCAAATTGTCTATAATTCTAGTTTTCCATAAAAGTAACTGTTTGAATTAGTGTCCTCAATGCTTGCTCAACTACCTGTCACTTGGCTTAGGCATCTTAGACCAAATCATTTTTTTTCCCTTGCAGCACTATAGTTTCTATTTCAGCCTACAGAAAGAACCCTTGAACTACTCCTCAAGGATGCTCACCTGGGACTTGGCTGGGCCCAGCCTCTCTGGCTGAGAGAAGATAAAGTCATAATAACAAAGATATTTGAGAAACTGAGCATAGAGGGAGCATGTGCACACACAGAAGAACTCTAAAAATGTGGGAAAAAATCCTTGTATCTCAACCTCAGTGTACTCAAGAGCAAAGGCTTGTCTGATGGTCCAGAGGCTCATCCTGCACACAGGGCTTCAATGTGCTAATAGAGATCTATGTGTCCACACTGTTAAAAATTATATCATTGCATTACAGAGCAGCCTCCAGGGCTGTGAGTTCTTATGGTCAGAAGCAGAAAGACAGAGAAATGCTCTGGGTGAAATGACCCAAAGTAATTAGGAATAATCTGACACATCTAGAGTCAGACAACAAACCTACACGAGCACATGACTTCTTGCAATGGCTGAATACAACAAAGCCCACTCAAACTGCTTTCTCCCAACCAACCAACCAGTTCCTCCTACGAACAAATCCTTGCCAGGAGAGGGGAAGAGTATAAGTCAATGAAGGTATAATGTTTGCTAACACCAGAGTTAGAGACTAAACAGAAATCAATCTCAAATATAGTAGTTATAAAATCATTATTTAAATGCTTGATTTTTATGTTCAAGATTCTTATCTGTGGGGCCAGGGGCATAACCTAGTATACTCATCTAACATGCAAGAAACACTGAGTTCGATTCCTTGGGACCACATACCCAGAAAAAGCTGGAAGTGGTATTGTGGCTCAAGTGGCAGAGTACTAGCCTTGAGCAAAAACTATCCAAGGACAGTACCCTGAGTTCAAGCCCCAGGACTGGCAAAAAAAAAAGAAGATTCTTACCTGCATACCTGCATATTAGATTCATCTTACCAGTCATGAATTGCTTAATGGCTGGAGATAAATTGTTAGTTGTGAGAAATATGTTAGACAATTTTATGAGCAGCACAGTGTACACTTACACAAATGCAGATGGCACCATTCAGCTATTCTTGACACTACCAAGAGATATGATCTCATGAAAACAAGAGAACAATGAGTTTGTTATTAGCATAATACAGCACAGTGGTTTCTAGTAAACATGCTTCTGCATAAGTAGGAAAAGTACATTCTACCTAGTACAGGTAATGGAGGTTTAGCCCATATGGTAGTGTATCAGTCCTGAGACATGAAGCCAAGTAACAGTGTGAAGCTGTATGTTTAACCCCAATAGTGAAACACACACACGCACACACACACACACACACGACATTGAGAAACTAACAGTCATTTGTTGTCATTATCAAATATGATATACCATATATGTAACTTTTTATGACAAACCCAAATGGTTTATTTACTCCAGTACATCTCAAATATGTTCCATATCTTTACCAGAGCATTGATGTCATTAAGCAGTATTTTTCAGTTACATTATAATCTTTTTTTTTGCTAGTCCTCAGAGCTTAGGCACTATCATAAGCTCTACCATTTGAGCCTCAGCACCACTTCTGGCTTTTTTTTTTCTGTGTATGTGCTATCAAGGCAATGAGCCCAGGGCTTCATGCATGCTAGGCAAGCACAAGACTACTAGCCCACACTCCTAGCCCCCATTAAAATCTTATCAGACTACTATCACATATCTTGTAAGTGGTCGATTTTTGGCCATCATAGTATTACATGATACATGTCTGTGTGTGTGTGTGTGTGTGTGTGTGTGTGTGTGTGTGTGTGTGTGTGTGTGGTGTCTGTGTGAATGAGTACATTCAGTTCAGTCATTAGGCCATTGGTACAGATATAAATACTATGGTGAAAAATCATCAATCTGTTTAAGAAGTTTGTGACTGGCAGAATTATGACACCAAATATGACTAAACGCAGAATCACACCCACCCACTCACTGACCAAGCCAACCAAAGCTCTCTGTGGAAAACACTATCCTTATGGATCAGCAGAAACACTCCCACAACTGTTCTTAGAAACACCTGCAAGGACTCATCATGCATAATAAAAACTGATGGCATGGGGGAGGCAGTTTGTAAACTGCATCATATAATGAAATAACGCAGCTAGAAACTTGGGTGGGGATAGAGTAAAGAAGATGTGATTGGAGAACAAAAAACTCTCGCTGTAATTTTATATCCTGATTCCACTTTTTGTAAAAAAAAAAAAACAAAAAACACAAAACTCAGCACATGTAAACTGTAAATCACAGAGGTCAAGGGAAGAGGAGGAAGAGTGGGCAAATTCATTCAACATTATTCAATGTACACCTGGGAAAAGGGGAAATTGGGTAACATGAGGGGATGGGTAGAGTTGAAAGAAATGGAGAACAAGGAAAGAGGGGACATGGATCAAGATGCATGGTACATATAAACTGCTCACTGAGTTTAAACTTCTTTGAAAACTACTTAAAGACAATTTTAATAAAGAAAATTAAATAAGTTATAAATCACACAGAAATCAGATCAAATTACATAAAATTCAAGATACCATTAGACTTTAGAAGTTACATATTAAAATAATTACATCGAAATAAACATGTAAGTTAAAATACAGGATATTATAAATACCCAAGTAAATCATATATGATACACATATTATTTGTATGTGCATTTTAACCTCCAGTGTCTCATTTTTAAAGCTATTTTGACATATATATGTGGAAGTTGTGGGAAACATTGATTTACATTAAGTCATTGACAAAAGCAATATGCATTTAGAACAGAAAATACCTAATTATAAAGTCTGAGAGTATAAATAGAAAAAGTTGCATCAATATATCAAAGCTGAGTCAAGGGAAATCTCTAAGCTCTTCCTTCTAAAATAACTGTTAAATCTGTTTTGCAGCAATTATACATCACAACATGTTCATTCTCTGTCTCTAAGGGATTTCATTTTGCAAAGAACCTAAATAAACTGGCTGAAAAAAAAAATTTTTTTGCTGAGACTGGATTTAATTACCAGACCTAATTCTTCAGTGATGGAAATCAGCCAAATGACATAGAAAATTGCTGACTGAGAGGCCCGAGTGACCTAACTAAGTGGAAAGAAACAACACTTTGGATTAACTGAAAGGACAAACTTTTCATCTTAAAATGTCTATGGGTAAGATGCACAGAACTAAATAATCTCTAATGCTTTCAACCTTGCTGTGGAAGACCTTTTTCATAATATCTATGAATGAAAAAGGCTATTTTTTTTTGGCCAGTCCTGGGCTTGAACTCAGTGCCTGAGCACTGTCCTTGGACTTCTCAAGGCTCGAGCTCTACCACTTGAGTGAGCCTCGGCACCATACTTGCAGCCTTTTTCTATGTATATGGTACCGAGGAATTGAACCCAGGTCTTCATGCATGCTAGGCAAGCATTCTACCACTAGGCCAACGTCCCAGTTCCAGAAGGCTATTTTTTTTTTTTTGCATGCAACTTCCACATCTGAAGTAAAACAGTTTTGGGTTTTTTTTTTAATATTTCCAAGAAAGGCATTTTTCCTATTGCTTACTTATTTACTTATTCAGTGTTTGTTCTGGTACAAAATTTATTGGTTGAGGGCTTTTGTATGGTTTTGCTCAGAAAATAGCAAGTAAATTTGGCATTGATGGCTCACACCTGTAATCTTGGTTACTCAGGAGGATGACATCTAAGGACCATAGTATAATGCCAACCCAGAAAGAAAAGCCTAAGTCTTTGAGTCACCAAACCCCGGAAGTGGAAAACTCTCATCCCAATACACAATGCTTTTTAAAGAAATTTTTTTAAATCATTTGAGGAGCATCTAGGGGGACTTGCATTTGTTCCCCGAAGATAAATCACATGTATAGTATAGAAAGTAAAGGTACAGGTTATTTCACACATGGAAATGTGATCATTCTTTTCTTCTCAAAGTTGTCCCAAAGTCCACAACATTGAGTATACCTAGGAAAAAAGAGATCCCTTCCTAACATGATGAATCCAATGCCACGTTAAAAGCCCTGCTGAGTTTATTTTTTTGTACCAACAAAACTATATGTTGAAGGTTTGAAAAGCTATATGTTTAAGTCATTCCTACTGAACTAATTCCCCACTCTCATGACATATTAAAAATCCTATCTCCAAATATAGTCACACCAAGGTGGATTGGGCATCAACAGGTAAATTCTGTGGAAAACACATTTCAATCTACAATATATATTCAGAAATAAATCCTGCTTATTGGATTATCACAGGCATAAGGAACCTCTGACCTGTGGATTCTTTAAGGCCACTGAAATCAATTGGCACATGACAAGCAGACATATACATCTCTCATAGTCTCCTCATTGGAAGCTTTGGGCCTGTGTGTATATGGACAGAACGTTAGGGTGTGGCCCAAAAATGATGTAAATATCCAAAAGGCCCTTGGCAGAAAAAGAATCCCACTTCTAAGATATTTTTATTTCTAGCTATAAGTTTATGTAAACACACTGATAGGAATGTCCCTAAAGGACTATGTATTCAAAGTTTGGTCCCAGGGTGGCACAACTGGAAAGTGGTAGAAACTGTCAAGTTAGGCCCTACCAGGAAGTGCACAGGTCATTGAGGAATGCTGTCAACATGTGTTTAGGGCCCTCGTCTTTCCTGTTTCCTTTTGCTTTATTTCATGTTTTTGTTCTGCTTTGGCATTGCTTTTTGCAGATAATGTGAAAGGTTTTGCTGTACCACTTGTTCTCACTATTGCTGTATACCTTACCACAAAGACTGAAACTCTCAAAACTACAAGCCAAAAGAAAGTAAGTTCCAAGTATTTTGGAATGCTAAGACATACACATATATGCATACATATGTCATACGTTTATGCATATCACATGTATTGATTATAAAACAATTTGTATTCCTTAGAGGAAAAACTACATCTGAAAGCATGTGAAATATAGCCAATAGTGTTCAAAAGTCAGAGAGAAATGGGCCACAACCACATACAGCTAAACATGAATACAACAATGCATGCATACAGCAGACTTAACAAGGTATAAAATAAAGTTTCAAACCCAGAGAACATGACTGTGAACTCTAAACAGAAAGATAAAATGGATGGATAAATTAGAAAAAATATATTGAGCTGGGTGTTGGTGGCACACATCAGTAATCCTAGTTACTCAGGAGGCTGAAATATGAGGATTGTGGTTCAATGCTACCCAATGCAGGAAAGTCTATGAGACTCCAATCTCCAATTAACTACCAAGAAATTTGAAGTAAGAGTTCTGGCCTTGAGCATGAAAGATCAAGAACAGTACACAGGCCCTGAATTCAAGCCTCACGACCAGCATCAAAAATAAATAAGAAGAAAAAAGAAAGCTATATTCTACAAGAAAGATTTTTTTTTCTCCAGACTCAATTTACAGGAAGACAGGTAAATAAATACATAAATTTTCCCCCAGACTGAACAAGTGACAAGTAAATTGCCGACCTAACTATTTATCTTCTCCTTTTTGATTAAAAGTAGAAGTGTGCTTCTCTGCTGAGCTTTCCCCAATCACACATGTGACTATAAGATTAAATTCTGGTGATTAAGAAATAGTTAAAAGTCTGTTATCCTCTACAATCTTCCTTTTCCTCTCTGTCATCCTCAAAGGTGAATCAAAATAAACCTTTCCTCTTTAGAGATGATGTATCTCAAACATTTTCTCACAGTGATATAAAAGTGATGAACACAGTGATCTCTCCACATCAGCTCTCAGAACTGTTACATGAATTCTGTTATATTTCATTTGGTGTTATAATTTATTATAGGCTTTACAAAAATTCACCTACAAATCTAACCTCACTTACTACAGTGTGGCACATAGCTGATTTAGGATAGTTGAGAAGTAGGTGTTGTCAACATATAGCAAAGGCCCAACATATAAATCACAGCCCTGGAAAGTAAAGGTAACATGGAAGCCAGTTGGCCCAACTGACCCATTTGTAATCTTGAATATATCATTCTATGTTAAGGCTGTTCAAAGGCAGTGTATCCCCGAGGACAAAGTTCATAACTAAGCTTCTTGCACAGATATGAACTGTTTCCCATCCTTAGTTTATAACATAGAAAGTATTTTTAGGAATTGACTATTTCTATTGAACTAAAATAATGTTTGTGTCATGTCCCTAGGTGGTTATTATCTGCTAGTCTCTGTCAAAAATATGCTTCCTCTGCTTAGTCATTGTGTTCATAATTTTTCTTCTTGATGACTGCCTACCTTCAAACCACCAGCCACATTCTATTCTTCAGCTAGTTTTATGATTTACATATTTTATTATTGGACTTAAGCATGCTAGCAGTTACCATTTAATGCAATGTTATATATTTTTACCTTTCTAATGTCCAGCATAGCAACATAAGCACTGAATAAATACTTATTGAATTGGATTGTACTTCAGATTTGGGGGCCAAGATTTAGATTGATATCAAAACAGAGCAAGAATGAAACCAAGATATCACATACACACATGTATGTGTATATAATATATATATATATATATATATTTATAAAATAGGGCTCAAGTTGGAGGATTCACCTTCTATCTTTGGACCTGTTACTAGTTCCAATATATTAGCCATGGTAGTTGGTCAGGGCAGGGGTCCCAATGAAGAGTAACCAGGGAGGATTTAGCTTTACTTCCAAGAGAAGCAAGTTGAGCATGCCCAATTCTTCATCCTAAATGGACTCAAGCTAAGAACCTTCATCTCAGAGGCAGACAGATTAAAATGACAGAAGGGAGTTCAGAATTATAACTGATTTATTTTTATTTTTTATAAGAAAAAAATCAGACGTAAACTCCACTAACATGTCTGCTTTTCCTTCTCTTTAACTCATTGGTCTTATGCATGAAGCCCATGATGAGAAAACAAGCTGTCTGCCTTAGGAGAGCCATGTTCCTCTTTCATGAGCCCTCCACCTACCATTCTCTACTGCCTGGGTTTCCCCAACAGCCCAATGACAGGCAGCTTAAATACCATCACCAGAAGAATTTACAGTGAATTGTACCAACATATGCAATACATACACTTTTGAGACCATGCATTACTAAAAGCTGAAAAATGCATCCCCTATTCTATTTTCTGTCCAAAACTATGTCCAGGCCTGCTATTCATTGAAGTGTGACAGGGTTCCAAAATAAGACTGCTGTCTTAAGAGATGATTCTACAATAAAGTTTGACCTATCACAAATTCTCTTCCTCTATTAAATTCAAAGAAAAAATTTCAAGTCCAAAGAATAATACTTTTATGGGTTCATAAATGTGTTCAGGAATGTATTTTTACCTGGGAGAGTACATTGAAGGGCAGTAGATGCTAGCCTTCCAGACTGGGTGCATGTGACAAAAGTATGTGGTCGTGCTGTGCATCCAGTTAAATAAAGGAATGTTATACAGTTGGTTTTCTATCTTAAGGGCACTTGTATTATTTATTAATCAAAACACATACATGTCATTCACAAAGCCAAAATTTTGGCCTTGGCTACCTAGTTGGGATTAAAACTTACCATATTAGTATATTCAGAACCAAGTTGAGATTCAGTGGTGGAATAGTTTCTAAAGACCAAAGAAATGCCCATAAATTGCATGTTAGCCTATCCCCCATATTGTCTTCCTGAGTCTAAAAAGAGAAATGGAGTTTGAAACCCCAATCTAGATTATATAACTAGTCTTGATAATACATAAAGCCAAAGCCCATCTAGTATTGTATTATATATGTGGGATTCAGATGTTTGAAATTTGCAAGTGCCCCCTAATAATTAACATACATGGAAAAGTCTTCTCTACAATGCAGTCTTATCTCAATTTAAGAAAAGCTTGGCCTATGTTGTTAAATAAGTCATCTCTACTTGACATAGCCAACATAGCCACACAACTGAGCACTATTCCTTAGCTCTGTTTAGACATTTGTGAAGCTGTCTGTGAGGAGTTACATTTACCTGACAAGTTCAAAATGCCTCATGACAGCTAAGGCTTCTTCTCCAGGCTTTGGAAAATCAAAGCCAAATCCCCCCACCCCTCAAAAAAAATGAGGAGGAAGAAGTATAAAAGAACCTGTTTGGCTTAAGCCCTTCTAAATTAATAAGTTCTATAATGGATACACAATATTTCTCTCACAGTTTCATTTTCTTTTCTTTTTATTATTGGTTGTAGAGTTTGAAATAAAGGCCTTGTGCTTGCTCAATTTGCTGAACTTATTTGCTCATGGCTGATACTATACTACATGAACCACAACTCCAGCTCTGATTTTTGTTGGGTTATTTGGGGAGATGGAGTCTAGAAAAGTTTTTTGACTAGAATGGTTTAAAATTACAATCTTCCAGATTTCAGACTTCTGACTAGTTAGAATTAAAAACATGAGAATTCATTTTTTCCCCTCAATGTGACTAGAGAATAGGCCAAAGTGTGTGGGGGGGTATCTTTCAGGGTTACTTCCCAATAAACATCATCCTGACTCTATACTCAGCTTAGAACAGGTTCAGAAGTACAACAAAATAGAAAAATAGGGTGTCAATATGTCCCCTGTATCTGAAAGTAATCACAACATAAGTCTTGGCACATGTAACAAGCCTGAACTGTTACATTTACAACAGAACACACAGGGTCATTCACAACAGAAGGAAAGCACTCAATCAAGTGGGTTCACTTACTCCTCTCAAAGGTGTCAATCAAAGATGGAATTTCATCTCTCTAGGAGATGGATAAAATTAGAAGAAGGCTTTGGAATTAAATTAATGAATCACATCCACACATCCACAAGAAGCTATGGGGGGAGGAGGGAGGAGGGAGGGGAGGGAAATGGGGACAAAAACATGAGAGGGGGTGTTAATCTGTGAGAAGTGATGTACCCTCTGTCTGGCAAATGTAACTGTGACCCCTCTATACATTACAATAAAATATATATATATATATATATATATATATATATATATATATAGAGAGAGAGAGAGAGAGAGAGAGAGAGAGAAACAAAGGAAGAAAGAAAGCTATGGGGAAGAATTATTTTCAGCTTTTCACATACTGACTTTTATATTGAAACTAACTTTTCTCAAGATATTTATTCAATTCTGATTGTGAACTATCCTCATATTTAATGTCAGTACTCTATAGCACTGCAATTTAATAAATCCCATTTATGGAATATCAATGTTTCACAACACCAATATTAATTCGTTCTCATAAAATTTGTTATCAGAAAGCCAATGTAAGGATTCTGTCTTTATGCAATATGAGGGATGCATTTGTAGTTAGATCCTTTATGAAATTATTTAGATAATCACTTCTCATAAGAAACCTTGCACAGGGATAAGGCCAGCCAGGGAGAAAAATCATAGAAGAGTGAAGGATTAGAAACCATGGTCTACAGTTGATAGGTATTCTGAATTAGTCTGTAAAGTGGAGCAGCCAAAGAAGTAGGGACAAAACAAGAGACATTGTCTCCTGGAAGCCATGAAAAGAGACTGAAGAAAGAGTAATACAATTAAAAAGTATATATTTAGAGAAGAAATTCACTGAAAACACACACACAAACACACACACACACACACACACACACACACACACACACACACACACACACACACACACACAGCACTCACTGAGACCAAACTAGCTTTTTGAAACTATGGAACAGCCAACATGAAAAACAAAACATTTTTTTTTAACTGCTTTGTTCACTTTGTTTTTTTTTTCTTTTCCTTTTTTTATTTTATTTTTTATTGTATTTAATAAAAGGGTAACATGTTATTTTCCAGATAGAAGGTGCATTAATTCACATACATTGATACCCTTCCACATGTCTTGGTCCCATTACCCTCCCCCCCACCCCCCTCTTGGTTTTCCCCCCCCTTCCCTGTCCAATTTCAAGTAACCAAATACAAATGTATCCAATATATCAGATAACAAAGTGAGATATTGTGTCAATATGAGATAACAAAGGAACAGCAAAAGAGATGAGATAACATAGCACATTAAGGACAGCAATCATTCATTAGATGGCCTTTGAAAAACAAAACATTTTTAAAACAAGTATGGAGATTACAGTATGAAGAATATTGAGTATGCTTTAAAATAAATAGAACAAACACATTTACAAAACACTGAGAACATTTGTCTTCTGTTAAGATTCACAAACCTTTTGGCAAACAGCAACTATAAGCTCAATTAAGTCTAGAAAGTACCCTGGTCCTGACTTCAAGTTCCAGTTCCAGTACAAAAGAAAAAAAAAAGCAACAAAAACAAATTTTAAAAAAAATCACAGAAACTAACATAGAACTACAGCTATATATAAATTATCACATATTAATTATATGTTTGGTAGCTTTAGTAAATTCATTTGTTAAAGAAATTGTTGGTTATGCTTTTTCTAGGTAAACAATCAGAACAATCATCTAATAAACTAATATAAAGATTTCTCCACCTTCCTTTCATCCTTTTGTTTTCATAATGGAACATGTAATTGTAATCCCTCTGCACATTACCTCCATAATTACAATAAATTTATTACAAATTTTTTTTTAAAAAAACCTTATGTAGGTATCTAGTTAATGGCATGCACACTAACAGGCTTGGGAGGAAATTTGCTGCTATCTGTAACTCATTTTGAGGTGCATCAAAAATGTAAAACAATGAATGAATGGTAGAATAGGTATATATAAGACCAATCAACTATAGTTAAATATTTACTAAAAATATTGATGAGTGCTGCCAATTTTTTACCTTTTTTTGTTTGAAACCTTAATAAAATATTAGAAAAAAATGAAAGGCAAAGTGATGATCAAGCTATGGCAGAGGGGCTGAAAGGACAAAAGATGTAAGGTTTTTCGATACAGGATAAAATTGGTGAAATCAAAGGCGCAGGTAGAGATTACAGTAAAAAGGGAAGATGAGCACCTCTTTAATTTTAGCAGGAGAAGGTGGAATGCATACAAATGTAGACAGAGTAACCTGGGACGCATACAAATGAAGACCTAGAAATATGAAATGCATAGATTTGGTTTTGCTAGTTGGCTGATAAGGAAGGTAAGGTTATCAGCCCCAAATGAAGTTTTGAAAGAGGCATTTTGAAGACTTGATTAGAAAAACAAGTTTGGGCAGTGTGGAGGGCCCATTTTTTGGTTGGTAACTGAATTAGATTGAAGCCCTGTGCTTAGCTGCCTAGATCCAGTTTCTCATTTGTAAAACTGTACAAAAGCAAAGCTTGTCAGGAGTAAATGAGAGAATGTCGCTAAATAATCGAACGTATCACCTCACATAAAGTTCTTAAGGTTATTCAGGAAAGAGCATGTGCAATTTGTCCCTTCCTACAGCTCTTAGGAAGTCATTCACATTCTCATGCTGCTCTTTGAAGGAGACATTCACTTCAGCAGGCAATCAGCTAATCAAAACGGCTACAGACAACCTAAGCCACAAATGTACCATGTTGTGTTTGTAAATTAGCATTAGGCTGTCAGCTCAGGTTTATAGAGACCACTACTCTTACAGAGCTAGAGAGAAAAGCACTTTAGTGAAAGTCTTGTATCCCATCTTGTGATACTGCTCCAAGTTTCCATAGGAATTGTAAACAGGAAAGAAAACGGGGCTCATAGAAAAATTTAGCTCATCATTCCAAAATAAAGAAAATGATTGTTTTACTTGGAGTAACAGTACGGAGAAAACTGTTGCCTTATTATGAATTCTTATTTCTAAGGAATGGCATTCATGATTTAGAACACTCTCACTGAGGAACAGCATTTCATTATTACTCAATTGTGATTTCACTGAGATGCAATTTAAAACAGTACCTTGTAAAAGCACCAGGGTTTTCTGCTGTGATGTATATTGCCCAACATCATTCTTTGGAACAAAACTTTAATTTCTATTATAAAAGCATAAATTCAGAGACGTTTTACATGACAGTGATTCACACACAAGAACAAGGTCCATAGGTTAGAACCTCAACTTCCAGATTCCCACTACTAGTTATAAAGGGCAACTGATATTAGACTCACTCCCATACAGTAAATAAGAAAGTAGGGCAAAACAACATTGCAAGAGAAAATCTGAGCTAGCTAGGTAAGAGGAAACTTGAGATGATTTTGTTGGACTTTGTGAATTAACGGAAAGTCCCCCAACTTTATATCTGCGTTTTTTTTATCTGTGCTATGCTCTGCCATAGATATTTTACAAGCATCTTAAAACTCTGAATCACTGATAAGTATCTGTGTGGAAGGCAAACTATCCTTCAAACAGGCAACAGCTACGACTCATCATCTCAAAGATAGCAAACAAAAATGTATATTGCATATACATTTATTTGAAATAGAGAAGGGAAGGGGAAAAACAAGATGATTGGGAAGGAGTGGGGGAGGGAAAGTGGGAGAAAAACATGGGAAGAGGAATCGATGTCCAAGAAGTAACATGCCACTACATGAAAAAATTTAACTGTAACACCTCATACATCACCCCACTAATAAAATTAAAAAGGAAAAAACAATCAAAAACTCAGGACATTATCTTATAGGCAACTTATTCCTGTTCTATTCCAGCGATCAAATGATAACTTCATCAGAACTCCAGACAAGACTGAGTTAAGGGTCAAGCAGGCCATATCTCACTTGGAACTATTTTAATTATAGATGCCTTTATCCTTATCCCCATTTTTACCCCATTTCTCTATTTAATCTGAATCCAATAATCTGTACCTCTTAAGATGGCAAAAGACATATTGAAGTACTGTATTTATTACATGGCAGCCATGTAATAAATCTGCTCCTTATTATGTCTCTTTATTTGGCATATGAAAGCAAGTGATTGGATCTAACTTGAGATCCCTGAACCTTGAGCCTGGGATTTAAAAGTTAGGCTCCAATATAATGTAACCCTTCTATTAATTACAATAAAAAATATGAAAAAAAGTTAGGCTCCAGTGGCATATTCAGGACAAGACTCTAGAGAGAAAAGAGTTACATGGAAAAATATTCCTGAAATTTCATACCTTTGGCTAATTAATAAGATACATATGCATTAAGGCTCCACCAGGCCAAGGAAAAGAAAAAACAAAACAGGATAAGTAAGCGTAAAACAAGAGGAAATCAAAGGGCAAAAAAAAATGCCTGCAAATGGAAAGAGGAACAATTTCCAGAATTCACACATGGCTGGAAGCCTTAGTTCCAAAGGCTAAGGGTGATAACTCAATGATTTCTGGGACATTCAGAAAAAGACATCAGACATCTCAAACCTCAGTTGTAAAGCAAAGCTAAGAATAAAGGACCCTCTAAGCCTACCCCCAACAAAAACAAGCATAAAATGATATGTTTTTCTCTGCCAGAACAGTTTTTTAAAGATGATGTTTTTCTTTTTTTTAATTGTATTTTATTGTCAGGATAATGTACAGAGGGGCTACAGTTACATTTGTCAGGTGCATTACTTCTAGAACTTTGATACCCCCTTCTCATGTTTTTGTCCCCCTTTCCTTCTCCCCCCACTCCCTTCCAATGGTCTTGTTTTTTCCCTTCCCTTCCCTATTCCAAATAAACAAATAGAGGTATATACAATATACCAGGTAACAAAGTCAGATACAGTCACCACATGAGATTAACCATAAGGGGACAAAAGAGAAAAGAAATAACTTCACATAGTACATTAAGAACAACAATCACAAAGATAAACCTCTTGTTTCCATATCCTAGAATTCATTTCCTTTAGTCTCATCTTGTAAAATTCAGTCATTTCTTTTTCAATGAAATTACTAACATCGGAATTAAAAAGATTGCCAGTGGCTCACATCTGTAATCCTAGCTAAGATCTGAGATCTGAGGATCACTGTTCGAAGCCATTCCAGGTAGGAAAGCTATAAGGCTCTAATAAATCACTAAAAAGCCAGAAATGGAGCTGTGGCTCAAGAGATAGAGTGTTACTGTAAGCAAAACAGCTCAGGAACAGTGCCCAGGTCCTGATTTAATGCCCTAGGACTGCCCCCCGCCACACACACAAAAAGCAAAGGCATTTTCTTTATAGCGGGATATATATGGAATCGTATCCAATAAAGCATTTTTTTTCCTCTGTTGTTGATGTTCTGTTTTGTTTTGCCAGTCCTGGGACTTGAGCTCAGGGCCGAGGCACTGTGCCTGAGCTTCTTTTGCTCAAGGCATCACTCCTGGCTTCTTCTGTGTATGTGGTACTGAAGAATTGAACCCAGGGCTTCATGCATGCTGCGCAAGCACTTTACCACTACACCCCCATTCCTGGCCCCCCTTTTAAATTTTTGAGATAGAAAAAAAGCACACCATCCAGCCGCTTAAGGGAGCCAGAGTGGGAATTACTACCTTGGAAGCAATTTTGGTTTGCTTGGGCAGTTAGAAATCTAATTTAACTTCCAGATCCCGAGAGTCTTCATTGAAGTTATAGGAGATTTTGATCACTTGTGAAAGCTTTCTTTGGTATATAATTTGCCCATTTCTAACTCTGGGTTTTTATACATCCCCTCCTTCTTCTTTCTCTTGGTTGCTTTATCTAATTCTATTCTGAGCTTACCTCTACAAACCCTGAACCAAATCTACCTTTCTACCAAGGCAGTGAAGGTCATATAAATTCAAATTCACACCAGCAATGGTGGCTCCCGCATGTAATCCTAGATCTTCAAGAGGCTGAGATCTGAGGCTCACAGTTTGAAGCCAGCCTGGGTAGAAAATGATGTAAGACTCTTATCTCCTATTAAGCCCCACACAATCAGATGTGGAGCTGTGGCTCATTGTGGTAGAGTGCTAGCCTTGAGCACAAAAGCTAATGGACAGTGCCCAGGCTCCACACTGACATGTAGTAGAGTACCTGCCTAACAAGCCCCATATCAAGACAAAAAGCAACACAATTCTGATCTACTTCTCTTGGTTTGCAATTACATTTATTAGCACTTTTTACATTTTTTTAACTATTGCTTTTGAGGGTCTGCCATAAATGTATGTTTGGGCATTGAGGACAAATTCTAGTTCCTTTTTTTTTTTTTTTTTTTTTTTTTTTTGCTACTCCTGGGGCTTGTGCTCAAGGCCTGAGCCCTATCCTTGGGCTTTCTCAAGGCTAGAGCTCTACCACTTGAGCCACAGCACCACTTCTGGCTTTTTCCGTGTATGTGGTATTAGGGAATCGAACCTGGGTCTTTGTGCATGCTAGGCAAGCACTCTACCACTAAGCCAAACTCCCAGCCCCCTAAATGAATGTTTATACACTAGAAGAAGCCCACTAAACCAGGCACCAGTGGCTCATGTCTGTAATCCTAGTTACCCATGAGGCTGAGATCTGGGGATCTCTGTTTGAAAGCCTGTCCAGGCAGAAAATTCCCTGTGAGACTCTTATCTCCAATTAACCACTCAAAAAAAACCAGTGCTAGGGCTCAATTGGTAGAAGGTTAGCTTAGAGTGCAATAACCTGGCAGGCTAAGCTGCCAAGTTGTTTTTGTAAAAGAGCTTAATCTGCTCGACCATCTGCGTGTGGTTTCATCCTGGTGGTTATTGACTTTGGGCAGCGTAAGGTGATGTCATAGGTCACTACCACCTGCCTGTGGTATTTATCTTTAAAAGCTCAGCCCCACTGAAGGGCAGGGCTGTTCTCTATCAGCCTTAAGGTGGAGAGTAGCTGCTGTGCTGCTATTAAACTGACTCCTAGCTCCGTTCACTGAGTGCTCCTGACTATTGCTGGGGTGTTCTCCCCCCCCCTCAAATAGCTGGGAATACACTGAGTGTAAAGATGCTCAGAGACAGCACCTACCTACGCCTTGAGTTCAAGCCCCACAACTGACCAAAAAAAGGTAAAAGCAAACTTAGGGCTAGGAATTTGGCCTAGTGGGCAGTAGCACATACAAAGAAAAAGCCAGAAGTGGTGCTGTGGCTCACGTGGTAGAGCTCTAGCCTTGAGAAAGCCCAAGGACAGGGCTCAGGCCCAGAGTTCAAATCCAGGACTGGCAAAAAGAGAAAAAGAAAAAGAAAAATCCAACTACTAGTAATCAGGCAGATTCCACCATAACCAAGCAATCAAACAGCACAGTTAAAGTAGTGATGCATTCTAGCCTGATGTAGCCAGAAGCTGAGATATTTAATCTTACCTATTATGTTTTGAAGCATGGTGTGATAGTTCACATCTCTAATTCCAGCTGACTCCAGAGATTGAAGATGAAGATGAAGTTCAAGGTTAGCCTGGACTACACAGCAAGATCCTGTCTTAGATTGATCAATCAATAAAATAAATTGAGGAAACCTAACATCCAAGTGTTAGATATTAAACTTTACTAAGCCCTGTAATCCTAGGAGGATGAGATCTCAGAATCTGGGTTAGAAGCCAGAACAGGCAGAAGAATCTGACTCTTATGTTGAATTAACCAGCAAAAGTTGGAAGTAGAAGTGTGGCTCAAGTGATAGAGTGACAGCCTAATCAGACGATGAACTTCTACTTTCTCAGCAGTGTAAGTATCAGACAAAATCTTTAGCTCCTCCATCCTCAGCATAAGAATCATGGCGCTACATTTGACTTCCAGGTACTGGGTGTTGATGCGATGGAGCTCAGACTGAGTCTTCAGCCGGTGCTCCTGCAGAAGCCTCTGCAGCAAGGCGGGGCAGCGTAGAAGCACCTGGGAGTAGATAGCACTCTTCTTCTCCAGCAGCACCAGCTGCTCCTTCTGCTGGCTCTTGGCATCCGGACACTGCTGCTTCTCATCCACCAGGACCTCTGCCAGTTTCCATACCTTTGCAGCCTTCAGGGTTTCACTGTCAGCATCTGAGTTGGGATCATGGTAGCACAGCAGAGTGAAACATTTCCTCTTGAGCTGCTCCTCCACTTCCAGTTGCAGCCTTGCTCTCACCCATGCAAAGTCCTCTGAGGGTGGCATGAGCTCTAGCAGGTCTGCCTTCTCCAGCCTGAGCAGTGATGGCGTCTCTCTCTCCTGGCTGGGACCTAAAAGCTGTGTCAATTCAGTCACGAGTAGCCACTGTTCAAGGGTCTCATGAAACTTTTTGTCCTCTGCGGTTAAATTTGTGTCTTGTGTCTTCACATAGTCGTCCACAAGCAGCTCTTGAATGACTCGCTGTAAAATCTCAAGACCTCAACCATGTTGTCTTATGTAGTCGAACTTTCTTCCATGCCTGAGCCTGTTCCTTTGCCAGGCTGAGGCTTAAGCCACTCTCGTCCACATGTTGTGAGAGACTCAGGAGCTTGCTGAAGTAGGAGTTCTGTAACAGGTCCTCTTCACTCAGGTTGCAAGGAGGAAACTGTTTGCTGCAGACTTGTAATGTTTCCACCCCCTCTCCAGGTGAGCAGAAATCTCCAGATGCCATTTTAGTTTCTTAGGAGTCTTATCCCAAGCACCTAAGTGTTTCCACTTGTTCCAAGATGTCCAAAAGGGGTCTCTTTCTGCAGGCCCACGGCCGCCCCCCTCAGCCCCCCTCTGCGCCCCAGCTCCTGAACCTCTCACTCGGTCCTAGCGCATGGCCTGGGGGTAAAGACGATTTTTTACAAAGGCAAGAAATTCAGGCAAAAAAGCAATTCAGAATCACATTGTAATATGACTCTAGGAAGTTCATCCAACACTGGATAATTTATCTCAACAGCACATTTACACCCAAATAGCCAGCATCCAACAAATTAATATACATATAAAAAGGTAAAAAAGTGACATTTTCAGCAAAAACAGCAGTCAACAGAAATGGATTCAGAAAATCAAATAAAATGCAATCTGCAAAGACTTCAAAAAAATGATCACACAATTTGTCAAGACCTGAGACAAAAACACAAACTGACAAATGTAGAAAATAAACTCAGAAATGAAACATCTGATAAATTCAAATATGTGTTAGTCTTTAGAGTACAGTTGAAAAAACTTAGTGAACTTGAGGCAACAGAAACTACTCAAACTAAAGATAAGTGAGCTACCTACCACTTGAGTTACTTAACCATTTTTTTGTGGTTGATGTTGAGATAAAAATCTACCTTCCAGTCCTGGATGGTCTGGAACTCCAGCTCTTGAGTAGCTGGCATTACAGATGGATATACCACACTTGGATATGAAAGGGAATCTCTTACTTTTGCTAGATCGGGTATACCAAACAGAGGAATGATAAATTAGGGCCAAAAGAAGAGATTTCTTACATGGCCACTGGGAGAAGACAATATTTCAGTTAATCTTCAGCTCTCTTTGTGGGATATGGATATTTACCATGGCTTTAAATAAACAAGGAACTAGGGTAGGTAAGAAAGGTATGTAAAACTTAAAACAATCCCAATCACAGGTTCAGAGGAGGTGAGAAGCAGTGTGGTGCTGACAGTCCACTGTCTCAGGATTAGTCAGGTGAGGCCTTGTTACAAGTAGTCATTGATGCCTAGAAGTAAACAGCTATAGAAAGTAAAGGAGATTGCTATAAGAAAGCTCAGGACAGAATGACTCAGCCAAGTCTGAGATGCCTACCTTTTACCCTGCTCTCAGTTAATTCATGGGAGATCGGTGTTTCTAATCAAAAGGGCAGTTTTTAAGCATTTCGTAGTTTTACAAGTAAGAAAAACAAACTCTGTGACTTAAGAGGACAATACACTGTTGAAATTTTTTCAGGCTGAAGAAAAATATTACCTTAGAAAGAAGCAGAAATACATTAGTTTATTTTCCTCCATAGAGAAGTATAAAAGTAGACCAAGTTGTCAACAAACAGCAACTACAGGATCAGTCATAAAGCAAACTGAAACTCTTCTACTTTGAGTAAAAAAAAAAAAAAATGGCAGCAAGTCTAAATCTATGCACATGTACTTGCCACTTAGTGTGTTAGTCAATTTTCCTTTCCTGAGGCTATATCAGGAACTTAAACTGCATGTGCTGAAAAGCACTCACTCCTTACTTGAGCCCACAAATTAGCTACTAGTAGAAAAGCTTGGCATCTCTCCTCCATTTTTCTCTGTCTTTACTTAATCCATTCACCTGGCAGTCACCTTGGAGCTTAGGACAGGATTGGCCTATAACATGTTTACAAGGAGGCATGGATAATGAAACTGTCCTCAACAAAAGCAGCAGCTTGCCAGGAGACCATATGCCAGGAAATAAAACTTTCTCTTGATGAGACAGGTCCTCTCAAATGAGAGCTTCTCTAGTACCGCCCCCAAACAGGGGCTGTAACAATGATGTAATAGAACATACCTATGACTGTGCATACATTTTGTCCACAGCCCACACTTTTTAAACCTAAACACTATGTCTATACCATGAAGACTGCTTCCCGAAGCAAGCACCATGACATTTAACCTCTTTTCTTTCTCTGTCCTTCACCATTCGTTATTCACCATTGGCATGCTAGGACAAATCACTGGACTCAACAGGTAGAGATTTTCTGGGGTTTGGGCCTGTTGCCTAAAACTCATCTCAAGGCTAGTGCACAATGAGCTAAGAGTAAAAGACCAGATGCCAGTCTTGCTGTCTCTTGTCAACAGAATCCAGAGGAAGCAGGGAAGATATATTTAGATCTTTCTCTGTCTTCTTATAGTCACCAGTAAGTCCCCAATGGAGACTCTACCTGAGGCCCTTAAGCATTCTCAATAGCCTCCGAAAGGCCCCATTGGAGGCACTAGCGTGGATTGTTAATGGGGTTAACATATATGTATTCTTGGTGAAGACATTCAAACTATATCCAAACCTTCACATTTTATCAGTAAAAAATGGTTTTTCAGTTGAGTATATTGACTCAGTAAGGGGAAGAGGAAAAATCTATAGCTTTGCTAAAAAGAAGTGGGAAACTTGGTGAACAAAGTAAAGCCACATGCAGCTTTTTGCTAGCCCAAAGCTGGAAGTACCATTCACAACCACTGACAAACCAAGGGTTCTAGAAATAAAAGTACCCATAAATGCCCTAAGATAAACACACACACGCACAGCTGACTGAATTATAATGCAATATACTTCAGGAGCCCCAAGGACTTAAAACAATAAAACCACGTTATTTCTTAGCAGCAACCCAATACTAATTTCAGCCACTGAAATAAAAGTTGAATATCTGCAGCCTTCATACCAAGGTACCTGCACACCCCACACTCATGCTCTCACACACACTCATTTTTCCACACTCATGCTCTTTTATTTCCTGAAAAAGAATATACTGCTTGGTTGAAGGAAAGTATGATTAGCCAAGCAAAAAAAAGATATGTATATCATGAATCTGTGGCCCAAAACAGTAATGTGGAGGTCAGAAAATCATCTTTGCTTCCACATGTATAAATCTACTTCAATATGCAAGAGAGGGCCAAGAGTGTGTCCTAGTGGTAGAGTACTTGCCTAGCATGCATGGAGACCTGAGTTCGAGTCCTTGGTACCACATACACAGAAAAAGCCGGAAGTGGTGCTGTGGCTCAAGTGGTAAAGCACTAGCCTTGAGAAAGCCCAAAGACAGTGCCCAAATCTTGAGTTCAAACCCCAGGACTGGCACCAAAAAAAAACCCCAAAAACAACAACAAAAAAACATGCAAGAGACCAGATGGAAGAGAATAAGAGGGCAACACACGCTTGAAAAAACAAAAGTAAAAATATTTTATTGTGAAGTTATTTTCTTGGACTTTAATGTTTACAGATATGTCCTGTCAATATATTTCTAACAATATAGGAGCAATTATTTATTGTAGAGATGGTTAATAGTAAATAAAGGAAATACTATTAAAAAAGAAAAAAGGCATAGTCTATTAACTTTACCCATAGCTCTCTTAATATAAATCATTTGTAAATGCTGATTCTGAGAAACAATGGAAAGAATTACTGTTTCAATTCAGAACATCATGCCTTCCAATCCATCCTCCATGAACTTCTTATAAAGTGCCATAAACTTGGCTACAAAGGCTTCCAAGTGATAAATGGCTTTGCTACCCAGCTGCAGACGGTGTTCATAGTAAGCTGCCATCTGGGCCACTTCCCCTTTCAGCTGTCCATCACAATTATGTAAAAGTTCCAAGAGAAGGCCCTACAGAAAAACAATTAGTAACATGGAAAATGAGCATGTAAAACTTAGCCAAATATGCTTTACTTTTCTCACTCACAAAAAGTAAAATGTAAATACATTATTTTTCATATACGTGAGATCTTCTTTTACATAAACCAATAGTGCTCATCCAAAGGAAAAGCTCATACTTTGTAATGCAAAAGTGTGGCTACCTGAACATATAGCAAATACAGATAGGCCCTGACTTGACAATACTCCAACTTAATGATATTTTTAGTATTATGACAGCACAAAAGCAAAACACAGTCAGAAGAATTGCATTTTGAATTCTGGTCTTTTTCAGGGCTAGTGATAGGCAGTACGAGGTTCTCTCACAATATGGGGCACAGGTGGGATACCCGTCGCCAGAAGCCACACAATTAAAGGTAAATAACCAATGCACTTTAGGTTATTTTCCTGTTAAACATGGTATGTGTTAGCTAAACTGTACTGATGCACTTAAAAAGAGAGAGGGGAGAAAAGGGAGAGAGGAGAAGGGAAGAGCAAGGGAGAAAGAGAACGAGAGAGGGAGGAGAAAGAAAGGAGAGCAGGGACAGAGGAGAAAGAGGAAAAGAAATCAGTCTTATTAGGTTGCCAGCCTACTGAGCAACTAAGGCTGGCTATGCATTTCTTTTTAACTTATATTTTCCACTTATTGTGAATTTATCAGTAGAGTGTGACTACAATATAAACTAAGGCACATCTGCGATTTTTAAATCAAATACACTGCTGCATTATTTACAATACTAATAATCTCTGGTCAATCTCAAATCCCATTAGTGTGAGGCCATATGAATAATAAATAAAGACTATATATAATACAGTCATACAATAAAATACCATACATCCACTAGAAAGAACAAGGTGAATCTGTAATAACAAAACAATGTTGATTGAGAACACAATGCACTTTGTTTTTTGAAACTGCATATACAAATAATGTATTTGTTTCAATCACTTGAAGTCTGTTAAAAGCTGTAAAAATGGAATTTCATGTTTTCCTTTCTATGTTTTTTTAATCCCTTGACTTTTGTATTACTGTGTAATTTTTAGTAAGAACAAACAAAAACCTATAGTTTCTCTAATATTTAACAATCAAGAAATTTGGCAAAAGGAGCTCAGAAACAACCTCCAGTCTGGATTCTGCCTTCCTCTTAACCAAATTCTCTATGGGTCACTGAGTCCTGCAGGCTACAATACTTATTTTTAGCTACCTGTGTCTCTTCTCAACTCCCAAGGGTCAGTTTACACATCCCTTTCTCAATGAAGTTGTCAACAGTCATCCACAGTCCCAGTCTCCATTATTAAAACTTCACTTTATTTCCATAATACCACTTGGACCATTCTGAAATGCTCTTGTCTCATGGTTTCTTATTTCACTCCATTAGAGCTCAGCTTCCCTAACAGCAGGCCTCCCACTGCCTTGTTGGCCATCTCCTACTAGTGCCTATCAAACAGCAGAGGCTAAATGTAAGTATCTGTGGAATTAATACAATGGAAAGAGGAGATAGACAGTGTGAAAGCCCCATGACGACACATAACCAATTATGATTGGAAATCAATAGAGATCTGAAAATAGTTTACCTTCATTATTATCTCAGGAGGAATACAATGTGTTAGAAGCTCATAAAGCCTTCCACGAACTTCAAGGAGCCTACATACAAAGAACAACAAACATATTGCCATTTTGTGATTTTAAAAAGGCATAATTTGAAGTAATTTCTCGTTTTTTATTTTATTTTCATGATGCTAGAGATTTAATTGTGGACCTTGTTCGCACAAACAAGCACTAAACAGTGAGCTACATGTATTTCCAAGCATCTGATTTAATTTTTTCTTTAACACTCTTATAAAGTAGAAATGAATATTAAGAGCATCCATTATATCAAGTAAGTACCATAGAACTTAAATTTCATGAGTGGTAAGAGCCAAGTTTATTCTCAACATGGAATTTAATGCACGTAGTCTAATGAAATGTCATGTAATATGTGTGTGTGTAGTTCAATGACACATCACATAGTGTGTGTGTGTGTGTGTGTGTGTGTGTGTGTGTGTGCATATTTACACCAGGTAGTTAGGTTAACTGTATTTAGAAAAAGTTCATGAAAAGATCAAGCAGTTACTAGTCTGTGACCTAGTGAAGGAGATGACACATGCTTTAAATGAAAGAACAAATACAACAGAAGAAAAATTGTCCTTTTACATACAAACAGGACAGACCAGAAGCAAACAAGAGTTACAAGTCTCTGGACCTATAACTCCAGGCTTTGCTAATGTTTTGGGGAAGAAAAGAGTGATGGAAAGAAATCAATAGTGTCCATTTCAAAACAAGAAGAAACAATTCTAAAAAGCACATTAAACAATTCTACTTATCATTATGTATATTGTGAAACCACAAAGGGAAAAGAACTTCAGAACTTTACTGTACCACTACAAATGTTCCATGCTTCATAAATCAGGGGAGTGCTTTTTAAAAGATTCTTAAACGTAAATGCTTAAACCTCTTCCCTAGAACACCAGCAGAATGAAGCTCTGCCATATTTAACTTTAAGTTAAAAAAATAAACCACACTGATCAACATTTTACAGAAGGAAATGAGTAAACACATCTCTTTAAAGGAATTTTTTTTTCCTGATGCAGGTATTTACAGCATTTATTTTTTTGGAAAATTACTGATTTCTTCACTAAAACAGAATTTAAAGCAAGCCCCAATGAAATACTAAGTTACCATAATATATTACTATCTACCTCCAGTAATTTATGGGGAAGCCAAAAAATGAGCCCTAAAATCCCTTTGAAGAATTACTCAGAAAAATCAGAATTCACTGGGTGCATCAACTCAGGATTTTTTTTTTAAATGGAATGCTCTTCTATAAATTTTCATTTAAATCAGGGAAGCTGAAGTTCTAACGACTATACTTAGTCTACTCTGTACATTAAATGATCAACTAACTCTCTTAGGTTCAAAGATAGTTTCTTAGTTCTGACAGGCTGCTAAGATAAGAAATTATATTTGGCTAGTGAGCCTGAGGATCCTCCTCCACACTTTCCAAAAGCAGTAAGCCTAAAGACTCTCATTTTTTGTCTTTCTCAGTCAAAACCGTCATAAAACATCCAATAGTTAAAGTACTTTCTGTATGGTCCATTTCTTAATAATAGACATACAGCAATAAATGGAAATGATTTTCTAACAAATGTGGAAAATATATTTTGAGTACCATGTGAAAATTCACAATATTATTTTTAACAGACATCATCAGGCATGAACACAGTGCTTTCAAACTTCTCAAACCATTATTATACAATCTCTTATGCACTCATAACAAAGGCAAGGTAATGAAGATATCATTCTCCTGACACAAATGAAGAAGTGGAAGACTCCAAGATACAATTAACCTACTCAAGGATTCTCAGGTAAATTAGGATATTAACTAGAAATCTGATGTCATTCTAGCACATTATAACCACTGGTGAAGTTATACATTATTCTTTTCAATATTAGGAAGCCAGATACATTATTCTGTATTAATGGTAAGTCACCTATGAGAGAAACACTAAAAATTTCAAGTTTAAATTTATGTATAAATCCCATTTTACATGTTAAAAGACTTTTCGAATTTTACATGTTAATGAAAGACATAATAATTTCAGGAATTAAATCTGACTTTTTCTTTGGAAGCTCAACCTTTAGACAATATTTAAACTGAATGCTAAGAAATAAGCTCCAAGAAATGGGAACAATAGGGGTTTTTTTTAGTGTACTATTTTAGTGTACTTTTTTCTTTTATTTTTTTCTCCTTCAGTTTATTCCACATTGTCACTGTTTTTGATTTCTGTACGCTTTGTCTAGCACATAAACTTATCTGATTTGGGTAAGGGAAGAGGTATCACAGAAACTGTGGGCCAAAGGGTGAATAAGTGCAAGAGTGATACTCACTAGACACTATGCTGGAAATTAATTTTACAACTTGGGGGGAAGAGACATTGAGAGGGGAGTATGAGAAAATGGAGGAGGGGTAACACTGTCCAAAATGGAATGTACTCATGGGGCCAGGAGTGTGGCCTAGTGATAAAGTGCTTGCCTAGCATGCACAAAGATCGGAGTTTGATTCCTCAGTATCACATACATAGAAAAAGCTAGAAGTGATGCTATGACTCAAGTGGTAGAGCTCTAGCCTTGAGATAAGGACAGTGCTCAGGCCCTGAGTTTTTTGGGGTTTTTTTTGCCCCAGGACTGGCAAAAAAAAAAAAGAAATGTACTCATTACCTTACTTATGTAACTACAATCCCCTGTACATCACCTTCACAATAAAAAGAAAAACTAAGACAATACTATTCTGCAGTTGATTTCAGGAATTTCAGGTATTAAATCTTTTAAGATGTTTTCTTTGAAGTTCAACATTGAGAATCAATAATTATACCTCTAAATGTCAGTGTTAGCAAACCACCTGTCGCACACCTCAGTAAGGAAAGCTTTTATCATGTCTCACGCTGGTTACCTCTGTGGTGTCTGCTGACTGACAATAGCATTTGCAGTCTCTCTCAGATAGACCTCCCAATCTGTTTCAGGGATTTCTTGATCTTCAGTGAAAGGATATCTATAGGATGAGGAAAACACAGTCACTGGAGAGAAGAACACTCATTCATGCCCCAGTGTTCCCAGCAGTAGCTGCCCTTGCACTCACTGTTGCACTCTACAGGCTTCACACATCAGCAGGGCTTTCCTGAGGTTTCTACAGGACTTCTCGGCCAGTCTGTGAGCCAGCTGTGGTGGGAGAGTCAGACCTTCCTTTTTGCACACAGTTGTTAACACATGGCAAATCTGTAAATAACAAAATTAGGGGCAAACTTGCTGAGATAATTTCTATTGATAATGTCTTTATATATATATATATATATATATGTATATATATATGCTTTTAATATATTATTTCACAAATTTGACAAGTAAAACATAGTACAGGTATTTTACCTGCTTTTTTACTAATACATTGCTCCTATTATCACATTATCATTATTTTGAATAAAATCCACCAAAGTCTACCAATAGTAGAAAAGCTGTATTGCTGATAGCTGTTAAGATTGATAAAAAAAAAAAAAAATACCACATGTATCAAGGTTGTTTGATACTGATTCCCGACATAGGTATTCCCACATCTTCTACTTGCCTAATGTACTGAAGTTTCATCCTACACCAAATATATCAGGCTGAGGTAGAAGACACAAAATAATTTATTAAGCCATATCTAGTTCATAGAATTTATACTACTTTTAAAGTAAAAGGTGTTTTAGGGAAAGGAACACACACTATATATATATTAATAGTCTTGGGTTTTTACAACTACACACATTAGTCTGTATATAGTTATCATTTCAGATCCTGTCTATATCTTTTAAATTATTGATAATTCACTGTGTTTTCAAAAAAATGAACATGTCAGATCAGAGGATTTGGGCAGAAAAAAATTCAAACTTACATCATCAATGCTGGGTGCGGGCACACGAACTGCCAGGCACCGACTACGAATAGGTGGTATGACTTTGGATGTAGAATTGCAACACAAGATCAATCTGCAGGTGGACATGTACTTTTCCATGGTTCTCCGCAAGGCATGCTGAGCATCTCTGGTGAGTTTGTCAACTTCTGTCAATAATACCACTGAGTCAAAGAGAAACAAAGCAAGGTTTAACTTCAGTTAACTGGTCCTCCTTTACTTTCTTTTCATTATTGATAAATCCAAATATACCAAGCTTGATATTTTCTGCTTTCCCGTGACAAGGACAAATTTAAGTTTTATATATGTGTGTGTATAAAGGTATATGTACATGTATATATGAGTGTATATATATGTGTGTGTGTGTGTGTGTGTGTATATACATATATACATGGCATTTCTTTTTTAAAAATTCCATAAACAAAGCAGGTGCTGGTGGCTCATAATTGTAATCCTAGCGACTCTGGAGGCTGAAATCTAAGGACCATGGTTCAAAACCAGTCCAGGCAAGAAAGTCTATGATGGGCCAGGAGTTTGGCCTAGTGGTAGAGTACTTGCCTAGCATGCATGAAGCAATGGGCTCAATTCCTCGGTACCACATACACAAAAAAAGCCAGAAATGACACTATAGCTAAAGTGGCAGGGCACTAGCCTAAAGCAAAGAGGGTCCAAGGGTCCAAGGACGGTACCCAGGCCCTGAGTTCAAGCCCCAGGAGTGGAAAGAAAAAAAAAAAGAAAGAAAGAAAGAAAAAAGAAAGTCCATGAGACTCTTATCTCTGGTTAAAATAGAGCTGTGGCTCAAGAGATAGAAAGCTAGCCCTGAGTAAAAAAGCTCAGGAACAGTACCTAGGCTCTGAATTCAAGCTCTAGGACCAGCACAATAAATGAATAAGCAAACAAATAAATGAACTTCCATAACCAAACAAAAAAACAAACACTTGACAATATAAAGAGGTTACTTTGCTGTCCAATTCATTCTAGCCTCTATTGATACGCACAATTTACCAAGCAAAAGTTGTAGGGGCCGGGAGTTTGGCCTTGTGGTTAAAGTGCTTGCCTAGCATGCATGAAGACCCGGGTTCGATTCCTCGGTACCACATACATAAAAAAAAAAGCCAAAAGTGGTGCTGAGGCTCAAGTGGTAAAGCTCTAGCCTTGAGAAAGTCCAAGGACAGTGCTCAGGCCCTGAGTTCAAGCCCAGGATTGGTAAAAAAAAAAGTTGTACTTTGCTGCATCTTCAACCTTAAATATTACACTGTGGAAACATTACTATAAAACACATAGCCAACAAGGTTAAGGGATATCTGGACATTTCTATGATAAATTCTACCTAGCCACCTACAGGATTAGCCTGAAAGTCACAAAGGAACAGTACAGAGGCAGGGACTGAGTACAACTTGTGAATTTTCCACCACATTAAAAACTTACTTCTAAATCATGACAGTGTCAACAGTTTAGTATTTTGGTCTCCCCATAAAATGAAGAATACAACTAAAGATGCCAAACCAAATTTTACTTATGAGCGTTTATTGATTTTAAAGCTAAATGATGGGCTATGGTTATGATCTAAGTGTTAGAACACCTATTCAGCAAGTACAAGATTCCAAGGTTCAAATTTAAGTACCACCGAAACAAAAATAGCAGTAACATGAATGACAAATTCTATACCGAAACTCTACATATGAGCAAGTACAACAGAAAGGATGGTCTCAGCACTTGAGTGGGAGCAACTACCAAAACCATCTGACAGTTAAGACAGGAACTCCAAAACTGCCCACAAAAATACAGTGGAAATAACAACAGCCAATTTGAAAGCAGCCCAATTCATTTATGAAAGCAAGGAAACCCTGATGCAATAAAGTCTTGTAAAACAGCAGATTCTGAAAAAGACAAAACAAAGCTCCACACCGATACAATGCTGCTCAGCAAAAATCCCAGAAGCAAAATGGAAACTGATCAGAATGTGGAGATAGACACATGCTAAAAGAATGGCAGAGGGAAAATGGAGATAGAGCTCAGAACACATATGTCATGTATGTTATTGCTTTGTAAAATTAAAAAAAAAAACAGGAGCAGGCAGCTCAAGAGCCCCAATCTTAGAAAAATCTCCCTACCTGCCTCCCTCCTGGGACTTGAACTCAGGGCCTGGGTGCTGTCCCTGAACTTCTGCAGTCAAGGCTATCACTTTACTGTGGGGCCTCCCAACTGGTAGTGGAGAAGCCCAGGTTGCTATCTGTGCTTCTGCGGAAGGCACATACACTCCTAGGCACACTCAGTGAGCAGTCTAGAGCCAGAGGGCCCTGGCTGCTTCTGCCAGGAGCTCCGGGATATTCCCGGCAAGTGTGGCATGTGACTGTCACATTCAGGAAAGACCCAACAACTGCTGCTGATATGACATGGCGGCCACCGCTTGATCTATATTTAAGTGAGCACATATCTTAAAGTTAGATGTGCACCTGGAGTCTGGTCTCCAGAGTCTATGTTCCCGCAATTATTCATGGGCTCTGATGCCATTTTACCCCCCTCCGAGAAGGACTCCAACAACTTTACCAACTTGAACCACACCACTACCTCTGGAATTTTAGTGTTTAATTAGACATAAGAGGCTCACAGACTTTCCTGCCTGCCAAAGCTGTCTTCACATTAGGATTTGCTGATCTCAGTCTTCTGAGTAGCTAGAATGACAAGCAAGAGCCAGTGGCGTGTGGCTTCACTTCATTTTTTTTTTTTTAAAACATTAACAGAAAAAGATGAATTCAAGGTCATAATCCTGAGGAGCCAGACACAGTGCATCATGCTTATAATTCCAGCTACTATGGAGGTAAATATCTCAAGGATCGAGATTAAAGGCCAGTCTGGGCAAAAGTGCAATACCATCTCAACAGAAACTGCCATCCGAGCTTCACATGGATAGTATGAATAGGACAACTGCAGTCCTGATTGGCTCAGACAAAAACACAAGACCCTTTCCACAAAATAATGAAGTAAAGGGGGCTGAGTGCATGGCTTGAGTGGTAGAAGGCCTAAGTTCAAACTCCAATACTGCCAAAACAAGGGAGTAGGAGCAGAACATCATCTTTATGGGAATAGAAGACTTTAAAATGTTTGCTAAAATATTACCTATGTGGTAGTTTTGTTCTTTTTAAGAGCAGTAAAAATATGAGAAGTTTGTTTTAAAACTAGTAAACTAATTTTAATTGTATTTGAGTACTGCTAGTATTTCTTAATGATACATCTTTAACTGTTAAAATTTATAATTATATTTATTTTTATACTTTTATTTTCGTTTATTTTTCTTTTATCACCTTTAAGTAGTTGTATAAAGAGGTTTCAACTCAACATGCCAGTTTATGAGTACAATACATCAGAATCAACGATACTCCTTATAGTTAGGTACTATTCCAATCAATACTTAAATTTTTAAAGTATATTTCTTACAATAATGGATAACATTAAGGACACAGTCTAAGCATCAGAGGTTTAGGCCTGTAATCCTGAACCATTGAGTCTGAGGAATACAATAAGAAGCTAGCCAAAAAGTAAAACCTGAGATACTTCATAGCCAAATTAACCAGCAAAATTCCAGACAAGAGGTGGAGCAAAGGGGAAGAGAGTGCTAACCCTGAGTGAGAGCACAAGGAAACCCTGAGTTCAAGCCCAAGTGCAGGCACAATAAAAACCAGTAAAATTTTAAAAAGTTACTTATCTTTTCCTTTATTTTCAGTGTGTAATGAGGCTAGAAAAAGTAACTGAAAAGTATACTGTGTAGAAATAGAATAGTAGTACATTAAAATATTTTGACCTATGGCTGGGCACGGTGGCTCATGCCTATAATCCTAGCTACTCAGGAGGCTGAGATCTGAGGATCACGGTTCAAAGCCAGCCCAGGCACAAAAGGACTCTTATCTCCAACTAACCTTAAAAAAACGGGAAGTGGGGCTTAGCTCAAGGGTAGGTAGGGTGGTAGCTTGATCTGAAGAGTTCAGGGGCAGTGTCCAGGCCAAGTTTAAGCCCATGACCCACAAAAAATATATATGTATTATGCCCAAATGAAAAATGTACAATATTAGAAATATTAATATTAGAAAAATCAGTAATATGACTGATGAGACTAATAAAGAAAAAATCATAAGATCTCATTTATGGAAGTGGAAAAAAAAAGTACCTTACAAACACTCCTTATTTCCTATTTTATTGAGTATTTCTGAAGTGAGGAGTATAATCTTACTATGATCAATATTCATGGCAAAGTCCAGTAACTAAATAAGCAACTGCTAAGGCTTTCCTTCCAAAATCATGACTTGGATATCAGTTCACTACCTCCAAATATGGTATCACAGGTATCGGCCAAAATTAAGACAAGAAAAAATATTCAGAATCATACAAGTTAGAAGAAGAAAAAATCCTATTTATATACAATATGAATATATATCTGAAAAGCCCACCAGAAGGCAAAGACTACTACAATTAGAAAATTAAACACATCAGGATACAAAATATTTAAAATGCTTAAGATGTAAATACCAGTAACTGTCACACAAATAAAAGAGTTACAAAAATGAAGTTACAAGACTTCACTTGCCCTAGCAAAAAAATCATAAACATTGCCATAATTCACAAAAACTGTAAACAATTCATAAAAATGATTACACTCACTGAAGAAAAGACAAAATACTTTCTCTACTCAAACTAACAAAGACTAAAAGTGACTATATGCAGTGTTGGTAACGGTTGATAATAAATATATATTTACTTCCTCTTTCAGATGAAGCATTTGGAAAAATACTTCAAAAAAAGCATTAAATATCATAAAATGTTATCCGTAAGAATTATGTGCAAAGGAAAAATACTACTGTACAGAGACCAACCTTAATAGTTCTCTTTGGCTGATGAGGTTATGGTGGACTTTACTTTCTATTCATGGAAATAACTGACAATCCAGAAAAGAAAACTTTGGTCACACCAGGCACTAGTGGATCACACCTGCAATTCTAGCTGTAGAAGTGGCTGACATCTAGAAGATGTAATTCAAGCCAATCCAGAAATCTGTCAGACTCCATTTCAAACCAACAAACATCAGAGTTGGAGGTATGGCTCAAGTAGTAGATTAGTAGTCAAGAAAGCAAGTTAAGGAAGTACAAAGGACAGGGGCTGGGAGTTTGGCCTAGTGGTAAAGTGCTTTGCCTAGCATGCACGAAGACCCGGGTGCAATTCCTCGGTATCTCATACATAGAAAAAAGCCGGAAGTGGTGAAGAGGCTCAACTGGTAGAGCTCTAGCCTTGAGAAAACCCAAGGACAGTGCTCAGGTGCTGAGCTCAAGCCTAGGACTGGCAAAAACAAAACAAACAAATCCCAATACAGTCAAAAAAGGGGAAAAAAAATCACATTTTGGTCACAAGTAAAATAATTATTTAATTTTTTGTGTGTGCAGGCTGGTAATGTGGCTTGAACCCAGGGGTTTGAGTTCTCAGCTGGCTTGTTCATGACTGACCTTCTACCTACTACTTAAGCCATGTTTCTAGTCTGGAGATAAGAGTCTTACAGACTTTTCTGCCCAGGCTAGCTTCTAACTGACATCCTCTGATCTCACCCCCAAGTAACTAGGATTACAATTATTTTAAGGTCATGTAATTTAATTTTTTATCTAAAATCAAGTGTTTTTCTATTCATTATTTGTCATGTGAATAATGAAATACTGTTGTTCTTTCCAAAAAATTCAATTCCCTTGAGCACAAAAATCATAGTTCTCTTTGCTCACTTTAGAAACTCCAATTAACAAAAGAGACAAGAGGCATTCATGTGTAATGGCAGCCTCCTCTTTCATCACGTACCTTTAAAATCTCTTTGAGTGTTTGTTTCAAGTTGCTGTGACTGTGCCACTGTTTTCAACATCTCCTGAATTACTACCCGGTCACTATTTCCAGCATCACTACACAAAAAACGAACAAACAAACAAACAGAAAATGGTTATAAGAATGTCTACCTTCTTAATCTGTTATTTTAAGGAAAATGTCTAATGGCATTTTTTTTTGGGGGGGGAGGAGGGCTTGGAAACAGGCTATTGCTATGCTGCCCAGGTTGACTTACACACTATATAGTACTGGTTGGCCTCAGACTCCTGATCTTGCTTTGGCCTCTAACGTGCTAGGACTACAAATGTACCACCAGGCCAGGATACTGTTGAAAATTTTAAGTGGTTAAAACTTTAGTCAAAACTCGTTAACACCTACTTTATAAATCTTTGAAAATGATTTAGGATCATTAAAAATATTAATAACCAGGTAGAATGGCTCTCAACGAAAATGCAGAGATGGGCTCTCAAGGCCAGCCCACACCTAGGTACTCACAAGTACAAATATACATGAGAATCAATTCCAAAAATAACCTTCCTCAAGTAGTAGAGTGTCTATCTGCCTGGTAAGTGTGAGATTTTGAGTTTAAACCCCAGTACCATCCAACAAGAACAAATATTAATAATATCCCAGTTGAATTACCACCTAAAATATTAAACATACTCCTATATTATGTTTACATTAAGTTCTAACAATTGGGTAATGGAATTTAAGTTACAAACTATTGGCCGGGGGTTTGGCCTAGTGATAGTGCTTGCCTAGCATGCACAAAGACCCGGGTTCAAGTCCTCAATATCATATACATTAAAAAAAAAAAGCCAGAAGTGATGCTGTGGCTCAATTGGTAGAGCTCTAGCCTTGAGAAAACACAAAGACAGTGCTCAAGCCTGAGCCCAAGCCCAGGACTGGCAAAAAAAAAAAAAAATAGATACAAACTAATGAGTAATTATAGACACAAATCTACACTTATACCCACATTTCTGCTTTGGCATTCTGGGCAAAGCTCAAAAGGGGTCAGTCATCTCTGGTTTATTTAGGCTAAATGAATGCTAACTTAAACACCTGAGAAACAACAGGCTTAATTGCCTCAGAGGCTCTCATAAGAACAGAGAATAGTGAGGGACAAAATAAAAAGCTTCACTTTCCCATATAGTCATTAAGCTTTACCCAACTGACTAATTAGAACAATATATCTACAGGGCCTCACTTACGATCATGTTCTAAGCCAAAAAATGTAAAAATTCCCTGCTTACCTCTAGAATTAACACTCCCGGATTAATCCCATTTCCTCTCATTTTGTTTCTCTTTATTCCCTTCCAAATTGATACCTATTTGTTAAGCATGCTTTAAGGACTAAATATCATAGTCCTAGGAAAGCTTTTCACACAGAGGCTGCTACTGCATACACATCCACACGAGCTTAAAGCTCATTGCCCATTTACTTCCTTCCTTTCTTTCAAATGGACCTGAAAAGGTCCTCCATTCTTTTCTCCTTCAAGAATCCAACTTCACTGTAACTGCAGGAGTCTGTAATATGTCCTCAAGACTTTAATGCTATTATATCATATTAGACATTGAAACATGAGACAAGGGAAACGTATGGCAACTAAAATTTGGTTTCTGAAATATTCACTCCACACATTAAAACTTTGTAGGCACCCTTTTTATTAGCACAGCAGAATTTAACAAAAAGTTGATGACAATACCATGTACTTTGTTTAAAATATGTGTAAATAGAACACAGAACTTGAAAGTGAAATTACTTGGTAGAGAAGGCAATGTATTAGGCTCCACATTTTGAGAAAGGCAGCTTTTCCTTCTAGATTGTGCTCTCATATTCATACGATTTAACTTGAAGAGATACAATGTTTAAAATGTCTTAGAGCTTTTTGTGTAAAGATGTTCATTTCCAACCATTTTTCTAAAATTGTTTAGTAGCAATTTACCTGGGATTAACTTCAAGGTGATAATTACTTGCAATGGTGCTGATTTCAATTTTCTTTTTAGATGGTGTCTGTAAATAAAAATATTTTTTTATTATGTACTGGCTATTTCCCTTCATTTCTGCATTTTTTCATGTGGATTTCTAAAACCCACTGACCCCTGAAAATAAAGCTTAATGTAGTTTAGCCTCATCCTTACTTTGTATACAAAATTTATAACATGGGTGGTATCACATGTTGTTTTTATGATTCCTTAATTTCCTCCAGAAATCTCCAAATCATCTCAATTACAACTAAATAATCATCTGTATGCAATCTACATATATCCTTTCAGACTTTTCTATATTAAACTAAAAAAATAAAGAAAAAAATACGTAAATTGAAAATCATTCCTCTGGTGCTTTCCTTTTCCTGCTTAACAATGCATAGAGGCAACCCCTCTCAGACAACTATACTGACCTATATTTTGGATGTTTCAAAGCTAATTGTACTAAAGAGCATGTTTTTATTTTTTACCTGTTTGTCAAGAGAGCAATCTATTTTCATTAAACAGTTAAACAATTCACTTTTCCACTGGCAACAAATATTTTTCTTCAATATCCTTCACCTGTTTTTAAGTTTTACTTACACACACACACACACACACACACACACACACACACACACACACACACATCCTGGAGTTTAAACTGGGCCTTAAATTTGCTAGCATTTACTATGCTTTATTTGGTCTTTCAATTCTAGACAGGACAGTTTGACTACACAAAGGGACTCACACTATCTTAAAGGTCAAATACCTTTATATGTGTTCACTGTCCACTTACATTTTTCTCTTAGGACTACTTGTTATTTCATTTTCTACCAAGTTATGTTTTAGGTGTCAATTTGTAAAATTTTTTATCCAATATATTCCCTTCAAATACTTTGTGACAAACATTTCATATAAATTATCATCCTCTGTCAAACAAACTTTTAAAATTCATATATGCACAAGTATATATCATTCTTTGCTATTTTTTTGTGCTTTTTATCAGTCCTGTGGCTTGAACTCAGAACCCTGGGCACTGTCTCTGAGCTTCTGTACCTAAGACTTGCACTCTATCACTTGAGATACTGTTGCTTTTTTTTTTTTTTTTTTTGGTTAATTGAAGAGAAGCATCTCACAGATTTCCTTGTACTGTCTGCCATTAATTAGTAATCCTCAGATCTCAGCCTCCTGAGTACCTAGGAATAAGGGTCAGCGACCATCACTCAGCTTCATTTTACCAACTTTAAGTAGCTGTACAAGAGATTAGAAAGATCTTCTTGAGGGGCCGGGAGTTTGGCCTAGTGGTTAAAGTGCTTGCCTAGCATGCATGATGACCCAGGTTCGATTCCTTGGTACCACATACATAGAAAAAAAGCCGGAAGTGGTGCTGAGGCTCAAGTGGTAGAGCTCTAGCCTTGAGAAAGTCCAAGGACAGTGCTCAGGCCCTGAGCTCAAGCCCAGGACTGGCAAAAAAAAAAAAAAAAAAAAAAAAGATCTTGAACAACAGAGATCTCAGAATCTTAGATCACAATCTAAGAAATTTTACTCTGAGAGACTATTCATTTTTTATATTTAAAACTTGAATTTCCCTGGAATTTATCTTTGCAAACTATGTGTTTTACACATTTTTCTGGCTCATCTGTTTTCCACTAATTAGATACAGACCCTCCATCACATACTTTTGGACAATTTGTTTAGTTTCACTAAAATACTTCTTTGCCAATATATTACTGTTTTAATGTTAAAGTATTATTTACAATCTTGCAACACAAGCCCCAGTTCACTAAATCTCTTTCACAATTGCTTTTGCTAGGCAAAAGAACTCACCACACAATTTTTAGAATTTAGTTCTTACATGCAGAACTTATCATACAAGTTTTAAAAACTTGAATTTAAATTGAATTTACATGGCAACCTGAGGAAAACCAATAACATTAAATATTAAGCTTCCAAACTGACAACATATTTCATCCTTCTATCCATTAAGTTCCAGTTTTGTATCCTTCTATACAACAGGTTTTTCCTCCAGATCTCAAACTATTATTAGTCCCTATTAGTTTTATAAGAATTTCTGATAGGATACACCACCACCACAAACTCAATATGTCTATCCTAAAATTAATTTATCTTCTTGAAAATTACATATTCAGATTCAGCATAGATTTTGCATATATGATAAATATAAAACATTCTGTCAAGGGCTGTGAAGGATATAACATGTTCCCTACATCACTCCACAGTAAAATAAATGGCGCATAAGGAATTACACTAAAAGACAAAGCAAAGTGATGCCTATTAAAGTATAAACTAAAAGTTGTAGAAGACTAATCTCACAATGTGAGAGGGGCACTTGAGGCAGGAGATTTCAGCCAAATCTAAAACACCATAAGCAAAACATGTAACTTACTGCAAGGTGCACTGACCACAGCCCAGCCAGAGCAAGATCACAAGACACTTCTCAACTGCTTCTGCCTCAAGTTTCCTTTTCTAGTCACCACCTTGCTCACACACTTTGTTTAAACCAGTTGTTTGATTCAATACTTAAAATTTTTCTCAAAATCATTTCCTTTATTTCCATCCCTACTACTGCCCTCAAAACAATAAACTTCAGCAGGGCACTGGTGGTTCATACTTACAATCCTAGCTACTCAGGGGGATGAGATGTAAGAATACTGGTTTGAAGCCAGCCCCAGCACAAAAGTCCATGAGACTTTTATCACCAATTAACCAATTAAGTGAAACTGTCGTTTAAGTGGTAAAGGGCTAGCCTTGAGTGAAAACACTCAGGGACAGCACTTAGGTCCTGAGTTTAAGCCCCAGACCAGCACTAGACAAACAAGCAATAATAATAATAGTAATAATAATAATAAACCTCAGAAATATGTTATTTCTATTCCAGCCCAAACATTCTGAGACTGCCCATATTTCCTCACATAAATGACTCAGTATCAAAAACCCTCCTAATTCCAATATACCTGAAATTCTGTTTTTTTTAGTGTTTTTGGTAGTGAAATTTGAACTGATATATTTGAGCCATACTCCTATACTGAAATTCTTTCTTCAATCATACCTTAGTTAGCTATTAATGGGAGGGTTTGTACATGACTAGAACTGAAAGCCTCTGTGTGTAAACATTTGGAGAATGAAACATTTTCATAATCATTTTCAAAGTGAAAAGCTTACTGTGATGGTTTGATGCTCAATTCTCAATTTTTCCACTCCAACACCATAAAGTTCACGTAGGATACACATAATTCTTGTCTTTTTTCCAGCACCTGATGGTCCATACACTAACAAATGAGGAAAGTCACCACACTGAACCTAGAAAAACAAAAGAACAGGCATTTTTACTTTACCAAATTAAACTGCTCTCAAAATATTTTTTCTCAAATACTGTAAACCTACCAAACTACCACATTCAAGTATATAAATTATATTTTAATAAATTGACATTAATCTAACATAAGCATTGCACAGAATATCAAGATATTATAGTCAGTAACAGAAAGAAGGTACTCTCAACCTAGGCTGACAATCAGAATCTCCTAGAGAATCTCCTATGACTGGACTCCATCATCCAACAGATCAAGACTCTGAAATTTTCAGATGTTCACCTTACATGAGCACCTCAAAATCGCCACTGTGCATTTGAGGGTGTTTGGTTTAATTGTTAGGTTATTTGGAAGTTAAAACTTTCACAGGAAAGTGGGAATGCAATACAAGGAAAACAACCAATGAAAGAGTGTTATTGAATTAAGATACCACACTAGACAACCAGGTTTGATCCTGTTGAGAAACAAAGCCAATATAAACATATACCACAGTGTTAACCCATTGCGAGATGGAATGTGAATTATTCATCAGTCCTTGGTTGAAGCCTGCTTAGGAGGAAAGTGGATGGAAAAAAAGGCAGGCATAATTTCCAGCTATTTCAAGTCAGCTTAGGGATTTCTGCAAGAGAAAAGCCAGCAGGCACAGCACAAAACTAGGAAGCTGAAAGTCAGTCTACATGCACTAAAAACATGAAGATCGGCAGGGTACTGATGGTGTCTACCGACTTAGGGAAGTACCTGATTGGTACAGTTTACCTTACAGGCTTCCAAGGTGACTGTGATGATCAGTCAGGTTTTGGAACAAACAGAGAGGTTTTAGCTTCAGATCAATAATACAAGGTAAAGCTTTGTGAATAATCATTGTAGAAAAAGTGAATTAAATAATTTAACAAAGGAGCTCCTTACCGCATATTTAATACATTATGAACTACCTGGCACTGGAAATCTAAAAGCAAAGGGAACTACTTTGACTCAATTAGCGTCACACAAGTATTGCAATGCCACTAGGTACTTTTTATCAACTACAACAAGAGAAAGGAAATCAGAATGACAGAGAAGAAAAAAATAATCTTCCATGAGGAATTAAACTCAAGGAAATCCCAGTACAACCCACTTGGAGAATCAGAAGACCTGAGAAATAAATAAATCCCATTCTTTCCTTATAAACAAAGACAGTAAAAAATACTATCTTATTTTAATCTTTAAATGTTTGTACAGAGAGGCTTCATATGTTGAAATGAAACCCCTCTGGGGCATCACATTTTAAACAAGATAATCAAAACCAAATCAGTAGATGTCATCTCAGTGTTCAAAATCTTCAACAGGAAAACCAACCATAGGGAGAGGTATGGCTGGGGAGACATGGGCCGGTGGGGGGAAAGGTTGGTGAAAAGAGGAAAAGGATGATATTGATCAAAGATGCACTGGATTCATAAACTGTTCTGTTGAACGGAAACTCATTTATACAACTACTTAAAAGATAAATATAAAGATGTATTTTTAAAATCCTTCACAGCCCTGCCCCGCCCCCTTGGCCATGGGGTGAGGGGCGCGGTCCCCACGACTCTGCAGGCTGGTTGGTCATTCTGTGGTGTGCGTTCCTATGAAAGTTCCTGGACGAGCAGCAGCCTCTCCCCCCCCGTCCGCCCCAGGGGATTTTGCACTTTTGTAATCCCACTGTGCCCCAGGGCCTGCGATTACCACCTCAGCCCGGGCTGTGTCCAGTCCTCGCCCCTGGAGACCTCCACCCCCCCCCCTACACACCCACTCGTCGGTTTTCTCCTTCCCCGGAGCTTCACTCCCCGCTCGCCTGGGCAGCTGGGGTGCCCCGGGCCTGGGAGGGCCCAGCCGCGGCCTGCGGGCCTGCCTGCCTGCCGGCCGGTCTACCACCCCCGCTCTCCCCGCGCGGCCGCTCACCAGGTTCCGCAGCTGCGCCGCCTGCTCCTTGTGGTAGTCTAGCCGTCCTAAGGAGCATGGCCGGTATTTGTCCACCCAGAGGCTCATGGCAGCTCCACTTCCCCGGGTTTGGGCGCGGGACGGAACCCCACTCCCAGACGAGTTTTCCCGCCAGTTCCCAGCTTCCTGACGTCACTACCGGCCGCGGCGCTGCCAGGCGGAAGTGCTACGGGAGCTGATTCGGGACATAATTGGCCGCCTCTTTGGCGCACTCTAGATATATTGCATGCATTGCATTGTAAAGGTGATGTACATTTCTCTTGTTCATTAGTCTTTAAAAACAATGCATCTAGGGATGGGTGGGGGAGAGAATGAGACTAGAGAGCACCAGATTGAGCAGCAGGGAATCTACCACGATGAAGAGTCAGGGAATGTAGAAAGCATTTAGGATTTAAGGAATATAGATGGAAAAGATTACCTAAATTATTGTTTTAATTTCAAAGTGTAACTAAAATAACTTGAAAAACCCCATCAACACTCATGAAGAGTTTCCATCAGATTCTCACCATGATATATTTTTTTTTGCCATTACTGCAATTTGAACTCTGAGCTCAGCTGATGCATTATCACCTGAGCTACTCCTCCAGCTTAGTTTTTTGCTGCTTATTCCAGAGATCTGCATGAAATGCCTCTGAATTTCAGCCCTCCAGATTGTAACTTCCCGAGTAACTACGATTTCAGAGGTGAGCCACCAGTGACCAGTTGGTTATAATTTTCATTAAATTAGAGAACTTTAACCACTTGCCTAAATCTGTCTCAAATATGTCACCTATGATATCCAGCAAGATTTTAAAATATGCCTGTGATATCCTAGGTATCAAATCTGATAACGGAGGAGGCACTTGCGGCAATTCGTTTTGTATTTTGTTTTATTCATATAATTTATTCTGCAGACATGTTAATGGTGATGGTGCAGGCCTGGTGGTCCTAACACAACATTAGGCCCATTCAGTAAACGTAGTGGGTAATTAGCTATCAACCCCCTTCACCTGGAAAAGTCCCCTGGCGCTGAACTATTGCCATGTAAGGCAGCAAGGTCCCCTTAAACCTTGCAGGTCTTATCAGCTTCTCCCTTTTTCAAACACATATGTAAATATGCTTTTCCTATATATGGTTTGGCTTTGAACCTTCTTATGGCACCTTTTTGATATACAGAATTTCTTAATTCTAATGTAGACCAGTGTATTCAATTTGTGTGTGTGTGTGTTTGTGTGTGTCTGTGTGTCTGTGTGTCTGTGTGTGCGTGTGTGCTGGTCCTGGGCTTAAACTCAAAGTCTGTGTGCTTTCTCTCACCTTTTTCCCCTCTAGGTTAGCATTCTGCCACTTAAGCTATAGCTCCATTGCTGAATTGTTTGTTGATTAATTGGAGAAAGAGTATTTCTTTCCCAGACTGGCTTTGAATCAGGATTCTCAGACCTCGGCCTCCTGATGTAACTGTTTTACTCTTTATTTTTAAAAATTCTTGTTTTGTTTTAAGTCACTGGAACTAATTCTTTGCAGGGTATAAGTCAAATTTTGTCTGGATTGATTTTAGGGATGCATTAATAATATGCATGTTCAAAACTAAGGCAAAGAGAAAAGCACAAGGCCATTCCTTAGAACGTGGAACATAAACAGTATATGCAATGTATATGTAACATGTGAGAGATTATTATGATATGTCATGTTACTCTGTTTTTCTTCTTACAGCAGCCTTGTGTATTAAGAGTCCATTCTACCCTATCAGTCTGTTCACTGATACCACACTGTGGTGTTACTGCAGTAGTAGCACAGGTTTTGACTTCTGACAGTCTGGCTCTCTTTGTTCTTAGGCAAGATTACGTCTGCCAATAACTGTTGTCTGAATTTCCCTATAAAAACCAGAAGCAGCTTTTAGATTTTGCAAAAAATTTTGGCTGCAATTCTTCTTAGGATTGCTAGTGACAGCTATTTAACTCCATATTTGAACATTCTGGATTTCACCTTGTTGGTCTTTGAAAGCATAAAATATAAATTGCTCCACTTGAGCACATTACAATCTGACACCTATTTTACTCAGGCTATATAAATGTAGCTGAAATTTCAAAAGCAAAAAGGCACTTCTTTTCTGCATGATTTAACTGTGATATATATTTAACACATCTTCAATTGCCCTTGCTACCCTCTTGAAAGGTAATATATTAAAATTGCAAATACTCACTCATGTGTGTTGAAAAGGAAAATTTACTTAGATGCAATGCTATAAAAAACAATTATGACTTTAAAACATGATTTAATATTAATATATATTCATATAATGAATACACAATTAAAGGAGCTTTTTTCCTTTTGTGTATCTGTGATTTGTCATTTATATTTCTATTATTTCATTGTTTAAAAAATGACTTGTTTGTGGCTTCTGATACTTTGGAAATAGAAGACCACATTCTGTATGGAGAAAAGGAAAAACCAAGAAAGTTCGGAAAATAAACCATCTAAGCAGAAGGAGGAGGAAGACTATTTGCAAGAAGATGAAATGAATTCTTTATGTCATGTCATTTAATTGTGAAAGATATTTAAATAATCAAAACATTAAAGAGCTTATAATTTGTCTCAGCAGAAATTATTATATAATGCCTTGGAAAGAATGGAAGAGGGTAGTGTGAATCAGTGTGACAGTGAATATTATTAGACAGGTAATATGTTTTCTCCATAATAGGATGTCAAGGGCTAAGTTTTTCAAAATCAAGACGTATGTCATGACAAAATATTCTTTTGAAGCCAGGCACAAATGACTCATACCTGTAATCCTAACTACTTGGGAAGCTGAGATCAAGAAAATTGAAATTCAGGTCCAGCCCAAACAACAACAACAAAAAAGTTACAAGACTTTTTCTTTTTTTGGAGGGGGGGTGGGTAATAGGGCTTAGACTCAGCCTGAGTGCTGTCCCTGAGCTCTTCAGCTCAAGGCTAGCACCCCACCCTTCAGCCAAGCTCCACTTCCCATTTTCTAGAGGTTAGGTGGAGATAAGAGTCTCAGGTCCTTTTGTGCTCAGGCTGGCTTTTAACTGTGATCCTCAGAACTCAGCCTCCTGAGGTGCTAGGATTAGAGATGTGAGCCACCATGCCAGGCACAAGACTTTTACTTAACCAATAACTGAACGCAGTGATATGTGCCTGTCATCGCAGATTCACAGAGACCTGAGAGCAGAGAGATCATAGTTCCAAGTCAGCTCAGTAGAAAAGTAAAGTCCTTGAAACCCCATCTCAGCAGAAAGAAGCCAGGGGGGAATGATGCATGCCTATCATGTGAGCACTATAGGAAATCTAACAGACAGTTCACCATCGAGGTGTACCTCTTGGCAAGAAGGAACAGCTCCAATAATAACCAGTGCAAAACAGGGATAGTGGTGTAGCTGAGTGGTGCAACAGATGCCTTCAAACATCAGTACTTCCAAAAAGAAAAAAGGCAGAGAGAAAAAGATATAGTTGAGATCAATGAGTATGAATGCTTACATGGGTTTGTATGTACCTCCCTTCCCCTTCTCTCTCCTTCACTCTCCCCCTCTCTCTCTTTCTTCCTCCCCCCAAAGAATCTTAAGTGTTTTCTCAAGGAAGAAGAATAAAGTACTGAGGCAGTAATGGGACAGAAAATGCCATTATTTGGAACAAATCTTGTGTAGCCTTTTAACTTTCTACTATGTACTTTTAACAAAGTAAAAATGCAGAAATTTTAAAAGAGTAATTCAAAGTGAATACAAGAAAATAAACGGCATTTGTTGCCAGTCATACTAAAGTATGAGTGGATTTCTAGAAACACCCACTTAAGTAGATCAGGGAGGATTTAAAGAGAATAACACTCAAAATGAGCTGAGAGCCAGAAAGTCAGGAGTGTGTGTTTTTTGATAAATTTAGACCTAACAGTGTGTAGTCCTGAACAGAGCAGTTGAGCAGATCTAAAGGGGTTTTATTGGTCAAGAGAGCAGAAGACACAGGAGAAAAGTATGAGTGGGGATGGATAGACATAATGAAAAGAAGTATCTGCTCAATGTTTTAATAAGGATTTGTTTTTCTATTTGTTTCTATATCCTGAGTTTCTTCTGGTTATCTGAATGTCAAAAATAACTAAATGCTCTTAGTCCCTCCTATTTCACATTCTAAGATTTTAAAACCCATAGAATATATTTCCCATAGATTTCACCTGGACTTTTATTAGCTTTCTGCCAGTAGTCAGGAGACTTTCCCTAGGTCCAGGCTTTGCCTTCCTTGTGTACTGTCTCCTGAAAGGAGGCCCTGCCAAATTCAGGGTGGCTCTAGAGAACCTCTCAGTGTCATTAAAGGATCAACACTCTACTTTTCCCAGTTTTCTTTCATTTTTTTCAGAAAGGATAAATAAGGCATTTTTCTCCTAAAATATCCAAACTGTGTGTGAAATTCCTCCTTTAGCCACAATCTTGAACAACTACTCAACTTTCCAATTTTTCAGATGCGTCTGCAAAGTAGAATAATCTCTCAGCAACATGCTGATTTTCACAAATGCAATGTACAGAACCCTGAGATTAGAGACCATTTATCATTATCTTAATAACTTCAGGTTAATTTGTTGCATTCATTTTCAAAAATAGATTTTTCCTTCTCTTAAAAATTAGAAGTAAGCCAGACTGAAAGGAACATGGGCTCAATGGTTTCCCTCATCTGACATAATCAGTAGGAACCTTGGCTCTCCCAGCAGAGATTCACAATAGAACAAAATCTAGATAAATAAGGCCATATAGTATGCCATCAAATGTAAGGACCTCCAGGATAAAGAAACAAAAGCCATATAATGAGTAATTGTTGTCCTTAATGTACTATGTTATCTCTCATCTCTTTTAGTGTACCTTGGTTATCTCATATTCTTACAATATTTTACCTTGTTATCTGATATATTTTATATATTCTTTATTGATTATTTGAAATAGGAGAGGGTAGGGAGGAAATCAAGTTGTGCGGGGGGAGAAGGGGAGGGATATGGGGACCATGACATGAGAAAGGATGTCAATATTTGTGAAGTAATGTATCTTCTATCTGGTGAATATAATGTAACCCTTCTATCAATTACACTAAAAATATATGAAAAAATAAAAAATTAGAAATTACCATTACTAATTACTATTTTTGCTAATTTGATAATAATTTTAGAAATGTTATGCTTTATTATGATCATAGCAGCTCATTAAACTCATCAATCACTGGATCATTTTTTCAGATTTCTGTATATTTTCTGTATCTGATTTGATCACATCTTTCTTAAAACTATCACCATTGTTTAGCATTCTAATGCAATGCAGACTCTATTCATCCAGTAAGTTCACTGAGCAGGAGAGAGCTATACATTCATCTAACAGTTATTTAATGGCTGATTCTGGCATATACTGGACATTGAAAACATAGATCAGAGTAAGTTTGATTCACCTGTAATAAGAAAACCTTTACTGATGTCTTTATTAATATTTAAGACATATACATATTTACCTTAGGACAAGAATAGGACATAAACTTATCAGTAGTGGCTCACACCTGTAATTGTAACTACTCAAGAGGTTGAAATCTGAAGATCCAGTCTGAACAGGAAAGTCCATCAGACTTTAGAAAATGGCAACATTCATGTCACATTCCGTTCCCTTCCCCCTCCTTGCTCTACATCTCCCTGCAGCAAAGTGACCAAGTAAGTTCTACAACTTGTATGAAGTCCTCTCTAGCTGTAGGTGGTCAAAACCAGTCAATGAGTAGTCCACTCCCAGCCAACCGACATTCCATGTCAAGCACGCAGTAAATGGCCCTCATTTTTACACCTCTCCTTTGCTGGTTAAGCATCTGATCACCTTATCTGTTTTTGTACAAAAGGGCCAAAATTGTGGCCAAAATTGTTGACCATGAGCTCTTTCAAAGCCAAGAAGATTAGTCCAAAATTTCCAAATCATATCATCCTTTTTCATACAAGTAGTTATGAACAGGCCTTAATGGGACCCTCAAAACCAACTAGGTCGAAAAGTCAGGTTGCAGGAAACCACTGTTGTACTGTAGTTGTTTGTTTGCATTGGATTGAGCTTTGGCTCTTTTGAGGTACATGAATGATAGGAACAACTGAAAGTGAAAATTCAGTTGGAAAAGGCATATTAATAATCTCATCTTTTCTGTTTATATCTGACAATAAGTTAAGCATTTAATTTTATTTGCCCTATTCTATAAAATACAGATTTTAAAATAAAATCTATTATATTTCTACAACTGTCCTTTTTTAGAGGTACAGGAGATTGAACTCAAGCTCCTTCAATGCTCTCCTGGTTCTGTTTTACCTCTGATTCTGTTTTTTCCTTGGTTATTTTCAAGGCATTGGCTTTTCCTTGGTTACTTTCATGTTTAAGTCCTGGCCTGGGCTGCAATCCTCTTACTTTTACTTCCACAGTGCTGTTGTGGATGACAAACCACTATACTCCATAATAGTGCTCTCTGATAGTGATGTACCAACCTTAGGCCACTAGGCCCAGCTATTGGGTAAGATGAGGTCACTAGAACTTACTTTTTCTTGGGATGGCTTCTAACCTTCATTCTTATAGCTCTGCCTCTGAGAAACTAGAATTACAAGTTTGAGCCATATTGTACTTGGTTTCCTCAGTTATTCTTAATTGCTCATATTTAGGAAAGAAAATAACATGACATATACAAGCCCTATGGATTCTTTATCTTCCTTTTAGCTTCATTTGAAAGACTATTGTAACGTTTTATTATCTTTAACTAGCTGTAGAGAGGAGTTGCCACTCAATAAAGCAATTTAGGAATACAGTGCATCTTGATCAATGTCACTCTTTCATCCTTCTCACACATGCCTCCCAACCCTCTTCCTTCCTTGAGTCTTTCTTAATTTGGTAGGATATGCATTGAATTTTATGATTGAATTCTGCCTGACCTTCTTCTTTTCACTCCTCTGCCTCCCTCCCTTTGACTTCAGGTCCTTTGGAGTACCTCTGTTTAGAACTGATTTGCACAAGTTTAGAGCCTGTGAAATAAATAGGAGGCCACTGGCTGGAAGTTTGTCTGGTGTATATGTCCCCCACATCAAATAATTACAACCTGAGTACACAAACAAACCAAAGATTAACTTAAGGGTCTATTTTCTTGCCTATCACAGGCAGCCTAGTTTTAGCTAATCACAGGCTGTCAACTGAACAAACTATGTTTAAATCCTGATAAACTCAATCATAACTGTTTTGTCCTTTTCTTCCACAGATTGTAAAAACCCATTGCTTTCTGAACCTCTTCAGAGTTGAGTATGGCACACATATGAATCCTTTCCTGTCCAAGTGAATTCTCCTTAATTTATTTTGTATAAAATTTTTCCTTTATCAAGTCACTAATGGAAACAGAGAAGAAACGCCCAATTTAATGGTTGGGCCAGTACACAATGTTAATCTAAGTATAGCTATTTAGGCACAATTACAAAAGGAGGCTCACTCCCAAAACCCTAACAACTCAGGGAGCTGCAATGTGAGGGTCATGGTTTAAAGTCAACCTGGGTAAGAAAGTCCATGGGACTTTTATCTCTGATAAACTACCAAAAAAAATTAGAAGTGGAAATGCAGCTCAAGTGGTAGAACACCAACCTTGGGGAATAAAGCCCATGTACAGCACCCAGTCCCTGGTTTCAAGTCCTAAGACCAGCGCATACACACACATAATTAATTTTAAAAGAGTTCCAGTCTTGACTTGTCATTAACTTCATGCTAGAGGTGCATTTTTTCAATTTGCATATAACTGACTGAACAAATCAGAAAGGTCCAAACAAGTATAGATGGAAAGATAAACACATTCATATTTATTCAAGAGTTACAATTTCCTTGTCTTAGTTTTCTTTATTAAGCTCAAGGAAGAAAACTCAATAGAGACTTGAGGTTATTTTGAAGTCTCTTAACATTAGTTTTTGTCTTTTGGTTCATCTGTTTTGAATGCATTTGATTTCAAGGGGTACTAATACTATTATTTCTCATTTTTTCTAAAATAAAGATATTAGTTGATTTTTATTTTTTCTAGTAGCACTCATTTTCCAGATGGGGTCTTATTCTTTCCTTCACTGGCTAGCCTTGAACAGAGATCCTCCTACTTCCACATCCTGAATAGCTGTGATGACATACATGAACACACTCCCTTGTAAATTGATTTTTTTAAATGAAGTTTATGCTTATTAACTTTGCTACTCTGCCTTTTGCTACACAACTGTTACAAACTGAATTGCCATCAGGGCCCAGGAAGAAAAATACATGAAGAAGATTAAAAGTCGGAGAACACAGAAAGTTCCTCCTTCAAAAGGGAGGCAGAAACTCATGTGTCTTTAGTAAAGTTTTCATCTAGACTTTTGTGTTTTGTATTTTGTACTGTGCAGAACCACAGCACAGTACAGGTCATGATAATGTATCTGGAGGTCAGGTTCATCTTGCACTCATTAATTTACTGACCTTGTGCCGACCTTGAAACACTTCATATAAGTCTCCTCAGAAAGAAAAAGGGGGAAAAAGAGAAATAGAAAACGGTTGTGAGCAGAAAGATAACCCAGGTTAATTATCACTAATAAAAACGTCAACCAGACTTTCCCAACAGGTAACAAAGAATCAAGAGGCTATCCCTATAAATTAAGAAGAGCACAGAACTTTGCTTCTGTTTACCACATATACATGCATTATGTATTTCCCTACATTCCCATATTTGAGAATTAATCAGATTTTTAAAATAAGAAACTATTATAAATAATAACTTGCCTACATAGTAAACTGAGCTATATAAAGCAAAACACATCTGACAATCTAGTAATTTAGTCCAACAATAATCTTTTACATGGAAATCAATTCTCTATTTCTGCAGTGAAAAGATGCAGAAATTCCTTTAGTTTAATCTGGTTTAAAGAAATGGGCAATATAATACAGCCAATACTTTTAATGTTATGAAATATAAAATCATTATTATAGATAATATGAATATACAAGAAGAAATACAAAGAATGTTACTGGATCTTAGAAGGATTTATTGATTTTCTTTATATTTGGTGTCTCTGATGTTCACTTCTCTAATATTTTGCTAAATTTCCTACCCTTCACCTACCCATAGAGTGAACTTAGACATTTTGAGTTGTTATATCCCTTTCTATGCTTTGAGTGTGTATATCTGGAGGAGAGAGTTTGATGGAGTTTAAAAAAAAACACTACATATTAAAATTTATTTTCAAAAAGTTCTGTTTATTCTTGTTTGAATTCAGTTATTTGTACATATTTTAATGAAAGTGACTCGTCTTGAAATTTTCTCATATTATTTTTTTTCTGTCCAAAGGAGTTCCTGCAGTTAATATGCTGCATTTAATTGGAGAAACTAGATATATTCTAACTGATTATTTTAACTCTGAATAAAACAGTAACTAGGAAGTGGCACTGTGGCTCAAGGGGTATGGTGGTAGCTCTGAGCTGAAGAGCTCAGGGACAATCCCCAAGCCTAGAGTTCAAGTCCCAGGACCGACAAAAAAAAAAAAAAGCAAAAACCATAACTATTCAAATTAGATGATTTTCATAATACACAGTTAACTTGCTCCAGTCATCTTTGAACAGATGTATAGATAATTATGTATATAAGTATACATTTTGATAAAATATTTTATGTAAAGAGCATTGAAAACTGTAGCCACTTCAAAATAATTCTGAGTACTGCTGCTATTATATCCTTCTTCTTAATTATAGAACTCTAAGTGCACTAAACAGAAGAGGCAATCTATTTGGAAAGTTTGTACCCAAAACTGTATGATGATACATAAATAACTGGACTTTATTTCTCATTGTGTAAGGTCAAGACGACTGGTCCAGAGTAGCAGATGGCTCTCCTATAATCTGAAAGGCAGTTGCAGGCTTCTTCTACCTTTTGTCTCTGCCAGCAGATGGCTTTGAAGTTCACCATGCTTCTCAACAATATAACAAGGTGACATTCTGAATATTTTACACTGAGGGAATCTGAGAGATTACAATAACAGGAGCCTCTGACCTTCCCTTGAAGAGGATCATAAGACCATTGCCTGAGTTGTAACTACCTGGTAGAAAGCACACCCTTACCTCAGACACAGAAACATGGTAAGGAAATGGAAAGAACAGGCTTTAAGATTTAGACTACAGTTAGCTTATATTTTTGGTCCTCTCATATTTTTCTACATTTTCTTATTCATCAAATCTAGTATAAAAATGCTTAGGTTTAAGCTTTTCTTTGAATCTTCATTTCTGAATGGAAATTTACAAATCAAAATTACAATAAATATAATGTGCATACTTCCCTACTGTTAATCACTCATCTTCAGTGTAATTTACGAGGCTCAGGCCAATGTACTTGAAATGAGTAGAAAGCAAAAGGTTGTTTTCTTTTCTCTGCCTCGACATCAAGGAGATAAAAAATGAAAAGTCACAAAGGATCACCTATGGAAAGTTTACAGGAGCCTGCATGGGTGGTAGCATATCTTACATCACATTTTCTAGACAGTGACACGACCATACTGAAGTCAAACAGATGCTGGAGAAACTAGTGTAGCTGGATTAACCAATGTAACAGAGCTTAGAGAATAGATTTCCAACCGCTGCTACCAATTTTTGCATGGATCCCGTGATCTCTGCAAAAATGCTAAATGCTCCATAAGAAATAAGCCACTTACAGAATATTATATTTATTATCAATGATTTCAAGAGCATGATCCTTTTAACATTTAAATACCAAAATTTAGTATACTGAAGAGTAAACTGAATGGTCCATTTATGTACGTCTTTAGACATACACAATCTGCATGACTGGAGATCTTTTTCCAAAAGAAGAGCTTAGTGCTTGTTAGACTTTGTAATCTATAAATGAGCTAATGGGCAAGTATACACTAGAGACACTGACAATCTATCTGGGTGTGTGAAAAAAATTGATTCCTGTGATTACCTATATATTTTCCTGTGTCAGACACTATGCTAAATGATTTATCTCTATGATGGATATGTATTATTTCTCACCTACTTTTCACCAATGTAGAAAACTCAGGTTTGAAGATGTCAGTCATATGCTAGTGGTGAACAGAGCCTGTTTACTACCTGCATAGAATTCACATGTCCATTGGGTATCCATGGAAATGTGGTTTCAGGGCCCTACAAAGCTAAAGAAATCTGGGGAAGGTCAGGTTTAAGAAAAATGAGACAGCATTTACATATAACCTATGTGCATCCTTCTATATTCTTTAAAATCATCTCTCGATTATTTCTAATACCTAAGTACTATGTTAATGCTATGCATGTCTTATACTTTGTCATTGAGGAAATAATGATGAGAGCAGTATGCAATTATTTTTTCCAGATATTTCCCATCCATGATTGACTGAATCCAGAGATAAAACTCTTATATAAACATAGATGGCCTGGTGAATGCATTTGTTCACAAGCATTTGTATTACATATATATGTGTTCACACACACACACACACACACACACACACACACACGTTTTTGGAACAGTAAAACTGTCCATAGTTTTACGATCTGGAAAATTCATATGACCACTACACACACCAAACTTCTTGTCACTGTTGTCCTTGAGGTTTAGGGAAAACCAAGTGGGAAGCTTCCAAGCAGGAGGGTACAATGAACCATGGCCAGACAGAACAGGGAAACTCAGCATGGCAGAGTTTTTTTCCTGGTCATTCCCCCCAATAAACCATACTTGATGACCACATCAAAGATAGTCTTGAGCTACATTCTTCAATGTGTGACCAAGCTACAACCAAGCTCTCCTGATCTCATAATTCATTGTCCTTTACTATTTCACCTTTGTAGTTCTCAAGGTAGAATGTGGATTTCTATCTTTTCTTCCCAATAAATAGAACCAATTCATTTGAGACAAAAATAGAAAAATAAAGCATTTTACAAGTCTAAAGAACCTGACCTTTTATTTGTGTATTTTTTCATATATTTTTATTGTAATTAATAGAAGAGTTATATTATATTCACCAAATAGAAGGTGCATTACTTCACATACATTGATACCCATTCTCATGTCTTGGTCCCCATTTCCCTCCCCCCCCACCACCACCCCTCATCTTGTTTTCCTCCCTTCCCTATCCGACTTCAAATAAACAAATATGCATATATACAATATATCATATAACCAGGTGAAATGCTATAACAATATGAGATAACCAAGGAACAGAAAAAGAGATGAGAGATAACATAGTACATTAAGGACAACAATCATTATGTGGCTTTTGTTTCTATATTCTGGAGGTCCTTTCCTTTAGCTTCATTTTATATGGCCTTATGAATCCGGGTTTTGTTCTATTGTAAATCTCTGCTAGGAGAGCCCAAGGTTTCTACTGATTATGACAAGTGAGGGAAACTATTGAGCCCATGTTCCTTTGAGTCTGGCTTACTTCACTTAATACGATTTTTTCTAAGTCTTTCCATTTCCTTACAAATGGGGCAATGTCATTCTTTCTGACAGCAGCATAGAATTCCACTGTGTATAAATACCACAGCTTGTTGATCCACTCATCAACTGAGGGACATCTGGGTTGGTTCCATATCTTTGCTATGGTAAATAGTGCTGCAATGAACATCGCTACAGTAGTGGATTTAGTATGTCCTTGTTTCTGGAGGATTGGGTAAACACCAAGTGGTGGAATTGCTGGGTCATAGGGGAGCTCTATGTTTAGTCTTTTGAGGAACTGCCATGCTGCTTTCCATAGTGGTTGAACGAGTTTGCACTCCCACCAACGTCCCCAGCAGCACTGTTGTTATTAGTTTTCTTGATCATGGCCATTCCAACTGTAGTGAGGTGGAATCTTAGAGTTGTTTTGATTTGCATTTCTTTTATGACCAGAGAGAGATGTTGAGCATTTCTTCATGTATCTATAGGCCATTCTTATTTCTTCTTCAGAGAAGACTCTCTTTATGTCTTTGGCCCATCTTTTAATGGGATGGTTATTTATTTGAAGATTAGTTTTGGAGTGATTCAAGTTTTTGAGCTGTTGATATAGTTTAGATATGAGGCCTTTGTCCGTTGTATGATTAGTAAAGATCTTCTCCCACTCTGTAGACTTTCTAGTTAATTTGCTAGCTATGTATTTGTGTACTTTTTTCTAAAGTCTACTGGATTCTCAGCTCAGTAAGAGGAAACCTGAGGACAAATTCCCACACACTGCTTTTGATTCTCAGTTTTATTACTTCCTTCAAGCAGCTTTCCTTACCTTTTCTGCCTCTCAGTGCTGTCATGTACTTATTGCCTTCTTTTCTATCCCACTGTTTTTTTCTTATCCACAAACATCAGTATTTTCCATTTTTTCTTCCTTCTTCCTCCCACTCATGAAGCATGTTCTGATTTTGTTAACCATAATTCTCCTGGGTGCCATCACATCTTTCCAGTTTCTGCTGTTCAAAATTCCATCTATCTACCAAGCAACCTATGAAAGGTCATGTGAGGTCTTCCCTTTTGGCAAGCTCCTTGGCTTCTTATCCTTAGCACAAATACACAATACATACAGCCCATGCAGTAGGTCCTATATGTAATAATGTTAATGTGGTGGACAGTGGTGGAATGGTGAGTGTCTGATGTATACCAGGTGCTGGCAAATAGATTGACAGAGTAAAAAAAAAAAATCAAAAACAGAACACAGTCATTGTCTGCAAGGAGTTTATTCTCTTAGGTGTGTTCTCAGAGGAGAATATGGCAAAATGAAAATAAAGGTTCCACAGCTGTATTGAGAGACATTTGGCTTGTGCACACTTGGCTTATGACTATATCCTTGCTACTCAAAGTGTTGCAATGGAATCAGCAATATCTACAAGACCTTGGAGCTTGTTAGAAATTGCTAGGATTCATAGGTCCTATCCCAAAGATGTTTAATGAAATCCTCAGATGAGCTTCTATTAACATTAAAAAAGTTAAGTAGCCATTATTCCAGATTAAAGGTGACCTGCGTTAGTATAAGATAGAACCATACCTATCTTTTGTGATTGTTGTTCTTAATGTACTATGTTATTTCTCTTTTTTTTGTTGCCCTTTGGTTAAGCACATATTGTTACTGTATCTGACTTAGTTACCATTATTGTATACACATTTATTTTTTTATTTGAAATAGAAAAGGGAAGGGGGAAAAGCAAGATGATTGGGAGAGGGTCGGGAGGGAAATGGGGACAAAAACATGAGAAGGGGGATCAATATGTGAGAAGTAATGCAACCGTGAGAAGTAATATAACTGTAATATAAATGCAATATGTGAGAAGTAATATAACTGTATCCCCTCTATACATTACAATAAAAAAGAAAAAAAATTATACTTTTATATAAATATTTACACCTTTCATGCAATCACATAAGCATACTAGACATATTCTGCTCAGATGTGTGTTAAGTACACATGCATATATTCTAATGCATAAACTAATTATGGCTACATATATCTTTAAATATTATATATCCTAGTACGTAATATGTAATTTAAATACATATTTTGAATACTAAAATTCCCTAGTCTACCTTTTTGTTCTGAAACAGGGTCTCACTATATAGTCTAGGCTGGCCTTGAACTTACTATCTTGCCTTAGCCCCTGGGAACTGAGATTATAGTCAGGTACTCTTATGTCTGGCCCTTAAATATTAAATTGTTTTTTGATGTCATAGACTGAGTCAATTATTTCTTATTTTCTCATAGAAGAGTCTGAAAAAAAAATACCTTACTAGGTAGGCTTGCTTGCAATGACAGGCAAGATTTAGATTCCAGAGAGTTGGGAGGGAAGTGACATTTCTCACTTAATTTAGGCTATGTTCCTACTGCCAGGCATTGAGATCAGGTAATAATTACAAAGGAAGGAATTGTGAAATGCATTTAAGAAGTGGTATGATTTGAGTTACATTTTACGCAAATAATACGTAAATTATTTTCAGGCCACAAGAGAAATTACCAAGAGACAGAAGCTTGATAGTAAAGTCTTATTCCAGAAAATATGAAAGACATGTTACTAATGGGCTTGCTGTTAGAATAATTACATTTGGTAACATGTCAAAGTGACATGACTTAATAGAAGAATAGATTGAATTCTTTTTCTCTTAAAAAAAGACATGCAGAAGTCAGCAGCTCAGGGATGGTGATCCAATGCCTGCTAGGAAGTCTCAGGTTCTGACCATATCTCTGCACTAGTGCCTAACTGCTGATGGTTGCCATCTCTGTGCTTGTTTCATCGCAACACAAGATTACCCCACCTTTAGCTTCAGTCCACTTAGCCAGGCTGAAATCAAGACAGCAAATAAAAATGAGGACACTATTTCAAGAAACCATACTCTTCTCAGAAACTCCAGTATAGCTTATATCTCATAGACAGGAACTGCTGCATCAGCTAACTAGTCCTGGCTTGAAACAAGATTGAGAAATGTAGATAGATAGATAGATAGATAGATAGATAGATAGATAGATAGATAGATAGGTGGAGATATGCATTGTGTCTATACACACATGTGTATATATACATTTATATGTTATGTGCATATATGCATATATTTATACACATATACACACACATATAGAGAGACATACACACACACACACACACACACACACACACATTTTCCTCTTAAGCTGAGCATCTAATTGTCTCAAAATAAAACAGCTCTAAGAATAATGAAAAAAGGAGAGATTAGATATTCAGTAGACAACTACCAACATCTGTTCAAACAGGCACAAAAACGAGGGTAGAGGGAGTCACAAGAAATGATGAGAGAAGGAGACAGGTGTCAGAACAAAAGGCCTTTGTATCATGGTGGGGAATTTATATTCACAGGAAGTGATTTGTTTTAGAAAAGAATGTAACCCTGGAAGCAAAGTAGTTGGATGATGGATTGGAACAAATTGTGAAGATGGGAGACAAGTTAGAAACATACTGTGAATATCTAATCAGGAAGTGACTGGAGCCTTTGTGGAGAAAGCGAGACTAAAAAATTTTTTTTAAGATTTTTAGATGGAATGGCAGTATTGTTTCATAGGGAGAGGAGCAAAGTAGTTGACAAGAATGTTTCCCAAATTTTTCTATTCCAATGACTGAGTCATACTCAAGCTGTTTACTTAGCTGCAAAAGGTCACGCACATTTAAATAGAACTGCTCTGCACATTTAAATGGAACTGCTCCTCAATTTTTACCTTGTATATCGTAAATACAATTTTGTAGTGCAAGCCCAACAGTAGATGTTGTAAACATGGAAGAACATAGATTATTACTATTCTACTTCCTCAACTTTTTCTTAATTGGTAATTGAAGAACAATGTTCAAAGTATTCATTAAAATCAAAACATTACAGAACCACCATAAAAATAAGTTATACTGAGCAATCATTTTAAAGAAAAATTGTTTTAACTTCCAAGGGAAGCAGTTGCTAACAGATGACTCTTTCCCTCCAAGAATGTTGTTTTAACATGTAAGAAAACAGGGCACCCAGTGATGGATTACATTCTTTTTTCCTGAATATAAAATGTGACATTGATGTTCTCCCAAATAAAAGATTGATTGCAAAAGAGCCTCCACAGCTTTTATTAAGGAGCATTCAAAGGGTACTTCCCAAAGATTCAGATTACAGTGCCCCACAGTGGTCTACAAAATAACAAGATGTTATTGCTCTACAAATTTAGAGACACAGAGAAAACCTAGGTCTGTCATAGTAAATTACTACAAATTACAGAAATATTTCCTCTTACTATTCTGGAGGCCATAGGGATTGGAATCAAGATGTCTTCAGGGATGGATTTTTCTGGAGACTCCAGAGAATCTTATCTATTCCATACATCCCTCCTCATTTCTGGTGGTTAGTGGCAATTCTTAGCATTCCTTAGTCTGAGGTATAGGTAATAGAGATATCACTCTGATCCACTTCTGTGTACCCAAGTTCTTTTGATTTTCTTTTTTGTTTCTGGATGTCTTTGTTTCTGGATGTCATTTTTCCTTCCTCATGAAAGGACATTCATCGCTGGATTTAGGCCTCACCCCAAACCTGCGATCTCCTTATTTCAAGAACCTTAAGTTTATTTTACCTTCTAAGTTAGATAAAATTTATAGGTACCAGGGGTAGAATATGGACATAATATGGGGACATGGACTATCATGTGACCTATTATAACAATCAGCCTTGGTTTAAAAGAAAATAAACTAGCTCTTAGACTGTCAAGGCAACTAAAGACAATGAGATCCTAAATAAATGATTCATATACTCATAAATCTGAGGAATAATAATTTCCTATTAAATTTGAAATCCTCATAGTATTCACTCAGACTTCTTTATACAAAAAGGACAGACTTCTTTTGGTATTTGTTTAGATCATATACTTTCAGATTCTTTCTACATTAAATAGTTTAAAATCAGTTAACAATCTTAGAATTGTTTTTTTCCTTTCCTTTACAGAAATAAATCAAAGAAAGGCTAAATATTGCCACTCTTCCTTGCATGTCTTTCCTATATTATTGTATCTTCATTCACTAGTCAACATTACTTTGAGCCTTTTCATATTTCCAGTTAACTTTTATTTATAGCTTTGAAATAGCAAGCTTTTTTTTTCTTTAGTCGGTCATGGCCTTAACTCTGGACCTGGGTGTTGTCCCTGAGATCTACAGCACACAGCTACTGCCCTACCCCTGGAGCCACCGCACCACTTTTGGTTTTCTAGTGGTCATCTCTAGTGGAGATAAGAATCTCTCGTGGTCTTTAGTGCTTTGAACTGTAATCCTCAGATCTCAGACTCCTAAGTAGCTAGGATTACAGGCATGACCCACTGTGCCCGGCTGAAATAGCAAGCTTTGAAACATGAAAAGGGAAAAAAAATCAAGTGAAGTTCTGCGATAACGACAGTGCCAACTTACATATCTGTTTGATGGCCCAATAATGTTGACTACTTCATGAAGGCTAAACTTCATTTAAACATACTTTGAAGAGAATTAAAGTAAAAATCCAATTCGAATGTTATTAACTTTTGTTTATACACCACTTACTAGTAGCTGATGATAATTTGAATTTTTTTGTTTGAATATTATTACTGATGTTGTACCCAAATTCCTAGAACCCCGAAAAGACCACCAGAGGCCACAGTCAAAGCTAAAAAGCAAGGGTCGTTTATTATGAGTCTAGACCCGGACCTCCACATAGCCGTAGCCGGCAACGCTAAGAAGTCCTGAACAAGGATTTTACACAGCTTTTATAGGGGAATTCCCTAGTTACAATCACCTGATTGGCTATTTGGTAACTCAAACCACTGGTCGCTTTAAGATTAATCAGAGCTCAGGTGTCTAACAACTGAGCATCAAGCTGTTGCCACCTGAAGTTCAAGTACATGGGCCCTGAGCAAGGGGAGGAGGGGGTCATTCCCAGAATATGGGACAATCTTGGCACAACACTGATCAAGAGTGAATAATGTTAGAAATAGGTATAGCTCAAGAGATTTTTTTTTCTGGCGTGTGTGTGTGTGTGTGTGTGTGTGTGTGTGTGTGTGTGTGTGTGTGTGTGTGTGTGTTTATGAAGCTTGAGCTCAGGGCTTCAGCATGGCTGTGGTCCCTGAGCATTTTTGCTCAAGGCTAGCACTCTACCACTTTTTGAGCCACAACTCCATCTGGCTTCTTAGATAGTTAACTGAAGATAAGACTCTTACAGACTTGCCTGCCTGGGCTAGCTTGAACAACCACCCTCAGATCTCAACCTCCTGACTATCTAGGGTTAAAACTTGAGCTACTGGTTGCTAGCTCAAGGTAGATTTTTTTTTAATGTCTTAAAAAAATTATTCTTAACTTAATGGGTTTCATTTCAATGTGTTAGTTTCTGAGTCCAAAACATTCTGATCAGTGCCATTCCTTTCGCCATTCTCCTCCATCTTTCCCAGATCAATTGACATCCCTGCTAACAACACATGGTCCAGATTCCTGCTATTCACTTGTTAAACTGTAAGTTCAATGTCAAAAGAAGTAACACCACTGGAATCCTTTTCTGCATATGATGTATCCCAGAAAACAGAGACACCCCATCACTCAGTTAAAGTAGCTAGGAGTTTTAATAAGCCTCATGGTAATTACACCCCACTACTCAGATGGTAAGACTGCAGTGCTGGCCTTCCATCCAGTGGGGGGCGGGTCTTTATACACACAAGGATTGGCACAAATGGTAACCAATCATTTGAAAGCAAACATGTCTCTCACTGTTCTGTACAAATGTGAAAGCTAACATTTTCGCTAGGAAGCAGAATTAGCAGTTGATTATAAATAGTAATTAAATTACAATTTGTCTTCTTAATTGACCTTCCCTGGACCTTGGGACTGATTTAATGGCAACGTGTGACTGGTTTCCCCCTATTCCTGAATTTCCTCTTTTTACCTTCACAAAGGTCAAGCTGTACTTACCTATGCTGCTTCAGTTCCTGCTGCTTAGAAATCTAATTTGGGGGAGAGGCTGAGGTCTAAAAACTGTATCTAAAATTATATGGTACATATACCATACTTTAGTTAATAGAACACAGATTTTATTTTTACAAAAGTGTGAATGCAATTATTGTCACTGAATTGTGTACTTAAAGATGACAAAAGAAGTAAAATCTAAGTTAAATCTATTTTACTAAACATAGAATGTTTTAAAATCCACTTATCAGCTCAATCTTATCAGCTGTAATCTTAGCTACTCAGGAGGTTGATATCTGAGGATTGTGGTTCAAAGCAGGCCCAGGCACTAAAGACCTTGAGACTCTTATTTCCAATTAACCACTAGAAAATAGGAAGTGATGCTGTGGCTCAAGGGGTAAAGCTGAAAGCTCAGGGACAGCTCCCAGGCCCAGAGTTCAAGCCCCATGACACCCCTCCTCCCCCCAAAAAAGAAAATCCACTTCTCACCCACTAGGATTGCAATAGTAAAAACAAAATTTTCTAATATGTTAGCATATTCTGTTATTCCTGCATACAAAAACCTGAAGTGGAAAGATTGAAAATTCAAGACCAGCCAGTCAGTTAGAACTACAATAGGTGTGTCTATGTACTACAATATATGTACATATCATGGTAGTGAGGGTCAAATCCAGGGTCTTGCACATACTAGACAAGCACTTTTTTTCTTGCCAGTCCTGGCTTGAACTCAAGGCCTGAGCACTGTCCTTGGACTTTCTCAAGGATAAAGCTCTACCACTTGAGCCACAGAACCATTTCCATTTTTCTTTTTCTTTTTTTTTTTTTTTTTTTGCCAGACCTGGGCTTGAGCTCAGGGTCTGAGCACTGTCTTTGGACTTTCTCAAGGCTAGAGCTCTACCCCTTGAGCCTCAGCACCACTTCTGGCTTTTTTCTATGTATGTGGTACCAAGGAATCGAACCCGGGTCTTCATGCATGCTAGGCAAGCATTTTAACCACTAGGCCAAACTCCCGGCCTCCATTTTTCTTTTATGCATATGGTACCAAGCAACTGAACCTTGATCTTCGTGCATGCTAGGCAAGCACTCTACCCAAACTCTCAGCCAAACTCTCAGCCCTAGACAAGCATTTTAGTACCCACTTACATCTGCCCACCTAAGAACAGATTTTTATAAGTAGATGGTGCTAGAACTCACTGGTAGTGTCCTTACCAAGCATCAACATATATTTTTCAAAAAAGACTTTTCCCTATATTGGATAGTTTAATTTGCCTTAAAATATTCCTGAAATATAAACTTTGGCTAAGTACTATCTCAGGATTTTGTAAAAAGGCAGACAAGTGTTAGATGTCATTGTTCTAGGACAAGAGAGACAACAAAAGAATCAGGATGTTGAAAAGTATGAGGACAACAGAGCAACATAATTCATTGAGTGTGGCTTTGTTTTTGATTGCTTTTTCCTTTTCCTTTTTGTCATGGGGCTTAAACCCAAGGACTGGGTGCTGTCCTTGAGTTATTTTGCTCAAGAACAGTGTTCTACTACCTTGAGCCACAGTTCAACTTGCAGTTCTTGAGTGGTTAATTGGAGATAAGAGTCTCACGGAGACACTTCTGACTTGGCTGGTTTTGAACCCACAATCCTCAGATCTCAGTCTCTTTAGGCATGAGCCACCAATGCCCAGCTTTTTCAGTTTTTATTTTCTATGTTGAAAAGCAAGTTTTGAATTCTCTTTAAGAACAAGCCAATGAGCATTGCTATTGTATTTTGGATGTCTTTCTCTTTTATTCTTAAACAAAAAAGGCATACTAAGTTTAAGTGTACATGCCATAAAATGTGGAGAGGTCATTCAATGCTGAAAAATGTACATATCTAAAAGAAATATACATGTGTAAGATATAATATATACATGCATAATGTATAATATATACATATACATGTATGTGTAAATCCCACTGAAAGAAGCCATAAACATTGCTATCACTTCAAATTTCCTTCTCAACTATCCATCCCTTTTCAGTCACAAGGACACCAATCTACTTTCTATCACTGTAGATGCACCTTTCTCCAAGGAGCATACAAATTGCCTCTTTCCACTTATCAAGATAATTAGAGATTTATCAGTGTTGGTCTATGTTTCAGTTGTGTTCTAAGTCTTCCTGTCTCCTCATTTCTCTTCTGCTGCATGTAAACTGAACTTTGTGCCTCACTCCTCATTCAATAAGAATTCAGGTGATTGTAACAGACTCACCTAGATAATATAGAATAGTTTTCAAAATTATAGTTCAGCTAATTAATAGCCTTAATCATATTTACAAAAATCCCTTAAGGTGCATTAAATTTGTGTTTAATTTGGTAAGTAAGTGATGGGACTCTTTTTCCTTAGCTTTACAATTGCATTTACTACAATGACAAACTAATGTCTACACTGGATTGTGGAGTGGGGGCCACTGTCAGCAACAGGTTGGAAGTAGGAATGCTAGGAGAATAATGTTCATATTCTGTCAGAAGTAAGCATGCTAGGCTGGGCACCAGTGGCTCATGCCTGTAATCTGAGCTACTCAGGAGGCTAAGATCTGAGGATTCTGATTGGAAGCCAACTCAGAAAAGTTCATAGAGCTCGTATCTCTAACTAGGCAATAAAGGGCCAGAAATGGTGCTGTGACTCAAGTGATAATATAGTACACCTCAGAGGGAAAAAATGAAGCTATGGGATGCCCTCAGACAGACCTTCAAATCCCAGTGCCATAACAGAATAACAGCAAGATGGAAGGAAGGAAGGAAGGAAGAAAGGAAGGAAGGAAGGAAGGAAGGAAGGAAGGAAGGAAGGAAGGAAGGAAGGAAGGAAGGAAGGAAGGAAGGAGAAAGAGAGGAAGAAAGAAAGAGAGAGAAGAAGAGAGGAGGAACAAGAGAGGGAGAGGGAGGGGGAGGAAAGAAAGAAGGAAGGAGGGGAGAAGAGAAGGAATGAAGGAGGGTAGGAGGAAGAAAGAAATAGCCAAATGAATGTTAAATAACAGATTATTGTTTAGAGATGGTTGGTGAAATGTGAATGACATTCTCCATAAATATCCAATTGTCACTTTTTAATCTCTTTAAATATATAATTTCAAATAAAAAGCATAAAACCTTTTTTAAATTTTGCTTTGCCCCCTTTACTTACCAATTAATTTAACCAACACAACAATTACTTATCAATAACTTATATAGAATATCCTTCCATACAACATTCTTCTTTTTAATACAACAGTAATAAAAAAACAGTTTAGCATTTCAGAACAATGGATGTTAAGAAACTAGTTGTACAATCCAGGGCAGTCCAGACTTAAGAGGTTGCTCCATATACATACAGTAGCTTTGGTCTGAGTGATATAAAAGTGTGCAAATACTAACACATTATAAATCTTTAATACTTATAAATAGCATAAGTGATCCAATCTTTTCCATAGAGAAGCTAAGAGCCGAAAATATCCTACTAAACAATACGAGGCTAGGTTAGGAAGGAGATGAACTCTGGAGGCATAAGTTGCAAAATCACAGTAAGAGCAGCTGCTTTGGGTGAAAAACAAGACTTTGTATTGTTGCCAGTCTATCTCTATAGAAGGAGGGAGCACTGAAACCTACTCTGCCAACCGGACTCAATCTCTCCCAGATCTTAAAACTTTAAATAAGAATGAGCTCAATATGGCTTCAGATCTTTAAAAAATGAGAAATCATACGCATACATGGACAGAAGAAAGCCACTGTGAGGACATAGTAGGAGAAGGTAGGGTGCAATTACAGTAAAGTCCTATGAGCCAAATTAAATACCGAAAGCTAGAAGACATCCTTATAAAGTCATCCAAGAATACATGATTTGCCTGCCCAGAATTTGAGTTTAGACTTCCAATCTTCAAAATGATGAGACAATCAATTCTGTTATTTTAAGTCCCTTTGTCTCTGTATTTCATTACAATGTTTCTAGGAGAAGGAATATAGAATTCCTTGAGCACTTTTAGTTTCCTTGGTGATTTCTTGTCCCACCATGATTTTATACTGTAGACATAACTTCTGCCAGGTTCTTAGTCTCGTTATTGTACAGTGGGACACTGTAAAGACAAAGAAGCAACTACTGAATTGCAATGGATGCATCTTTGAGAAATTTCCCAAAGCATACAAACTCTGCATTGACTGTTTTTATCAAATACAAAACATATTTCAGTAGACACCTGCTTTTCTTCCTTACATCCTTAACATTCCCCAGAACCTTGAAGATTTCAATACATCCCAATACCTATTTGCTGAGGAATTATCTAACACTTTTTTCTCCTTAAAAAAAACTTAAATAGGCATGCATTGGAGAGAAAAACAAGAGTTAAACAAATTACAAAATTATACAGTAGCATCATGACATTCAAAAAAATGGATAGATATCACTACAAGCTAAAGCAGGGAGAAATATAATCGAAATGTTTTCCAACCAATCAAGAGTGAGGTTGTTTATGTAATATTTAAATGTTTTCTGCTACCAAATTGAGTATTCTTTTTTTTCATTTTCTTGTGTTCATGTAATGTGACTAGTTCATGCAGAGTTTTGTTAAAGTCACCAGACTCAGCAACAATCCTTCTGTTTACAAAAATTTCACTTTGTGGTGTGCGTGTGTGTGTGTGTGTGTGTGTGTGTGTGTGTGTGTGTGTGTGTGTTCTGGGGCTTGAACTCAGGGTTTGGGCTCTGTTCCTGAGCTTCTGTGTTCAAGGTTAGTCCTCTACCACTGGAGTCACAGTACCACATCTGACTTTTTTTTTTTTTTTGCCAGTTCTGGGGCTTAAACTCAGGGCCTACTCACTGTCCTTGGAAAATTTTTGCTTAATGCTAGTACTCTGCCACTCGAGTCACAGCACCACTTCTGGTTTTTTCTGTGTATATAGTACTGAAGAATAGAACCCAAGGCTTCGGGCGTGCTAGGTGAGCACTCTACCACTAGGCTACACTCCCCTACTTCTGACGTTCTGATGATTAATTGGAAATAAGAATGTCACAGCCTTTCCTTTGTGAGCTGGATTTGAGCCACGCTTCACACCTCAGCCTCCTGAGTAGCTAGAATTGGAGGCATGTCCACCAGCTCCTGGTTTTTCATTTTCTTTTTACATGAATTATGAATATGAAAAGTTTTCTTTGGGGGATTCTTTTTTTCCATACAAGAAAAAAAAACAGTTTAGCATTTCAGAACAATGGATATTAAGACTAGTTGTGGAATCCAGGGCAGTCCAGACCTAAGAGGTTGCTCCTTTTACATACAGTAGCTTCAGTCTGAATAAAGTGTGCAAATCCTAACACATTGTAAATCTTTAAGACAGAATGACTATGGTAAATGGTAAATCTATAAATTCTCAGAGGCTTTTGAGATTGAAGTGAAGCCTGGATATCAGTAAACATAGATAATGAGACTTCCAAATCCTATCAAGAAAGGAATATTTTGCGGCACTTACAACGTCATATTCTCAATTATTTCCAAGTAATGCTGAACTCCTGCAGGACAAATAGATTAGAGCATGGTGAAAAAGATGCCCATAGCAAATGTCATACATAAATACTAATTTCAAATAAAAAAATGAAACTGGGAAAGATATACTCCAAAAGAGTATTTTAGAAAATGTCTTTGAGTTTGCAGATCAATTGAAACACAATACTTAGAAGTACATTAGGGTATAAAAACATTAACTTCAGCCCTCCGCATATTCTCTGAAGCAAACAACTTTTCAAAATATGGCTTCATTAGGAACACTTATCTTCCTGCCAATCAATGCCATTCATTGGTTTTAAACTCCAGGGTAACATTGTTAACTATTAGATAAAACAAGTATATTAATAAAAAGAATAATTATAACAAATGCCTACTTGGGGGAAAAAATGTTCATTTTCTCAGGAGTTTGATTTCTCTTTGGTCACCTGTACAGGCCAATCATAGTAATTGTTTTGTCTGTTGCTATTTTAGCTCTTTTAACTTTGTATCTCATGGGTTCAGACACCCCAGGTCTAGCTGCCACTCTGACAATGTTAAATAACTGTCTGGGTTCCTTGCAGAGAGCTGTTGCAATAATTTCCTCCACAGAGTCAAATAAAATAAAACTCAGCAATCTCCTTATTCAGCATTTCTCCAACCCTACAAGGCTTGGGGCTATTTTTAACCAGTCACATTGAGAATACACTAGCTTTTACCACAATAATGTACCAGTAAATGGGACATGTAAATTAAATGGAAAAGTCTCCATATGTGGGATTCCTATTAAACAATAATTGACAAATTCTTCCATAACTAAGAATCGAATGTTTATCAGTTACTGAGATTCATCAGAAATAGTGAATGAATTGTGATTGTTCTTCAAAAATCTGTTCTGTTCATCAGGAGTAATTAGGTCATACAGAAAGAAAAGGAAGGAAGGAAAGAAGGAAGGAATGAAGGAAGGGAGGGAGGGAGGGAGGGAGGGAAGGAGGGAAGGAGAGAGGGAGGGGAGAAAAACCTGAAGGGAAGGGAGAGGAAATGCTGAGAGAAAGGAGGGGAGAGAAGGGAAGAGGAGAGGAGAAAGGAGGCTGGGGGCAGAAGGGGAGGGAAAGATAAGGAAGAAGGGCAAGGAGAGATGAGGGAGAAAAAAGAGAGAAGAGAAACAAGAGAGGAAAGAGAAGAAATAAAGAAAGCAAAGGAAGGGAAAGAGGGGAGTAGAAGGCAAGGAAAGGAAAAGAAGAAAACAAAAGAGGAAACAAGAAAAGAGATGCAGTAATTTTCAAGAAGGCCTCTCCTTATTAAGAGTTTAGGAGTTCTACAGGTAACTTTTGTGCTTGCCAATACTTAATCTTCCAGAATAGTGTTTGACACAGCATGAAATAAACATCATTGAGCAATTGAAAGAAAGAAACGATAACTATCTTAGGAGATCATTCCATATTAACATTGATACAATCTTACCTTGAGAGTTTTCTTTACATTAGTGCATTTTAATACAGCCCACAGTGAAAAAAATGGGTAAATAAACTAATGAATATCAAAATAGCTATTTTCTCCATTTGTTACACATGGGGATTTGCAATCTCACTTCTAGGAGTCATAAAACTTTCATAACATGACTTTGAACTTCCCACACATACCCAAGGTGAAGAGAATATCATCTCATAGGAAATTATTATGAGGTATTCTCACAGTGATTATTAAGAGAAATATTAAGTTACCTTGCATATATGCATTAATCTATTGATACAGTCCCTTTAATTATAATAATACATTTTCTCCTCCTAACAGCACTCTAATGAATATGTAACTCTTTCATCAAATAAAAATATAGTAGCCCTCACTGGGAGTGTGGCCTAGTGGTAGAGTGCTTGCCTAGCATGCACAAAGCCCTGGATTTGGTACCACATACACAGAAAAAATGCTGAAAGTGATGCTGTGGCTCAAGTGGTAAGGCTCTCACCTTGAGAAATCTCAAGAACAGTGCTCAGGCCCTGAGTTCAAGCCCCACAACTGGCAAAAAAATACATATAGCAGTCCTGAATCATCTACAAATAAAGCACTGGCACTTTTCTAAGCTTTTCCAAGTATAATTTACATGCCATACATTTCATTCTTTCTTTTTACAAGTATGTTTCCCTGACTACCTATCCTCTATTTAATTTTTCTGTGTTTGAGTGTTAGCTGACATTGTTTTCAGAGATAAGCGCAGTATAGCTGGGTTGTTTTGTTTTGCTCATTGAAATATTTTCCAAGCCTGCCATACAGTGTAAATCTCATAAGTGTTAAATTGATTTTTACAGGTAAGACACAGGCATGGAAAGGCTAGCACTAGTTTTGCAAGGCTTCATGACAAGTAAGTGTAAAGGACTAAAGGAATACAAGGCCAATACTCTACCATGGGCAGAGGAATGTTTTGTGGGTTGCATTAGCAATTGTGCCTTTTAGGGTCCTCAAGAAAATTGAGGATCACTAACAAATCTGATGTACAACACAAGTTATGTGATATTTTCACTATTTTCTGAAGTCCCAGTTTTCTTTTTTTAATTAAATATTTTATTGTTATATAAATGTGATACATAAAGGAGTTACTGTATCATAAATCAGGTAATGAGTTCATATATTTTTGGACAGAAGGTATTGGTTCAATATGGAATGATCTGTAAATTTCTCTCTGAAAAGAAGAGAAATTGCAACTTGCAATTTAGCAAGATAGAATTGTAAACTGGGTCATGTAAAGTCAATAAAATTCAGCGGCAGAAAATAGTAAAAATGTGATCTTGTAATATGAAATATTTAGTTATAAATATGCTTTTTAAAATTAATTGGACCTATTTGTGTTGCTAGGTTCTCTGTTCTATTGATATATGTCTTTAACCTTCTGCCAACACCACATTGTTTTCTATTGCTATGCAGTAAGCTTTAAAATCAGGTGGTATGATTGCTCAAACAATTCTTTTCTATAATTGCTTTAACTATCTTGCCTTTAGGTCTCTATATACATTTTAGAATAAGCTTGCCTGTATCTATTAAAATAAATCCTTTCGAGAGTTTACTAGGAATTGAATTTAATCCATGGAACAATTGACAGTAAAATTCTTTGATATGTGTGGAATCATTTTATTCCCCAGAAACCCATGACTGACAAAACACCCAACAAACCACACGAACACACACACACACACACGCACACACACACACACACACACACACACACACACACACACACACACACACGTAAACTAAATGAAAGGTGGGGTATCTTTACTTTTCTTTACTCTGTAAAATAAGGAGTGCTGCACAGCCTTATTGTACCATGAAGAAACCAGAGCATTGGTTCAAGAAGAGAATGGACTAAAAATGAAGTATAAATTTCCTCACATACAATAAGATTGTACCCTAATAACTGGGTCATAAATCTGCAATATTAATACAGCAATCTTCCCTACATCCTAGCTTAGAAACATCAATATGGGATATAGATTACGTTCAACATGATCCTGAGGCTGGCTGGAAGCTTTTGCTCATTCCTTCTGCTGAGAAAGGATTTTTTTCCTTGCTTCCTTTCTCCCACCCTTCTTCCCCTCCTTCTTTCCTTTGCTCCTTTCTTCCATCCTTCCTTAGTTCCTTTTTCTCTTTTTGTTTCTTCCTTTCTTCTATTTTTTAGATTTGTTGATTGTCTTTTTCTTCTTTTTCTGAATGTTTTCATTATCTTTTAGGTAGTTGTACAAAGAAATTGTCATTCAACAAGACAGTTTATGAATACAGCGAATCTTAATCAGTTTCACCTTTTCAACATTCTTAGCCACCCCTCTCAACCTACCCCTTCCCTTGAATTTTAGACTTTTTTTAAAGAAGATATATTGAACTCTTTTGGCCATTTAACGAAGGAGTTTGTGTATATAATGCATCATCTAACATCCCTTCAACATTTCCACTTCAATCCACTTTCTCCACTATTTTTCTTAATTGTGTAGTATGTACAATGAATTCTCAACTGTATTCTTCCCCTTATCCCCCACCCCCCCATTTGTTTAACCCTCTCCTCTTGGTTCCACAAGCCCTCTTTGCAAGTCTCCATTTATTGGTATTTATTTTGTTGGTCTTTGACTCCATTTTTCTAAAGAATTACACTATTTGAGTTCTCCATGGAGTCTATTATACTTCAGTTAATTGATTTGTAACTGTTTACATAACTACCCAATGTGTTTACTTACAGATTTATAGGCACATTTTAGCCACTGCAAAATGAGGGAAATCATATGAACTTTATTTCTCTGGGTCTGGCATGCTTCACTTTTTGAGTATTTTAGTTCATATAAAATGGTAATGTATTCTCATGTCTCTTGAAACCAGTATCTTGCTCCTATGATTTCTCCTTTTTTGGTGAAGAAAAAGCCTAGATATTTTTCATATATTTTTATTGTAATTATTAGAAGGGTTACATTATAGTCACCAGATAGAGGGTGCATTACTTCACAAACATTGACACCTTTTCTCATGTCTTGGTCCCCATTTCCCTCCACCCACCTCCACCCCTCATCTTGTTTTTCCCCCTTCCCTTCAAATAACCAAATATGCATATATATATACTATATCAGATAGCAAAGTAAAATGTAGTAACAATATGAGATAACCAAGGGACAGAAAAAGAGATTAGAGATAACATACTACATCAAGGACAACAATCACTCATTAAATGGCTTTTGTTTCTATATCCTGGAAGTTCTTTCATTTAGTGTCATACTCTATGGCCTTATGTATTTAGGTTTTGTTCTATTGTAAATCTCTGCTAGGAGAGCCCAAGGTTTCTACTGATTATGACAAATGAGGGAAACCATTGAGCCCACGTTCCTTTGAGTCTGGCTTACTTCACTTAATACGATTTTTTCTAAGTCTTTACATTTCCTTACAAATGGGACAATGTCATTCTTCCTGACAGCAGCATAGAAGTCCATTGTGTATAAATACCACATCTTGTTGATCCACTCATCAACTGAGGGGCATCTGGCTTGATTCCATATCTTTGCTATGGTAAATAGTGCTGCAATGAACATCGCTACACTAGTGGATTTAGTATGTCCTTGTTTCTAGACGATTGGGTAAACGCCAAGTGGTGGAATTGCTGGGTCATAGGGGAGCTCTATGTTTAGTCTTTTGAGGAACTGCCATACTGCTTTCCATAGTGCTTGAATGAGTTTGCATTCTCACAAATAATGTAGTAGAGATCCCTACTACATCCCCTCCAGCATCTGTTGTTACTAGATTTCTTGATCATGGCCATTCCAACTGGGGTGAGGTGGAATCTTATAGTTGTTTTGATTTGCATTTCTTTTATGGCCAGAGATGTCAAGCATTTCTTCATGTGTCTATAAGCATTCTTATTTCTTCTTCAAAGAAAACTCTCTTGAAGTCTTTGGTTCATCTTTTAATGGGATGGTTGCTTCTTTAGAGATTAGTTTTGGAATGATTCAATTTTTTGAGCTGTTGATATATGTTAGACATGAGGCCTTTGGCTGTTGTATGGTTAGTGAAGGTCTTCTCCCACTCTGTAGGCTTTCTAGTTAATTTGCTAGTATGTCCTTTGCCATACAGAAGCTCTGCAGTTTAATGCAGCCCCACTTATCCATACATTCTCTGATTTGTTGTGTTTCTTGGTCCTTATTAAGAAAGTTTTGACCTGTGCCAAGGAGACCTAGTATATCTCCTATTCCTTCTTGTAATGTTTTCGGTGTATCTGCTTTTATCTCAATGTCTTTGATCCATTTGAAGATAATCCTGGTGCAGGGTGACAAAGAAGGATTCAATTTAATTGCCTGCAGTTGCTTATCCAGTTCTGCTAGCATCACTTGTTGAAGAGGCTGTCTTTCTTCCATTCTATTTTTTTGGATCCCTTTCAAAGATTAGGTGGCCATAGGTCTGTGGGTTACTATCTGGGTCCTCAGTTCGATTCCGTTGGTCTTTAGGCCTGTTCTTGTGCCAGTACTAAGCTGTTTTGGTCACTATAGCTTTGTAATAGAGTCTAAAGTTTGTATTTCAATTTCTTCTGTGCTAGAACCTAGATGTTTTTATGTGTCAATTATTTCCAAAATATGTTTAGCTTCCATTTCTCTTTTTTAATCTTTAAGCAGTTGTACAAAAGAGTTTTAATTCAGCATGTCAATTTATGAGTGCAATACATCTTAATCAAGGTCCTGCTCATTTTTCCATTTGTCTCAACCTCACCCATCCCTCCAGTTACCTGGTTCCATTTGTATAGATGTACATTGAGTCTTATGATTCTCATTTCCCAGCCTTTCAAATAAAATACCAGGAAGCTGAAATCGATTTTCTCTGCAGGGCGTAGAGTTGAATGGAAAGAGAGACATACAAATGAAGAAAGAAATGGTGAAAGGACTGATCTTTATGTCACTAAGCTAGAATAGTTCAAAATTCAAAATACAATGCCTGGTTTCTCATTGAATACATGTCACTTATGTTCCATTGTAATATCAAAAATAATCACAAGTCACACATCGTAAATTAGGAATTTCTACTTTCTCCCATAGGAGGTACTGTCATATCTGCAGAAGAGTCAACACAAGAAATATCCTCTCTCTACTGGAGATGCGAGCTGACCTAAGCGTGGCCTGGCTCATGTCAGGTCAACCTCACCTTTAGTCTACTTCATTTTTAGAGATGTGACTTAACTCAAAATGAGATAAGCATTTCCAAATGGTAAGCTTGAAATGATGAGTTATTTTCTAGTTCCTTGGCTTACAAGTTTCCTTGCATTTCATGGAAATGCCAGATAAATTTGTTATGAATATAGCAAAGCACTTATAGGACAATCTAAATTCACAAATTAACAAATAAGAAGCCTTGAACAGTGGCAAGGCAGAGGCAGAACATTAATACCTTTATTGTTTCAAATGAATGCAGCTACTAAAAGTCTAATATATGACAATTGAATAAGCTTTGGATAATAAACATACCCCACGATCCTGTATGTGTTGACCTACATGCTTCTCTTTCAGGTGAAATGTCCATATATAAGAGAAAATGTGATTTTTGCCCTTAGCTTACTTCGCTTAAGATGGCCTCTAGTTTCATCCATTTTCCTGAAGATGATATAATTTTGTTTTTCTTTATAGCTGAATGATACTCATCTATATACATATATATATGATTTCAGTCCTCTTTATGAAATAACACTCCACATTTATGTATAATATATATGGGAATGTATGTGTGTATGAGTGATATATATATACACATGTATGCATGTATATATATCATGTATATATGTACATATATATCATATTTTCTTGATTTATTCAAAAAAATTTAGGGCATTTGGGTTGTGTCCACATCTGGGCAATTATGAAAAGTTCTGCAATGAATATTGGGTATGTAAGTACCTATAATATAGCCTGATTGACATTCTAAAAGCAGGATTTTAAAGACTTAGAACATTATTGTTAATAGTCAAGACATAAAAGCAATTCAAATGTCCATTCATAAATGAATAGATAAAATAAACTTGGGGTATTTACGTATGTATGTTTTTATATAGAGATGTGTGGATGTATATGTATGTACACAACAGAATATTACTCAGCCTTTAAAAATAAAGAAATCTTGTCCCATACCACCACATGGATGTGCTTTAAAAAGCAGATTCCTAAGTGAAATAAGCCAGTCACAAAAAGCAATGTACTACATAATTGCAGTTATGTGAATTACAGAAAGAAGTCAAACTCATGGAAACAGAAGCTCCCTTCAGAGTTGTCATTGCTAAGGTAGGGAAACAGAAATTTGTTGTTCAATAGGCATTAAGTATCAGCATTTGAATGATAAAAATGTTCTAAATAGCTGCTATTCCACAGTAAGAATATATCTAACATTATACAATTATATTTTATACATGATGAAAATTTGTGGTATGTATATTTTACCATAATTTTCAAAGGATAATGGTAGTTACACTGAGGATAAATATTTTCTAAATTATAAGAGGACTGTAGATTTCTTTTTTAAACTTTGCTGTTTTCATATAAAATGAGCCTTGTAGACTGGTTATCTCCCAAGAGAGAGATTACTTCCAAATCTGCATTATAGATTGAAACCAAATGTGCATCGCTTGTACAAGGCCTAAAAGGAAGAGTTATTTAAAATAGATTAAATGGTGTGGAATGAAACTTCCAAAAGCTATAATTGAAAGTGTCAGAAACATTAGTATGAAAATAAGTAACATTAAATCATTGAGATTATACAGAAGCATAAATTTTTGAAGGTTGTTTTCTTCAATCAAATTTACATTTAATCTGTAGAGAATCTGTATCACTTCTGTGTTTGTACCAAGCAAGCACTTGTCAGAGCTTATACATACACACTGAACATTAGGAATAGGACTTTTGGTTTAAACACAAAGAAAATGAAATGTTAATTAGCACCCTTCATGATTGCAAATGCCCAACATTGGTAAGATGAGAATAAAGAGCATTTTGTTTATCTGTATTTCTTTACGTACTAAAAGTTAATGCTCATAAAAATGGATTTCAGGGCTTCTACAATGTAATACTGGGCCAGGAGTTTGGCCTAGTGGTAGAGTGCTTGCCTAGCATGCACAAAGACCCAGGTTCAATTCCTCAGTACCAAAGCCAGAAGTGGTACTGTTGCTCAAGTGGTAGAGCCCTAGCTTTGAGAAAGCACAAGGACAGCACTCAGGCTCTGAGTTCAAGGCTCAGGACTAGCAAAAAATAAATAAAATGAACTAATATAACACTTTCTATAGCTGGACAGTTGAAGAAGAGAACATGAAAGGCTCTGTGTTTTGCAGGCAGAGGGAAGCTATGCACACATAAAAGCCCTCATCAGGAGATCACCGGAAGATGGCAGTGGTTCAGTGTGAGTCTTTCTGAGCTCTAGCCAAGATACCACTTCTAGCATCATTGGGGAAAGTAAGCTTTAGCACCACAGAGATCTCAGTCAGAGAAGAGAAAGGCAGAAATATCAGAGCAAGAAGACAGTGTGGAGCAGCCCCAGCCCAGCCACTTGAAACCACCATGGAGACAAAGCCTCCCTCCTGAGCCTGATACGACAGCACTTCTCAGCAGCGCAGACCTGCCAGCTCCAGACAGAGCCACACGGAGCCTGCGCGAGCCCAGAGACTTCACCCGGCGCCGTGGCGTGGTCCTGCCAGCTTCACGGAACTGGAGAATCCAGCAATTTGTGAGTACCTCCATGGACATTTCCAATTCTGCGCCTGGAACTGCCATTAGGAAAGAATCCCCTCCCCCACCAGCCGACAGCAGTGCCATCTTGACTGCTGGCCAAGACCCAGCCAAACCAACTGGAGCCTGAGAAGTGGTGCTGGCAGCGCCTGCACTCAAAAGGGCAAAGGATTTCCCAGAGGAAGGGAGGCCCAGCACTAGAGGAAGTTCCTCCCCCTGAGCGGGGTTGCAGTCCTGGTAAACAAAGCCTCTAGTGACTCCACTTTTTTTTTTTCCTGCCCGATCAAGCAAACTGATCAGAAAAATAGCAAAGTCAAATCGCAAGAGAAAAAGCATTTTTGAAGGGTTTGGATCCCCAATTTAGTGGAGACACAAGTTTCCTATCCTGTCCCCCCCACCCCCCACAAAAAAAACAAACTGAAGAATAACCTTCCTTTTTTCTTTTTATTTCTTTTTTTCCTTTTGTTTTCTACCCTTTTTCATTTGCATTTTTATGTGTTCTTATTTTTTTGCCATTTTATTTCCACCTTTTTTTTAATGTTGTGTTTCTTTCCTTTTTTTTTTCCAGCTTCCTTCTGCTACTGTGGTGGTTCCTAGAAAAATAATAAGAGCACTGGGTACAGACTGGATACAAATGATCCTTATATTGATACAGTCACTGGCTTTTTAATCTGTTGATTCTTAACCCTGGAATTTCTTGTCTAAGAACTCACAATGGTGTGGGATATCCTTCACTTTTTTTCTTGTGTTTTCTTTTTTTGTTGTTGTTTATTTTTATCATTGATCTAGCCCATACGTACCCTCTTTTCTCTATATATTCTTATTACTCTTCTTATTTTCATAAGTTTTATCTTATTTTTTCTAAATTTTGTACTCAACTATTTTACCTTTCTATCATCTTAGGTCAGTTATCCTATTCCTTTTTCTTCATTACTATATTAATCTTACACTCCTACATTACACTTTTCTTACCTCCTCTCTTGTCTTTCATAATATTTTTCTGTCTCTGGTCCTGTGTTCATCCTTCAACTTTTATAATGCATGGATCTATAGTTGATGGTTGTTGAGCAATTCTGTATGTCTAGGTGTTCAATTATACTCTAGGGCCATAGGAACTTAAATGCAAAAGAGATTGGATTGAGGGGTTTATTTTTGTGGTCAGAAAACAGTGATTAGTGGTGGAATTAGATTAGTCTGTAGGTGCACAAAAAGAGAGAGAGAGAGTGATAATACCGATCTAAAATTGAGAACATCTAGTGTCTGGACAGCTAAAGAGGTCTAGGTTGGATATATCTTAAAAATTGTATTCTTGTGCAGTATTAATCTAGCTCCCATTTTCAAATGGGCAGAACAAGAAACTCAAGAAAAATGGCAAATCAAGGAATAGCATCTCCGACCCAATATAAATAGGTTATGAAGCAGTCAATGGCAAACTAGAAGAGAGTCCTCTAAATATTATACAAATGAATTTGACAAACATGATTAACAAAAAGTTTGAAAACATACAGAAAGAGATACATGAGGGAGCCATATCTAAATGAGATAAAACCATAAACAAGGTGATATGTGAACAAGACGAAGCCATAAAGGAGGCCATAACAAAGGATTTACAAAAGAAAAATGGGTGAATTCATAGATTCTACGAACAAAAAGTTGACCAAACTCCAACAAATGTCCACTGAGAGTAAAGCTGTTGAGCTAAACACTCAAATGTTTAAGTTAAAGAAGTCCATACATGATCTAAAACAAGAGGTACAAGGCATCAAAAATGAGCAATTAGAAGCAAGGGAGATGAAGAATAAAATAGATAGCTTCGATAGCAGGTTAGACAACGCAGAAGAGAGAATTTCCGGTGTTGAAGATAATTTAGTTGTTATAGAGAAAGAACAGAAAATGAGTCAAACCAAATCTAGGGAATATGAGAGAGCGCTTCAGGAGGTCCAAGATACAATTAGGAAGCCTAATTTAAGGCTAATTGGTATTGAGGAGGGTCTGGAGAAAGAGGTCAATGGTATTGGACATATACTTCAGGGAATCATCTCAGAGAGCTTCCCAAATATCCACAAGGGCAGGCCCATCCAGATACAAGAAGCTTTTAGAACCTCAAACAGACCTGACCAGAAAAGGACATCCCACCACCACATTATAATCCATACAGAATCAATAGAGACCAAAGAAAAGATCCTAAAGGCAGCCGGGAGAAGAGAACAATTACCTACGAAAGAAAACCAATCAGAATAACCACAGATTTCTCAGCAGAGACCATGCAAGCAAGAAGAGATTGGAAGGATATATGTCATGCCCTTAAGTCAAATAACTACCAACCAAGAATATAGTATCGAGCTAAGCTCTCATTCATAACTGAGGAAAAAATAAAAATAATCCATTCCAGGGAAAATCTGCAACATTACGTAGCAACCAAACCAACATTACAGAAAATTCTCAAAGATGTGCTACACATAGAAAATCAACACAAATCTAATACAGAAAAAGAAATGACACCTAAAAATCATACCATCTAAGTACCACAAGAACTGTCAAGACACGGGCCCTAATGAAATCTTTTAAAAAATGGCAGGAACTAATAAATACTTCTCAATCCTAACTCTCAATATCCATGGACTTAACTCTCCAATTAAACGGTATAGACTGTCTAGTTGGATCAAAAAGCAAGATCCATCATTCTGCTGTCTTCAAGAGACACATCTTGCTCAAAAAAACAAACATTTTTTGAAAGTGAGAAGTTGGAATGAAGTATATCAAGCTAATGGCCCCCATAAACAGGCTGGAGTTGCCATCCTCATATGAGATAAAAAGAGACTTCACGTTAAAATTAGTGAGAAAAGACAAACAAGGTTATCACATACTAATAAAGGAATCTCTCCTCCAGGAGGACATAACCATCCTAAATATCTCACACCTAATCTAGGAGCACCGAACTTCATCAAGCAAATTTTACTTTCACTAAACCACACATAGATTGAGACACAGTGATTGTTGGTGACTTTAACACACCACTCTCACCTATAGATAGATCAACCAACCAGGCAAAAACTCAACAGACAAACCTCAAAATTGAACAACTGTATAAACCAACTAGACCTAACAGATATCTGCAGATTATTTCACGCAGCAACATCACAATATACATTTTTTTTCAGCAGCACATGGAACATTTTCCAAAATAGACCACATTTTACGGCATAAAACAAACCTGTGCAGATTAAGAAACATTGAAATAATTCCTTGCATTCTCTCAGACCACAAGGGCATCAAATTGGAACTGAACACCAATCTCCACCAATGAAAACCCTGTAACTCACGGAGATTGAAGAACACATTGTTGAATCACCAATGGGTCAGTGAGGAGATCAGAAAAGAAATTCAACATTTTATGAAATTTAACAAAAATGAGCACACAAAATACCAGCTCCTTTGGGACACAGCAAAGGCAATACTCAGAGGAATATTTAGAGCTCTGAGTGCCGGCATTAACAAATAGGAAAAATCACAAAACAATAATTTAATGTCAAACCTACAGCTCCTGGAAAAAGAGCAACAAACCAACCCTAATGCCAGTAGAAGGAAGCAAATTATTAAAATCAAAGCAGAATTAAATGAATTAGAGTCCAAAAAAACCACAGAAAGAATCACCAAAACAACGAGTTGGTTCTTTGAAAAAATGAACAAAATTGACAGACTCTTAGCAAATCTTACCAAAAAAAGAAGGGAACACACCCAGAAAAACAAAATCACACATGAGAATGGTAATATCATGACAGAAATTACCAAGGTCCAGAGCATCATGAGGGAATACTTTTCAAACCTTTATGCCAACAAATTTGAGAATCTAGAAGAAATGGATGAATTTCTAGCCAATATTAACATACCCACACTAAACCGAGAAGACCTAATCCAACTAAACAGACCTATTTCAAGCACTAAAATAGAAATGGCAATAAGAGACTTTCCATCTAAGAAAAGCCCAGGGCCATATAAATTCACAGCTGAATTCTATAAGGTCTTCAAAGCAGAGCTCACAGCAATACTCCTCAAGCTCTTCAACAAAATTGAAAAGGAAGGCTCTTTGCCAAACTCATTCTACGAAGCCACTATAACCTTCATCCCCAAACCAGAGATTCATCAAAGAAAGACAACTATAGACCCATTTCTTTGATGAATATTGATGCAAAACTTCTCACCAAAATACTGGCCAACCATTTTCAGCAACTAATCAAAAAATTATACACTATGATGAAATAGGATTTATCACAGGGATGCAAAGCTGGTTCAATGTATGCAAATCAATTAGTCTAATTCAACACATCAACAAGAAGAAGGATAAAAATCACATGATTGTCTCAATATATGCAGAAAAGGCATTTGACAAGATCCAATACCCATTTAGGCTAAAAGCTCTGGAGAAACTAGGAATCCATGGAACATTCCTCAGTATAATAAAGGCTGTGTATGACAAACCCACAGCTAACATTATACTTAATGGCAAAAACCTAAAGCCATTCCCTCCAAAATCAGGAACAAGACAAGGATGCCCACTCTCTCCACTCCTCTTTAACATAGTATGAGAATTCCTAGCCAGAGCAATAAGGCAAGAAGCAACATAAAGGGGATCGAAACAGGAAAAGAGGAAGTGAAACTTTCCCTCTTTGCAGATGACATGATTCTGTATAGACTCCACTCACAAGCTGCTTGAGCTGATTCAAAACTTTGACAAGGTAGCAGGGTATAAAATTAACCCTCAAAAATCAACTACCTTCCTCTATGCCAAAAATGAGAGGAACGAGGCAACAACCAGGAAAACAACTCATTTTGCAATAGCCTCAAATACATTAAAGTACCTAGGATTAACTTAAGTAAGAATGTAAAGGACCTTTTTGATGAAAAGTTAAAATCCCGAATAAGGAAATTAAAGCAGAACTGAGGAAATGGAAAAACCTCCCATGTTCCTGGATTGGAAGAATCAACATCGTGAAAATGACAATCTTGCCAAGGGCTATCTACAATTTCAAGGCAATACCCATCAATATCCCAATGTCATTCTTTAAGGAAATAGAAGAGGCAATAAAAAATTTCATATGGAATAATAAAAGACCACCTATAGCAAAAACAATTCTTAGCAGAAAGAATAGCACAGCAGAAATTTCAATATCAAACTTTAGACTCTATTACAGCTTGGTACTGGCACAAGAACAGGCCTGAAGACCAATGAAATAGAACTGAGGACCCAGATAGTAACCCACAGACCTACGACTACCTAATATTTGATAAGGGAGCCAAAAAAAATAAAATCGAAGAAAGACAGCCTTTTCAACAAGTGGTGCTGGCAGAATTGGATAAGCAACTGCAGAAAACTAAGGTTGGATGCTTCTTTGTCACCCTGCATCAGGATTAACTCCAAATGGTCAAAGACCTGGAGGTAAAAGCACATACACTGAAAACATTACAAGAAGGAATAGGAGGTACACTAGGTCTCCTTGGCACAGGTCAAAACTTTCTTAATAAAGACCAAGAAACACAACAAATCAGAGAAAGGCTGGATAAGTGGGACTGCATGAAACTGTAGAGCTTCTGTATGGCAAAGGACATAGCTAGCAAATTAACTAGAAAGCCTACAGAGTGGGAGAAGATCTTCACTAATCATACAACAGCCAAAGGCCTCATATCTAACATATATCAACAGCTCAAAAAATTGAATCACTACAAAACTAATCTCCAAAGAAACAACTATCCCATCAAAAGATGGGCTAAAGGCTTAAAGAGAGTCTTCTCTGAAGAAGGAATAAGAATGGACTATAGACACATGAAGAAATGCTTGACATCTCATTCCAGTTAGAATAGCCATGATCAAGAAATCTAATAACAATAAATGCTGGTGGGGATGTGGCCAGGAGGGATCTCTACTACACTATTTGTGGGAATGCAAACTCATTCAAGCACTATGGAAAGCAGTATGGCAGTTCCTCAAAAGACTAAACATAGAGCTCCCCTATGACCCAGCAATTCCACCACTTGGCTTTACCCAATTGTCCAGAAACAAGGACATACTAAATCCACTAGCTTAGTGATATTCATTGCAGCACTATTTACCATACCAAAGATATGGAATCAACCCAGATGTCCCTCAGTTGAGGAGTAGATCAACCAGATGTGGTATTTATACACAATGGAATTCTATGCTGCTGTCAGAAATAATGACATTGCCCCATTTGTAAGGAAATGGAAAGACTTAGAAAATATCATATTAAGTGAAGTAAGCCAGACTCAAAGAAACATAGGCTCAATGGTTTCCCTCATTTGTCACAATCAGTAGAAACCTTGGGCTCTCCTAGCAGAGATTTACAATAGAACAAAACCTACATACATAAGGCCATATAAAATGATGCTAAATGAAAGCACCTCCAGGATATAGAAACAAAAGCCATATAATGAGTGATTGTTTTCCTTAATGTACTACATTATCATCATCTCTTTTGCTGTCCTTTGTTATCTCATATTGTTACAGTATTTCACCTGGTTATCTGATATATATATACAATATATGCATATATATATACAATATATGCATTTGGTTGTTTGAAGTCGGATAGGGAAGGGGGAAAAACAAGATGAGGGGCAAGGGTGGGGAAGGGAATTGGGGACCAAGACATGATAAAGGGTGTCAATGTAAGTGAAGTAATGCACCTTCTCTCTGATGAATATAATGTAACCCTTCTATTAATTATAATAAAAATATATGAAAAAAGTTCTCATCATAACTTTTTCTACTATACTAGGGGTGCAGCTGAAGTGGTAAAGCTTCTGCCTCATAACTACAAGACCCTGAGTTCAAAACCCTATACTGAAAAAAATGAGCTGGTGGCTTGGCAGAATCACCTGCCTGTAATCTCAACTCCCTGAAAAAGTAGAAATGGGAGTTTCCTGTTCCAAAGCTAGCCTGGGTAAAAACAATGAGCAAGATGATCCAAAAGAATGAGCAGAACATTGTAGTTTATGTCTGTATGCCCCAATGCAGACAAAAGTGTTGAGGGGGCACACATATTACTGGACCTGCCAAAATGAGAGTGCTAAAGGAGAGAGAACCCCATAGAACTAGTGGGGGGTGGGGGCAGGAGAGGAAGGAGAGGCTAATGGCAGCTTTCCTGCATTACATAATAAATGCCAAGCCTTCTTCACAGTTGTGCAGGAAATTTATTTAAAATATGATTCACTTCTAAAGAAACCTTGTATTTGATTTTATCATCATCTCCTGGAGAGCTCCTGTCTTGATTTAAAAAAAAAACTGTATGGTTACTGGTGTCATGTTAACAAATTGTAGTCTTTTGCATTTGTATTTGCTTAGAATCTTTCACAAGTACCACTAGCTATAAATGTCATGAGGAAGATTAGTAGAAAAATATGAATTAATCTGCACAAAAAGAGAACTTTCCAGAATATTCATCTTTGGCCAGATGACAATGACATAATGAAAATGATACAATTTAAATACAGTTTACCAAACTCTGATGACAACACATTAACCCATGATGAATGAATTTTCACTTGGTTGCATGAGCTCAAGGCACAGAAGATTTGTCATAAATTGCTTCCATTGCTATTTGGTCCATGACGATCAATTCCTTGGGAACAGTTAATGAGATCATGACATCACCAGCAGGCATGTGCTGTGAATCTACATGCAGAAAGAGTCTCACGCTGTCATCCAAATGGTCTAAGAATAAAGGCTCCGTCCTCAATACACAGATATACATCTAGAACGTCAGATCAAAAGGATCATGAAGACTCAAAAAATTAATTCCTATTAGGAGCAATTTCATATGATGTCCTTATCTATCCATTTCTGGTCTGTTACTGGAAATCTATCTGTATTAATCCATTTCATTGGCATAAAATGGTAATTAACAGCTTTCAGATTTCATGTGAATAACAGGAGTCTGAAAGATCTATATACTTTAAAAGCAAGGTAGAATAAATGTTACTAAATCTAATACAGTGTGTTATAATATTTAAAGGGAAGCCAGGATGATACAGTTGCAAAGTAGAAGGCCCTGTTACTTCACATGCTCCCTGCTGTCTGTGTTCAAGCAATTCCCTACAACTTGACTGCTACGGAGGAAATGTGTTATGAGGATACTTCTATCAACATCAAAATGAATAAGGACCAAGAGAAGTAGACTTTAGGACAGGCATATGAACAGTGTTAGATGATTCCATGGTTGCCTTGCATCTAACATGAACCAAAAATGTAATGGAAGACCCTGTGTATTTACATCTGAAGTTCTGCGGTGGAAATCTAGACAAGAGATACAGTCTTCATATAGTGAGAGATGTTGATATTGGCATAATGGACAGACGATAGAGTAAGAAGAGAGATGAGAATGGAGTACTGCATATAACAGTTGGAGTTTTCCAGTCTCTAAGACTCTCAGGCTCAGCATCTTTACTGAGGAGTGTACTTAAGATCCACACCTGGAGAAGAGCAAGGTGGAGGAAAATGCACGCTGAGCTGTAATGACACCCACCAGTCTTAGTTCAGCTGCCATGGTCTGAATGTGTACATTCCCTCTCTAAGTTCATTGGTTTAACCATAATGCACAGTCAGTGGTGTCATGAGGATTCTGCCCTCATGAAAGCAAAAATCTCTAGAATGAGCTTGTTCACCTCTTCTGCCCTGTGAGCATACACAGGAGGGGCTATCCATGACGAACAGACCCTCACTAGACAGCAAACCGCCTGGATCCGTGCCCTTGCCCTTCTTAGTCTGCAGAACTGAGAAATATATCCCTGTTGTTTTAAAATCACCTAGTGTATGCTATATTGTTATGGCTTTCTGAATCATCTAAGTTGTTGTATCCCCAAGTAGGTCTTGTGAAGCAGAATTAACCCATATTTGGCCAATGATCAGCCAGTCATTGGACCTAAGGTCCTAGCATGGGTGTGGGGTTTACATGAGGGCTCACTGCAGGTAAGCTAAAAATAACCCATAGTCTACACTCTCCCAGAAGCTCAAGCAACAAATCTCTCTTAATGAATCTGAGCCCCAAATCTCCACACACACTCCACTAAGACATGCAGAAATCTGACAGAGAATGAGAAGGCTAAACTTCAAAAATTACAAAAAGCAGGCAGAGAAGAGGTAGGATAACAAATAGTCTATGTTCTATATGAAATGGTAGAAATGTTATTAGAGAGGAAAAGAATAGTGTGTGTTTGAGTGTGTGTGTGTGTGTGTGTGTGAGAGAGAGAGAGAGAAAGAGAGAGAGAGAGGTGGTACTGATACTTGAAGTAAGGATGTTTCACTCTCACTTGGCTTTTTTTACCCAAGTCTGGCACTCTACCACTTGAGCCATTTCAGTTAAGTGGAGATAAGAATATGTCAGACTTGTTTCCTGGGATGACTTTAAACCAAGATCCTCAGATTTCAGACACCTGAGTATTAGGATTATAGACATGAACCACAAATTTCCAACTTTAAAAAGTGTGTTTTGTTATTGTTGTTTAAGTGAAAAAAGTAAAGTCGATATACCAAATATAAATAGATACCAAGAGTTTCCAGCTACAGAGGCACTGAGTTCTCAGAGCTGTAGTTTTGTTGTTGTTGTTGTTGTTTGCCAGTCCTGGGGTTTGAACTCAGGGCCTAAGCACTATCCTTGGGCTTTCTCAAGGCTAGAGCTCTACCACTTGAGCCACAGCACCACTTCTGCATTTTTCTATGTATGTGGTACTGAGGGATCAACCCCCAGTCTTTGTGCATGCTAGGTAAGCACTCTACCAGTAGGCCAAACTTCTGGCAGAGCTGTAGTTTTTACTTGGGAAAGAAGGACAAATGGTTCAAAGGGAGCTCATTGGAAGAGAAAAGGTTGTCAAGATGAAATCTCATAATGAATAAAAGTGGAATTAGAGAAAAGGGCAAACTCAATGTGGCCAATTAAGATCCAGGACCATTAAGAGGAAGTCGGCATTTAATTAAGGATAGGGATGAAAGTGATTTCCAAATATCAAATTGCAGAGATTTGGTGTGGTAAAGAACAAAGCTAGCAAGATCCATACAAAGTGTACAGAATGGGAGAAAATCTTCACCAGATATGCATCAGAGAAGTCCTCATGTCCAAAATATTCTTAGAGGTAAAAAATAAATAAATCCACCCAAAATAAATCTTCAAAACCTTAATAACCTAATGAACAAATGGGTAAAAGATTTAAAGAGAAACTTTCAGAGGAAGGAAAAAAATGCCAATGGACTCGTGAAGAAGTGTTTAACATCTCTGGCCGCAAAAGAAATTCAAATCAAAACAGCCATGAGATCCCACCTCACTCCAGTTAGAATGTACATTATCAGGAAAGCTAACAATAACAATTGCTGGTGGGGATGTGGCCAAAAGAGAACTACAGTATACTGCTGATGGGAATGTAAATTTGTTCAATGACTCTTTCCAGAGTATGGAGATTCCTCAAAGGACTAAACATGGAGCTTCCCTATGACCCAGCAATTCCACTCCAGGGCATTGATCCAATGGATAATAAACCAGGCCACACTGAAACCACCAACACAATCATGTTAATTGCAGCACCGTTTACCATAGCAAAATAGAATCAACCTATATGTGCCTCTGTGGACAAACACATGAAGAAAAATGTGGTATACATACACCACGGAATTCTACTCATCTACCAGGATGTGTTAAAATGCTTCTGTCCCCTTCTTTTACCCATATGAATAACTATAATTAAATAATAATTATTACTAAGAACTTAGATCCTGCGGCTTGAAGGTAGAAAGATGGCTTTTGAGATTCTTGTAGTCTTTTCATTTTATACATTAGGATAGTCATTTCATTTTAAGCAAAAAAAAAAAAAGTAAAGACCATTGTGCAAATGAAGTCTTGCAGCTGAGAATAAATCAGAACCAGTCAAGTACCTGCTGTTGATAGGTGAAGATAAAATAAAAAGTTGAGAAATATCCCTGGGCACACTGCTGTCCACATGTTTTCCAGGACTGCTGTTCACTGATGTCAGGTGTGACATTGCTAAGTTATTAAGTGGTGAAAGAATGCTGCAAATAAAGTCAGTAGAATTTAGATAAGCCATCAGCATAATTATGCACTGCTCATGAAAACATAGCGGGCAACAAAGAAAGGGAAAAACTTACAAATGTTTAAACTCCAACTTTGAGTCAGCACAGAACTTTCCCTCCCTAGATGAGGGAGGTTCACTTTTCCTTTACAGAGACTGGGCTCTTCCTGCCTTTCATGGATCACACCCGTGCCACCCTCCCTCCAGTCTCCACACACAGCCTTCTTCTCGTCAGCTGACTATGTGGGTGGGATACTCAACCAACTGAGTGGACCCACCACAAAAATCACTAGTTTTTTTCTCCAGATGATCCACAATCGCCTGTCACCAAGATTCAGTTCACACAAGTGTACCCTTACCCTAGGTCAACTGAATAAGATATTCCAGCTTTACTGCCAGCATAAATAACAAGTTGAAATAATGTATTAGTCATCATCAAGTGTCTTTTAGGGCTTAGAAATTCAATACAAATAAGATAATCACTTCAGTAAAGAATTGAGCAGGGAAAAATATCATCAAAGAATTTCTCTAGGGGCCAAGAGTTTGTCCTAGTAGTAGAGTGCTTGCCTAGCATGCACAAAGACCGGGTTCGATTTCTCAGTACCAGATATATAGAAAAGCCGGAAGCAGTGCTGAGGCTCAAGTGGTAGAGCTCTACCCCTGAGAAAACCCAAGCCCTGAGTTCAAGCCCAGAACAGGCAAAAAAATGTCTAAGAATCTATAAGCCGGGCACAGTGACTCACACCTATAATCCTAGCTACTCAGGATGCTAAAATCCAAGGATCAAGGTTCAAAGCCAGCCCGGGTACAAAAGGATCTGAGATTCTTGTATCCAATTAACCTCTAGAAAATGGGGAAGTGGGACTTGGCTCAAGGGTAAGGCGGCAGCCTTGAGCTGAAGAGCTCAGGGACAATGCCAGGCCCAGGGGTAGGGCGGTAGCGTTGAGTCGAAGAGCTGAGGGACAGTGCTCAGACTGAGTTCAAGCCCCATAACCCACCAAAAAATAATTAATCACACTAAAATCTATTAAAAGGTAGGTTTACTGCTATAGATAGGATGAATTTAGGCAAAGTACATTAGGTGCATATATGTAAATATCACAGTGAAACCCCTTTGTCCAATTAATCTAATAAAATTCTTTTAGGACAACATTAGTTTTTGTTGCTGTCAACCGAAGAATCCTAACCTATACCTCAGACCTCACCCAAGTGCAGCTAGAGGGCCTATGTCTGTTAATAGGAAGAGAAATGCCAAATATATACACAGAGAGGGTTCAAGTATCAGTCCCTCAAACCTAATTCTTGAGGGCAGACATTACTTCTCATGTGAACTCAATGTAGAAGTGAGGATTGAACTACTTGTTACTGTAACATTCAAAGGGAGACAAGGTCACGTAGAGAAGGATAAAGTGCCAGAGACTCCAAGATAGTAGTCTATCTATTTCCAAGATAGGAAATCATCTGCATTTGGAGAACCCATAAGAGAGACGGTTGAGCTAGGTGATACAATGAATTTGTAGCTGAGATTAAACAAGTAAGTAAAAGTGACATAAGATTATGGACGTTGAGCAACTTAGGGTTAGTGACGAAAAAGTCAAGATTGGAAAAAATGCAGTTTGCTATTTTGCTGCTAAAACCAGGAGGCAAAGTAGTTTTAACTCTAGCGTATTATTCTATTCTGTTCAAAGGACTGATGTTTCTTCTCATACGCTGTGCTGAGAACTCTCTACCCCCATCCTGAGTTTGTGAGAAAGAACACACTGGTGGGCACCACTGCCTCATACTTTGTCATTTTGGTTACTTAGGAGATTATGTTTTGAGGATCACTGTTCAGATCCATCTGGGGCATGGCGGTCTGTGAGATTCTTAGATCTAATTAACCACCCCAAAGCTCAAAGTGGAGCTGTGGCTCAAGGGTGCCAGCTTTGACTAAAAAGCCAAGGACAGCGCCCAAGCCCTGAGTTCAAATTCCAGGATCAAGCCACACACACACACACACACACACACACACACACACACACACACACATATACACACAGAATGAAGATTATAAATAGATTCTGTAATGGGCTCTGGGGCAGAGGGACCAATAAGAGTGAAGGAAAATGTACTTTATCCTTGCCAACCCTTGTCAACCCAAGGACAGTTGTGAGAGCAAATAAATATCAAGACAAAGCCTTTGGCTTCAGTTTGGGGTGACCATTGGAAGGCCAGTGAACTTTATTTTCTTTTTCTTTTTAAAGTATGTGTTATAATACATCAGGTGGGCCAGTAGCATGATGGAGCAGATAGTAACACATGAACATCTATACCTATTCATATAAATCTATCAATGTCCCTAAATACAGGAGTCAGAAATAAAGCTACACAAATTTAGAAATTCAATGACCCATTAATCCGTGTGTGTGTGTGTGTGTGTGTGTGTATGTGTGTGTGTTTTGTGTATGTGTATGTGTGTGCCAATAAAGCAGGCATAAGAGCTTACATTGCATTTTACTTTGGGTAAAACGGAATGCATACATGTGCCAGTCCTGGAGTTGAATTCAGGGTCTGAGTACTGTTGTCTCTGAGCTTCTTTTGCTCAAAGCTAGTACTTGAGCACACAAGCCACAACACCACTTCCGTTTTTGTTGTTGTTTGTGTTTGTTTGTTTTTTCTGAGTGGTTTGTTGGAGATAAATCACAGTTTTTCCTGCCTGGCTGGCTTTGAGACATGGGCCTCAGATCTCTGCCTCCTGAGCCGTCCAGTGAGAGCCCTCAGCTCCCACCGTACATATATCCTTACTCTGTTTTGGGGGTGGGGGGTTGTGGGGCTTGAACTTGGTCTGGGCGCTATCCCTGAGCTCTTCAGCTCAAAGCTACCATCCTAACCCTGGGCCTGGGTGTTGTCCCTGAGCTCTTCAACTCAAGACTACTACCCCACTGAGCCAACCCCCACTTTCCATTTTCTAGAGGTTAATTGGAGGTAAGAGTCTCAGGTCCTTTTGTGCCTAGGCTGGCTTTGAACCTTGATCCTCAGATCTCAGCCTCTTGGGTAGCTAGGATTACAGGTGTGAGCCACTGCTCCCGCCCCTTACTAGTACTTTTATACCTCAACTATCCTTGTTAGTTTTGCTTTTCCTCCATTCCTTCATGGTCCTCTAAATCAAAAGCTATCTTGAAAATTAATTTTTGCAAGAATCCCCTGTAGCTCTGATCCCTATCTGGCTAGGTAGTGAACTGAACAAACTATCTGTATAGGCATAGGACTGAATTGTTGTTCAGAAGAAAATTCACTTCAACACCAGGGTCAAAGAATAGACAAGAATGTTGCTGCACTGTTATCCTACTAGTGTATTTATTGTATCACAGTAATGGACATTCTGAATCAACAAGGACACACAGTGATATATGACTTAAGTTTATAGCCTCTGGCAGCCTTTGATTTGAAGATGTCAAGTACCAGAATTAGTCCATATCCTTCTAATCCAAAAGCATTAAACAACAATAACATAACAATTATTTTAAGGATAATTGATAGAATGTTTTTTTCTCTAATCACACTACCATGTGGTTGAGTAGCACCATGTGTGACAATTGTTCATATTCCACTCACAGTCATACTTCAGCTCCACAGGAAACTATCTCTCTGGTTTTTCCCAAACAGACTAAGAACAAAGACCTCAGATTTAAAGTGTCAAAAAAGCTAAATCAGACATCTACCAAGGGCCATAAGGTCACCCTTTGGAAAACTCTTACTTGTCTTGGAGATGCAAATAGGGACTGGCATTATCTCAAAATTACAGTGATAGACAGGTCTCCTTCAAGTGATGACACTTGCTCATGGAAATAAGTAAAATGCCAAAACTACCTAGACTTGGTTCATATCCCTAGATTTCTGACCACAAACTCATTTTTTGTGACTCCTCCTGCCTCTCCTGGGAAAATATTGCAATGTCACAGCAGACTGAGAAAAATCATAGGTGAGAATTTACCATGTCCTCAAATTAAAAAATATGTAAACCTAGTCTTGAGTGAATTGAAATATGGATACTGGGTATAATCAGAGCCATCTTGGCATCTTGGTGGATGATAAGGCCTTTCTAATCAAGATTTAGAGGTAAAATCCCACTCCTACCTCCAGGTGATAGGCACCTGAACTCTTACAAGCAGATAGGTGGGGATTTAGACAATAAAGAATAAATTTGCAAGACTCTGAACTCTCCAGCTCCCTGTGACCTGCCCCCTGACCATAACTCTACTTAAACCTCACCACCTTAGCTACCATTTTGTACCATCCTCACGTCTCCTGACTCTCCTCATGTCTCTATGGCATCCTTCTTCAAGTTTCCAATAGAGTTGATCAGGTTTGTTGAGATCATTATATCTGCTCTTTCTTCACTATCCTGGTGACTCATCTTCCTAACCGCGTATTAAATGTATTCAAAGCTGCAAAGTTTGGAGACATGTGTATCCTTTCAGTCTCTTTCTGATAAAGACTGCTGATTCACCCTCTCAAAATGTGACTTCTCTGTATTTCACGATCAAATTCCCATTTAACAAAACAATCAAACTCTAGAGTTTCAAGCTCTGTGAACTTTCCCTTTAAGACAGTCAGAAAAGTAAGGTGGACAGGGTTTATAAATATCAGAGGGCTCAGAGTAGATTTTGCCAATGTATTCTTTTAAACCACATTCCATGGTTTGTAGAGCAGTGTTAAAATGATTGATTGAACAAACTAGCTGAACTAGCAACACATCATTTTATTGTATTGAATCTTTAACTTGTTGCAAAATAAAATAAAGAAACAAGTAAGTAAATAAAAAGGCATATACCCACGATTCTCAATAACATGGATGGAAATGGGAGATTAAAAAAAAATCAATCAAATGCTGCTGTTTTACTTGAAAAAATAATGCCAACCTCACAGCCTCCACAGTGGTGAACTGTAAGCTAGATACTTCATTTCATTTTCTGGGAAAATTCTAGCAACATTTTCAATAGGAATAACACATCTTTCATCCATAATGCACTTACACAACTGAATGTGGAAAAAAACCCAACATACTATTTTCAAGATATATCATTTGTCTTGAATGCTGTTGAAGTAGCTCACAGATTCCACTTCATGGAAAGGAGTTTTTGAGTAAGTTCTTTGCCCATTTATCAAACACCTATGTTTTCAGGTTGTTCAGCAAAGCTTTAGAGATGAAGACAACTTAATACAGGGCCTGTGCAACTGATTTTATGGTTGAAGAGTCATAGAGGGAAGGCAGGAAGAAATGACAGCAAGGTGTGATTAATGCAATAAAAGTGTACCTGGAGAAAACCAGGAGGAATGCTTTGTCGGAGATGAGGGAATGCTAGTTATATCTCTAGATTTCACAGAAGTGACTTCCCAGAAGAGATCAGAACTGGACTTGGGAGAATCGGTCAGTTTTACCATCAAAGATTTTGGACACCTACACTTTGGGCAGAAAGGCAACACTCACATGTGCAGAGACACAGAAGTGAATAGATGCGACTGAAATCTAAAGGCAAGAGGTGCAAACCACTGACAGTAAAGTGCAAGGTGAGGCAGGAGGGAGCACTGTAAACACGGCATGAAGTGCTGAGACCTTATTCATTCAGATCTTCAAACAGAAGCTAGACACATCCTCTCTCCATTTTGAAAATTCCTTCGTATGTATCTATTTGGGCAATAGCTGTCACATAGAAACAGGTTATTAAACCTTAAATGATTTTCCCAAATCATTTTTTTCCCTCCCATCAATCATACCTTTTTACTAAACTCAAGGTTAGAGTAGCCTGACAAAACTTTGGTTTTGGAGTTAAATAAGGATACTAGGTCTCACTGACACCATCTTGGAAATTTTGCAGATGATGGCAGTTGTGTTTAACTGACACCATTTTGTTTGCTTAGAGGCGGGGAAGTCCTACCCTCAGGTGATGGGTGTGCCTGAATTCCTTGAGGCAGGGGTGGGGACTTGGATAATAGGTTATTGGACCTGTCAGTCCATGTGCTATGAACTCACAAGACTCTCAAGCACCCTGTAACCCTGCTCTCTGACACTGACTTTAGGTAAGCCCCTGACCACTCCAGTGCCCTTGCACCATGCCTCATGTTTCCTGACTCTCCTCGGGTCACCATGGTGTCCTACTTTGGCTCTATTTGAGTCAATCTGGTTTGTTGGTACTGCTTTTCTGTTTTGTTTTGTTTTGTTTTGTGTTCTTTGCTGTACTGCCCTCATGGCTCAGTTTTCCAACAGTATTAAGTATATTAAAAGCTGCAAGTTTTCTGGGACAGGTGTCCACCGGCAGTTGCTGGTTTTCTAATAAAGAATTCCAATTAGTCTTCTAATCATGTGGCTTCTCTGTATCTCAAATTGAATTCCTGTTTAACAGGAGTCCTAGAGATTTGGATATAATGTCTGATTCTACTATGGTAATCTTAAACATTGTGTGTGTATGTGAATGTTAGGGGTGTGTGTGTGTATGTGTGTGTGTGTGTGTGTGTGTGTCTATCATGGGGCTTAAAGTCAGAGCCAGGGCCTGGATGTTGTCCCTGAGTCATTTTGCTAAGGCTAACCCTCTTCCACTACAACCACAGCTCCTCTTCCAAGAATCTCATAGATTTTACTGTCCAGGCTGACTTGAAACCACAGTCCTTAGCTCTTAGCCTCCTAAGTAGCTAGGATTACAGTCATGACCCACTAGTGCTCAGCAATTTAAGCTGTTTTTGTTTCCACTTTCCTAGCTGAACTGTGTTCTTCAGATTCTCATTTCTATGATCAAGTACCTGAAATAATCATCTTATAAGTTTTAGAAGCTTTAGTCCATGTTTTATTCACATATTGCTTTTGGGCCTGAAGCAAAGCAGTAGTGGGGGTGGAGAAGGGGCATGGAGAAGGAAGCTCTAATCTCATTGCAACTGAGAAACAAAGACAAAAAGGAACTGGGGTCTCTATCCCCTTCCAGGGCGTGCCCCAGAACCTAACTTTCTCCCTCAAGGTCTTACCTCTTATAGCTTTCACAACTCCCAACAGCACTCTGGATTCTGGAGGGACCGAGCCTATTTCACCCTAGGGGCTTTGGAGAATACACATTATCCTTGACAATGATATCATGCTGTCTAGAGTGTAGTCACAGCACAAGATTCGTTCCTCTTTTTATTTTTGTCAGCCGTCTCAGAATAATATTGCTTTAAGGACAGTTATATAAAGACACCACCTTCTTACAAGCCCCTCCACTAGGCCCAGTGCTAAGTTGTATATTGGGAAACAAGCAGAATTCTTTGGGGATGTAAGCTGAACGAAGGGATTAACTTGAAGGTTCTGGAGATAGAAGGTTCCTTCAGATTCACCCCTCAAAGATTAAAAAAAAAAAAAGCTGAAAGTTTAGAGCACATTCTCATTAAATCTTGACAGTTGATGGGAATCTGCTCTGTTCCACTAATTCAGTATTGCTCCCATTCACCACCTTCCCTACTCTAGAAATTCTCCAGCCCATTCCGCAGCCTAGAATCTAAATTTAAATGTGAAAGTCCATTTCCTTAGCCTTCAGTTGTCAGGCACCTCATTTCCTCCAAACAGGTTCTCTGAACCAGGACATTTCAGGCCCTTAGCAGGCATTCTTAAGGCGTGTCCTGAAACTCCTTGCAGCTCTCCAGCTACTTAGGCCTTGTTCCCACCTAGGACTCTACTTCAGTCCCTCTACCCCTTCCCCCATTAAGCCACACATCCTGTCTCTTGACTCAACTTAGATCACCTTCATCTGTCATTAAAGTTGATCTGGTCTGTTGAAGTCAGTGTCTCAGCCTGCTTTCATTCTCCTTGCCCTTTTGAATCCTAATCCTTTTCTCTAACAACAGTGCATATGGAAATTGTGAATTCTTCCCCTATCCTGGCAGCTTGCTTGTGCTGGGAATTGGGAACTAGAGTTGTTAGACCTGGCCCCCTCCCACTGCCTTCTGCTGAGACCTTTGATAAAGCCTTGGGTCCTGAAATCCACAGAGTACAATAAAATGAACTGTACTGGCAAGTTCTCAGAAGATTTATTCCCTCCAGAAAGATTTTCTTAAACAACCTTAGCTATTTATTCAACCTTGCATCTTAGAAGAAAATTAGATGTTGAGGTGAAAGTGCCCTAATGGGAATATCAGAGCTGATTTCCCAGGAATGAACAATTTTTTCAGAGGTAAGAAATGCCTCGAGCTTCTGTACCAATATGAGAATCATAGGCTGTGGAAGAGAATGTGTTATGAATGAGATCCCTCCAGAGTTTGTACACTGCAAAATTCTATAATTTTTATTTTGTAAATCATGTAAGTCTTATTAGCTAGAGGATAACTGGAAATACGTCAGAGATGAAAATTCCTTTAACCTTTCTTGAATAACATTCTGGATTTCCAAACTGCATATCACATGGCATTGCCACCAGCTCTCCCTCACCTGTCCTAGAGAAGATTTTCATACTTTCCTTAAGTGTGTGGCAGGAAACATGAGGGCTTCAGAGAACACCAAGTTCTTACCTCAAATTGTATTAAAGGGGTTAGAAAAATGAAGGAGAAAGTAGCAGGCTGGACTCAACAGATGAGGACTGTAGATTGAGATACAAGCAACCTTCCCCTGGGAAAGGAGGTTATGTGCAGAAGTAGAGTTGGATTAACTTATATCACTCGTAACAAGGAAACAAAGAAGTAAAAAACAGGCTGTAAGCCGGGGTGAGGTGGCTCACGCCTGTAATCCTAACTCTCAGGAGGCTGAGATCTGAGGATCCCGGTTGAAAATCAGCCCTAAAGTCCATGAGACTCTTATCTCCAGTTAACCACCAGAAAACCGGAAGTAGCACTGTGGCTTAAGGAGTAGTGTGTTAACCTTGAGCTGAAGAGCCCCAGGACAGTGCTCAGGCACAGAGTTCAAGTCCCACAACCAATAAAAACAAACAAACAAAAAAGCAAGCTGTAGTCACGTAGGAGATGGGGAGGGTACTTTTGGTGAGGTCTAGAATGGAATGTTCCACCTGGGAGGATGGGAACTTTTGGCCAGGCCCAAGTTCGAATGATGCACAACTGTGGTTAAGCATGTCTATGCATACCTAATGTCTTGTCTGAAATCTGTACGCACCTGGGACAATATTGTAGGCATCAATCCTTCACAAGGTATTTTGAGTTAGAATTCATTACCTAGGCAGGCACCGTAGCTCAAGCCTGTAATAGTAATTACTTAAGAGACAGGCTCCCTATTAGAGTTGACCTGGCTTATTCAGACTGTTTTTCTGCTTTTTCTTTGCCATGCTATCCATGTGGCTCAGTTTCCTAACAGAATTAAGTGTATTCTAGGCTGCAAGTGTTTGGGAGACATATGTTCCCACACAATCACTGGCTTTCCAATAAAGACTCCCAATTTAACCTCTAAAAGCATGGCTTCTCTGTATCTCACTCACAAGTTACAACAGAGACTCCATCTCAAACAATAGAGCTAAATGCAGTGGTGTGAGTGTCTTATCTAGCTGAGAGGAAGCATGATGGCTGGGTGTAGTGTTACCTGCCTGTAATCATCAGTGACACAAGTAGCATAAATAGGAGGATTCAAGCCCCCACCAGCCTGAGCATAATAAAAGCTTACCTGGAAAACAACCAATGTGAAAAGCGACTGGAAGTATGGCTCAAATATTAGTGACCTTCATATGGGCTTAGCCCTGAGTTTAATCCTGTTATTATATTAAAAAGAAGTCATTGCCTAGCCATCAGGATTCTACTTTCCTACCTATAAAAAATAGGCAAGTAGGACAGAGCTAGACAGAGTCTGCCCGAACTAACCCAGATGCTCCTCAGTTGATAAGTGGATCAACAAGATGTGTTATTTATACACAATGGAATTCTACCCTGCTGTCAGAAAGAATGACATTGCCCCATTTGTAAGGAAATGGAAAGTCTTAGAAAATATATTAAGTGAAGTAAGCCAGACTCAAAGGAACATAGGTTCAATTGTTTCCCTCATTTGTCACAATCAGTAGAAACCTTAGGCTCTCCTAGCAGAGATTTACAATAGAACAAAACCTAGATACATAAGGCCATATAGAATGATGCTAAATGAAAGGACCTCCAGGATATAGAAACAAAAGCCATATAACGAGTGATTGTTTTCCTTAATGTACTACATTATCATCATCTCTTTTGCTGTCCTTTGATATCTCATATTGTTACAGTATTTCACCTGGTTATCTAATATATTTTATATATGCTTATTTGGTTATTTGAAATAGGATAGGGAAGGGGGGAAAAAAAGATGAGGGGCCGGGGTGGGAGGAGAAAAATGGGGACCAAACATGAGAAACGGTGTCAGTTTTTGTGAAGTAATGCACCTTCTATCTGGTGAATATAATGTAACCCTTCTATTAATTACAATTAAAATATATGGGAAAATATTCAAGTATTTTGCTGGTGTACAGTTTATACATAGAGTATGAAGTACTCAGCAGAATTTTATGCTTTGTGAGATTAGGTATTTCATAATAGTATATACCTGATAATGTGAAGTTGCACATTAAACCAAGAGCAAACAACAGAATCAAAGCAATGTTCGAGCACTGAAATAGCTTAGAATCATAGCTTTAAAATCCTGTGATGCCTCTTAGTACTTAGAAAATTGCAACTACCAAGTTGCTTTCCCTGTGCCTCAATTTCCCCAACTCTTTGTTGGAGGTTATGCTCATGGGAGAAGGATAGGATTCATCATGATAACATATGTGGAAAAGTATTTTGTAATTGTCAAAGCAAGGAGGTTATGGTACCAAATTCTATGACATATTCTTTATTTACACCGGCCTGTGTGCTTTCCTAACATGATAATCACTACATGCTTAGTAATATTCTAGTAATATCCCATTCCTATATAATCACTGCATGATGAGTCACAAATTCATAACATTTAGAAAATTGAATTCCTCACTGCATTTCATCATGTTTTTATAATTTTGATTTTGAGTCTCTTAGATGTGAAATATTCTTGAGAGTTTATATTACACCTAAATGTACTACATTCTTGCTTCAGCTAAATTATCAATCTCGTGATCACCACTCAATAGTTTTAGACAATCCCAAATCAGTAATAAGGGAGACGGATCATATTGAAAATATGATCTTGCTATGTGAATTTTACTATTTTTTGAAAACTAGCATCTTGACTTTTCAAGTGTCAAGAACTGAAGCCTCGTGACCAAGTTTCAAATGCGAATTGTACTGTGCAGCTACATTTATTCATTTGCACCTGCATCTATTTAAACACAAATGATCCCATTTGCATACACACATTCAGTAATTAGACAGCTAAGTACAAGATTAGCAAATGTAAATGCTTATTAACCCATCAGCAAATTGGTGCTCATAAAAAATTCCTGATCATAGCAAATAGTACAATTTCTTTTTACCATTCAAGTTTTGGCAATAGTCATAGGCTTTTCTCCGATTTCCAAGATTTGGTGTTTGAGTTTTATTGTTTTCAAATGAAGCTAGTTCGTGAAGTATTACTCTTCCATATTTTCATGGTTTCAAGCAAAGACTCAAAGAATTACCAAAAATAGTAAAAATGATACGTTTCCAAAAAACTCAATGTTGTGCATGCAGTAGAATGTGTGTGTATGTATATCTGTGTATACGTATATAGACATGCATTTTTTTTTCCGTTGAAGCTTACTGCAAAAAGCAAATCTTATCACCTGCTCATTCCCTTGTTTTTTCGGACTATAAAACTAAGAACCAGAGTAACAAATGTCTCCAATTAATTGTATTGTTGGGTATTTGTCTCTTTAATTTATTCTGTCAAGTTATTCCATCCTCTCAGCCTCTTCTCAGGAAAGATAAGTACAAAAATAAGATAACAAGCTAACATCTATCTTTATATGCAAATAACTAACTTCCTGAAATTATTTAGGTGAAGTTTTCCTTCCCACATTTTAGCAAGACAAATAACTTGAAAATAAGACATAATTTCACAGCTAAACGAGTTTAGTAGTCAGAGAAACAGGTTATCAGACACTTCATAGAAATCTGAATCTGCAAAATTTCAAATATAATCAGACACCAGTGGCTCATTGCCTCTAACATTAGCTACTCAAAGGATCTCAGTTTGAAGACTTTCCCAGAAGAAGAGCTTGTAAGCTATCTTATCGAACAAGTTGAGCTTTAATGAGAGCATTAGTTCTTAGTTATGAGCAAAAATGCCCATTGAGCCAGGCTCCGGTGGCTCACGCCTGTGATCCTAGCTACTCAGGAGGCTGAGATTTGACAATTTTGGTTCAAAGCCAACCAAGACACTAAAGCCCCTGAGACTCTTATCTCCAGTTAACCACCAGAAACCTGGAAATGGCACTGTGGCTCAAGTGGTAGAATGGAAGCTTTGAGCTGAAGAGATTGGGGAGGGGGTGGTTCCGAGGCCTGGAGTTCTAGCCTTATGACTGAAAAACAAACAAACAAAAACCACAAAAGTGCCCACTAAGAGTGAGAGCTCCAGGCTTGCAGTTCAAGTCCTAGTCTTGGCATAAAGAAATAAAGAAGAAGAAAGTAACGAAAGAAAGAAAAGAAAGAAAGAAAACAAAAATAAAACTTCATAGCCACATTTGCTTTGACTTAAAATGGGCTCCATCATGATAAATTCATCATAAATTGAAAGTACAGTGAATTCAATGTAATATCCCAACTCAGCAGCACAGCACTCCATACACTGATGGTGGCTTATCTTTGTGGTCACTAATTCCCTGGGATCTGTGCCCCAGAAAAGAAAAAAATTCACATGTGAAGAACTACTTCTACTGATGTGAATGGTTTTTTAGCATCAGAAAGCTGGAAAGTCCCAAGTCAGATCATTGTAAGATAAGAACCTGTACAATGTATTTCCAGCATTTACTTTGCTATGTACATATTTTTAAAACTCTACTTTCAAAACTAATTTGACTGGCACCATAATTTATTTTTTCATATATTTTTATTGTAATTAATAGTAGGGTTACATTATATTCACCACATAGAAAGTACATTACTTCACATACATTGACACCCTTTCTCATGTCTTGGTCCCTATTTTTCTCCTACCACTGCTCCTCATCTTGTTTCCCCCCCTTTCTATCCAACTTCAAATAACCAAATACGCATATATACAATATATCAGATAACCAGGTGAAATACTGTAACAATATGAAATAACCAAGGGACAGAAAAAGAGATGAGAGATAACATAGTACATTAAGGACAACAATCACTCATTATATGGCTTTTGTTTCTATATCCTGGAGGTCCTTTCATTTAGCATCATTCTATATGGCCTTATGTATCTAGGTTTTGTTCTATTGCAAATCTCTGCTAGGAGACCCTAGGGTTTCTACTGATTATGACAAATGAGGGAAACCACTGAGCCTATATTCCTTTGAGTCTGGCTTACTTTACTTAATACGATTTTTTCTAAGTCTTTACATTTCCTTACAAATGGGGCAATGTCATTCTTTCTGACAGCAGCATAAAATTCCACTGTGTGGCTATACCACATCTTGTTGATCCACTCATGAACTGAGGGGCATCTGGATTGGTTCCATACCTTTGCTATGGTAAATAGTGCTGCAATGAACATTGCTACGCTAGTGGATTTAGTATGTCCTTGTTTCTGGATGATTGGGTAAACACCAAGTGGTGGAATTGCTGGGTCATAGGGGAGCTCTATGTTTAGTCTTTTGAGGAACTGCCATACTGCTTTCCATAGTGGTTAAACAAGTTTGCACTCCCACCAACAGTGTAGTAGTGATCCCTCCTGGCCACATCCCCGCCAGCATCGGTTGTTATTAGATTTCTTGATCATGGCCATTCCAACTGGAGTGAGGTGGGATATTGGAGTTGTTTTGATTTGCATTTCTTTTATGGCTAGAGATGTTGAGCATTTCTTCATGTGTCTATAGGCCATTCTTATTTCTTCTTCGGAGAAGACTCTCTAAGTCTTTGGTTAATCTTTTAATGGAATGGTTGCTTCTTTAGAGATTTGTTTTGGAATGATTCAATTTTTTGAGCTGTTGATATATTTTAGATATGAGGTCTTTGTCTATTGTATGGTTAGTGAAGATCTTCTCCCATTCTGTAGGCTTTCTAGTTAATTTGCTAGCTATGTCCTTTGCCATACAGAAGCTCTGCAGTTTAATGGAGTCCCACTTATGCATACATTCTCAGATTTGTTGTGTTTCTTGGTCCTTATTAAGAAAGTTTGGACCTGTGCCACGGAAATCTAGTGTATCTCCTATTCTTTCTTGTAAAGTTTTCAGAGGTGCCATAATTTCTAAAAGAAAAGATATTCTAAATCATGCCCCACCATAGAAAAATAGATCCTAAAATAAAGGATCTTATAAGTTAAATCAATTTTGTTTTGTGGGAAACTGGGCAGAGTTTCTGGAAATGTATTTTTTCATTCCATTGTAAGACCATTAGGAAGGTTTTCTCCACCAGGCATTGTTGAGCTCCCCAACCTTCCCGTGATAGAATTTGTATTTTTTTTTAAAAAAAGGATACAGCTAATCCATTACCAGTTAAGTAGCTCTTAAGCAAATGATGTGGGCCAAGGATTAAGTAACACATACAAAACAAACTCATATCTTGGAGAACAAAGAGTAGAAAACAAAACTTTGAATATTTTTTCATAAAACAAATTAGAGTCCATGTCAGCAACAATTTAAATGTTCCTGATGACCAGGGGCATGAGGGTTGGTGGTAGCTCAGTGATAAAGAGCACATTTAGCATTCTCAAGGTCTAGCCTGGAAAAGTAAAAGAAAAGAAAAATATTGCTGCTATCATACTTTTGGTCACTATAAGTTTCAAAGGACATTTAAAAGAAAAAGCAGAATTGTATAAACGTGTCATATAAAATTTAAATTTCATAGATTACATCACAGAGCGTAGAAGAAAGAAAGATTTTTTTTGCCTTACATCCTTTTCACTTTATGATTAGGACTCAATGACAAAATACAAAATAATAGAAGAAAAAACAATAAGGAAATAAAAATCAATAAGGATTCAATAAGGAAATAAAAAAAAAAACCTGTGCAGGAATTTAGAGATAGGTGTTTCTGGGCCAAGTTTCCTGACAGTGGATATTACCTAACATTATTTTATTAGTTTTTCTAACTTTTATCTACAAATAGGATCAGGCAAGGAAAAGAAAAGAAAAAAAAGAAGAAGAACAAGAACAAAAACAACAACAACAGCAATAGCTGGGCACTAGTGGCTCACACTTGTAATCCTAGCTACTCAGAAGGCTGAGATCTGAGGATTCTGATTCAAAGCCACTCTGGATAGAATAGTCCCCATGAGACACTTATCCCCAATTAACTATCAGAAAACTCACACTGCCTGGTTTAGTTGGCTCACACCTATAGTCCTAATTACTCTAGAGGCTGAACTCTGGAGGATCACATTTAGAGGTTAGCTCAGGCTAAAAAGGAGACTTTCCCAACTTACCAGCAAACAGGGTTATAGAGGCATGACTCAAGTGGTAGAATGTTAGCCTAGTAAGTGAGAAGCTTTAGCTTCAAACCCCATTATTGCCAAAAAAATTACAATTAAAAGTAAATATTTGGGAGAATAAATCTGTATAAATAAAAATAACCAAGGTAAACAAGCAACATTGGGAAAATAGATGTAATTCTGCAAGGGCGTGTTAAAATTCTTGTTCATATCCTCAGAGAAATATGAGAGAATATTAAAACCATAAAACAAACTCTAGGCTATTGTCAAAAAAGAGATATTATTGAAAAAGACATTTCTTGGCAATTAAAAATTATGACTACAATTGAAAAATGAAAAATTGAATAGGAATGCCAAGAGATTCACTTGCAAAAAATCCCCCAAGAAATAAAGAGAATGAAAGTAGAAAATCACAGTGACTAGCCACAGGGTACTGTAGATTTCAGAGAAGAGGAAAGATGAGGAATATAGAAAACTCCCTTTTCAAAATTAGGGAGTTGCTGGGTGCCAGTAAGTCATACCTGTAATCCTAGCAACTCAAAAGACTGAGTCTGAGGATGGCTATTAGAAGCCAGTCCAGGCAGGAAATTCTATGAGACTCTTATCTCCAATTAAACACCAAAACCTCAGAACTGAAAACAGGCCACTTTAGATGTGCTGAAGTCTAGACTTCTGTGTCACCTTTTCTGTCAACTCCTTCCCCAGAGCCCTATTCATTTGACATTATTTCTGTGGTAACTAGATTTGTAAACCTTACCCAGCCTGACCTGGGAAAGGATTGCTGGTTATGTTTAAGTTTAAAGCCTCTTGAACATATGGAGGTATCGAACAGTCATACCGAGCCAATGTCAGTGACACAAAGACAAAGATGTCACCCAAGGCCTCAAACATGCCAGCTATGTTGCCCCTTAAGTACTCATGTTTGCATTTTGTTTTTAAGTAACTTCTTCCTACCTTTGCCAGGGCTGGCTTTAAATGGCAATTCTCTTATCACAGCCTCTTGAAAAGCTGGAATGACTGACATGCACCTTCAGGTACCCATAATTAACAATGAAAGCATTTGTTAAGCGCAACAAATACAATAAATGGAAAAGAGTTCACTTTATTTAAAATTTATTATTAACTCTTCAATTCTTATTTTTCTTTACCAAACAAACCTATTAATTTACTTTAACAACATTTTTGTTTCAAACTGTAGCTTATGAAAAAGGAAGCATTAGAAGTGTGGATCTGATCTATGGCTATTACAGGGGTGGAGCTGGGAAGCACATTTTGGAGGAAGAGAGGATGCGGGGAATAAGGAGAGATGTGTAAACCCGTTAATAAATAGATGCACAGGTAAAGCCACGGCTGCTTGGTGAAGAATGTTATAGTTGAGCAGAGGTAAAGATTTCAACTGTGAGTTCACATGTCAAAAGAATTCTTTTTTTTAAATTAATTAATTAATTTATTTGTTTGTTTATCTATTTATTTATTTTGCCAATCCTGGGCTTGAGCTCAGGGCCTGAGCACAGTCCTTGGATTTTCTTTTTTGCAAGATTTTTTTTTATTGTAATTAGTAAAAGGGTTACATGATATTTGCCAGATAGAAGGTGCATTAATTCACATACATTGATACCCTTTCACATGTCTTGGTACCCATTACCCTCCCCCCCACACCCCCCACCCGTCTTGGTTTTCCCCCCTTCCCTATCAAATTTCAAATAACCAAATACAAATAAATTCAATATATCAGATAACAAAGTGAGATACTATAACAAAAGAATTCTTAATGAAAGCGAGTCCAGAATTTTAAAAGGGTTTTGTTTTGTTCTGTGTTGATTTGTTTGGTTTCTTCAACGTAGTAGTTCACTCCTATAATCCAAGAACTTAGGAAACTGAAATAGGAGAATCATGAATTTGAGGACAGCTTTGGCTACATACTGAGATCCTGACTTAAAAACAAAAACCAAGTTAAAAAAATCTTGAGGACAACTAGAGGCCTAATTCAACAGATAAAATACTTAAAAAAAAATAGTTGGCTGGCTTTTCCATCATCTCATTTATTTATCATGATCTGCTAATGACTGATTTGCTTCTGCGTCCAAAACCACTTTTTAAAATGTTTCCTGAAGCATTATTATCCATTCAGGCTCCACTGTATTGAGATGTATATTCTACATGAAGTATCACACTGTATGGAGGCTCATCACAAAACTAAGAGTAGACTCATACCACCCATAGAAATAGACCTGAGAAAGTGTCACTCAACGTCCAAGAAAGATATCTAGACACCCATGCTGAGTGCAGCACTGTTTACAGTAGCCAAGCTGTGGAATAAGCCTACCTGACCAACTGATGAATAGATAAAGAAAATATACACAATGGAATATTATTCAGCTCTAAAGAACAATGAAATTATGACACTGGTAGGAAAACAGATGGAGCTAGTAAGATCATATCAGATGAAGTAAATCAAGAGCTCAAAGCCAAATATGCCATGTTTTCACTCATACAGGGAATCTAGGTCTAAAATAATAGTAGTAATTATAAAAATTGGATGTAAAAGGAAATCTGATGGTGGATATTGGTGGGAGAAGAAGAGAAAAGCACATTGCATACATATATGAATATGGCATAATGAAATCTGCTAAATAGTTTTTATAGAAGGAGGATGAAGGGGTTCAGACTATGACAGAGAAAGTGAACTTGCTCAAAATATACTGCACATATTTAGAGAAATGACTCAGGAAACCTCCTAATGAATCCCAAACCAAAACTTTTCCAAATACAGACATGAAAATAAAGCATCCCTCCCATATTAACACATGCTGAATTAGAAAATAATGAACTACATTTAGAGAATTGTTTTAAAGGAACAGTGTCACAACTAGGAAACCAAAGAGATGTATATGATAGTGTAATATGAATCTTCACTAAGCCATTCTTTTTCTCTAAGGTCTGAAGACTGAGAGAGAAAATGATTGCTAAGAAGATTGCGTCTCACACCTCTTTGTCATCTGCCTGATTCTATGCACTAGTCATCACTGTGACCTGGAAGTCAGTGAAAGCCAGTTAATTCTATATTTGAGAAGCTTATTTCTGAGAAGCAGATCCCATGATTGGTATTACCTAGATGTATGGAAAATATTTCAGTGTCCATTTCTGGGAAATTTGACCCAGGTTAGAAATTTGCACAAGATCAGTGGGCAGAGACTTCCTGTCTGCCTTATTTTCATGAAGAAAGGGGAAATGAGGCACTCCATCTTCACCAGAGGAGAAGAATTTGAACTCATCCTATTAACAGATCGGGGATTTTATTAAAATATTCTGGAGAAAATGATTTGAAACTCAAGACATGTTATTGAATAATCTTTAGGGTAAACTCATGCTCATTTTGATAAATTTTTAATTCTCCTCACACTACCAGTACTTTTATATTTTTGGAGAAGGTAGGCTCGCACCTCGAAGACCAATGCCCACACATGGCAGGGGAACAAAATATATTTAGCTCTGTTCATTTCTAGCCAAGGAGGAGGAAAGAATGTTGAAGATTATAGCCTCTGGAGTTAGACCAGCTGGCGTGGTTCATATTACGATTCCACTCTTTGCTATTTATGTGACCTTGGGTAGGTTACTTATTCTCTTGGGGTCTCACTTTTCTCATCTTCAAAATAAGGGTTCTGCTAAATCTTACACTACAGGGCAATTTGGAACTAAATGATATCATACCATAATAAATATTTAGCTAGGTTTCTGGTTCCAGCTTATTTAACATTTTTATTTTGTTTTATTTATTGACAGTGCTAGCATTTGTGGGTTTGTTGTTTTGGGTTTTTTTTTCGGGGGGGTATTTTATTATCTTTAAGTAGTTGTACAAAGGAGTTACCACTAAACAGAACAGTTGTGTTTTGGTCACTATCACCCCTTTATGCTTGCTGGACAGGTATGAGCCATCAGCGGACTTGTTTAATAATTGCCTCTGTTCTTTCATCTGTAGAATGATGGTAATTATTTTTGTCTTACCTTGTTGGGAACATAAAAAGGAAATAAAATAACACAAAATTGTTACTTATCAAGTCCTTGATTAATATTAGCTGTAATTAACTACTATGGTTTTTCAACAAAAAAGCAGTCCTAATATCAAATCAGACGCTTCAGAAATACTGCCATCTAGTGGCACCTCTGAACCTCCTCCATACTTCAGTCTACCGCAGAAGCTCTCAGTGTGCAACCTTGCATTTTATCTTGTGGAAGAAAATAGAGTCTATTTAGTTATTTTTAGAGAGGTAGACAACTGTCACTTCTGACCTCTGCTGCCTGCCCCCATGAGGCAGGTGAAACAGGAGGAAACCGCAATGGAAACATACACTTCTTATGCGCTCAGATTCTGAAAATCCATTTGCTTTTCTCCTTAACTGTGTTGACTCAGCCGTGGCCACTGTTTCCTGAAGCAAAATCAACCTGCATAGTAATGCAAAACCAACAGAAAGGCGAAGCACAAAGAATTAGCTATGTCATCTCTCAACAGAGCTGCAGTGCCTTGGGTGGCTTTGGGGTGGAGCAGTTCGGAGAGGTGAGGGAAGAGCCTCAGTAATTAAACTGCAGGTGCAGTGTGGTTGGCTGTCAGAAAAAGGGCGATTATCTCGGCTCTGCAGAAATTCAGTGCAGTACAGAGAGGCTGTGGGTTCTTCCTCATCCCTGTGTTCCTGGATTCGAACACAAGTGGCCAGAAACAAACTGAGTGCTTGAACCTCATCTCAAGTGTAAGCACAGAAATAGGATAACTCAAGCCCAGAAATAGGAACAACTGTGCATTCCACTGCCATGCCATGGTTTATATGTCTCCCCACCCCTTTTTAAGCAAGTACATTGGAGAAATGAGTCTGGATTTTTTCCCCCTTCATTTACCTGAACAATACAAGCAGAATGCCTGAGAGTAGAAATAAAGAAGGTGGGAAGTCATTTCTGGGATTTCTATTTCTGCCCTCCTGGGCTCTCAATCTTGGCTCCATCCTATAGATGACCATAATAAGCCCAGACTTTCCAGCGACACTCTCGTTGAACCCTGCGTCTAGTCTCTCATCCCATTACATGCTATTTATAGGACTGATGATTTGATTAATGCCTCTTCTACTCCCTTGTAAACGCCAGGGGATGAGGGTCCATGTGAGCCCCTGTCTAACCTCACACGACCACATTTAAACACAGATGGATGGCACAAGGCAGATACAGAATAAATGAGGAAAGAAGAGGTGGTTGACTGCTGGTGATTAATGGTCCCTGAGCTCAATCTGTATTGCACAGACCTGGATATGGCTGATGGTAAAAAAAAATCCTCCCATACATTTCACATCCATCTGCATGCTAATTTCAAAATGATTATCTCACTGCTACCAGAGGTTCTCTTAGGGAGAAAACAGTCTTCTCTCTCTAGAGCTAACCTTCTTTTAGGGTTTATGTCAGGGGTAACGTCTTATTTCTCCTAAATTGTACATTTTGAATTAGGTTTAAATGGGTAGTTTTTTAATTTTGTATTTGGGGTGTGAGATTGGTTGACATGCAAGTTTAAGAGAAAAGCTAAGATAATTTTGTTATTTTTTTTCCATGTCCTGTCCTTGTTCAAGATGGTAGTCTTGGAGGTGGGGGGAAATCATATGCACATGGATTTCAATCTAACTAAGTCTTTATCTGGTGTTGGGAAAAGAGCAAGGTGTGTATTTCCATGAAATTGTATAGAACAGTAATAGAAACTACAGAGTCAAATAGCTCGATTTTTGGTGTTAAACAGAAAGATAAGCTTTGTGAGACAAGTAACGATATTCCTTAAGCAATCTATTTTCTCCCTAAGATTAAATATTGTTTTAAAGATCCAGTTCTAAGATAAGGGTTCACACAGAACAAATTGTTCTCAGTTCATCACTTGACATACATGGAAATCAGGGTTTGCTGGATTTCAGAGGGAAATGGGGATTGGAGCTACAGCATACAAAGAGCAATAGAGAATCTAGAGCAAAACAATCCTCCAATCCACAAAATATCTTTCAAGATTTCAAGATTATGTGCTATCAAGAGTTTCAGTCATATTGTTATACTTTAACTTCATAACAACAATGCTCAGTTCATGGTATTTCTATTTATATTGCCCAGATTCAGTAAATAGCTTCAATATGATATAAGATGAAGAAGACAAGGAAATTCTCCTTTTCCTCAAGGAGACTGCACTCTCCATGAATGATATATTATAGTTTCGGTTCCCTTCCACATACTCAGGTTTTAATTAGCCTCAATTGGTTGGACAAGATGTGCTATTTTGACATTCTATAGATACATTCAGCGTACCTTGATCAGACCTACTTCTACCATCATTATTCCTCATTCTCAATCCCCTCTCCAAACCAACCTCCACCATCTTCTCTATTCTGTTTTCGCATATGGACATAAGTATTTCCATTGTATTTACCATCCTTTGTTTTTTCTGTTCCCTCTACCACTCTCACCGGAACCCACACTTAAGATAGGATCTTTTTAACAAGTCTGTCAGTCATACATATGTATGTGTGTGTGCATGTATTCCAGTATGTTACATATGATATGCATCTGAAATATATCCACATGTATCCAGATACATATACATGTGTATACATGCACATGTGTATTAGATAAATATATACATACATACTCATGACAAAGTGCAGTTTTATGAGGGAAACAGAATGGTAGGGAATTTGCAGTCCTTATCATGATGCCAAATAAAATTAAGAGAACAATTAAACATCTGACAGCAATCATTTCACAGGCTTTGTTTGATTTAAGGAATATTACGGTAGTCTGATTGCCATCTAGTCGTTAGAAATTAGCTTTTAAACTCTTTGGCAGCCATCTGTAATGAGCAATGCCAAAATAATTCCAAATGGGCTCCAAAAAATATGAGCTGCACAGTCATAGATGATTTCAGAAATGAAATCTTGCTTAGTAATCAAGGGAGAACCTTGGACTACACTGAGACTCATTACGGGTCAGGATCTAAAAAATTAGATCTGTGGAATTACTCAGCCTCAGCTTCAGTGAATTCTCCCAAGGCTACCCAAAGAAATAAGAATTCAATACTGTATATATCAATCTTCATGGAAAATGTTCACATACTCTGAATCTCACATTTTATAGATGATTTCTAAGATTATTGTCGCTTCTCTACTTAATGATTTTATTCCGATGTTCACTGGATTTTTCTTAATCTATATGAAAAGGCTTCTTAGGATTGCTAGTACCTTGATAAAAAGAGATTTTTTTTAGAACACATTGTGTCCAATCTGCCCTTTGAGATTTATGGTACTAATTATATGCCTGGTGTACTTTACAGATTAAGTAAAATTACATAAAAATTTTAACCATAATCATTCATATCTGGCATGATCTGAATGATATAGCTATCTTCATTAATATCTCAGTATATTTATTATATAATCAGCACTTCTTGGTCCATCAATTTCTAAAGCTGTCTTCAGGAAATAACAAGAAATATGTGAAGGTTCAATGCAGATAAAGGATATCTGAACACTGAAGTCTGAAATGTAATAACAGACTTATTTTGTTTTCAAAAGTAAGACCGATCAAGATGACTGAGGATGCAAAACAGATGATTCTTTAGTATCAAGGTAATAAAGTGACAACTACGTTCTTATTATATAATGGTAATACCAGTGACATTTGAGTTCATCCTAGCTCCAAAAAAAACTCAAGAAAAAAAAACAAGCATTTTCTTAGTTGTAATGTAGATACCTATGATCCTTAATGATTATATATAATTACAATTTGCACAAGACAAAATGTGTCTTACACATACTAAGGATATAATTCCTTCCCCACTCAAAGGGAGTATTGCATGACACTCTATTCTTTTGATCTTCTCTTTAATGGTCACAATGCACGTGACATGCATATCAAGGCTTGTGAATCATTTTTTTTTAACTCCGTGTGTGCAAGATCATCACTGAAATAAGAATCTCTTTTATTAGTTTGCTTGTGGCTGTGCTTCCTAGTTTGGGTTTGAGAAACGTAAAATTTCAGCCATTTTATTGGAAGTGTCATAGCCTATGTCTACCAAACTTCACTGTTACTCTCCTGTTTATAGTTGCAGTGTAGTAGATAAGTAATCAGGGTGTTTCCTTTTCCTTCATTTCCCAAGAAATCTAGACCTGCTAAGATGGTGGCTGAATAGGCACATGTCAGGCAGTTCGAAGCAGAAAAAGATTGACAGCATGCATTCATTCATACTTCTATATGCAGAAGCTGCCCATACTAAGAAATAAAAGACATTTCCTTTTCATTTATTAAGAGAGCAACACTCAAGAGGATGAGGAACTAATATGAAGGCATCAGACTCCTAAGTAAAGCCAAAAAATATGTGATCCTAGATACGATTGGCCAGGCACTATTGTCTCACATCTGTAACCCTAGCTGCTCAGAAAGCAGAAATCTAAGGATCATGATTTAAAACCAGCCCTAGTGGGAGAGTACATGAAAAAGTCTTATATCCAATTAACCAGCAAAAAGCCAAAAGTGGAGCTGTGGCTCAAGTGGTAGAGCCCCAGCCTTGAGCAAACATAACAAAATCTAAGGAACAGCCTCCAAGCTCCAAGTTCAAGCCCTAGCATCAACGCTAAATAAATATTCAGTAATTAATATGACATAGACTTGCTGCCAGGGCCAGAGGAGCTATAACAAGAGTTAACCCTAGAAAAGATCACTCAAATAGGAAGCAACAGTTACCAAAATGTAAACTTGAAATGATAAGTATTTTAAAAGGCAATGAAGACATTTTATGATCTTTCCCAAACAAATTAATTAAGTCTGACCGTTCTTCTCATGCATTATTTATGTGTTGGTTTTACTAGAGAAGACTTAGAAGATTTGACTTAGAAGACTTAGCCCTTGCACAGTTTTTAACCATAAATAAAAATGTAGATAGAGTCATTTTATTTATGAGAATATTAGGTCAACTGGAGAAAAAAATCCAATTAACAGTGGGGCAAGATGAGTAATTACTAATAAGCTCCTATCACTATGAAAAATGCTTATTCAAAGTCTTTCTTCAGAGTAGATAACCTATTTAAGGGGCATATTGATAATAGTTGCTGTGCCTCAGGTAAATATCATGAAAATGCAACTTTTGGTAACACTGAAGAGGCTTTTCTGGAGAATTAGAAAAGACCAATTTTTCATACTATCACCATCATTAATCACCCCTAGCCATGTTTCTCTCATCTTTCTTTGTATTGTATTCATTGAACTTTTTTTCTGGTATTGCTACACACTTTGGTTAGGGTTGTAAGGTACTTTCAAAGTGCTTATAACAATGTCTTGAAAATAGTCTGTACACAATAGATACAGGCTGTTGCTGTAGTGCTAGGTGTAATCAGCTGTGCTGTATTCTGTCAGAAACACTCACATGGTTGAGAAATGCCGTGAGGAATGGGTAAGCAATAGAATTCAATCTAAGCCTGAATGAGTTCAGATCTTGGTTCTGTCACTTAGCTTTAGGATGATTTTGAATGATTTTTCAACTTCACTCATCCACCATGTGTTTCAAGTTCTGTATCTATAGAATGGAATCAATCTGCCTCAAAAGTTTGGGTCATTTTTGAATCAATTAACACTACATGCATGAAACAGCATCTTAAATACAGCATATATTCAATTGCATACTAGCCAGTATGCAATACATATTGGATCAAAGTGGTTGGATGGGAATATGACATGGACATGTGAAACAAATGATATAAAACAAAAGATAAAAAAGGACAATCATAATATTTGCTGTAACCAACAGGAATTGGTCAGTCCTGGTGTACTTTAAAATGTAATGAATGCTAAACCACTACTATAATTCCCCTTTTATCTTGGTCACTATGACATGAAGATTCATTCTACAGTATTTTTCTTTTCTTTTTTCTTTCAATTGTTTTGCATTTGGTTTTAACTTTGAGACAAAGTCTCTCTCACTGGATAGCTCAGGCTGGCCTCAAGCTCATAATCCTCTTATCTCAGTCTTCCATGTACTGAGATTCTACAATATTTTTTATTAAAACATTTCTGAAGAGAACATTGCAATTGTATATTATTTTTAAATATCTTGGCTTTATTCAGGGCTTTTCAAAAGGAGCCAGGTATTACTTCAGTGGTATATATAGAACCAAGTACCATATTTGTTCAAATTGGTGATGATAAAGCCCACTGACATTATTATATAATTCTTATTTGATTTAAAGCTCATATAATGAAGCCAGAAGCTAGCTCTAGCTCAAGATTTTGGTTAAGGAAAAACAGGAAACCTTCCTGCATGCTCGGCAATCACTCTACCACTAGGCCAAACTCCTGGCCCCTACAATCAATGTCTTTAAGAAAGATAACCCCAAGAACTGGAAAGCATATTTAATGCACAGCCCTGATTTATCAAGTAATTTCTATTCATCTGCCTCCATGAGATCCATCACAGGGCTGGGTTATTGGAAAAGAAGTCCCCAGCTGGGTGGAATCAGCACGTACTTCTTGAATTTACAACATGGGAAAAGGCAGGTGAAAACCTGCCCTTCCATTGAGGATAAACTATGATTTGAGAAAAGTGCCCATTTCAAAGCCAGGACATTTTCTTTTACGGGTGAACACCTTCCTGCCACACTTAACCACACATTCTACTGTGAAGATAGAGATAGCTGCTGGAATCCTTACCCTCTGCCAGACAAAATGGACAAAAGCATTTTAACCCTGATGACTGATCCTTCAGCCGAGAACAGCTAGCATTCTAGGCTTTGATCCTACCCCACATCTTCCCCAAACATTCAATTGTTCTCAATGACAATGTCCATGTAATTTACTTCCAAGGCTTTTAAGGATGAAAAGAGCTTAGAGGCCACATCACCTAGTAGCAGTCATTTCTCGTTTCATAGATAAGGGAGTAGAGGCTCAGAAGAAATCTGAACATTCCCCTAAATCTATGCCTAAGTCCTAATAAAGTCAGCTCTGAATTTCAGAGCTCAGAACTTACACTAATATCTTTCTCTCTGTTTGACTTCTTGGATTAAGTTGGTTTATGCTGAATATTCTATCCCTACTTTTGTACCTAATCCATGTCCATTCATTTATTTTTTCCTTCTTCCTCCCTTCCTTCCTTCTCTGTCTCTTTTTCACTCTTTCTTTCTTTCATCCTTTCTTTCTTTTCTTTCTTGTTTTCTTTCTTGCTTGCTTGCCTCCTATGCTATACTAAAAGCTTGAATTTGGAACGTGTAGGCTGTCCCTTAGTTTTGTTCTTACTCAGGGTTGATATTTGACCATTTGAACTACAGATAGACTGTTAGATTTTTTGGTGGTTAATTGGAGATAAGAGTCTCATAGACTTTCCTGCTTCAGCTGGCTTTGAATCTAATTCTCAGATATCAGCCTTCTGAGATCTTAGCCTAATCAATTCTCTGACAACAAAGTAAGATATTGGGAAAATTTCAAATCATCAAGAACACTCGACAAAGCAGTGGTGTGATGAACATTTTACTTATCATAAAGATTTGGGAAAAAATAAAATGCAGGCCTCTTTTAAGTATCTAGAGAATATAAGGAATCAACCGTTTGAAAACAAATTGTAGTTACCAATTAGTAATTAGAGACTATTGGGGAAGCAGTGTTAATACAAACATAATTTATAGATTTTAAGTGTCCCTTGGCCTCATTGACAGTGTTTATAACCTATTTCTCATATTATTTGCTTCCTTACAATTCATTCAGAAACATATGACCAGTCAAGCACAAATAGTTGCTGTGCTTATTATGTATTTTAATACTCTTATCAGTGATAATATGCAACAGAGCAAATATGTTTGAGTGGAAAATTTGAAAAATACAAACATTTTTATAATACCCACCACCAAAGACTCAAAAATATATATGTGTATATGTATATATATATCAATACTTTGATTTTCTATCATCTCTTTCTCAGTTTTTATCTTTTGGGGAGGGGGTCATAGGGCTTGAACTCAGCCCAGGCATTGTCTCTGAGCTCTTCAGCTCAAGGCTACCACCCTACCATTGAGCCAAGTCCCCCTTCCCGTTTTCTAGAGGTTAACTGGAGATAAGAGTCTCACGTCCTTTTGTGCCCAGGCTGGCTTTGAACCTTGATCCTCAGATCTCAGCCTCCTGACCTCTAGCTAGTATTACAGGCATGAGCCATCATGCTTAGATCTCAGTCTTTATATCCAATTATTCATATAAATACATATGTACAAATAGCTCTAGGTTACTAATCACCAGCATCTGTCTGTGTGCACAACATACATACACATACTAGCTTGTATGTTTTGAGTATGTTGCAATGGTCTGGCCACTGAGAATAGCTGGAGTTCATTAAGTACACTGGGGAAATCTAACAGTGAAATCGTTGTCTCAAAATCACCTCCTTTGACTTTTTATTTATTCCTGGAGCACAAAAAAAGAAAAGAAAAACAGCAGACAAGTTCTAGAAAGTAACCTTTTTAATTTCTTACTCTGAGTCCATAAAGGTTAATTCAATCTCCCAACAAATAGTAACTGAAAATGCATCACTTAATGCTATTGTCATATAACAACCCATGAAAGTTCATTTTTTGAATGTACTTTCTGAGCTTTATTTATTTATTTTGTCAGTAGAGGGTTTGCTGAGGCTGGCATGCCACCCCTGGGCCACAGCTCCAACCATCCTTTTCACTAGTTGGTTTTAGGATAAGGTTTCTCTTCCCACACAGGCGCTTACCTGATTCACAATTTATCAACTTTGTGTTTCCTGTCTTTGCCAGGACAAGAGGCATGCATCACCACATTCAACATCCCTCAGGTAGAGACCGAGTCAAGGAGTGTTCTGCCTTGTCTAGCCTGGCACTGTGATTCTCCGTATCTAAGTCTCCCATGTTGCTTGGGATGGCAGAAACTCATCACTGTACTCAACTATATATGGGCTAAGAAGTCTTGAGAACTTCTCTGCCCAGGTAGAACTGAAGCATAATCCTCTAATTTTCAGCTTCCTAAGTAGCTAGTATTACAGACATAAGTTTGAGTTCAGTTTTATTTAAACTTTAAGCCCTGATTTGCAAACCCCATTGCTTTTTGTGGTTTGGATATATTAGATGGCTCAGCAGAGTGGTGTCTCTGATAGTCACACGCTCTTAGCTTAAAATAATCAGGATGCCAAAATGTCGCATATTTAAGGGTAGCATGCACTGAACTGTTTCACATAACTGATTTTGTGGAAACATAATTATGACATACAATAGTAATACCTGATCTGAGAGTAACATATTAATTTAGAAAAAAAGAAAAAGAAAATAAAAATAACCTATAATATCTTCATCCTCAGTTACATAGTATGGAGTTACTAGATCCCATGCTTGTTGTTTTAAAAGTTCAGGCCTTCAACAGACAGTGAATCTTCACATGCCTTGAACTTGGACTTCTTAACCTTCAGAATAATACCCTACTATATCAGCTTTATCAGCTATATTTGCTATATCTGTTGTATTTTCTATGTCAGTTAGAATGGACTAAGACACAAAGTTGAAGAATTTATTTCTTGCGCTGTAAAGAATGTTCAAGAGAGTCCTGCAGGATGAAATAATAGAAACCAGATAGCAACTCAATGCCATGTGAAAAAGCAAATACCTAAACAAAGATGGATACATAGGAAAAAGAAAAAAATTAGTGCTATCATATTGTAGCAAGAGCTTGTGCGATACTTATACCAAATTTATAAATGAATTATTTTTATCAGTTGCAGGTCTCGAACTCAGGGTCTGCATGCTGTCCTTGAGCTCTTTTACTCAGGGCTAGTGCCCTATCACTTTGAACCACAGCTCCATTTCCAGGTTTTTAGTGGTTAATTGGAGATAAGAATCTCATGGAGACTTTGCTGCCTGGGCTAGCTTTGATCTACCATGTTGAGCATCATTGAAGGTAAGTCTCTCAGACTTTCCTGCCTGGGCTGGCTTTGAACTGTGATCCTCAGATCTCAGTCTCCTGAGTAGCTGGGCTTATAGGTATGAGCTACCAGTACCTGGCTATAATTTTTTTTTAAGATTGATTCTTGAGGTTTTTACTATGCTGGCTCCAAACATATGGGTTCAAATAATCTTTCAATATCATTCTCTTCACTATCTGGGACTAATATACTTCCTTTGGTTTCTCTGATTTAAGAGATAAAAAGTATTTGAAAAATTATTTGTCTGAAACTTAGTATTATGTTAATTTTGGTTTGGCACTACACATTTTACAAAATTACATTTCTTACAAAATGTAAGAGACCATTCATTTAGATAAATTATTAGTTAATAATTGATGAAACAATGTATAACATTCAGAAGTGAAAGAGATGGGGCAGAGTGTAAAGGCTTAGATTTTCTGTATGCTGATCTTAAGGTTGGTTTAAATACAAATTACAGTGTTATAACTTTAGGATAGACACAAAGAAAATAAAGAATATATAAAAGCTCTATATAATGGCTTATATTCATAATCCAAATACTTGGGAGGCAGACATAGGAAAAATCATAGTTCTAGGCCAGCCAGCACCCCCCCTGCAAAAAAATCAGTATGATTATCTCAAAGAATAATTTTGAAGTGTTCATGCCTATAACTCACACTCCACAGATAGGAAGATAGGAATGGTCTAAGACTGGTCCTGGGATGGGTGGCAAGAGGAGAAGACACAATCTAAAACAATAACTGCAGCAAAAACAATTGGAGGAGCCAGGCACAGTGGCTCACACCTATAATCTTAGCTAGTCAGGATGTAAAAATCAGGAGGATTGCAGTTGGAGGATACTTTGAGCAAAAAGTCCACAAGACATAATCTTGACCAATGGGAGAAGGGGGAAGATTAATACAAGCATAGCTTTCTCTTCCTCCTCATCTTTGTCCTTTGTCTCCTTCTGCTTCTTCTTTGTTCATCCTCATTCTCCTTCTTCTTCCTCCCTCTTTCTCTTCTTTTCCCTCTTTCTTTTTGGAAATATTTAATTTTGATCTTAAAGCCTTCTAATTATAAGGCTGGTACTCTGGTGGACTATGCCTCCAGCCCAGTTTACTTTCAATTACTCTAAATGCTACTTTGAACCAATATTGGACATTTATTTTATTGGATACATCATTTGCAATTAAATTAAATGCTTCATTGGGCTTCTCTGAAGACTTTTCTTGTCATTGATTATAGCTCTGTTAGAATAAATTTATTTTTATTATCTTGAAATAATTCTACAAAAGGATGTAAGTTGGACATGTCAATTTATATGTACAATGTATCTTCTTTTGCTCACTGTCAACCATAAGTTGTAAAAAAAATCATTACTTGTAATATTCCTTAAAGTAAGTTTTAGAAATGCTTACACTATTCTGCTTAGCCAGGTGCGGTGGCTCATGCCTGTAATCCTAGCTACTCAGGAGGTTGAGATCTGAGGATCAAGGTTCAAAGCCAACCCAGGCACAAAAAGATCTGAGACTCTTATCTCCAATTAACCTTTAGAAAACGGGAAGTGGGGCTTGGCTCAAGGGTAGGGCGGTAGCCTAGAGCTGAAGAGCTCAGGGACAGTGCCCAGGTCTAGTTCAAGCCCCACAACCCAAAATAAAATAAAATATTCTGCGTGTGTGTGTGTGTGTGTGTGTGTGTGTGTGTGTGTGTGTGTGTGTGTGTGTTTGGGGGTGGAGGGGAGGAGAGTTGCTGGCTCTAGGACTTGAACCCAAGGCCTAGGCAGGGCTTTTATTGCTCAAAGTTAGCACTCTAACACTTGAATCACAGTTCTACCTCTAGATTTTTGCTGGTTTATTACAGATAAGAGTCTCAAAGACTTTCCTGCCTAGGCTGGCTTTGAACCCCAATCCTCAGAGCTCAGCTTCCTGAGTAGCTAAGACTATAGGTGTAAGTTACGAGTGCCTGGCTAAAACATTCTATTTTTAAACATTTAACATGATTGTTTTGAAACTACTTTATAGAAAAACAATATTAAATAAAATCCCAGCAGTACAGTTTACACAGTGTTATTTCTCTCCAATCACCACTTCTCTCTCAGCAAAATCCTGAATCTTTTAGCCCATTTAATTGTCTTGCACCTCATGTAGCATTATTATTTTCCTTCAGTTCCACCAATGCCGGTTGTTGTCATTTGGTTCAATCACTGTAGCTTGAAAAGAACTCAGCAGAGGGTATTGCTGCAGTGTGTGTTCTGTTATTAAAGGAAGGATTTAGTGACTATTTGAGTTTCAGAGTAAGTAGCCCTGTTGTAGCAAGTCTAGGCTGTGTGATTGGATCTGAAGGAACATACAAAGTAGTCCCTGAGAGAACAGCTAAAAACATGACCTTCCAAGCGATGAAGTGGGGATTTAAGGAGAAGCTATTTTTATGAGGGAAAATACAAAACGTATGGCGAGTGCATTTGTCTGGGGCAGTCACACTATTGAATACATTCCTATCCATGCCTTGGGGTATCTCACCTCCTTTTGATTACTTGGCCTTACTGAGGGACTACCAGGCAGTGAGGTGAAATAAATTTGTAATAAGTAGTTCATTTCTGCATAAAGGAACAACAAAGCCCATAATATTTTTCTCTGTCAATGTTCAACGATCACTATTCTTTATATGTGAAACACAACAATGGGCTTTCTTCTGTCCCTGCATTTGGCCATCAACCTTCAACCTGTGTTTATGAATGAGAGAGGATACACCTCAGTTTCGTCAAGTAGGGTCATAGTGTTCCTAGCAGGTGTGTAGTGTATTTATCATCTTTTCAGATGATAAAAAATGCATGCAAAGTGCTTATCAGTAATCTCCAATGCCAGTTAACTGAACTATGAACTGTGTGTTTATCCAGCTGCTGGTTCCCAGGACACCCATTTGGAAAAGAGATAAATGTTCTGAGTAAGACTTTTTTTTTAATTGGAAATCATAAAATAATAGATAAAGAAATTAACAGACTCGTCAATAGGGGGAGGGGCTGTGCAGACCCCAAAGTCATCTTTTGTGTTTCCAACATGCTATAGATGCAGGAATTACTATTTGGAATATGGGGGGAGGTGGAGGACAGTCATTTCCTGGGGTTTTGCAGGAATTTCATAGACAGTGGCCATTTATTCCATCCATGAATAGAAAAATACAGAAATAGTCCATTTGTAGGATATACATCCAACCAGACAACATTCTCCCTTCCCCTGACCCTCTGTGTCTTTGCTGGTTAACTCAGCCACTCAGTCTAGTATCATCTGCTTTGTAGCCTCCTGAGGCCATTCAATGACTTGTTTATTGTTTACTTACTATCACTTTACAAAGGGGTTTCAATTCAATATGTGTTGTAGGAACAACACATTTTGATCAATGTCATCCCTTACATCATTCTCATCCTGTCTCTCAACACAACCCATCCCAAGTTACCTGCCTCCATTTTCACATTTATACACTGAATATTATGACTGCATTTGACCCTTCATCTTCTCTCTAATTACATTTATGTCATCTCCACTAACCAACTCAACTGTTCTATGAGGGAGCTAAAGGAAGAGATGATGGCGTATAGGAAATGGTATTCTAAAATATGGTTGGTTAGTGTGTTATATAGTTAATGATGAAGGAAATGTAAAAAGGGTCCGAATCAAGGAAATTCTCTCATCTCCCATCTTTTCTTTGTTGACATGGCCATAAAAGTTAAAATTTCCCTCAGCCTTTCTCTTTTGAAGCAGACCCTGAAATCTAGGAAGGTCATGCTATGACATGCTCTGGTCCCTTCTCTCCTGGATGATAGTCATGCGGCAGGTATATTCACAAGCATAGGGAAGGTCTGTCACTCAAGATGTCAAATGGAACTTGGAGGAACCACTCTTGACACTTTTTATTCCTCTAATCACACATGTGCCTCCACTACTCATAAGAATAGCTTTCTCTGGTCTTTGGGTCTTCATTTATATATGTTAAATGCTTGGTCCCTAACAGGTAATGGTATTTTGTTTTAAAGCCATAAAAAACTTATTAGAATAGGATCATTTTGATCACACATTTGATCAGTGGTTACATTGACCAAGAAAGAGGTATCATACTCATAACCCGATTTATGGGATTGTAACCTCTTTGTAAAACTACATAATAATAATAGTAATAATAATTTAAACACATGATCATTTTCAGAAATATAACCATTGCAGTTATGACTACTTCAAGCAAAATGAGATCATAAGAACTTTTATGAAGAGGACATTTTCTCACAGCCACATCCGCTTGCACAAGAATGCCACATAAAGGTGAAGGCAAAGCTGAGGATAATGGAACTGTCAGCCAAGCAATGACAAAAAGATGACAGCACCCACTAGAAGCTGGGGCAGACCAGCCAAAAGATTCTGCCAGCCCTCAGCAAGCAGAACCCTGCTGAGATCTTTCTCTTGGATCTTGATATTCACAATTATGAGACAATTTATTTTTATTGCTTCAGTCACGCTGTTTGCAGTAGCTTATAATATGAATCTGAGAAAATGGGCACATTCTTGTGTGTGTGTGTGTGTGTGTGTGTGTGCATGTGTGCGTGCGCATGTGTGTGCTAGTACTTAGGTTAGAACACGCAGGGCCTCCAGCTCTTGCTTGGCTTTTCTGCTCGACTGGTTCTCTATCATTTAAGCTGGACCTCCATGTCCAGCTTGTTGCTAATTAATTGGCTGTAAGAATCTCACAGACTTTTCTTCTCAGGCTGACTTCAAACCACAATCCTCAGATCTCAGTGTCCTGAGTAGTTAGGAGCCACCAGCTCCTGGCAAATGAGAAGGCTCTAGATTCAAGCAATAAAATGTTAAACACTGAAGGACAGCTGGCAGGCAAGGAGGTATCTTTTGCATCTTTCTCCATCTCTCAAACACTGTGCTTACTAGAGATAGGTAAAACAGAAAGCAAATTGCGATCTCAAAGAAAAGTGGAGAACAATTCATCTATTCATCTGCCCATTCATCTAAATGCATTTATTCAACCAGCGTTTCTTTGAGACCTATATTTTAAGTGCTGGCTGAAATGTGAAATCTTATCTACATAGATTGAAAGGAATTACTTGTTTGGGGTGGTTAGGAAAATTATAGCCAAACTCTTGGATTCAGACAAAGAGAAAATTTGGCTGACCTTCAAACTAGCATTCCTAACAGCAAAGACTTTTGTTCAAAGTGTTTCTCAGGGAATATGATAATAATCCCAAAGTTTGAGTCAGAGGAAATTTTGCTGGACAGGATATTCAATAACACACATCGGGGAACAATCTTGAGTTATAAAAGTGAATAGGCAGGATTACTTCATGGTTTTTCCATCTTAGTTTTCTGTAAGAGCTCCTTGCAGGGACTTCACAACATGGGAGGCCAAATTACAACCACAGAAGCAGAGGGTGGAAGATGAAGTAAAATGTCATGATTGTTCATGCTACTTCCATTTCCAACTTTGATTTGCAAGCTTTATCCTTAGGACTTCTCTCTCCTTAGCATTTTCATTGCATACCTTCCAGCCTTCAATTTTCTATTGTTGTCTTTGTTCTGTTCGTAGATTGCAGGAAGTGTTAATTATGATGCAGAAGCTAGAGACAGCCTGGCTCACGCGTCTTTTGATAAAGCTATAGAAAGTCATCTTCTAAGTACAAATAAACTGCCAAGGACATTTGCCCAGAGCCTCCATCTTTAATGATGCTTTGGTAGAGATCACGTCATACTGTTAAGAGAAAATTAACAAGGAGATGATATATATTTTCTTTTGAAATGAAGGTGATGTCTACATTTTGTGTTTAATTACTGAGTTTCAGTTTCCTAGCAACTTTTAAATTGCTTCCTAAACTATTTGTGCTTTTCATAGTGCCTTAATGGATTTAGAGTGGCTGTAGTGGAATGACTCTAGGATAACTGATTTAATTAGCCCCAAGGAAAGATAAGAAAACTTGGAAAGGGTGGTTTCGTTCTAGTGAAATTGATTTATCATTCATTATGCATTCATGCATAATGATGCCTGATTAGGTAAAAAAAATGACCTGATTCTCAGGAAATGTAAAGAAAGGGTCCCATCAGAGGAAATTAGGGTGGCTAGAGTGCAAGAACTTAAAGGTGGTCTGTCTTTAATTTTCTTTTCTTCTTGTTTTTGTCTTTAATTTCTTTATGTCCATAACAGACATCGGTTTCTAAAATCTGCGGATCTTTTGTGATACCTATAAAAGAGCCACATCCAGGTGATCTCTGACTAAAAGGCTACTCTGCCTGTAACATAATCAGAACTTAATTTAGGATCTCAGCTTTATGGGGTAAATATGAAGTTTGACATTAGTTAAGAGAAGAAATTCTTTCCTAAGTCTCCCTCCCCCTCCATTTTTTAAAATTGTAGTGATGTAGAGGACATTTCCACAATCTATTCACTGTGTCTCCTTAAAATCTTGAGGCTCTCTGACGTCAATCCATCAGCTTCCTCTTCCCCCATTTTCTGATCATAAAACAGAAAAGTTTGAACCCACAAGGTGTTTGGGTTTATTTGTTGTCTGTAGTCCTGTTTGAGTCCTACAGGACTCAAAAGGCTGAAGTTTTGATTAGGACAATTAGACTGAATGTGGAGTTAAAGTAAGAGGCAAAGCTTAGTGATAGAGCACATGCCTAGAATGTGAAAGACCCTAAGTTTGATCTGAAGAGAAAGGAGGAAGGGAGGAAGGAAGGAAGGAAGGAAGGAAGGAAGGAAGGAAGGAAGGAAGGAAGGAAGGAAGGAAGGAAGAAAGAAAGGAAGGAAGGAAGGAAGGAAGAAAACTATAGATAAAAAGGGGTCATTGCTTTGTGGAGCTACAGACTTCATTGCTCCCTGTGAAACCTCCAATTCCCTTCTCATTCCGTTGAAATACATGCAATATAAGGGTGCATACATGGCAGCTCTCTCACATTTGATGTAAGGCTAGTGAAAGAGACATAGAGACATTCTACATAGAGACAGCTTTTGCTGTTAGTCTTCCCTGGTTATTGTAATCATGCTCTCCTGGAAGTGCCTTTAACTCATCTTCTATCTGCTGACTCCCTGCTTCTTCCCATCTGGAACTCCCCACCTGAATCCAATTGGTTGCCACCTCCCAAAACTAGTGGATTTTAGTTCCATTTTTCACAAAATAACAAAATCCCTGAGATCACTGGATATCCAAGAATAAACTGGATATTCCAGAGAATACAGATATCCAAAGCAGAGATCAGTAATGCATCATAGCAATCTATAGTAGTTATAAAAACTGACATGCAAATAGAATATTTTATGGCCTACCACCACATTTAGATTAAAGTGCTTTTTAATAGAATATGTAATTTAGAGATAGAAAAGCGCATTTTAATTGATCACAAATGAGACTTTAAAGTATCAGGAATATAAAATGCTAGTGATTAGATGAATTAGGCTGTTAAAGCTAATACTTAATTTAAATGGCAATAATTACATAGAGAATTATTATGCCACACTAGGACAAAATTGCACAAACATGAACGCTCATTTTATTACTTTGACATTCCCTTTTGCAGAGGCACAGTGCCATCTTCTTTTTTCTTTTTCTTTTTTTAGTGATAGCATTACCGAGAAGGAGGGACCATATGACTGTATGTGATGAAGATTTGGGTATACGATCACCTTAATTCATTCTTTGTTTGCTGCCTCAACATCATCACAGAACACATCATCATTATCAGCTCTGTGGACTTTACTCAGCACAAACTATGCCTTTTCTTATTAGTTCATTGTCTTATAAACTCCCCATGTCTATCTGCTTCTATTTCCTCTGATCACCTCAGGCACTTGGAGCTAATATTTTAGAAGCCTTTCATAGCAGTTTTCTCTTGTGTTGGCCTCATGTCAGATCATCAAACTGCTCCACTGACAGTCATTGTCTCATGTATTAAGTTCAAAACAAATCCGTGAAAAGGCAAGACCATGGGTTGATGGTCTAGCCTGGCCATACTTTTGAATGATGCTGTGGGAGGTCCTCAAAACCATTATAGTAGAATAGTTTGAATATCCAATCTGTCAGTATCCAATGGGGTCAGTTTATGCTACAAAGCAGCACTGGGTCAATAACTGTAATAAATAGTTCAAATGAAAAGATAGAAAGCCATGAAAGTGTTGGACAGCAAGAGTCAAACTACTTTTGGGAGGCACAAAGAGATTCTCTAAGTCAAGGAGATTTAGTTTAAGATGGAAAGAATGAATAAGTGGCCCGTTATGAAGAATTTAAATTAAATTACTTCTAAAGTAGGAAGAAAAATGAAGAGAAGAACCGATAGACTACTAGGCCTGAGGAAAGGAGTACTGAACTAACACAAAAGAAATCCCAATGTAACAGGTCAATAATTAAAGCAGAGCAAAAGTGAGCGTGGAGGAGATGGCTAAGAGGCAATTATAAAATGGTCCAGGTTTAAACAAAAATGGTGGCAGAAAAGATGAAAGAAAGACAGAGATTTAGAAGATACACTTAGCCCTGATCACTGAATGATAAGCCACCACTGAGGTCAAAAATTAAACGCTTAGACAGAGGGTGGTGACATTCACTGAGCTAGTAACTCTCAGTCATCTTTAGTGGTCACTGGAAACAGTTGTTCAGAAGAGCAGAGGAGCTGAAACTGAAGGAGTCTGAAGGATTTCAGATGAAAAATCAAATATGGAAATGTATACCTGATGCAATCAATTTAAAAATTGGATGTGAAGCCATCATTATTCCCTGGGGTGATCAGGTAGAAAAAAAATCACATTTTAAGGAAAGAGTGGAGAAGAGAAAAAAGGGAAACTTCAATTCTGAGTGAGCCTCAGAGGGCTCTGAGATGTCAAAAGTTAGGCAGGATATTATATGTTGGGAGAAATGAGAGATCCGGCCTGGAAATGTAACTTGAGGCTAAAGCCATTGTCAGCAAAAACAAAGTCCTAAGCTCAAACCCTAGCACTACCAAGAAAATTTAGAGATACTGAAGTAAAACTAGCATGCCAGAAGGCTAACCATTCTCCCAGAATATAAGGAAATAGGGAATGTCAGAAAGGAAGAAATTACCCCTGGACACATATGGAGAAATGAAAGCTAAAAAAGTCTTTGTGATAGAGAAAAGGAGATGTTGGGTGACCTTACCAAGAAGACAGAGTAAATAGCAAAAGTAGAATAATAAGATTTTTTTAGTGTTTAATCTCAATAAAAATTCAAAGGATAGCCAACTTTTGAATCCCCAGGTTTATATATCCAGTTTTGCTCATTTGACCTTCTGTACTGAGGAAAATATTAATAGCTCTTTTCAGTCTTGAGTGTGTCCTGGTTTGAATGCTAAGCTATGTGTCACCCCATGTCAGGGGTAAAGAAAAGAGTGGCAGCTAGAAGAGAGCCTGGTGTGGAGAAGCAACCACTGGCTCTCTGTGTAAAAAGAGGGGAGCATAGGGCTATGAACAAATGCATATTTCAAGGCAGATAGCCCAGAATACAGTTTTCAGTTCTCCATTATTGGCTGTTAGGACTGAGGATGAGCTGATTTAATTTTCCTGAAGTCAGCCAGACCTACTTTTCAAAATGGAGTGAAGTATTTTGTATAAAGTACTCAAAAATGACTTTTCTTTTGACAGTGATTCCAACTACTTTCTTCTCCCTCTTTTTTTCTTCTTCCCCTCTCTTCCCCTCACCCTATAGGAACTCAAACAAGTGATGAAAAGGAAATTGTGTTTTTCTCTCAGATTTTTAATGAAGCACTCTATGAAACACATTTCACTCTTCAGACTACCTGATAATCATGGCTTTTGCCTTTCTAGTAGATGCTAACCTGCTCATATCAACTAGTGCCTTTTGACTAGTCTCCACTGAGGAGTCCTTGTACTCAATCTCAGCTAGAAAGGCTGAGTTGAGTAGACTCTATAGTGCATCCTTTTTTTCTCAAGAACACTTTTTTTTGCAAGAAGATAACACACAGCATAACCCTCCAACTGATTGCCTTTTTGCTTTTTTCTTTCTTTTTATCCTTTTCCTTTCTTTCGTTCTCTCTGTCTTTGTCTCTGTCTCTCTCTGTCTGTCTCTCTGTGTCTGTCTGTCTGTCTGTCTGTCTGTCTCTCTCTCTCTCTCTCTCTCTCTCTCTCTCTCTCTCTCTCTCTCTCTCTCTCCCTTCCTCCCTTCCCTTCTCCTCCTCCTCCTCCTCCTCTTCCTCCATGCCATTGTAGGATTTATAGAGATAGTGTCTAAAAATGTTAATTAGAAACCCAAACAAAGTCAATTTCTCAAAAGGCACACAGAAACAGTGGGGCAAGGAGTGAACCAATTCAGCAGTGATACTCACCAGCCACCATGTAGGAAATGAACTTTACAGCCTGGAAGGGGGATGGTCATGAGGGAAAAAAGTGGGAGAAAATGAGAGATGGGGTGACTCTGTTCAAAAAAGGAATGTACTCATTACGTGGCTTATGTAACTGTAAACCCCTGTGTACATCACCTTTACAATCAACTTTAAATGAAGACAAAGAGTTAGGCCCAGGAGTTTGGCCTAGTGGTAGAGTACTTGCCTGGCATGCAACGAAGACCCAGGTTCAATTCCTAGGTACCACAAACATAGAAAAAGCAAGAAGTGGTGCTGTGGCTCAAGTGGTAGAGCTCTAGCCTTGAGAAAACCAAAAGACAGTGCCCAGGCCCTGAGTTCAAGCCCCAGGACCGGCAATCAATCAATCAATCAATCAAACCAATGGCACAGTGTTAAATGCAGGCAATAAGTACTGACAGGAAAAAGAGAGGCCCTATCTGTCCACAATGACACCGAGGAAGATTGTGTAGAGGACTTGGCTGTCTCCAGCCTGGAAAATGATTGGCCAGGACATTCTTTGCAGGGGACTATGTAAGATTGTTGTAAGGTGAGAATACAGAGAGGTTGAATCTTGCAATCTTTATTAAAAGGCCAGTGACTGCATGGTGGATTCCTGTCTCAAAGACCAGCAGCCAGAAAATATACTTAACACAGTTAAAACAGGCCAGAGAGGAAAGAAAGAACCAAAACAATACCAACAAGCCAGGTCAGCTCCAATCCAGAGCTGAACTGGGATGCACGGGTGACAGAAGAACAGCCAGGAGACAGGACACAGGGCCATGGCACAATAGTACCTATGCCTACGCCTCAGTAGGGTCAGGTGAGGGGCAAGATCACAGGAAACTTCCAGTCCCAGGCACTGGACTGGCAGGTCTAGTAACCTATCAGCAGAGCACCCACCCCTCTCCAGGGATTCAGGCCTGCCCTTCACCTGGGAGGTGATGACTTCACCATGAAATCCCTACCATTAACCATGGTGTCAAGATGGCGCCGGCCAGACGAGGCCACCTTTCTTCAAGATGAGCAACGTTTCTCAAGGAATTAGATGTTGAGATTTCCAGAATCTCTCCTCTCCTCGCCCTTCAAAGAATATTGTCCCTTCAATGCCCTTGAGGTCAAATGGGAACAATTCAGGCCTGCTGCCTCCTAGCTGCTCCAGGCTTTTCTCAACACATGCTTTGGGCTTGGTAAGCGTCAGCAGGGACACAGGGCTCAAAAATCAGCAGTGATCACTCCAGTTTACCAATAACACATCATTTGTTTTCAGTTCCCTCCTCACCAGCCAAAATGGCACCGCCTTTAACATGATTGAAAGTGTCTCCTTGGATCCCAGCTGAATAATGTTTGACTTTCATCACTGCTGAAAGGGTACTTAAGCACAGATCTTCAAATCCAGGTTGATTAATATCAGAATCGCCTCGCCCTGGCAGTGTGCCTCCCGTGTGAGCAAGACTGCAGCTATTCTTGCTGGAAGAAATCCAGCTTCCTTGAGTAGTGGAGGTGGGGTGTGCCATGCAGACCTGACTGTGGCCAGGACAGGAGGCCAGGGCTAGACCTTGAGTGGGAGGTGTGAAGTGGAAACTGGTGGGGCTCTGTGTGCTCCAGCGCTGACATCAGGGGTGGAGTCCACATCTGGCCTCCTCTGTCCCGCCAGGCAGGCACCATTTTATGGGCAAGCCTGGGAATGATTGCTATCCTTAGTGGGTGTGGTTCCAAGAACTTTTCCCGCCTTTCTGCTGAAAACAAGCCATCTATTCTTCTACCTCGGGGGTTTTCAATCTGTGTTCCATGGAAGTTTGCCATAGACCAGAGGCCAGTTTCAAAAGTGCAGTTTGGACTGGGAGAATTTTTGTAAGGCACTTTGATTCCCTTTATAACTGACACTAAAAGTAAGGACACTCTGTTACTTCCTTCTCCCAACCTTCTCTTTTTTTATATATATGTAATTTTTTATTGTAATTAATAGAAGGGTTACATTATATTCACCAGATAGAAGGTGCATTACTTTACAAACATTGATACCCTTTCTCATGACATGGTCCCTATTTCCCTCCCCCGTCTCCCCGCTCATCTTGCTCCACCTTCTCTTTAAAATAGGTCTTAGAGCATCAATGCCTGCCTGTAACCACTCCAAGAGTATGTGGAAAAGGAGTGAAACACAAGGAGAGAAGGAATTTGTATGGTGCTTGGAATAGAAGTCACATCTACTGAAATGCCTTTGGATGAGTGTTTCCCTTCTTTGTTCTTATCCTATTGTAATTATATAGTCATTTCTATCATTTTTAGCACTGATGGACTTCACAAGTTTGCAAGCTCCCAAGTAGGCTTAGAATGTACAAATACAACCCCTGTTAGCACACAGTATGACACACGTTGTTATATGTATGCGTGCCACTTGAACTCACCACTTCTACAACAAGTTCAAGATGATGTTAAATAAAACTAGAAATTTACTCAGGAGGCTAGATCTGAGGAGCATGGTTCGAAGTCAGCCCAGATTCGCCCCTCCCCCCACCAAAGAAAGTCCATGAGACACTTTAACTCCAACCAACCAGCAAAAAGCCAGAAGTAGAGGTGTGGCTCTAGTGAGAGCTTAAGATCCTGAGTTCAAGTCACAATATGGGCACACAAAAACTTACTAATTTAAGAAATGGCTTTATATGTGGAGATTAAAAACTTCACATTCTGTTTTTGGACCAGAAGAGAGGCGTTTGTTTTCTCTAGGAGAGTCACTAATGACCTTACTATATTAGCTGAGCATTTAAAAATAGTTTGATATCACTAGTCTAACTGTAAAGAATTTGAGAGTGCTATTATATTTTTGATCTGCAGGGGATTACCTCCAGAATTTCAGCTCCTGGGTGAGTCACATAGCCATAGGACAGGCATGTAAGTTACTAGTTTGCAAAACAGGGGCTAACGTGTTGTCCATCAAAACTAGAAGTCATAAGCTAACACCAGTTCTTTATCTGAATGCACATTCTAACTACTCTCAGTCATATATAAGTCTCCTAGAATTGGAGATTCCAGACAAGAGAAAGTTAGGTTCTTAATATAAAACTTAGTAAGAAGGATAGTGCTGTTGCATGTATTCAGAGTCTGCTGTGTTGGAGAAACTCTTTGATGTGCTTTTGCATACGTGTTTACATATGCGTGTATTTAAATCACTGGTCAACTCTCTAAGAAAGAGGTCCTTAATTAGATATTTTTCATAGAAAAATCAGTTTTCAGAGAAGTTAGATCACTTACTACATGAAGACAGCATGGGCAGAAACAAGAGAAATAGAGTCTACATAAGAAATATTCTGACTTTAGTCCATTCCTGTAATCTTGTCTTATTTAACCTTTATGTCATTTCTGGATATAAATGGAAATAAGCTGGGTTCCTAGTCACCAAAGAAATAAAGTTGAAGAATAGAAAATGGAGTCCTTAATGTAAGATGGATTCTGGGAAGCAAACAAGTGTAACTCTCTCTTTAAAACACAGTTTTTATATGACATTATCTAAACCTAACTACATCAGGACTATGTCACTAATCTTCTAATCTCAGCCTCCTGAGTAGCTAAGATTACAGGTGTGAGCTACAGTGCCCGCTTCATTAAGATATTTTTATAGACATTCCTCTTCAGTGATTTAAAAAAAAAACCCAACAATACAAATTACCACCTGTATGGTCTGAATTGTGTCTCATATAATTCCTTCTCCCTTAATATAAACAAAAAAATCCATACATTGAAAACGAATGTGACTGTATTTGGAGACTGGGCCTTTAAGGAAGTATTTCATATTAAATGAGACCGTAGAGGTAGGGGCTCTATTTCTGATAGGAGAACTCTCCTTACAAGAGGAAGAGAACCAAGGTGCTGTCTCTGAGCCTTCACTTTCTCTGTCTCCCTCCTTTCCACACCATCCACCTGTGTGTGCCCATGAAAACCCATCTGGGGACATAGCTGCCTGAAAGCAAGGAAAAACTCACTAGAAACTACCCCCTCCAAGCACCTTGATCTTACGCTTACAGCTCCCAAAACTATGGGAAAACAAACATCTGTTGTTTAATCCATGTAGCCTCCGGTATTTTGTTAGGACACTCATGGAAGATTAACATACTACGTAGTAAACAGCAAGATTTTCTAAAATTAACCCACCATTCTATTAATAATCTAAAATCTATGTTTATTCCATTACCAGAAAATGGTCATTTCTTGCCTAGTGTCAAGAAAGTCATGTAGCTGGATTGAAAGCCAAGTAGACTGCCATTCTAGAGTTCAGTTTGAAATTCAGTCAGAGCCAGACATGGTGGCTCATGCCTCCGAGCTACTCAGGTGGCTAAGATATGAGGATTATAGTTCAAAGCCAGCTTGGGCATGAAAGTCCATTAGACTCATATCTCCAATTAACCATCAGGAAACCAGAAGTGGTTCTATGGCTCAAAGTGGTACAGCACTAGCTTTGAGCTGGAGAGCTCAGGAACAACACTCAAGCACACAGTTCAAGTACCATGACTTACAACAAAACAAAACAAAACAAAAACTACAAAACATCCAAAGCAGAAAAGTCCTCCAGAACGTCTAACTAAAACTAACCAGCAGAAAGCTAAAAGCAGGGCTGTGGCTCAAGTGATAGATTAATAGCCTTTCATGAGAAAGCTAAGGCAAAGCACCTAGATCTTGAGTTCAAGGCCTAGTGTACACATGTACACACACACACACACACACACACACACACACACACACACACACACACACATTCAATTTGCGCACTCTTCAGGACTCAAATTAGACCAAAAGATATATCTGAATAGGAAAAAAATAGTTATTAGTCGTGAAAATAACACAAAACAATGTAATTCAATAAACAAAAAGCTACTTGTCTTTTTCTTAAGAATTCATTATAGAAGCTATAATATAGAAGTTTATTTTCCTCATAGTGCTTCACTGGAATTCACTTGGAATGTATATAAATTCCCTATTCCATATCAAGCAGAATCCATCCTGGCTTCTGCAGGTAATGGACAAGGGAGAATTTGCCTGACAGTACTAACAGCAAAGTAAACTTGGACTTAACAGAACTGGTATGAAGTAGTTTTATGCAAAATAAGGAAAATATTTTGGGTAAGATAACATTTAAATGGAAGTGTGCTTGCTGGAAGGAAAAAGAATGTTTTGGGGCACATGGGAAAGCATCATTCTATCGCAGGTCTGTGTGGTGGTGGGAGCTGTTCGGCAGGCAGAATCAGGGGAAGAAGTGGGATTTCCATTTGTGCAGTAAATGTGGACCAGAGAACTAATCGACAAGGAGAAATCAAGAGAGTCAGCTAGAAGAGTAGCTCTGGAGAATTACTGAGACTGTTTTTGCCCAAAGGAAAAAAAGAACATCTTCTTCATATTTAGGAAACAAATGATCATTGTTGTCATCTGGTATCTTGGGGATACCCTCCAAGTTCATTATGAACCCTTGAGCATTTCAAATTTGGCTCAAGTGGTAGAATGCTACTCTTGAGCAAAAACGCTCATAGACAATGCCTAAGCCCTGAGTTCTAGCCCCAGGAGTGAGTGGTTAAAAAATATGTGTGTATATATATATATATAGTTTATATAGTTTTTTAAGGGATAGCTGCAAAGGGTTTTTCACGCTCCTTTTGCCAATATTCAGCTATTTTCCATTCCTATTACTGTTCAGGATTTCAGTCTTAACTTTCTTTTTTTTTTCTTTTTTTTTTTGCCAGTCCTGGGCTTGAGCTCAGGGCCTGAGCACTGTCCTTGGATTTTTCTCAAGGCTAGAGCTCTACCACTTGAGCCTCAGCACCACTTCAGGCTTTTTCTATATATGTGGTACCAAGGAATCGAACCCGGGTCTTCATGCATGTTAGGCAAACACTTTAACCACTAGGCCAAACTCCCGGCCCCTTCAGTCTCAACTTTCTAGATGACTTCAGAGACAGAGTGATTTATTACATTAATATTTACATTCTGAATTATAATTGAAAACAGTCTTCCCTAATTACTCCTGTTGTTTTTGATGAAAAGATCTGACAAATGGCACAAGTAATCCCTTCAGTCTTGTGTTGATATCCGTAAGTTAAATCTTCAGTTTTCCTCATGGTAAAGATATCTATAAATCTGTGACTTACTTATAGGAAGTAAAAGGTTTTACAGAACTATTATGAGTTTGGTGAAAAAAAATCCTTTATTCCCCCCCCCCCAGTATCAGTCAAATGCATTGCTCAAAGCCTACTTCTCCATATACAGAAGATGAAATGTTACATGAAAAGAACGTTACATATTTGTTTACCTTCAGGAGCCATTTGTCTCTGGGGTCATCTACAAATCCAAGTTGAAATCCTGAATATCTTAAGTAGACAGTAGCCAACCATTACATTTGCTAGAAATTGTTGAGCATAAAATCCTTAAGGTCAAAATGAGCCTTAATTTTTTTTGTTGTGGCTTGAAGTTGTAATGTCTCCTCCGGGCTCTCATACGGTGAAGGCTTGCTGTCCAGATGGTGGTATTATTTGTGGAAGAGCAGGAAACTTTATGAATTAGGACCAAGCAAGATGGCATGAGTTCCAGGAGGTGAGTTATTGGTGCCTCTTCCTGTCTTGCTTTCTGCTTCCTGTCTGCAGTGAGGGGAAGAAGCTGTTTGGCAACAACCCTCTCACTAATACATTCTCTTGCCATACACTAAGCCCAGGAACATGGAGCTGATTCACTGTGAATTGAACCCTCTAAATCCTTAAGCCCATGTAAATCCTTTCTCTTCTAAGTTGTCTAGGCAAGGTATTTTTGTCACAGCAACAATAGGAATAATTTATTTTCCTTCTGTAATATTCACAAACAGCATTGTTCCTGTTTCAGCCCTTTATTAATATATGTTCATTTTTGTTCTTGCATTTTCCAGCCACCTATTATTTTTTTTGCCTGTCCTAGGGCTTGAACTCAGGACCTGGGCATTATCCTTGGGCTTTTACAAGACTAGCATTCTACCACTTGAGCCACAGCACTACATCCCTCTTTTCTACGTATGTGGTACAGGAGGAATGGAATCTGGGTCTTCATGCATGCTAGGCTAGTACTCTACCACTAGGCCAAACTCCCGGCCACTAAATCATATATAATTTTAAAGAAGAAAAATTGTACCCAGATACTGATAGAGATTGCCGATAGTGATTTTCAAGTGGTTGGAAATGATGGTACATATACCCTCTCTACTAGCAGGTTCCATATATTCAGATTCATTCATCCAGCCAATGACTGGAAATAGAATTACATCTTTTTCTTTTTTCTTATTCGACAGTCTCTGGCTTGAGCTCAGGGCATGAGCTCTACCACTGGAGCCACAGCACTACTTCTAGCTTTTTTCTATGTGTGTGGTACCGAGGATTCGAACCCAGGTCTTTGTGCATGCTAGACAAGCACTCTACCACTAGGCCAAACTCCAGGTCTTTGCAGATAATTTTAAAACCCAGTATTCTATGTTACTATTAACATACTGATGTTTAAATTCGCTATTTTATTATGTTGCACTGGATTTAAAAATGCTAGATAGCATTTAGGAGATGTGGGGGAGTTATATGCAAACACTATGCCATTTCACATAAAGAACTTGAGCATCAAAGGACTTGGGAACCTATAAGGGGCCCAGGGGCAATTTATTTGAAGATATTGATATACTCTATCTGTGTCCAGCAGTGAAAACAGGTCAAGTTGCTCCATCCTAAACCACCATTCCCTCGACCAAGCTTTGGTCCTGCTTAAGTGAATTCTTCCTAAAATGAACACAAGGTGGCGCTGTTGTCTTTATGCTAAACTAGCCACCAGCCTGGTGGCCTTATCTGTAGGTTAGATCTGAAAGTGGTGCCAACAGCAAAAAGGGCTCGGTTTTACATGTTTACTTCATAGTCATCTCTTCAGACGTGAAAAGCTAGGAGGAAATAAGGAAGAACACAGTAAGCGTCTTTTACACAAGGAAGCTTCTGGAGGAACCGTGTTAACAAAGAAAAAGTCAAAGGGTTCCATTGGGCTCCTTTTGGTACTAAATTAATGGGCACAAGAAAGTCAGGACTCAGAGGCATAGGAAGATTTTAGTTTATATAAACTCTTCTTGGCTTAAAATTTTGTAGGGAAGGTGTCCTGGCTCTGCTGCCAATCAACACTTGCTAATGTTAGGAAATTCTTAGGGGATACACGTGGCTGCTCTGAATGCAGGAGGAACAGAAAAGGTTAATTCAGCATTCAGGCTTAGAAGCAAAGCAGGACAGGAAGAAGTCAAGAAGCTGCACCCTCCTCCTTCATCTTCCTAACTGGCCCAAGGCCTGCCTAAGACTCCACGTCTGGAAAGGGAAGACGTTTGCACTAGCATCTGCCAGCATTTCCCAGAAATGGTTAGATCATCAAATCACCTGGGAAAGTTCTTTTAAAAATAACTATTCCAGAGCTTCCTCCAGATAGTTACTCAGGCGTAAAACCCAGAACACTGTTCCTAAATTGCGTTATGTGATAGAACCCTAAGGAGAATGCTCCTGTTCTAAAGCTATGAAAAGGAACTATAAATTGGTCATCAGAAACCGCAGCCCAGATTTAAGTAACTGGTGTATCGATACCATCTGATCTAGGATTTTTTAGGCATTCTCAACCCAAAAGCCCTTGAAAAATACAAGGGTGTTACCTGGTCCATATCCTGAAGAATTTCCTTTGGAATTGTACAACCTTCTTTCTGTATCCACCCATTCCCCCTCAGAAAATCTCTACAACTTGGATTAAACCAGGTCTGTGCCAAAGATGTCTTTGTGATTTATCATGACAATACAATAGAACAACTATTTGTGTCATATTCACATTATTTTGGGTATTGCAAGTCATCAAGAGATGTTTAAGATACTTGAGAGGAGACAGGTTCTTTGAAAGCACTGTGCCATTATATAAAAGACTTGAATAGCCACAGAGCTGGGGCTGTTCAGGGAACTTGGAACCAACTTCAGGGGGAGAAACCCTTCCCTATGGGAAAGGAACCTTTTTCTAACTCTTTGAGTATCAGTTATAGTGACCTACAGTCAAATGTCTTCTAATTTTTTGAAACTTTTCAAATGCAGAAGTCTTACATTATTACTGAAGATAGACAGACAGACAGCTAGCTAGCTAGATACCTAATCATATTTAGTGTGCCTACATATTTTTATATTTTCCTAGAATTACATCTGGTAGACAGACGAACACAATATGAAAAAGCCATACTGACCACTTCAGTTTTTGTACTTATAAAACTAGGAAGTTAAGGAGTAAGTAGTCAAATGCTCAACCTGTGTAGATACACAAAATTAGTTTCCTGGGCAAATCAGCTGTGTGGAAGTTAATCACATATACATACAAAAATAAGTTTATGTAAACATTTGACTTCCTAACTTTTAGATTTTGTGTAGTTCAGGAATGGACAATTTAGGAGCAATGTAATTTAGGTCATTCACAAACCCCAGAAGTCTCATGTGAACGAGTCAGGTAATTGAAAAACCACTTGTTTATTCTAGTTTATGGGATCAAGGTAATTAATTCTACTTTCCATTTCCCCTCGTGAATGCAGTGTAACCTCTGATATGTTCTGAGTGAATTGATGAGAAGATCTGGCTTGCATACACATCTCCGGCAAAGGGGTAATTACTCTAGCAAACAGAAATTTATGTACTCTGCAAGTGATGGTCTTGATGTTACTTTCAAATATTTGCTTTTATTGTTTGTTGTCTGAGAGTCAATTACAGTCCTAATTAATTTATTCCCCAATAAGGTAAAGATCAATGTTTCTAACCCCTCATGGACTAAATTCATAAAAAATGTAAGGAGCCACAATTGGCATTTAGTTAAATATTAAAATAAGAATATCAGAATTAAATCTAGAAAATGCCTTTTAAGTTCAATATCCACTAGACATTTCAAGCTACCTTTCAAAACCAAGCCCAATTGCCACTATATATTATTTACACATTTCCAGCTGCCTCCAACTGCTCAATCAGGCTGTACCAATAATCACAAATATCATCTTTTGATCCTCTGTGAAATTACAACTGCCTTTCTTTGATATTTCATGAGCCTGAATCCTCCATTCATGAGCATTCAAGAACTCATGTGTTCCTTTTATCAGAAGGACACCAGCACAGTGGATTTTTTTCCTTCAACTATTCCCAACCCTCCATGCATAAAAATAGCCTTGTTGTTCTCCTGAATACTTTTGAGGCGAAAGAATGTCTGTCATTGAATCCCTATCATTTGTAATGCTCTTTCCTAAGGAAAGCCAAGGGCAGAAAACAATGCTAGAACTATCTGTTCCCTCACATAAAATACAAAAGAAAATGAGCTCAGAATAATACAGCTTTTCTTTGTTGTCCACTCTGGACTTCCCAGCTGCAGTGGCTTTTGATACTAGACTTAGTCCTAATCTCAAGGGCTCTGAGAAGGAGGCCATTGCTGGCTGTCTCTGGCCAATGAGATTTCACACAGGCTGGTTGCTCTCTCTGTCATCACTGTGGCTCTCTCTCAAAACGTAGGGTGATTTTCCCTGGAAACCTTATTTCCCATTTACCCAGGTCCCTAACTCAGTGTTGTTATTAAGGTCACAAGTCTTCAATCTGTACTTTTTCCACATTGTTTCCTTAGGCAAATTAATAAACTTACTGGAGCTTGCATGCCCTCATCTAGAAATTGGAAACTATATCTCCATAACTCCATGAAACAAAATAATATGTAGATTAAATGTTTTTGCCTCTTTTATCCTCTGGGTGATGATGACATTAAGAGATGGCTTTTGAGTGTAGTCCAGGTTAGGATTCTTATGAAAAGGACCATAGAAAATTCTCTTGTCATCTCTCCATTGACAGCAAAAAGAGGATAGTCTTGGACCTTGATCTTCCAGTCTCCCAAGGTGACTGAAATCTACGTTGGTAGAAGCCACCTAGTCTAAGACATTTTTGCTGCAGCAATCCAAGTGAATCAAGATAATCTGTATTTAAAAACTAATGTCTGGGCCGGGAGTTTGGCCTAGTGGTATCGTGTTTGCCTAGCATTCATGAAGACCAGGGTTCGATTCCTCGGTACCACATACATAGAAAAAATCCGGAAATGGTGCTGAGGCTCAAGTGGTAGAGCTCTAGCCTTGAGAAAGTCCAAGGACAGTGCTCTGGCCCTGAGCTCAAGCCCAGGACTGGCAAAAAAACAACAACAACAACAAAAAAACCAACAACAAAACCCCCCCCCAAAAACTAGTGTCTGTGATTACCCATGGCCCTATAGAGGTGACGAGTTATGCAATACTATTGGCCTAAAGCAATTTCTCCAACAAGGATGTCTGCAACCTAAGGGTGTGAAAACAATCAACCCAAACACTGACAAGGAATATTAGCACTTCTATTTTATAATGTTCTCTAAACAAGCAAGGGTTTTTTTAAGTGACCATGATAGTTAAGATATGAATTAAAGCTGATACATTTTCTTTTCTTTTCTTGGGGGTCATTGGGCTTGAACTTAGCCTAGGCACTGTCCCTGAGCTCTTCAGCTCAAGAATACCACCCTGCCCTTGAACCAAGCCCCACTTCCCATTTTCTAGTGGTTAATTGGAGATAAGAGTCTCAGGTCCTTTTGTGCCCAGGCTGGCTTTGAACCTTGATCCTCAGATCTTAGCCTCCTGGGTAGTTAAGATTACAGGCATGAGCCACCACATCTGGCTAGTTGATCCATTTTCTGCATGTGAAATGGAATTGGAGTGTGGCACATAAGACATTATGAGAAAATTCTGAGAATGCCACCATAGAAGGGTACATATGACATCTTCAGGTGGATGTGCAGTTTTTACACATTGCAGTATGCTTCAGATAGAGTGTAAACCCTGTGGCCTCACATTCATAATCCTTTGAAACCATAAATCTTTTTTCTAATATGGTCAGTGGAGAAGGGCTCGTGGGATTAAATAAAGAATTTTGAAGTGAAATTATCCTGGAATATCTGGATAGATTCAAGGTAATCAGGGTCCTTGTAAATGAATAAGAAAGCCCAAAAGGAAGGACAGTGGGGCAGAGGCCAGAATGATGTGATTGCTAAAAGGAATCATAGGCCAAAGAATGCTAATAACTGCTGCAACCAACACAAAAACTTGCTGCCCTAGAGAACCCCCAAGATTTAGCGCTGCCAGTACCTTGGACTTGAGATCCATCTTGGACTTCTGACTATCAACTTCTGACTAAGAGATAAAAAATGTGTGTTATTTTAAGCCATTGGCTTTGAGATAATTTGTTATAGCAGCAACAGGAAACTAATACATCTTCAGTGGATTCATTTGTAAATTCTATCACTTATTTCTAGATAAATTATCACAAAAATAAGCACATTTGCTAAAATGTGCTTAAAATGGCTGGAGGCAGCCAAATGACACAAGGAAAGTAAAGAGCCAGGAACAAGGGAGGTAGACTTCCTAAATCCTCAGTGATAATCTGACCTATAATCTCACTGGCTTTCAATATAATCAATGACAGCATTTTTAGGTGCTATGAATGCATAAAAAAGAGTAAACTGCTAATTTAAAATGTATTTCATGCCAGGCACTGGGGCTTGTGCTTATAATTCTAACTACTCAAGAGTTTGAAATCTGAAGATCACAGTTCAAAGCCAGGATGGACATGGAAGTCCGTGAGACTCTTATCTCTAATTGAAAAAAACTGGAAGTGGTGCAGTGCTCAAACCTGGGTAAAGAAATTTCAGGGACAGTACCCAGGCCCTGAGTTCAAACCCCAGAACAGGTACACACACACACACACACACACACACACACACACACACACACAGAGGCAATGCATTTCATATATAGTTACATTTAGTGTGTGTTTGTGTGTTTTTAATTTTATGAGACCAGACTTAGACTGGCCTTGAACTTGCTATGTACTCCTGGGCAGTCTTCAAAGTTATGACCCTTTTGCCATTATTAATTACCTTTTTAAATTTCTTTTTTTTACCTTTTTAAATTTATATTTATATGCGGTTTCAATCACGATTCCAAATTTTCCCCTATAAATCACAACTGGAACAGTGGTAACAGTTGGCAATATTGACCTTATTCTAATTTCTCTGACTTGGTATGCTCTCATTTGTGTGAATTTTTCCTCTGTGTATATGTGTATATACAATTTTATCACATATGTAGATTCCTTTAGCCACAGTCAAGTAACAAGAATAATTCCAACACAAGGATCCATTAGCCTGCCCATTTAAACACACCCTCTTCCCGCTCTTTCCCCCCAACCCCAGGCAACTTTTAGCAACTATTAATCTGTTTTCCATCCCTATAATTTTGTGATGTCAAGAACATTATATAAATGGAATCATTCAGTACACAACCTTTTGAGACTGTCTTTTCCTTTTTTTCTTCTTCACTCAGCATACTTCTCTTGGGATGCATCCAAGTTCTTGCATGTATTATTTTTCTATTACTGCCAAACCAAATGACCACAGATGTAGCCTGGGTATGGAGTGGATCACCGGGGCTGTCTGCTTAGAATCTCTCTAGGCCTAAACCAAGGCTTGCATTTCCTTCTGAAGGCTCAGGTGATGAAATTGCTTCAAAACGGATTGTGGTAAACACAGTGTCTGGAAGCATTAGGACAGAGGCTCCTGTTTTCTGGCTGGTTAAGAAATGGGAATGAGCCTGTCTATGCCTCCTTATTCTCAGCGTAGCTTTCTCCAGCTACAGCAACCAAAGCTGCTCTCCAGTTTGAAATCCCTCTGAACTTATACCCATCTTAGGCTTCATTTCCTTCCAACTTCAGTGAAGAAAATTCTCTACTTTAGGAGTTCAGGTGAGTAGACTTGGAAGTAAATGCCTGTAATGATGTATATTCTACATGTTGGTTTAAATAAATCAATGCAATCAGATTATACTCACATGGATAATCTGGAATAACCTTCCTAGTTTAGGAGTCATAATCTTGATAACACCTATAAAGAACCTTGTGCTATATAATCCAATATATTTGCAGGTTAGGAGTGTAGCTTCTTAGGGGAAGGGTCTTAATCTGTTTACTACATTGTATTACAATACTGTACTACACATAATTTGTTCCTTTCTATTGCTCAGTAATATATTCCATGGTATGGATGTAGTATGACTTCTTTAGCCTTTAACCCACTGCAAGTCATCTGAAAAATTTGTAGTCTTGGATACCACGAATAAAGATACCATGAATATCTTTATATATGATTTAATATGAACGTACTGAATTCCTCTGGGGCAAATACAACTGCTATCACTGAGATACAGGGAGGGTAAGTGCATGATCAATTTTCATTTTCTTTTTTTAAGACAAAGTCTTACTATATAGCCCAGGCTGGCCTCAGATTTGTCATCCTCCTGCCTCAGCTTACTGAGTGCTGGAATCACATACAGGTACTACTAATGCCCAGAGTGCTTTGACTTTTTTTTTTTGCCAGTCCTGGGCTTGGGCTCAGGGCCTGAGCACTGTCCCTGGATTTTCTCAAGGCTAGGACTCTACCACTTGAGCCACAGCACCACTTCTGGCTTTTTGCTACGTATGTGGAACGAAGGAATCAAACCCGGGTCTTCGTGCATGCTAGGCAAGCACTCTACCACTAGGCCAAACTTCCAGTCCCTGCTTTGACCTTTTTAATAACCAGCAGCAATGGAGTTTTGTTTTGTTTCTTTTTTAACCTCAACCAGAATGTTAATATTTTTTTTATTTTTTGCCAATTTGCTACTTATACAATGACATCTCATTGAGATTTCATTTACATTTCTGCAATGATTAATGATCACAGACATTTTTTTCCTGTTTGTTCACATATACTGTTCAATAAAAGTTCTGTTCAAATCTTTGGCTGCTTTCTAAAGGAAAGTGTTTAGCTAGTTTTTTGTTTCTTTTTTTAAGATTATTGAATGTTGAATGTCTTACATATTTTAAATCCAAATACTTTGTGTTTATTTCTATACTTATACACTAAGATTTTTAAAGTCATGTCTGAAAGTTTTGTTTTGTTTTGTTTTGTTTGCCAGTCCTGGGCTTGAGCTCAGGGCCTGAGCACTGTCCTTGGATTTTCTCAAGGCTAGAGCTCTACCACTTGAGCCTCAGCACCACTTCTGGCTTTTTTCTATGTATGTGGTACCAAGGAATTGAACCTAGGCCTTCATGCATGCTAGGCAAGCACTTTAACCACTAGGCCAAACTCCCAGCCCATGTCTGAAAGTTTTGTCTATTGTTTTTTCTTAGTTTTGCAGTATGCTGTTTTATATGTACATTTATTATCTATTTTGAGATTAATTTTTGCACAAGATATGGAATTTAGGTAAACATATTTCGCTTTTTGGTCCCCCTGCTCTTGGATACACTTCCATCCATCACCACGTACAGTTCTCTTTGTGCTCTTATAAACAATTGATCGGACATGTTGGTTTGTGGCTACTGCGGTGGCTTGCTGTTCTCTTCCATTCATCTGTGGATCCTTTTCTCTACTATTAGCACACTGTTGATAACTACATAATAATACCATTTGGAAAGATGATTCCTCCTAACTTATTGCTCTTTTCTAAAACTGTGCCTTTCCATACACTCTGTTTTGAGCTAATTTTGGTAGACACATTTAGGTAGAAGTTTTATTATTAAAAATTGTGCTGTAATTGTTGTGGTGGAGTCTGGAAAAATATGTATCTTTAAGAAAGCATCCAGGTGATTCCATTCTCAATCGAGTAAGACACCAGGGTCCAGTTACAATGCAAATACAGAAAGAAAGGGGGGGGAAGGAGGAAGGGAGGGAGGGAGGAAGGAAGGAAGAAAAGAAGGAATGAAGGAAAGAAGGAAGGAAGAGAGAAAGGAAAGGAGAGAAGAAAGAAAGAAGGAAAGAAAGTGGGGGGAGAGATTGATTTCTGGCTTTAATCTCCAATTATGATATAAACTGATGATATACATTTATTAAGAATTCTTTGACATTCTCAGTAGTTCAACTAGAGTGCCACTTCCAACAACTTTCTGTTTCTGGAGAATGCTTCCTCTTGTATGTTACACAGCTCTAGAGAGCCAGTGGCTATAGCCTGAAGCCATTGACAGCCACATGGTCTACCAAGGCCAAGTATCATCAAAAGGAACTTTGAAAGAAATCATGCATTAATTCAGCAAGTGCTCATTTTCTGACATTTCCAGTTCACATGCTGTGATCCTGCTACATTACTACCTCTACCCTCACTCAGGCATGGTCCAGTTATAACTCCCAATCAAGAAAGAAACTGCACAGAGAGAGACAGAGCCTTAAACACATACAGAAGGACTATTTTAATTAAGAAAAATTTATATTCAAATAACAGAAATGCTCTAATTATGTCAGGAAACATTTGGATTCAAATGACAGAAATTCCTTAGTCATGTCAGAAATTGATCCTTTAATATATAGGTGTCATCAATTAAAGGCATTGGGAAACTCAAAGGATAAAAAGTAGATGTAGCTGGTGTTTCATTCTTTGTCTTCCTGATGCTTCAGGAAGATAAAGATGACATTGCTCATTTGTTTCTTTATGGAGATCTTTTTCATTCTCTGTAGTCTGATTTTTACAATCACGACTAAGGTTATTAACTCTCCTTGCAAATAATTCAATCTGAAGGCTCCACATTAAAACCCCAGCAAAGTTTCCCTCTCTTCCCACTTTACGATAACCTATTAAAAAATCAATCATTGTCTTAGGTTCCAACCCCAAATGTCAGGACTGAGATGGGCTAACCTAATTTGACTAATGCATTCTTATGGGCTACAAATTAAGTCTATTTCAGGGAATAACTTTATGCTGATTAGGAGATTCACAGGAAAAAGGAATTAGCTGATACTGGGCACCTGTAGATGTTATTAAATTCCAGGAGGGAGTGCTGAAAAGTTCCACATGGACAGGACTCCAGACAGGTGAGAGTGGGGACAGGATTGCAAGTGAGGAGTTGAGGCTGCAAAGAGGAAAGAGGAGGAAGATTACCATGAATGTGGAATGTCATACTCAATGGCAGGTTTGATCAGGTGCCCTCCTTGATATGAACTTCAATATTAAGAATGCTGGTCCTCAAATTGGGCATAGTAATCACATTTATAACCCTAGCTGCTCAGAAGGCTGAGATCTGGAGATCACAGTTTGCACAGTGAGCCAGGGCAGGGAAGTTTATGAACCTCTTATCTACAATTAACCAACAAAAAGCTGAAAGTGAAGCTGTGGCTCAAGTGGTAGAACACTAGCCTTGAGCAAAAAAACAGAGACAGCATCTAGACCCTGAGATCAAACCCCAGTATTCACAAAAATAATAAAAATACAGTAAACTATTTGAATAAATAATAAGCCAGTTGCTGGTGACTCACACTTGTCATCCTAGCTTCTCAGGAGGTTGAGATGAGATCTGAGGATCGCAGTTTGAAGTCAGCTCAGGAAAGAAAGTCTGTGAGGCTCTCATCTTCACTAAACTACTCACAAAAAGTCAGAAGTGGTACTGTGGCTCAAGTGGTAGGGTGCTAACCTTGAGCCAAAAAAGCTCAGGGACAGAGTTTAAGCCTCAGGACCAGCAAAAAAGTAAACAAATAAGCAAACAAATAGACAACAAGGCTGTCCCTTTAGTTAGAAGGCAGGAATTAGGTGATCACTGTAAGAGGCCAATTCCGGCAAAAACAAGTCCATGAGATTCCATCTCAGCCAATGGTTGGGCACAGTCACCCATGCTTGTTACCCAGGATAATATGTGGGAGAGGTCCTAGCAACATGGGAAAGCTCAACATGAGGATCACAACTCAGTATAGCCCAGGCATAAAACTTCAAAATAACCAGTGCAAAGATGGGCTAGAGACGCAGCTCAAATGATAACTTGCCTGTTTTCCAGGTATGAGGGCTCATAGCAAAATTCTGTCCCTCACCTAGGAATGACTGTATTTACTCCAAATATACCTTTCACAGGACTAAAGTAGAATTTTTTTGTAGTTCTATGGATGTCTTTATTTTGTCTTCTTCTTAAAGCCATCTTCTTCTGGGTCCTCTCTGGAGGATGAGGAGCAGATATATAGAAATTTAATTTCACACAAAATTGAAAACATGTTTAATATACAGATATCTATATATAATTCTTCTAAAGATGCTCAGTATGCCATTGACTTCTAAGATGCTCAGCATGCCATTGACTTCTAAGATGTGCCAGACCACAAAAATCACCCAAAGCCCTTGATTGTCTTTCTTTCCTTTCAATGACTGAGCTGGGCACTGGTGGCTCATGCTTATAATCCTAGCTGTTCAGGAGGCTGAGATCTGAAGATTGAGGTTCAGATTAGGCCCTACAGGAAAGTCCATGAGACTCTTATCTCCAGTTAACCACCAAAAACCTGGAAGTGAAGCAATGTCTCAAGTGACAGAGTGCTTACCTTGAGCACAAAAGCTCAGGGAGAGCTTCCTTCCACTCCCCCCTTTTAAAAAATAGTTATGATTTTAGTACAAGATAATAGGAATTAATGCTATAGAAATTGTCTGTACAAGCGAGGTTCAATGATGAATCATGGTTCAGTGATGATTTGGGGACTAGCCTCAGTCAAACTCCCTTAAGCTTGTGTTTTAGCTAGTTAGCTATAACTGATCCTATTAACCATTACTTCCTTAGTTCCACTGCAATTTGGGGTATATTTATATATATGCTTATATATACACACACATACACACACACATGTATATAATTGTCCTTATAGAGGTGATGCACAGCGGGTTACAGTTACATAATTTAAATAAAGCATACATTTCTTTCTGGACAGTGAGGAACAGCCCTTTTCGATGTTCCTGGCATTTAAACTCAGCACCTCACATATACTATAAGGAAGCTCTACTGCTGAGCCATATAACCCAGTCTGTCAGGTCAATAGGCACACACTACTGAGCCCAGCTCTCCATTGAGAAGAGGTATTGGCACAACTTTCTTCCCCAACTGGCCTCAAGCAATCATTATCCCAATCTCAGTCTCCCAAGTAGCAGCTGGATAGTGGGTCCTTTGTTGACCTGCATGTATTTTCCTTTTTAGAAGTCTGGGTCAAAGGTGAAGTTGGGTTTATGTAGGCTGTTATTGTTCTATTACTTTAGACAAGCCAGAGTATACTAAGTGGAAAGACAAGAGGAATGACTCTCTCCTGGGTCTCCCTGAAGCTAAAGGAACATACTCAATGTGGCACTGATTTCTGAAAGTGTGCTTAAAGGTACCTGAAGGGCTAAATTGGAGATTGCTCTGTGATTACTGTCTCCCTGCTTGGGGCATGGAAAATAAAAGTTAACCGATTCTTGGGTAAAATGCCATTCTTCCTTGACAGATCCTTAGAGGCTGCTGTCTTTAATAATTCAATAAATGAATGACAACTTACAAAATAATTGGTACTTGTGAAATTTTAACTCACAAACAAGAATTTGAATTCAAGCAGAAAACACAGAGTTGTTTCCAATGATAGGATTACATTTTAGGGCTCTATTAGAGATTGCAGTTTCCTTAGTAAATTTTCTGGCTTTTGCTCAAATTTATCATTGAACTGACTTTTACCCCAACTCGCACTTTATGAATAATTCACACTTATGGAAGTATGAGGTCCATGAAAAAATTATTATTTCTGCTACTGACTTGAATAGCAGAGACACTTGTCATTGCTCAACATTAATGTTTGATGGCTTGCTTCTTGGATAACAGAAAATAAAGCCATAGAGTATGGAAAAGACAATAAATATCTCTTCTTTTGTACTTTAGAGTTAGACAACTCTACTTTTCTCCAACATATTAATATGTCTTTAAGAGGGAAGGAATTGTGCTACCAAAAATTTGTAGGTTACAAGAAGGTACAAGTCAATCCAAATGCAATAGATATTTTGACATTAAACAAGTTCAATACTAAATAGATTAAGCATTGTCTAAACTGAAGTACCTGGCATTTTATTTTATTTTATTTTATTTATAGTCAGTCTTGGAGATTCATCTCAAGGGCTGAAAACTATCCTTGAGCTTTTTTTTTGCACAAGCCTAGAGCCCTACTACTTGAGCCACAGTCCCATATCTGATTTTTTGGTGATTAATTGGAGATAAAAGACTCACAGACTTCCCTGCCTGGGCTGGTTTCAAACTGCAATCCTCAGATCTCAGCCTGCTGAATAGGGAAGATTTCAAGTGGAAGCCACTGGTACTCAGCTAAACTTAGTATTTTGAAATAGATAATTTAGAGATTCATTGCAGGAATATTTTCCAACAGTCAGTCCTAAAAATAAATTCAGGTCAACCTAATTATCTATAGGAATTGTACTTTTCAAAATACATTCACTCACTTTTAGGGACAATGAACAAAAAAGACATACCAACATGTCCTGGTATCCACACACAGTTCTGTGGTAAGTGATTCGCTGATGTTTTGCAAAATCATTCATTAGTATACTTTTCTTCTTCTTGCTCTTTGTACATAACTCATAACAACAAAATAGATCCAACAAATAGGTGAGGATAAATTCTGGCCTCTGTTATCTACAGAAAGTTACTTGCAAAGGAATTTTGGGGACTTTCCAGACTTAATGTACTCAAACCAGAAAATTTTCAATTTACATAATAAAATGACATTGAGTGAGGATGTGTGTGAACACATGCACACACACACACACACACACACACACACACACACACACACAAACATGCTTCTTTTGGGTATGTACCCAATGATAATTTCAATTGTTTGAATCATAAAATGTAATTGTTCCACTCTCATGGTTTCCATTGTTCTTAAAACAAAAAGACAATATAAAGAAACAGCATAGACAATTAGTGTTTTACACGGCAAGTGTAAAAAGTATAGCCATCTATGTTCTTTAATCCAATCAGTCATAAAATGAATTATTTAACTGTAAGTTCAATTCCTCGGTACCACATACATAAAAAAAGCTGGAAGTGGTACTGAGGCTCAAGTGGTAGAGCTCTAGCCTTGAGAAAGTCCAAGGACAGTGCTCAGGCCCTGAGCTCAAGCCCAGGACTGGCAAATAAATAAATAAATAAATAAATAATAAATACATTATTTTTCTTTCTATACAAGCTGTTCTAAGTCTTGCCACACTAGGAAGAATCAATTTTTAGAGCTATGACCGGTGACCAAGGGATTTCTTCTTTAAAAGTGGATTTTCAGCTGGGAACCAGTGGCTCACCCCTGTAATCCTAGCTACTTAGGAGGCTGAGATCTGAGGATCACAGTTCAAATCCAGCCTGGACAGGAAAATCCATGAAACTGTTTTTTTGGTGGGTCATGGTGCTTGAACTCTGGGCTTGGGTGCTGCTCCTGAGCTTTTCAGCTCAAGGCTACCACCCTACCCTTGAGCCACAGCCCCACTTCCCATTTTCTAGTGATTAATTGGAGATAAGAGTTTCATGGTCTTTAGTTCTGGGGCTGGTTTTGAACCATGATCCTCAGATCTCAGCCTCCTGAATAGCTAGAATTACAGGCGTGAGCCACCGTGCCTGGCTTCCTCTTCCTGTTTTCTAATGATTAATTGGAGATAAGAGTCTCTCAGTTTTGTAGTGCCTGGGCTGGCTTCTCTCAAGGATTTCAGAAACCTTTTTCATTGTGCTTTTAAAACTGAATAACCTATGAAATTAAGAAAATTGGAAGGGAAGAAACATTGGATTGCAAGAGATGGGGGAAATAATGAATGATAAAAGGAGTGAAGTCAGTCAAAATGCACTTATTTATTGGATGATAACTCCTTTGTATAACTCTTTAAAAACAATAAGAATATTTTTAAAAAGAAACTTGCCAGGCACTGGTGACTCACCCCTATAATCCTAGCTACTGGGGAGATTGAGTTCTGAGGATTATAGTTCAGAAGAAAGCCTGGGCAGGTAAGTCTGTCAGACTTACCAACAAAACACCCAAAGCATGACTGTGGTTCATGAGGTAGAGCACTAGCCTTCAGCAAGAAGCTTAGTGACCAGTGTGCACACCTCCTGAGTTTAACCCTCAGGATTGGAACACACACACACACACACACACACACACACACACACACACACATACACACATCCTAAACTTGAACAGATTGTGTATGGTACAACACTATGAAGATTCTTGCTTGTGTCAGTGACTATACTGGGCTCACCATTCTCTTTCTTTCTGGAGTTCTAAAGCAAAGCATTTCTATTCTGGACACACAGCTTCAGTATCTTGAATGAGAGGAAGAGAAACATCAGCGTCCTCATTATTAGTTGGGAAGCTGGGACAGGGAAAACCAATCTATTAGCTACATCTCTGCTGAAGCAAAGATAGGGAAAAAAGAAAGAGGCAATTTTCCAGATAATTGGTGTAAAACCACTTGATATCTTGAATAATCTAAGCATGTTTCAATACCTAATATTTGCAGTTCTTATTTTCATTTGAGGTATACTAAAAGATTAGAAGATTGAGAAAACTAATTTTATAACTCCACGTTTAAATTACCAGAGATGCTTAAACTGTTGTAGGATATAAAATCTAAACGGTGGTGATGTCTTTACCTGAATATAAATTCTTCTTTCCCTGCAATCTGAAATTAAAGCAGTAAGTAGAATAAAGCAGAAGAGAGATTTTTTGCTGAAGAATGTTTTCTGCAAGAATAAGCTCTGGTCTAGGCGTTTGCATTTCTAGCTCACTTTCCTTCATGGAAAGACAGAGAATTCTCTCTTCTCTGGAAAAATAAATTAGCTGTTTTGATTTGCACTTCTTTAATGGCCAGAGATGGAAAGCAATTTAGAGGTTCCTCAAAAGACTAAACATAAAGCTCCCCCATGACCCATCAATCCCACTCTTGGACATTTACTCCAAAGACTACATACAAGACAACACTAAAGCTACTAACACAGCATGTTCGTCGCAGCATTATTTACCATTGCTAACATATGGAACCTGCCCAGATGCCCCTCAGGAGATGAACTGATCAAGAAGATGTGTATACATACATACATATATACATATATACATACATATGTATACACACATCTATCTATCTATCTATCTATCTATCTATCTATCTATCTATTTATCTATCTGTGTATATTAAAGTTCTGTTTTCCATCAGGAAGAAGGACATTGCCCATTCATAAGGAAATGGAAAGACCTGGAATATATTAAGTGAAGTAAACGAAACCTGAAGAAAAGTAGATTGCATGCTTTCCCTCATTTGTAAGAACTGGAATATGTCCATGACATTTTTAACACGGGACCTCAATAACCTAATTGCCTAGTGCATAAAACCATATATAATGAAGCATATCAGCATGAATGCTAACATATGGAAACAAGAGATTATTTATTTTTTTGTCAGTTGTGGAACTTGAACTCTGGGTCTGGGCACTGCCTGAGCTCTTCAGCTCAAGGCTAGCACTCTACCTCTTAAGCCACAGCACCGCTTCTGATTTTCTGGTGATTAATTGGAGATGAGAGTCTCATGAATCTTCCTGCCCCAGCTGGCTTTCACCCATGATCCTCAGATCTCAGCCTCCTAAGTAGCTAAGATTACAGGTTCACGTGAGCCACCAGGGCCAGCAGAAGTTTCTTAATATGTGCAGGATTTTTTTCTTTTTTCTTTTCATTTCTCTTCGATTTTTGTACCTTGTGTTTTGTGTACAAGATTATTCAATATCTGAAGGGAAAGGGAATTACAGAAATGGCAGGACAAAGGAGGAACTAGTGCAATGTTACTATTCCCTAGACCGGAAGTTGGATATGAATCTTACAACTTGGGGGTGGGGGTGCAGTAGGGAAGACAAATTGGGACAAAATGAAGGATGGGATAAAATATTTAGGATCAAATGTTTTCATTAGCTTACTTATGTAACTGTAACCCTCTTGCTCATTACCTTTCCTTTTTCCTCATCTTTTCTTTCTTTCTTTCTTTCTTTTTTTTTTATTTTGTCAGTCATGGAGCTTGAACTCTGGGCCTGGGTGTTGCCCCTGAGCAATTCAGCTCAAGGCTAGCACTCTACCATTTGAGCCACAGCACCACTTATATCACCTTTTCAATAAAGGTAATAAATAAATGGATTAGTTGTGAACTGAACTACAGGATATCCTTGAATAGATAATTCTTCTAGTCAGTAGTCTCCAACTGGGATAAAGAGAATTGTGGAAACAATGTGTGTATTTTGCTTCCTAAATAGAGAAATAAAGGTGGATAAGGAATAAATTATAGATCTCAAAATAAGAACCAAAACTATAAAACTATCAGCCAACATGAGGACAAATAGACAGAGTGAATAACTATGTGTCAAGCATTGTTTTATTTTTCTTATGACATTAAGCTTGATAAAAAGTAAAGAAAACACTATATAAACTTGGACTTTTCAAATTTAATTTTTTTTTAGGTCCAGAGACTCAAGTCTGTAATCCTAACTACTTCGAAGATAGAGATCAGGAGATCACAGTTTGAGTCTAGCCACAGTACATGGGTTAAAAAAAAAACCAACATTAGAAAAGATAGATACACAACCTTGATAATATGCTAAGAGCCACAATAATGTAGACTTCACTATAGCAAACTTTCAGTCTATGAAATATAATAAGCAGTTGGATTCAGTTTGGCTGGGAAGGGGATCGATAGATGGCCCACAAATGTGACAAAGAGATGAAATGCAATTCCTTGAAGGTTCCCAAACTCCAGAACAATATTATTGTGATTTTTTTTTTTTACTAAATGCTCTGTTTTCATGTGCTGTGTTCCTCCACTGGATATATCCTAGCATATTTAAAGTATACAAAATAAGAATCACTACCTAAATTCCAAGGAGAATTGTCAGCACTTGGAAAGACATGAAAAGTCTGCAGTAGGTTTCACTTTTTACACACAATATTTCAAATTAAGTTAAAGTAGTGAATTGGGAAAGTCAGTCAGCTCAAAGCAAAATGTTCATCTAGGGAAATTAGCTTTTCTATGATTTTATCTTGTTCCTTGAAATAAAAGTCGAATCTAAAATGCACAAATTGCTGTGTTGAATTGAAAACCCTTTGTACAACTACTTTAAAGATAGTAATTTTAAATTAAAATACATCCATTAAAAACCAAACACAGCATTGGATAAAAAAGGAGTCTGTGTGTGTGTGTGTGTGTGTGTGTGTGTGCCAATCTTAGGTCATTCACAGGGCCTGGTCTCTGTCCCTGACCTTTTGTGCTCTACCACTTGAGCTACAGCTTCGCTTCTGGCTTTTTTGGTGAAATAAGAGTCTCATAAACTTTTCTGCTCAAGCTGGCCTTGAACTCTTGAACTGTGATCCTCATATCTCAGCCTGCTTAGCAGCTGGGATTACAGGTGTGAGCCTCCAATACCTGTCTAGAAGTCATGAGTATTTTTTTTTACTAGAAGTATAGAATTTCACCGACAAACCTAATGTTTATCAATGATAAATTTATCAGTGATAAACTCAGTGAGAATTTGCAGCAAGTAGGATTCTCTAATTTTGCTGGTAGGAGTGATCAATGGTCCAGATATTTTGGAAACCAGTTGGCAGTTTCTTAAGAATTTACATGTGCACTTACCATTTGACCTAGCAGTCCTAGCCCTAAATATTTGTCCTCAAGCAAATGAAAATTTATATTTATCCAATAACTTTTTGTGAATGCTCTTAGTGCTGCTAATTCTAGTCACCTAAAACTCCAACAACCCAAATGTCCCTCGGTTGCAGAATGGATGAGGCAAGGGTGGTACATTTCTATAATGAGATACTTCTCACCTGTAAAAAGAGATGAATTAGTGATTAACAAAACAACATGGAATAATATTTAATGGGTTTGAGTTTTATATATATATATCCAGATTGAAAGGACTACGTATCTTTTTATACATTTATGCATTTAATGGTAAAACTACAAGAACAGAAGAAGCATCAACAGCTGACATGCATGGGTTGACAACGTTTACTGCAAAAGGCAAAGTGCATTGAAAGAGTGAAAGCTAATTTTGACTGTGAAATTAGTGAGTATGTACATTTCTTAAATACTCAAATTAGAAAGGTGAATCCTGAACTGCTATGTGTCTGGGTTTCAACCACCTCAGATTGGACAAAACAGAAAAAGGAGAGAAGATATATAAAGTGGAATAGTCAGAACTGGCTTTTAGTAGGGACTGGTCTTTCTATCTTTGGGTTCACACAGACATAATAAAAAAAAAAAGGTGACTCATAGCTAGGCACTGGTGCCTCATACCTGTAACCCTCGCTACTCATGAAGCTGAGGTTCAGAGGATCAAATTTCAAAGATAACTTTAGCAAAAGGAAAAAAGTCCATGAGACTCCATCTCCAAATAACCAGAAAAAAAGTGAGACTGGAAGTGGTAGAATGCCAGTTGTAAGAAAACAAAGTAAAGGAAGGGGTCCTGAACCCAAGCCATAGTTTCAGGAGAAAAGTTAGAGGGGCAATGTGGTGACTTATATGTGACTTACACCTCTGTACAAAAATTGAAAACAGGAAGATATCTTTAAGGTATAGGTGGGTCTAGGAGTGTAGCCTAGTGGTAGAGTGTTTGCCTAGCATGCACCAAGCCATGGGTTCAATTCCTTGATGCCATATACACAGAAAGGCCAGAAGTAGTGCTTTGGCTCAAGTGGTAGAGTGCTAGCCTTGAGAAAGCTCAAGGACATCACTCAGGCCCTGAGTTCAAGCCCCAGGCCTGGAAAAATATATGGGTGGATGTAGCACAAATATTAATCATCACTTTATTATTGAATACAGTACTGATAATTAACATAAAACCTATTAGATTTTCAGAAGCACATTTTAATTAATATGGAGATGATATAACTATATTACATATAACACACATAGATATAGATATATACATATGTACACATAATCTCTAGCTAATGCTAACTGAATTGTCTGAAACTGTTTCAGATAAAAATTAATTTTGATTGCATTGAAGTTAAAAATGATTTACTGAAATTTTCCTTTGACAATCATAATTATGATAGTTAACCAGAAAAAGTCATTAATTTAACAGTTGCATATAAATTATCAGGAGATTTTAATTTATTCTTGTCCCTGTTAAAGTTCTATGAGTTTCTGCAAGCATTACACCTTTTAGCAATGTTTCCAGAGGATGGGGAAAATATAGTGGAAGTTTTTAGGACTGCATAAATTTGTACAACCAATGGCATAGGTTATTTACAAGCCCAATTGTTCAGTGCTTAGAGTGACTCATGAACTCATGCCTGTTTATTGAAGAAAAGGAAATAGTGAATCTTGATTAAAATGCTGCTTTCCATGCTTCAGAAAGACTACAAATCTTCTTCAACCTTGCATTTGTCAGTCTCCTATCTACTTTTTAAAAATATTTTCATTGTAATTAATAGAAAGGTTACATTATATTCACCAGATAGAAGGTGCATTACTTCACAAACATTGCTACGTTTTCTCATGTTTTTGTCCCCATTTCCCTCCCCCACCCCCTCCCCTCATCTTGTTTCCCCCCTTCCCTATCCTATTTCAAATAAACATATATACAATATACCAGATAACAAGGTAAGATATTGTAACAATATGAGATAACCAAGGGATAACAAAAGAGATGAGAAGTAACATAGTACATTAAGAAAAACAATCACACATTATATGGCTCCTGCAGGTCCTTATGTATCTAGGTTTTGCCATATTGTAATCCTCTGCTAGGCGAGTCCAGGGTTTATACTAATTATGACAAATGAGAGAAACCATTGAACTTATGTTCCTTTGAGTCTGGCTTACTTCACTTAATATGATTTTTTTTCTAAATCTTTCTCCTTTCTACTTTTTTTTATTAATAGACAAAGTCATTTTGTTGTTCATGTTATTGACTACATCTATTTTCTTTTAGTGCACACTTGTTATTGGGTGTCAAATTTTTATTGCAAATACAAAGCAACTGCAAGGTATTTGCAGGAATATGTTTTAAGCTTTTTCATATGTAAAATGAGTGTATCCAGCTTACATGGATAAATACATCAAATTTCATGATATATCACAAGTGGATTAGAGTAAACCAGGTTGTTGGTCTTCATTCCCTCAGTCAAAAAATGAAGTTAAAGTAGAATGAACATAAAGAAGCACATAATGCCATTCATAGATCTTGAATGACAATTGGTAGCATGGGAAGGAAGTGTGGTACTGGTCAAGCACAGGTCTTCGTGCATGCAAGGCAAGCACTCTACCACCAGGCCAAAATTCCAGTCCTAGCATGAATTTCTGAGTCCCATTTTTTAAATGTATTTTATTGTTGGGGCAATGCGTAGAGCAGTTACAATTACATTTGTCAGGTAGTGGGTACATTTCTTCTCAAACATTGATACCCCTTCTCATGTTTTCCTTCCTCTTTTCCTCCCCTCATTCCCTCCTAATCATCTTATTTTCCCTCTTCCCTCCCCTATTTCAAATAAACAAATAAATATGCACATATAATATACCAGCTAACAAAGCCAGATGCAGTAACAACATGAGATAAACCTTAAGGGGAAAAAAGAGAAAAGAAATAACTTCCCATAGTACATGGAGAACAACATTCATAAAGATAAACCTCTTGTTTTCATATCCTGGAGTTCATTTCTGAGTCCCATTTTCAAAAGTCTATTCAGAGCCACATTAAAAGTCAGACACTGCAATCCAAGCAAGAGAAATCATCCATTTGATGGAGGCAGTAGACTATGAGGTGCAGTGTTTATTATTCTGTTGTTGAGACGGGTAGCCACAATTGATCCACATGTTCTTACTGCATGGATAAGGTTCTTTTTCTTACCAAGCACTCATGCAGGCATTGCTCAAAGCAACCTGATGTCCAGCAGCTCGAAGAAAGGAACCAAAAAATCTATTTCATGCCTGATCAGCCAACTAAAGTCAGACTGTAATAACTTTAGCTCTGATGTACTAGTCAGATTAGAGTTCCTATTGGAGTATGAGATTCAGAAACTAGATCCATCTCTACATTCTGGTTTGCTTCTGGTATAGAAAGAAAGAACAAATGTAAATTTGGTGACTGAGCCTTGCCAAAAATACTAGTTTAAAAAAAGAAAGAAGGGCTAGGAGTTTGGCCTAGTAGTAGAGTACTTGAGGCTCAAGTGGTAGAGCTCTTGCCCTGAGAAAGGACAGTCCCCAGGCTCTGAGTTCAAGACCCAGGACTGGAAAGAAAGAAAGAAAGAAAGAAAGAAAGAAAGAAAGAAAGAAAGAAAGAAAGAAAGAAAGAAAGAAAGAAAGAAAGAAAAGAAGACAAATTCAGCACAGGAATGAAGCTCCACAAAGAAGATGTTTCTCCCTTACCTGGCAAACATATTCTTGGGCATAATAGGAAAGAGAAATATCACTGTTCCCTGTCCGACAAAGAGAAACAATGTACAGATGAGAGGAAATTTTTCTAAAGAGATTTGTTCATATCCTTAACATGGTGCACAGCTAATTGCAAATATTCAAACAAATGACCACTGCTCGTATCTTGTTCTTTTAAGAAATAGGATAGTCATTATCTATTATTTTGTGAAAAGCATTAAGAATAGAGAAGCAGAATGCTTGCAATTATCCCTTCTACATTTCAGAATTTTATTGCCCCATAGGTCAGTTGATATTAACAGACATGAGAGTTGAAATGCCCTCCCTCCCTCCCTCCCTCCCTCCCTTCCTTCCTTCCTTCCCTCCTTCCTTCCTTCCCTCTTTTCTACCTTTACTTCTTCCATTCTTTTTCTTTCTTTACTTCTCCATCTGTATATCTGCATTTCTTGTATCCCTGTTATGTATTAGAGATGGAGATAGAGGGATAACTGACTTCTACAACTTCCCTGCCTTCCAAGGACTCAGCCATTCAGGGGAATGATTTTACAAATTAATAACACAAAGTAGCAATTCAATGAGAAGGATGTGGAAAATGTTATGGATACTTGGGTGATGGGAATTTAATTCATAGATGATGTAGGGAAGGCACCTAGAGTTTGCAAACCAAATACAAGTCATTTGATGTTAGAATTAGAGTTTTATGCACAGGTAGTTAGAGATGTATAAGATCTGCACTGTATCATGGTGGGATGAGTTCAGGGCTTTTAAGATAGGCAGAGATTACAGGTCAGTGGGAAGGCCTAAGATTAGTCCTTTCATGAGGTCATGACAGAGGTATTGAAGAAATAAATCTGCTCAAAACTATTATCTCATAATTCAGAAATTTTCTTTTTTCATATATTTTTGTTGTAATTAATAGAGGGGTTACAGTCATATTCACCAGATAGAAGGAGCATCACTTCACACATATTGCAGAATTTCTTTAATTGCAAGACAAGATAATATCTAAAGAACAGATATTATCACAGAAAGTGCCAATACTAAAGAATTCCAGACTAGTATGTTAGGCCAACACACATGAACAATAAAATATTAAGTTGTGGAATAGCAATGGATTACAACCAGTAGTTGAGAGGATGGAAAACACAAAAGCATGTCCCAGAAGGTCTCACACACACACACACACACACACACACACACACACACACACACACACACAATTAGGAAGTATACCATAGTTGCAGCCTAGTAGGCTGTGGGGTGTTTTGTTTTGTTTCGTTTTGCCAGTCCTGGGCTTGGGCTCAGGGCCTAGCACTGTCCTTGGACTTTCTCAAGGCTAGTACTCTACCACTTGAGCCTCAGCACCACGTCTGGCTTTTTTCTATGTATGTGGTACCAAGGAATCAAACCCGGGTCTCCGTGCATGCTAGGCAAACACTCTACCACTAGGCTAAACTCCCGGCCCCATAGGCTGTGGTTTAAGTCAAGCCTCAGTGGGCGGCCAGGGTAGATGGCGGCATAGAATAGGCTGCAATAGAGCAAGTGGGCTACAGCGCACTGCCAAGCCACTGGATCTCTACTATAAAGATGAAGTGTGAGGAGAGAGAGTTCACACTCCAATCTGTGTAAAGTAGAGCTCCAGCTGCAGGTGATCCCAGCTCACTATAGTACTACCTCAATCCATCAGTTGGCTACTCCACTGATGCAATCCAACCTTAACGCAGTAAGAGTCCTGATCAGTCATCTCCATAGTCAGCAGGACTAACAGTGGCCATAGGCCGCTCAGAGACTGTCAGGACATCTACAGTGGCTATTTGAATTTGAGACCACATCTCCACCCTCTGTATGATGGGAAGCATTCAAGTGAGTTCTTTGTGCATGGTGGAAGAATACAGGATAGCAAACTAAGGCATGTGTCACATGTGGAGAGAAGCTATGCCTCTGGATCTGAGTTCATGGAGGTTTAGCTTGAGGCTAGTTGGGACCTGATAACCTTTCAACCAAGTTATTCACACTGGAGCCATGACACCTTCTGCCATTCAGAATAGTATCAACTTCTGGCCACAGGGTGTGTCACAGACACTTCTGGACCAGCCTACCTTTGTCTGGAGGACTAGAATTCTCCCACACCTCAAGGATATGGGAGAGATGAAAATTAGAGTCACAGCCATACATGGGCTGTGAATCTTCCAAACGTATTTATGCACCACAGTTGCATTCTCAGTCCTGGAACCCTTAGAATGGATGACCATTATTTACATCAGTGCTATTTTAGTGAATACAGCCATGACTGGCACAACATTTGGTATTTCATGAATATGATTTCTAATCATCACAGCAATTCCACGATGTGGGTAATCTTGTTACAGTTTGGGAATAGATAAGCAGAAGTTGTAGAAGTGTCAAAAATTGCCTCTCTGGGGCCAGAAGTTTGGCCTAGTGGTAGACTGCTTACCTAGCATGCACAAAGACTGGGGTTCAGTTCCTCAGCACCACATACATAGAAAAGTCCTAAGTGGTGCTATGGCTCAAGTGGTAGAGCACTAGCCTTGAGGAAAGTCCAAGGACAGTGCTCAGGTCCTGAGTTCAGTCCCCAGGACATGCAAAAAAAAAAAAGGGTCTCTAGAACATGGAACTAGAAAGATGCTTGGGTTTTGTACAAATCTACTTCAGTGTGATGCCAAGGTCAGTGATTTTGGCAGCCCTGTCTTGTGTCAGCATACTTTGTTCCCAAGGAGTAATATCATTTGGGCATTTCTAGTGGTATATACAGTTGTGTTCCAGTGAGTTTATTAAAATCCTTCATTTCTAAAATGGATGACAGCTTACAATTTAACATTAAGATGACTCTCAGTGAAAAAGTACATAGTTGCCGGAGCCAGCCGGCAGCAAACCAGGGTTCGTGGATTGGGATTCCTGAAATAGGGGCAAGGACTAGGAAAAAATAGAAGAGAGACAAACAGATGGAGTTCGGGAGGACTACAGCCCAAGTCAGAGGTCCAAGAAGTCTGTGAGCTCCAGACTGCTGCCTAAGACTGTGTCGTTTATTTTAAGTTCCGACCTTAAATACTCTTCTTAAAACTAGGGAACTGCCAGAGGCTACATTCATACAAAATAGTAAACAAATCACATATAGGATAATTGAGAAAGGATTAACATTGCTTAAAGTCATCATGAGAAGAACTGATTGACATAGCTTAAAGTCATCATGATAAGAACAGATTGACATTGCTTAAAGTCATCATGATAAGAACTGATTGACATTGCTTAAAGTCATCATGATAAGAACTGATTGACATTGCTTAAAGTCATCCTGATAAGAGTTACTTCCTTGTGTATACCGTTGTGTAGGTCCAAGGTCAGGTCCAAGGTCATTGATTCCACAGTCGGTCCCCAACATCTCCCCCATCTTTCTTTTAAAAGATGCGGACTTGATTTTCTTAGGTTGGGTGGATCGCTGACTCTGCCTTACCCGTCATGGGGAACTTCTTCAGATCAAGCTGAAGGCCCTGTCTTAGGTTGGTCAGAGAGCGTCCCCTCTTATCCCATCCTTGACTGCGATTCCTCTCTGGGGGGGGAATTCATCCATCTGGGGCTTAGATCTGCGGAGTTGTTGGATTGGTGACTGTTGCAGATGTGACCATTGGACGGCTACTGGCCATAGGTGTTGATTTGTTCCCAACCATAGCTTCAGTTGTCACTTTACTTGGAGTAGAAACAACAGCAGTTGGCTTGATATTGGCTGTTGGTGGATCTGAAGTGCTGGCAATTCCTCATTCTTCAGAAGCTGCAGTAGTTTTCAACGTGATCTGTCTCTGCTGTTCTGGGACCTTACTAGTAGGTTCTTGAGGCTCTTTTTTCGGCTCTAAGTGCCTCCCTTGATGCTCTCGGAGTTCTCTCTCCAATCTACTGATTCGACCTTCTAAATGGGACTTAAGAGCTGTCATACAAGCATCAAGTTCATTTTTTTTTGATCTAACATTCCATTCTCCCCCCTCTTTAAAACAATGCAATAATTCAAACCTAAATGATTTTCTTGATTAAACCTTGAACATGTTCACTCACTCATTCACACACATTCATACTCAAAGATTTTAAAGTGCACAAAATTAATATTGGCCATTCATTTTCCGGAAGTTTGTGTCAAGAGAGCTTTGCCAATTTTACTCTTGCAGGTGAGAACCAGGTTCAAAACAAAACTTTAGAAAAAACATAAGGATCCATATTTAAAACTGGTACCAATTTCAAAGACAAAACTGAACAAGAAAAAATATGTAACATGAACAAGACAAAGAAACAGAGACTTTTACACTTAACACAAAAACATGAATTCAGGTCTTTTCCGCATTACTGGATGCATTACTGGAGGGTTGGGGGTGAAGGTCCAGTGGGTCGCTGCTTGGATGACCACTGTCACTCTCCACAATCCGAACATAGCGTTCAGGCAGCCAGCGGGCATCATTTTCTTCCTGTGAGAAAACACATACATGCCCTCTACCCCAGGTTAGAACAGGATCTGGTCCGTGCCAAGCACCAGTTAGGGGATCCTTCCATTTTACTAAGGCAAAAGCACGCTGCTCTCTTTTTTCCCAGAATCGCTGAGCAGCAGATAAATTATTTGAATCCAGATTCAAAAAATTTAAAACAAATAAAGCATGATTAAGTATATTCACAGGGGTAGCGGGATACGACTCTCCTTTCTGTATTTTAGCAATTTGATGTTTTAATAATCCATTAGCTCTCTCCACGATGCCTTGACCTTGAGGATTGTAAGGAATGCCTGTAATATGAGTGATATTATAAGAATGGCAGAAGGATTGAAATGCTTGGCCTGCATAGCCAGGGCCATTATCTGTTTTTATTTGCAAGGGAATCCCCATCACAGCAAAACATTGAATGCAGTGAGAAATACAATGTTTAGTAGCTTCCCCAGCAAGGGGGGTGGCTAGGATAAAATTAGAATAAGTATCTACAGTAACATGAACATATTTTAATCGGCCAAATGATGGAACATGTGTGACATCCATCTGCCAAATGTGATTAGAAAGCAGTCCTCGTGGATTTATACCTAAATGAGGAGCTGGTGAGAAGGGCACACAGTTGGAGCAAGTTTTAACTATTTGATGTGCCGCTTCTCTAGATAATTTAAACTGTCGGCGCAAGGCTCGGCTGTTTTGATGATGGATGGCATGTGACTGCTTAGCAAGTTCGTCTTGAGTTAAATAAACTCTGGTGGCAGAATCAGTAACTGCGTTACTCTCACTTAAAGGGCCAGGAAGATTAGTGTGAGCTCGAATGAAGCCAAAAAAACAGGGGTGGTTGCGAGAACAAAGCAAAGTTTGTACTTGGCGAAATTGGGTCTGGATATTGGAGTTAGTAGTTCCAATAAAGGGAACAGTTTCTATGACTTGAAGAGCACGAATTACATATTGGCTGTCTGAGTATAAGTTAAAGGGCTCGTCTTGTAACAGGACGAGTGCTTGTAAAACAGCCTCTAACTCTACCTCTTGGGCGGAGGAAAAACCCGTAACCCAAGATTGAGTTTTCCCATTAATGGTCAAAGCAGCCGTTCCATTAGAGGATCCGTCTGTAAATACTAAAGCGGCAGAAGATAAAGGCGAGGCCCGTACTATGGAAGGAAATAGGAACGTATGACACGCAGCAAATTGGAGGAGTTTGTTAGATGGGTAGTGATGCAAAATTTTTCCCGTATAATTGGCCCAAGCAATGGCCCAAGAATCGCAATGGGCGAATAGCCAATCTTGTTGTTGTGAATTATATGGGACACAGATAAAATGAGGTTCCTGACCTAAATATTTACGGGAATCCACTCGGCACATATGTATCAGATTAGCTACCAATTCGTAGTAGGGGGTCAGCACTTTGCCGGGTGTTGATGGTAGATAAAGCCATAAAAGTGGGCCATCCTGCCACAATACAGCAGTTGGGGAGTGAGAAGTAGCTAAAATGTAAACTCCCCATGGTTTAGAGTAGTCACAATAGTTCACTTGTTGCTGGGAAATTGCCTTTTCTACGATTTGGATGGCCCTCTCGACGTCGGGATTTAAATTGCGCAAGGATGTAGGGTTGGTATCTCCTTTTAAGAGATCAAAGAGGGGTTTTAACTCTCCAGTGGACAGCTTTAAATAAGGCCGAAGCCAATTTATATCTCCTAAAAATTGCTGAAAATCATGAAGAGTTCTTAAGTGTGAAGTTTTTAATTGTATTTTTTGGCTTTTAAAATAGTGTGGGCCTAATATATGGCCTAAATACGTAAAAGGGGGATGTTCCTGAACCTTTTCAGCTGCTATTATAAGGCCAAAGCGGCTCAGATCTTGCTTTAGTTGTCCAAAGGCTTGTCGTACGACGGTAGGGTCAGAACAAGCCAACAAGATGTCGTCCATATAATGAACAATATAAACAGAAGAGAATTTTTCACGGGTGGAAGAAATGGCTCTAGCTACAAAACTTTGACATAAAGTTGGGCTATTTGCCATGCCCTGTGGGAGCACAAGCCAATGATATCGCTTCATGGGTTCTTTAAAATTAACAGAGGGGACGCTGAAGGCAAAGCGCTTACAGTCTTGAGGCGCCAGGGGTATAGTATAGAAACAATCCTTCAAATCTATAATAATCTTATAAGTATCCTTTGGGATTGCCATGGGGGAAGGCAAGCCGGGCTGTAAGGCTCCCATCAGTTCCATAGTTGCATTTATCTTTCTCAGATCCTGTAACAGCCTCCATTTACCTGACTTTTTCTTTATAACAAAAATTGGAGAATTCCATGGAGAGTTAGAAGGGGCCACATGTCCCAAGTCTATCTGTTCCTGTACCAGCTGCTGAACTGCAATGATCTTTTCTAGAGAAAGAGGCCACTGTTCGACCCATACCGGTTCTTCCGAGAGCCAATTTATGGGATCAGCATGAGGGGCAGGACAAACAACAGCCCCCGTTAAAGAATACCCTAATCCTTGCCTCGGGGGGTGAGACTGGGGTTGGAGTGGCTCTAGCTCCCCCTGTGCTGCTCGGCCTAGTCCCCTAAAGGGGAGGAGGCCTTGATCAAGTAACTGCTTAGTGACCGCAGCACTAGGACTAAACATATACACTCCCATTTTTTCCATGATATCACGACCCCATAAATTAATTGGCAGATGATCCAGGACAAATGGCTGAAAATGACCAGAGTGCCCTTCCTCATCTCTCCAAACAAGGGTCGCACTGCTCTGCTGTGGGTCAGTTGCTTGCCCAATTCCCTGTAGGGAAGTCATAGAGGTTGTCAGGGGCCATTGGGCTGGCCAATGCTTTTTAGATATTACAGACACATCCGCTCCTGTGTCTAATATTCCTTTAAAGGGTTTTTCTTGTATAAATATAGTCATCTCAGGCCTCTCTTGTTTTATGCTTTGTACCCAATAGATATCAGAGGATCCAAATCCTCTCTGTCCGCATGGGGCAGAAGAATTAGCAGTCTCCCCATGAGATAAAGGGACAAGTATTAGTTGTGCTAATTTTTGACCGGCTGGGATTGATACTACGTGTTTCGGGGCAGAGGCCATAACTTTGATTTCTCCAGTGAAATCCTGGTCAATTTTGCCAGGTGTAATCTGTATCCCTTTAAGGGCTGAGCTACTTCGCCCTAACAGCAATCCAGCCACTCCCGGGGGAAGGGGACCGAAGACCCCCGTGGGGAGAGCTTGTGTCCCCATCTCTGGGGTCAATACTGAGCAGGTGGAGGAACAGAGGTCCAATCCTGCGCTGCCTGGGGTGGCACGGAAGAGGCTGGAGACTGATTTTGGGGGGTTGTTAGAAGATTTACTTGTGGCCGAGAAGAGGGAGGGACTGCCCCATGGTTTTGCGGGGCCAGAGGCTGGCCCCTTCTCCAGTTTCCCGAAAACGGGCGGCCATTGCGATCTGTTCTTGACCTGCAATCTTTAGCCCAGTGCTTCCCTTTACCACAGCGTGGACATGTGCCAGGTAATTTTTCTCTCTTTAACCTGGCCTGGCGTGGGCATTGCGTCATCCAATGTCCTATTTGTCCACAAGAGAAGCAACGCCCTGGGGGTCTAGCAGCCCGGGCCTCTGGCCTCTATATTTTAGAAATTCAGTAGCAGTCTTTCCTTGAGGAGCGGCGGCTAAAGTAAGGCCTTGTACATGGGAGGGTCCAATATCAGCACATAGTGAAATAAAGTCCGTGATTCCTCCCTTGTTCCTATGGGGTCTGATAGCAGCCTGACAGGCGGCGTTGGCATTTTCATAGGCTATGTGTCTAACTATAATCTTCCTTGCGTTCTCATCTTGTACTAGGTGGTCTGCAGTCTCCATTAATCGAGACAAAAATTCTAGATAAGGTTCATTCGATCCCTGTTTAACTTCTACTAAATTTTTTGTACGATTGGAATTACGTAACCTTTTCCAAGCCTCTCTCGCCGCAGCATTTATTTGTAAATAGGCTTCCTTTGCATAACCCAATTGATCTTTGGTGTTTTTATAGATTCCCTCTCCTAACAACTGATCAAAAGTGTAAGGCAGGTTCTTAGACCTATTTGTTTCAATTTTAGCCCGACACTGTGCAGTGAACTCTGTCTCCCATAATAAGTACTCTCCCGCACTAAGGCATGCTCTGGCAAGCCGCTTCCAGTCATTTGGGCATACAATACCAGCACACGCGGCCTCTAATATTACTTGAGTAAAAGGGGCAGTTGGCCCATATTGGGAGCAGGCACTTTTTAAATCCTGCAATAGTTTAACAGTAACAGGTTGATGGTATACTTGTTCATCCTGATCAACTAAACTAGGGAAGCATCGAGGCTCTGAAATATCTTCCCTCTCTCTAGCAGCCTGAGCCAGGTTTAATTGTGATGCACTGTGCCTGGTTGTAGTGCCTGTTAAAAGGGATTTGTTGCTAGGGCTTTTAGGCTTGAAAGGTTGAAAAAGCGATTGGGGCCGTAAGGCTGCAGCCTGAGGCGGTGGGTGTGAGAGGTAGGATTTAGAATCAGAAACCATAGTGGCCTGAGGGTCATATCTCCTTCCTACTTCTGGGGGTGCTCTCTGCTCTTTCCCCATTTTAGATAGTAGATGTAGGATTTCTTCTAACCTCTTTTCTATCGTAGCTATCCGGTCCTCCATCGGCTCATCATAACTTTCCTCCCTCATATTCAAATTTGAATTCTGATACTCAATATCTACTGGTTGTTGTTCCATTTTCAAGATCTCACTTAGACTCTCTTGGGCTGCGGCATATGGCTCAGCCTCAGGTTTTTTAGAAGGGTCCTTTAATTCATAAAGTTCCCTTAATTCCAGATTAAGTTCAGCATTCTCATGTTGAGGATCTATGCATTCACTTACTAAATTCCATACATCAATAACCTCTTCTGGGGTCTTTTCGGGGCCATATACATTATAATAATCTTGAATTCTTTTTCCTATCCGCTGCCAGGTTTTTTGGAATTCCTCCTCTATAGACCTCGGGCATGCCTCCTCAAGAAACTGTAGGAAGCTCTGAAGCATCCCTTCTTCCACCCACGTTCCGTGGGCTTCAAGTAGGCCTGTTAAGATCGGTAAATATGACGTATAGCTATTAACTTGAGCCATAATTTTTACTCTGGATAATACAGCCTCCCGCTCTCTCACTCTCTTAAAAGTCCTACGATGTGTTACTCACCACAGCGGGGTCCTCCGCCTTCGTCCCAGATTTTCAGGGTCCCTGTTCGGGCGCCAGTTGCCGGGGCCAGCCGGCAGCAAACCAGAGTTCATGGATTGGGATTCCTGAAATAGGGGCAAGGACTAGGAAAAAATAGAAGAGAGACAAACAGATGGAGTTCGGGAGGACTACAGCCCAAGTCAGCGGTCCAAGAAGTCTGTGAGCTCCAGACTGCTGCCTAAGACTGTGTCGTTTATTTTAAGTTCCGACCTTAAATACTCTTCTTAAAACTAGGGAACTGCCAGAGGCTACATTCATACAAAATAGTAAACAAATCACATATAGGATAATTGAGAAAGGATTAACATTGCTTAAAGTCATCATGAGAAGAACTGATTGACATAGCTTAAAGTCATCATGATAAGAACAGATTGACATTGCTTAAAGTCATCATGATAAGAACTGATTGACATTGCTTAAAGTCATCATGATAAGAACTGATTGACATTGCTTAAAGTCATCCTGATAAGAGTTACTTCCTTGTGTATACCGTTGTGTAGGTCCAAGGTCAGGTCCAAGGTCATTGATTCCACAGTCGGTCCCCAACACATAGTAACCCTGTGCGCATTATATAGACATATATACATATATGCATACACATATATAGTATATATAATATATAGACACATATGCACACACATACACATACATTCACGTATGCTGTCAAATTTATAAAATATCAAAACACTGGACAAGAAAAAGTTAAAGTCCTCATCGACTTTCTTCAGTTTTGTGAAAAATGCAATGTTTCACAAGTAAGGTCTCACGAGCATATCTCGCTGGGCGGGAAGCAATCCTGACTTGCTCTCTCCACACCTCTTGGTGGATTGTGGAGTCACTGGTGTGGAAATGAAACCACAGTCCATTGAAGAACTTATTTTGAGAAGGCTTCTAAAACTTTGTGTAAATCTATACAGTAAAACTCACTTGATACCTTTCACTTTTCAAAAGTGCCTGTCTTAGGCCACCAGAATATTTAATTCTTTTTTTATGGGGGTGGGGAGACATATTCCTTTTTTGATTAAAATTCTCAAGTCAGGAAAAAGCATTCTTAATTGAGATAATTTATGAAAATCACTCCAGATTCTGGGCATTGAAAAGAGGCTTGAAAAAAAACCCACAGAAATAATAGAAATTTAGTATTATATGGGGAGCTTTAAAAAAAATCTCTTTTCATTGTGGTTGAAACAGACATTCTTTTTTTAATGAGAAGCAAGGGCAAGGAAATCTGAATTACTAATTCTTTGGTAAAGCTAAAGCTGAGAATGGGTGGTATTTGTTATCACTCATGAAGCCAAGGCAGAATGGAATTCATCACTCATGGAATATTCCATTACATGCAGGCAACTGGAGGGATTTGACAGTTTCTGATGTCAGGTAAAAGACTTCAATTTAGGGAAACTTGGCTGCAAGGTTTGCTGTGAGGAATTTGTGATGCTTTTGATATGTGGGTTGCAAAATATGTAAGATCCAGAAATAGGAAAGTCCCCACAAGAAAATTGTCACTATTTCCCAGTAATGAAAGGAAGCTTATAGCCTGAATGGGACTCCTCTCCTTTCTACTTTACTTCCTCCAAACTTTGTTCATCTCATCTCTTTAAACTGTACACTATAGGAACTTGTTTGTCATTCTGTAACAAAGTGCTTGAGGCTGGAGAGGAACAGAGGGTTGGTTGATGAGTTGTGAGGCTGAATGTCTCAAAATGGATGACCCTAGTTGGCCTCTGGTGAAGGCCCATGGTAGATGGTAATGCAATGGTGAGAGAGCATGGGGAAGAGATCATATGGATCAAAAGTCAGAGACTTTGTATGCCAGTTTTGTTCTTTTATAACAATTCATTCTCAGCATAACAGAGTTCCATGAGAAAGACTATAATCTCTTCAGAAGGCAGTCCTCTGACCTTGCACTGAATCTCTTATAAGCTGACTACCTGTCAACATTGTCACACTGAGATCCAAATTTCCCACTAAAGCATTCAAACTTGGCCCATGTATTTGAAGCAGGCAGAAAATGTGCATTGCAGATACATAAATGACATGCTTATGATATAACTTGATTAGAGAGACTTCCACACGATTTTTTTTATTATTCTATTTCTTCTGCTTTTAACTACACAGTTGAAAACAGAAGAGATTTGTTTTGTACCTTGGCTCAGGAGATAGACTATTTGCATAGCAAAGTAAAGATATATAGAGACACTTTCTAGACCATGGAGAAGAGGAATATTTTTCTAGGAGATACCTGCATGTGTGTGGGAATGATTTTTTTCTCTTCTTATAGCTGGTAGATGTTTTGCTTCATGGTTAGCCTTAGGTACCCACATCCATGCCTTTTGTTTCTGCTTCTCAAAAGCTCCAAGGAAAACAGTAACATGGCAGAAAATCCTAGGCTCACAATAGTTTGTTATATCTGAGATCAGTATTATCTTTCTTATGAGGTGATATGAATTTGTTCTCTCTAAAAGCAAGTCCCTAGAAATGTAGAGAGAAATACTAGGATTTGGGAGCACCTTCTGGATTTTCAGTAATCTCTTTAAATCCCTTTAAGCAAGGAACAGGGTTACTCTTCATCTGCAAAGAAAGCAACTACAATCCTTCTAGGCTTTCAAATATTGGCGCTTTCATTCTGCTAGAATGCCTTTGCAAACTTTTTAAAGCAGAACCAAAGTATAATAAAATCTCTGCATTATCAGTTGTAACAAACACAGCTGTTTCTAAGCATGGAGGACGACTCTATTCAATAGTTGAATTCGTCTGTAAAGTCATCAAGCTAGGTGGTACAAGGGCAACCAACTACTCAAACTCAAACATTACTCACTCAGGTGTTTTAAATGATTGACAAAGGCTAAAGGCATGGCTCAAGGGATAGAGACCTGCATAGCAAGTTAGTGACACCAACTCCCAACACAAATGCCCTCCTTCCAAAGTAAAAGTAAAACAAAACAACACACACACACACACACACACACACACACACACACATCACAAATAAATCTTCATGGAACTTAAAGATTTTCCTCAAATTGTTCTCAAAAAGATATTCAGAATAGGATAAGAAACATCTTAGATGGGTCTCAAAATGTTGATTAAATCATACAACATAGTCTTTGAGATCTAAGGATTTGAGAATTATGGGTTTGTGAAATATTCTTGTGGTCACTGTTAAAATACATAAAAAGGTAGTTTTGCTCAGAGAAAGTGATGAGGTGGCTTTGTATTTGTACAAGCTAGGACTGAGTCAATCAGTGGATGAAAGATGGCTGCTTTGCATGATAAAGGAGCTGAGAATGGTGAGTTTCTCTTGTGCATGCTCTCTCTAGAGGCATCCTTTGTTTACCTTAGCCTGAGAAGAAGATCCTCTCATGAAAAGCTTAGAAGAGGTAAAATGTAGTGATTTTAATTATGCCTTTATTTGGGGCTGAGTAGGTTCCCAAGGTGGGAGAGAAAGGAGCTAATTATAAATGTCCTTGTGTAAGATGAAGCTGAAGATATGGCTGGTAATTTCATCCTCTCCCATCTACTGCTCTCAGTGTTGTTTTGTCAAGAATTGATTTTGGCTTTTGGGTACTTTGGTAGGCATCAGGAGAAAGTGGAGTCTATGAAAGGCACACCTCAGGTTCTGGTGCTCATGTTGTATTGGAAAAAGACAAGAATTAGGCAAACAATTCTAAATTAATCATTTATTGTAGTTAAGTGTAAAGAAATAGCACAGATACAATGAAACTATAATTTGGATATCAGTCTAGATGGGACTCGGGAAATTTTCCTAGAATTTATGTTGTGGTCTAATGGACAAGCTAAGATCAGACAGAGAGGACATTAAGGTTCTGCCCAGCAAACAGGAAGGTTGTGAGTCCTGTGGCTTACAAGTGTTAAAAAAAAAAACCCCTATGGTGAGAGGTTCTAAAAGAGGATGGAAGCTGCATTTTAGGACTAGTGTACTTAACCATCTGATCTTCTAGAAAAAAAGAGGCTAGAATTACATAAGTAGGAATACACAGAACTCCAATAATTCTAGAACTTTACTTCCCTCATTACATTCCTTCTTGTCCACTTGGACTGGAACTAGGAAAGGAGCTGTTTTCAAAGGCCCATAAGGTTTGTTTTCCTGAACAGTAAAAGAAGCCTCTTTTTTAAGCATCATGTGCTGACTTTCCACAGACAGAATGGCAGGAAGTGCCTCACAGGAAGTACCTTCAGGGGGGACTGCCCCCATAGTAAATGTCCCACTGCAGGTGCAAAGACTGGCAAATGGGAACCAAGAAGATTTATCCTTAAACCAGTCAGGATAGATGAGAGCAAGAAACACTCAAGTTAAAACAAGTTTCAAAGTGCAGAAGAGAAAAGAAAGCTGAACAAGACAAGGGACTTGGAGTTACATTTAGAAATGACAGATATGAAGGCTATCTAGAGCTGGCCACTCAGTAGATGGGCACCAAAGGGTCCAAATGGCACGAGGATGGGAGTGCCCTTGGGCCAGCTGGTTTGGTTCCCTTGCTAAACACCTGATCCAGCTGGCTGTCTCTCAAATGCATGCTTTTGATCACCAGAGAATCTTGTGAAACGGATCAGCAGAGATCAAAGTTCATGCTTTCCCTCAACATGAGTGCACAAGGCCCATCCAGGAGAGGGACAACTTTTAGGGCAACAGACTCTAATGCAATGAAGGGTTAGGTCTCAATATTGAGAATGAGTAAAAGTAGAAGTAAATGAAAGAAGAGAAAAGTGTCTGTCCAGCCTCTGCCACTTATTGGCAAATGAAAGAGGCATGAATTTCTAGATATTTGTATACCATCTCCCAAAACAAGAGCAGCTCTTAATCCTTGATCATAGAATAGTTGGGATTAAATGACTTATTAATACTGTAAGCATTTGGAGTAGGGCTTGCCACATAGTGAAGCCTATGTTTATTTGGGGGTAACAAAATGTAATCTAAATTATAACCTATGGATCTTCCTGCTCTAGTTACCCTTCAGATCAATGATTGCAAATCCCTTCTGCCTTTTCACTGTGTTAAGTTTTAAGTACATTAAACTGAATAACAGAAAAGTAAGTCTTAGAAAGAGTTAGCTTTCCATAAGAATTAAAAACAACTGAGAACTTAAACAGAGAAATTTATATGTCAATATTTTTGAGATAAAACGGAATTTATCTAGAGAACAGAGTCAAGAGAGCATGTGGTATATCAAATGCTTGACATGAAGGTTCAGTGGAATCAACTGCAATGTGAGTGTGAGAAGAATCAAGAATCATCACAATGGTTAAGTTAGGTGGAGCTGTGACCATCCCAACAGAAGAATTCGCCTTGCTTTTTAAATTTGAAGTTCAATACTGTGGGAATAACCCTTGGATGTCTAATACATGTTCCTAATCACCACTCCCAGTGATAGGAAAAGAACAAAACTTTGAAATTCACTGTGGGATACACTTAACTGGTGAGAGACCTACAATGACTGTCTCTTGTTCTGCATATCAGGAAAGTAATACTTCTTCATAGAGAAAAATCTTACTGTCTCTGAGCCAGAACTAAAGAAAAAGAAATACTGACAACCAGCCAGGTTACTCCTCCATGTTAGTGGCTAGATGATCCTCTGAAGGAAAATCCATGCATCATCCTGAGAGGATCCCACTAGTGGCTCTCAAGGGAGAACCCAGATCACATGAAGAACTAGAGTCCAAGGAATGAACTTAGGAAAGAAGTCCAGATTCACTCAACAGTATAATGGGAAACAGCTCATGAATAAAGTGCCCTCGTTAGGTACAAAACCTGGGGCCATGTTAACAAATACAGCTTCTTCATCTCTTCTGTGCCAGGATTGCTTTTTCCAGGGAGTGGGGGGTGGGAGGGGAAGGAGGGTTACTGCAGGGAAGTCATGGGAAGAGCTGGATGAAGCTCTCCTGTAAGGCTCTGGGGACCATTCTACTCCTAATCACAGCCCATTTGTTTTGATGGAGATTCTGTTCTTTAATGCTGGGAAGAAGAAAGTAATAAAAGAAAACTGTGAAGGTCAGGGCGCAGTGGCTCATGTCTGTAATCCTAGCTACTCAGGAGGCTGAGATCTGAGGATCAAGGTTCAAAGCCAGCCTGCGCACAAAAGGACCTGAGACTCTTATGTCCAATTAACCTCTAGAAAACTGGAAGTGGAGCTTGGCTCGAGCGTAGGATAGTAGCCTGGAGCGCTTCAGCTGGACAGTGCCCAGGCCGAGTTCAAGCCCCAAGACATCCCCCCCCCCATACAAAAAGAGAACTGTGAAGGGAAGAGCAATTAGATGAACTGAGACAGATAAGCGGAAGTTAGAAGTTCCTCTAATTTGTTTTGTGACCTCTCTTTGCAGAACACTATATTGGAGGCTAGGAATGTGGATTAGTGGTAGAGTGCTTGCCTAGCATGCACAAAGCCCTAGGTTTGATTCCTCAGTACCACATGTATGAAGCCCTGGGTTTGATTCCTCAGTTCCACATGCACAGAAAAAGCTGGTTGTGGTGCTGTGGCTCAAGTGGTAGAGTGCTAACCTTGAGTAAAAAATGCTCAGGGACAGTGCCCCAGGATTGGCACACACACACACACACACAAAACCCAAACCAAAACAAACCAAAACAAAACGATAACAGCAACAAAAAACCCCACTGTACTGGATCTTTATTTCACACATCACTAGTTGTGTCTTTACAAAGTCCTCATGCTGTAGCTGTTATTATCTTGTTTTGCTCACAAAGGCCGAAAGGTCCACAGATATGGAAAAACATGTGCACACACGGTAACATTCACGTCTCTGTAGCTCTACAGCACCTCTCTACTTTGACCCCCACACCAGGAGCTTGAGATGATTCAGAGAAACCTTCAGCAGGCAGTTAAAGTAACAACTCTCAGTACTAATTTTGGTTTATTTTCCACAGAGAGAACTAAACATGTTCTTTGCCCTGACAGTTTATATAGCTAAAAATCAATCTTGTGATAGCTAATGAGCTGTTCAGGGGGTGGACAGGAAACCCTGGGAGGTAAGGAAAGTTCTGGGATCGAGGTCTGAGATCAGGTCATCAACTGTTAGGAGCATGTTTCAACTGAATGAGAATCCTTGTAGCCTAGTAGGATTAAGAAGAAAAAAATAAAAGCAATGGGTAACTTAATCTACTTGCATTCTTAAAGTTTTAAAAGTGTTGTGTATTCCACATCTAACCTATGACACTTCAGAACCACAAAAATATCTCCCAAATCCTTTACCTGGTAACTTCATCAGCCTTGTGCTGAGCTCCAACCCCCTTTCTATTCCTAATGGGTATTCCCTTCAGAACACTTCCTCCCCTTATAGCTCACTGTCATTGTTTGAATGTTCTTTGATAGATAGATACATAGATAAATTGAGGAGTCCAATCAGAGACATAATTCTCTTAATATAGTCATGTCTAGTATCCATGAAATATTAGTTCCAAACTCTGAATAGATAGCAAGTTCCTTGCAAAACATGGTGTCATGTTTGCATATAATTTGCATATGCACTTGTGTCTATTTTTTTAACCCTCTCTAAATTATTTGAAGAAATACTGAATATCATGTAAAATAAACGTAAGTTGTTGTATACTGTATGTTTTGGGAAATAATGGCATGTTTTATTATGGCATAGGTAATGTATCTGCTTAATATAAATGTTTTCTTCCTGAATAAAGCTTTTGATTCACGGTTAGTTTAATTGATGGACAAAGATTCTGAGGGTTCTGAGGGCCAAGTATACACATTAAAAGAGGAGGCTCTTCATGGTGGGGTCTGCATTGCAGCCTAGGTTGTCACTAGAGGAATCTTTCACCGGGGTCATAGTTCTGAAGGAATAAAGGTAAGCAAATAGGTTATCCAGCCCCTATTCTGAGTTATAAACCAGGGCTGCACTTTTCCTAAGCTGGCACTCTACCCCTTGAGCCATATTGCCAGTCTTACTTTTTGATGATTATTTTGGAGATGGAGTTTAGTGAATTTTTCTACTCAGACTGGCCTTGAACCAGGACCCTCCATATTTCAACTATCAGGGTAGATAGGATTATAAGCATAAGACACAGCTTCTCTGGCACTCATTAGTTTGCCTATCTAGCTTTAATAGGGAAGACCAATCTTATTAGAAACATTTGGATATCTCCACAAATTAAACTTGAAAGTATCCTGAGAAAAAAGATTTTGGCCTTTAATGGGAAGAGATATTAATTAGATATTTATTAATCTGACTTTGATAAAGACGTGTATAAGAAGTCAAGTATGGTAGTATATGCCTGAGATCCCAACTTTCCACAGGACAGAGATTAGGGGGAGTATGGCTGGAGATTGTCCCTAGACAAAAAAAAATAGTCAGGCTTCATCTTAACAAATGAGCCAACTATGTCTCTCATCCCAGTTATGCGGGGTTTTAAAGGAGGCTTAAGTAGGAGACTTGACATTTGAGGCATGCCCTGGCAAAACAAAAAGAACCTGAACTTGAAATCCTATCTGAAAAAAAGCAAATGCAATAATGCAAAAAATGACTGGTGTGTGTGTGTGTGTGTGTGTGTGTGTGTGTGTGTGTGTGTGTGTGTGTGACAAACGTTAGCACCTGACTTCCAAGCATAATATGCCTCCACAAAAAAGCATTGCACTTCTTATTGCAAATTAAAAAAAAAAACCTTCTCATCATATTTTGACTACAGTTTAGAAAGTAATTTTTGCTGTAGGTTCAAAAGACCTAGATAGGGAAATCAGATAAGGCTCCCAAGCTTGTCTGACTTCTGCGTTTTTGTTTTTTGTTTTTAAACTCAGAGCATACCTTTGAATAAGTCAAGAGATCAGAGGCAGAGATCAGGAGGACTGAGGTTCAAGGCCAGTGTGGGTCATCTTGAAGTAGAAGGAGTATGGTCTGAGGAAAGCACCAGGCTACACCCTCTGAGAAGAACAACAAAAATAAAAGGCCTAGGGGTAGAATACTTACCATAGACAGTATGAGGCTCCAGATTCAAATCCTAGAAGACCACATACACTCTAAAAAGCAATTTCCTTTATGAACTAAAACCATGATTTAGGATTATATTTTATAAAGCAGAGTGACCTTTATGGAAACTGAACAAACCTACTTTTTTTTAAAATTAAGAAATGTAAACTGAGTGCTGGTGCCTTATACCTGTAATTCTAGCTACTCAGAAGGCTGAGATTCCAAGCCAACCCAGGTAGGAAAATCAATGAGATTCTTAGATACAATGCCATCCTTGAACAAAAAGAGCTCAAGGACAGTGCACAAGCCCTAGGGTCAAGCCCCAGAACACACACACACACACACACACACACACACACACACACACACACACACATGTCAAATTCAGTCATTATAGTCCACACCTGCAATTCCACTGTGCCATTTGGGAAGCTGAGGCTGGATATGGTGAGTTCGATGTCAACATGAACTATATAGTGAAAATCTGGCTCAAAAAGAAATTGAGCCACATGCAATGGTTCACACCTCTAATCCTAGCTACTGAAGCCAAGATGTGAGGATTCTGATTCAAAGCCAGCTGGGGCAGACAAATTCATGAGATTCTTATCTCTAACAAACTGACAAGAAGCCAGAAGTGGAACTGTGGCTCAAGTGGTAGAACATTGACCTTGAGCAAAATAGGTAAGAGACAGTGCTTGGTCACTGAATTCAAGTCCTAAGACTGGCACCAAAAAATACATAAAAATACATAAAGTTGATCAGAATGCACAGAGCTCTCCTTATCTTTTTTCTTTTTTATTGTAATTAATTAGGAGGGTTACATTATATTTGCCAGATAGAAAGTGCATTACTTCACAAACATTGATACCCCTTCTCATGTTTTTTATCCCGTTTCCCTCCTCCCATCCTCTCCCCTCATATTGTTTTCCCCTCTTTCCTATCTTATTTCAAATAAATATATATATATATACAATATATCAGACAACAAGATAAGATGCTGTAACAATATGAGATAACCAAGGGACAACAAAAGAGGTGAGAAACATTAGTATCAGTTTAGCAAGTTATTTGTTCTGAGGATCCACCTCCCTCTCTCTAAATCGGGAACAATAAAATATTCTACTCAAAAAAAAAACAAAAGAGGTGAGAAATAACATAGTACATTAAGAACAACAATCACATGTTATATGGGTCTTGTTTCCATATCCTGGAGGTCCTTTCATTTAGCCTCATTTTATATGGCCTTATGTATCTAGGTTTTGTTCTATTGTAAACCTCTGCTAGGAGGGTCCAAGGTTTATACTAATTATTATAAATGAGGGAAACCATTGAGCCTATGTTCCTTTGAGTCTGGCTTACTTCACTTAATATGATTTTTTCCAAGTCTTTCCATTTTCTTACAAATGAGGCAATGTTCTTTCTGATGGCAGCACAGAATTCCATTGTGTATAAATACCACATCTTCTTGATCCAATCATCAACTGAGGGGCATCTAGTTGATCATTATCTTATTTCTCTCCTCTCCCCTTCCCTAGCCCAGTACCAACTAACACCTTGCATTATTCATTTGTTACAATTGTAGAACCAACGTCAAATGGAGTCCCTAGTTTACATTAGGGCTTGGTGGTGGTGATGTACATTTTCTAGGTTTGAACAGAGGCATTAGGAGACATATTACAGAGTCACACGGAGTAGCCACAGTGCCCTAAACACCATTGGTGCTGGACATCTCTTCCCTCATTCCTAACCCTAGGCCCCCACTGGCTCGATTGCTTTTTTGTATTTTAGTGTCTGCAATTTCCCTTTTCCAGAATGGACACAATGAACATAATCATACAGCTCATAGCCTTTGCAAGCTGGGTTCTCTTTCTTTAAATGTTTACTTCATTTTATTTTAATGTATAGAGGGGTTACAGTTATGTTCGTCAGAAAGCAGGTGCATTACTTCTCACACATTGATACCCCTTCTCATGTTTTTGTTCCTATTTCCCTCCCCCAAATCCTTCCCCTAATTTTTCCCCTCCTATTTCAAATAAACATATATATATATATATATATTATACCAGGTGACAAAGTCAGATACTGTAACAATATGAGATTAACCAAAGGGAAACACAAGAGAAGAGAAAAAATAGTACATTAAGAACAACAGTCACTCATAATTAAGCTCTTGTTTCCATGTCCTGGAGGTCCATTAATTTGGTCTCATCCTATATGGCCTTATGTATCCAGGGTCTGAGCTATTATAATCCTCTGCCAGGAGAGTCCTAGGTTTGTACTAATTATTACAAATGGGGGAAAACCATTGAGTCTATGTTCCTTTGGGTCTGGCTTACTTCACTTAATATGATTTTTTTCTAAGTCTTTCCATTTCCTTACAAATGTCGTTCTTTCTGATGGTAGCATAGAATTCCATTCTGCAAACTAGATTCTTTCCCTCAGCAGTGTACATTTAAACTCTCTTCGTGTCTTGATAGACAACTCACTTTTTTTTTCTTTTCACAGCTGAATAAAATCCTTTTGTCTGAATGTACCATGATTTACTATTTTTCTTTTTTCACTTACGGGAGAGCATCTTGGTTACCTGCAGGTTTTGTGTATTATGAAGAACAATGCTCTAATGATTTATGTGCCCATGGTTTGAGAGTGTTGGAGTCCATTCTACTGTGAATAATCATGGATTGTGTGGTAAGACTGAATGTGGCTTTGTGGGAAAATTCCAGTTGCCCTTGTCTGTAAACCTTCCTTTTAGATGGTCTCATGCAAGGAGAGTTAACAGTATTTTTACAATTCTTGTGTGTATCACAAAGTTTATGTATACAAGAGAATCAGATGTGATTCTCTGCTGTGATAGGTGTGTGTGGTGCTGACTGCAGAGAGCTGAAGGGATATTGTCAGCTCTACTCTTAGTGGGTGAGCACAGGACAGTACCTCTTCCCCAGTGGTGGCCCACAGTTCCCACAGCCAGTGAGTTCCTTGCATCCTGAGTTGGGACCAGCCTCATGATTCACATTCACTGAAGGGTGAAGTGGATGTGACATTGGGACAACCTGTGGCATATGCCTCTGGAAGGACTGAGGGTCTGTTTGATGGTGTAGATCCCCCTCCACTGCCATCCAGGAGACAGGAAGAAAAAATACTAAGGTGACCTGGAGGAAATGAGAGGTCTAATTCTGCTGTAAGTCTCGGGTGAGCTCAGGTGGCTCCATTTTCCATCTACCTCTGCCAAGTCTTCAACATGGAAGCAAAACTTCTCGAATATGTCATTCCCATCTCCCAGATGCCACAACCTTCTATGACACCTCAAGAAGCAGAAGACATGTACAAGTGGGTTCCATGAATGTACAGAACCACTGAGATAATTAAAATACAGCAATGGAAGGTGGAAAAAGAATCACCTATCGTGTCCCTCCTTCATATCTTTATTTCTCTGTATTTATTAGTTTCTCAGTTGTAGAACTTTGTTGAAACAAATTTAATTTGGCTGAAATCTTGTTGGCTTTTTTTTGCCGGTCTTGGGGCTCAAACTCAGGGTCTTAATGCTCTTGTTGGGCTTTCTCGAGTCTAGAGCTCTACCACTTGAGTCAAGCACCAGTTCCAGCTTTTTCTATGTATGTGGCACCGAAGAATCAAACACTATCACTAGGCCAAATTCTTTTTTTTCATATATTTTTTATTGTAATTAATAGAAGGGTTTCATTACATTCACCAGATGGAAGGTGTATTAATTCACATACATTGATAAGCTTTCTCATGTCTTGGTCCCCATTTCCCTTCCCCCCCACCCGTCCCTTTCCTATCCAATTTCAAATAACCAAATACGCATATATCCAATATATCAGATAACAGAGTGAAATACTGCAACAATATGAGGTAACCAAGGGACAGCAAAAGAGATGAGAGATAACATAGTACATTAAGGACAACAATCACTCATTATATGGCTTTTGTTTCTATATCCTAGAGGTCCTTTCATTTGGCATCATACTGTATGGCCTTATGTATCTAGGTTTGCTCTATTGCAAATCTCTGCTACAAGAGTCCAAGTTTCTACTGATTATGGCAAATGAGGGAAACCATTGAGCCTAAGTTCCTTTGAGTCTGGCTTACTTCACTTAATAAGATTTTTTCTAAGTCTTTACATTTCCTTACAAACGGGGAGATGTCATTCTTTCTGACAGCCGCATAGAATTCCACTGTGTACAAATACCACATCTTGTTGATCCACTCATCAACTGAGGGACATCTGGGTTGGTTCCATATCTTTGCTATGGTAAATAATGCTGCAATGAACATCGTTGTGCTACTTGATTTAGTATATCCTTGTTTCTGGATGGTTGGGTAAATGCCAAGTAGTGGAATTGCTGGGTCATAGGGGAGCTCTATGTTTAGCCTTTTGAGGAACTGCCATACTGCTTTCCATAGTGGTTGAACGAGTTTGCACTCCCACCAACAGTGTAGTAGTGATCCCTCCTGGCCACATCCCTTCCAGCATCTGTTGTTATTAGTTTTCTTGATCCTGGCTATTCTAACTGGAGTGAGGTGGAATCTTAGAGTTGTTTTGATTTGCATTTCTTTTATGACCAGAGATGTTGAGCATTTCTTCATGTGTCTATAGGCCATTCTTATTTCTTCTTCAGAGAAGACTCTCTTTAAGTCTTTGGCCCATCTTTTGATGGGATGGTTGTTTCTTTAGAGATTAGTTTTTGAGTGATTCAATTTTTTGAGCTGTTGATATATTTTAGATATGAGGCCTTTGTCCGTTGTTTGGTTGGTGAAGATCTTCTTCTACTCTTTAGGCTTCCTAATTAATTTACTAGCTATGTCCTTTGCCATACAGAAGCTCTGCAGTTTAATTCAGTCCCACTTTTCCATACATTCTCAGATTTGTTGTGTTTCTTGGTCCTTATTGAGAAAGTTTCAACCTGTACCATGGAGGCCTAGTGTGTCTCCTATTCCTTCTTGTAAAGTTTTCAGTATGTCAGCTTTTACCTCAAGGTCTTTGATCCATTTGGAGTTAATTCTAGTGCAGGATGACAAAGAAGGATCCAGCTTTAGTTTTCTGCAGGTGCTTAACCAGTTCTGCCAACACCACTTGTTAAAGAGGCTCTTTCTTCCATTCTATTTTTTGGCTCCCTTGTCAAAGATTAGGTGGCCATAGGTCTGTGGTTTAATATCTGGGTCCTCAGTTCTATTCCATTGGTCCTCAGGCCTGTTCTTGTGCCAGTACCAACATGTTTTGATTATTATAGCTCTGTAATAGAGTCTAACGTTTGGTATTGAAATTCCTCCTGTACTGTTCTTTCTGCTAAGAAGTGTTTTTGCTATACGGGGTCTTTTATTATTCCATATGACATTCTGGATTGCCTCTTATACTTTTTTAAAGAATGACATTGGAATATTGATGGGTATTGCATTGAATTTGTAGATAGCCCTTGGCAAGATTGTCATTTTCTTGATGTTGATTCTTCCAATCCAGGAGCATGGGAGGTTTTTCCATTTCCTCAGTTCTGCTTTAATTTCCTTTTTCAAGGTTTTAAAGTTTTCATCAAAAATGTCCTTTACATTCTTAGTTAAGGTAATTCCTAGGTACTTTATTTTTTTGAGGCTATTGCAAAAGGAGTTGCTTTCCTGATTGTTGCCTCATTCCTCTCAGTGTTGGCATAGAGGAAGGCAGTTGATTTTTGAAGGTTAATTTTATACCCTGATACCTTTCCAAAGTTTTGAATCAGCTCAAGGAGCTTGGGAGTAGAGTCTATAGGATTCTTTAAATACAGAATCATGCCATCTGCAAAGAGGGAGAGTTTCACTTCCTCGTTCCCTATTTGGATCCCCTTTATGCTTGCTTCTTGACTAGGCCAAATTCTCAGCCCCAATCTTGGATTTTTAATTATAAATACGCATTGGTGGATCTTATTCAGTCCCAAAGCTCCATGTAAAGAATCAATATTATTATTTGGTGGAGGTTAAATTCAGGACC